>NC_090438.1:34184686-34840731 GCF_031143425.1 Pleurodeles waltl | reverse complement strand
GGCACCGGGGGGGACACAAGCCCACACAGGAATTTCACCCTCAGCGGCGCGGGGGCAGCCGGGTGCAGTGTAGAAACAAGCGTCGGGTTTGTAATGGAAGTCAATGGGAGATCTAGGGATCTCTTCAGCGCTGCAGGCAGGCAAGGGGGGGGTTCCTCGGGGAAACCTCCACTTGGTCAAGGGAGAGGGACTCCTGGGGGTCACTCCTCCAGTGAAAGTCCGGTCCTTCAGGTCCTGGGGGCTGCGGGTGCAGGGTCTCTCCCAGGTGTCGGGACTTAGGATTCAAAGAGTCGCGGTCAGGGGAAGCCTCGGGATTCCCTCTGCAGGCGGCACTGTGGGGGCTCAGGGGGGACAGGTTTTTGTACTCACAGTCTTAGAGTAGTCCTGGGGTCCCTCCTGAGGTGTTGGATCGCCACCAGCCGAGTCGGGGTCGCCGGGTGCAGTGTTGCAAGTCTCACGCTTCTTGCGGGGAGCTTGCAGGGTTCTTTAAAGCTGCTGGAAACAAAGTTGCAGCTTTTCTTGGAGCAGGTCCGCTGTCCTCGGGAGTTTCTTGTCTTTTCGAAGCAGGGGCAGTCCTCAGAGGATGTCGAGGTCGCTGGTCCCTTTGGAAGGCGTCGCTGGAGCAGGATCTTTGGAAGGCAGGAGACAGGCCGGTGAGTTTCTGGAGCCAAGGCAGTTGTCGTCTTCTGGTCTTCCTCTGCAGGGGTTTTCAGCTAGGCAGTCCTTCTTCTTGTAGTTGCAGGAATCTAATTTTCTAGGGTTCAGGGTAGCCCTTAAATACTAAATTTAAGGGCGTGTTTAGGTCTGGGGGGTTAGTAGCCAATGGCTACTAGCCCTGAGGGTGGGTACACCCTCTTTGTGCCTCCTCCCAAGGGGAGGGGGTCACAATCCTAACCCTATTGGGGGAATCCTCCATCTGCAAGATGGAGGATTTCTAAAAGTTAGAGTCACTTCAGCTCAGGACACCTTAGGGGCTGTCCTGACTGGCCAGTGACTCCTCCTTGTTGCTTTCTTTGTTCCCTCCAGCCTTGCCGCCAAAAGTGGGGGCCGTGGCCGGAGGGGGCGGGCAACTCCACTAAGCTGGAGTGCCCTGCTGGGCTGTGACAAAGGGGTGAGCCTTTGAGGCTCACCGCCAGGTGTTACAGCTCCTGCCTGGGGGAGGTGTTAGCATCTCCACCCAGTGCAGGCTTTGTTACTGGCCTCAGAGTGACAAAGGCACTCTCCCCATGGGGCCAGCAACATGTCTCTGGTGTGGCAGGCTGCTGGAACTAGTCAGCCTACACAGACAGTCGGTTAAGTTTCAGGGGGCACCTCTAAGGTGCCCTCTGGGGTGCATTTTATAATAAAATGTACACTGGCATCAGTGTGCATTTATTGTGCTGAGAAGTTTGATACCAAACTTCCCAGTTTTCAGTGTAGCCATTATGGTGCTGTGGAGTTCGTGTTTGACAAACTCCCAGACCATATACTCTCATGGCTACCCTGCACTTACAATGTCTAAGGTTTTGTTTAGACACTGTAGGGGTACCATGCTCATGCACTGGTACCCTCACCTATGGTATAGTGCACCCTGCCTTAGGGCTGTAAGGCCTGCTAGAGGGGTGTCTTACCTATACTGCATAGGCAGTGAGAGGCTGGCATGGCACCCTGAGGGGAGTGCCATGTCGACTTACTAGTTTTGTCCTCACTAGCACACACAAGCTGGCAAGCAGTGTGTCTGTGCTGAGTGAGAGGTCTCCAGGGTGGCATAAGACATGCTGCAGCCCTTAGAGACCTTCCTTGGCATCAGGGCCCTTGGTACTAGAAGTACCAGTTACAAGGGACTTATCTGGATGCCAGGGTCTGCCAATTGTGGATACAAAAGTACAGGTTAGGGAAAGAACACTGGTGCTGGGGCCTGGTTAGCAGGCCTCAGCACACTTTCAATTGTAAACATAGCATCAGCAAAGGCAAAAAGTCAGGGGGCAACCATGCCAAGGAGGCATTTCCTTACACGCGTGTAATGGTTGAATTTGATTATTATGACAGTAATAAATCGTTTCCATTTATTTGCGTAGCAATGTCTTGTAGTAGGTTTTCTAGCCTGTTTGATGACCTCCATACATTCCTGTGTGAGGTTTAGATGTCCGAATTCTAAGACTTCAGGAGCCAGATTGTTAGATTGAGCGATGCTGGATTCGGGTGTCTGATTTGCTGTTTGTGTTGAGTTAACAGATCTGGTCTGTTTGGTAGTTTGATATGAGGCACTACTGACAGGTCTAGTAGTGTTGTGTACCAAGGTTGTCGTGCCCAAGTTGGTGCTATTAGAATTAGTTTGAGTTTGTTTTGACTCAGTTTGTTTACTAGATACGGAATGAGTGGGAGAGGGGGAAAAGCGTAAGCAAATATCCCTGACACTCATCCATAACGCATTGCCTTTGGAGTGAGGCTGTGAGTACCTGGATGCGAAGTTTTGGCATTTTGCGTTTTTTCTTGTTGCGAATAGGTCTATTTGCGGTGTTCCCCAGTTTTTGAAGTAGGTTTGTAGTATCTGGGGATGAATCTCCCATTTGTGGATCTGTTGGTGATCTCGACTGAGATTGTCGGCCAACTGGTTTTGAATTCCTGGGATGTATTGCGCTATTAGGTGAATGTGATTTTGATTCGCCCAATGCCAATTTTTTTGTGCCAAGAGACACAGTTGTGATGAGTGTGTGCCTCCCTGTTTGTTTAAGTAATACATTGTTGTCATGTTGTCTGTTTTGACAAGAATATGTTTGTGGGCTATTAGCGGTTGAAATGCTTTCAACGCTAGAAACACTGCTAGTAGTTCTAGCTGATTTATGTGAAGTTGTTTCTGCTGAGTGTCCCATTGTCCCTGGATGCTGTGTTGGTTGAGGTGTGCTACCCACCCTACCATAGAAGCATCTGTTGTGATCACGTATTGAGGCACTGGGTCCTGGAAAAGTCGCCCTTGATTTAAATTTATATGATTCCACCATTGTAGCGATGTGTGTGTTTGAGCGGTCTATCAACACTAGATCTTGTAGTTGACCCTGTGCTTGTGTCCATTGTGTTGCTAGGCACTGTTGTAAGGGCTGCATGTGTAATCTTGCGTTTGGGACAATGGCTATGCATGAGGACATCATGCCTAGTAGTTTCATCACTAATTTGACCTGATACTTCTGGTTTGGGTGCATGCTTTGTATTACGTTTTGGAATGCTTGTACCCTTTGTGGACTTGGAGTGGCAATCCCTTTTTTGTGTTGATAGTGGCTCCTAAGTATTGTTGTATTTGACACGGCTGTAGGTGTGATTTGTGGTAGTTTAGTGAGAAACCTAGTTTGTGAAGGGTTTCTATGAAGTTGTTTGTGTGTTGAAAACACTGTTCTTGTGTGTTGGTTTTGATTAACCAATCGCCTAGATACGGGAACACGTGCATGTGCTGTCTTCTGATATGTGCCGCTACTACTGCAAGGTATTTTGTAAATACCCTTGGTGCTGTTGTTATTCCGAATGGTAACACTTTGAACTGGTAATGTACTCCCTGGATTACAAACCGTAAGTATTTCCTGTGTGAAGGATGTATGGGTATATGGAAGTACGCATCTTTGAGATCTAATGTGGTCATGTAGTCTTGTTTTTTGAGCAAGGGGATTACGTCTTGAAGTGTCACCATGTGAAAGTGATCTGATTTGATGTAAAGATTTAGTGTTCTGAGATCTAATATGGGTCTTAGAGTTTTGTCTTTTTTGTGTATGAGAAAGTACAGGGAGTAAACACCTGTTCCTTTCTGGTGATTGGGTACTAGTTCTATTGCATCTTTTTGTAACAACGCTTGGACTTCTATCTGTAATAGATCCATGTGTTGTTTGGACATGTTGTGTGTTTTTGGAGGCACATTTAGTGGTAATTATAGGAATTCTATGCAATAGCCATGTTGGATGATGGCTAGGACCCATGAGTCCGTTGTTATTTCCTCACAATTTTGGTAAACATTTGTTAGTCTCCCCCCCACTGGTGTTATGTGTTGGGGATTTGTGACACTGAAGTCACTGTTTGTTTTGAGGGGTCTTTGGACTTTGGAACTTCCCTCTAGTCTTAGGGAACTGTCCACCTCTGTATTGTCCCCGAAAGCCTCCTCTCTGATACTGGCTGTGGTATGTGGGCCTGGTTTGTGAGGTTGAGGGTTCTGTGGTTTGGGCCCGAAACCCCCCTCTAAATTGTGCCTCTGCTCTGTGGGGAGTAGAGCGCGCCCATGGCCTTGGCCGTATCTATATCTTTTTTCAGCATCTCGATAGCTGTGTCTACTTCCGGCCCAAACAACTGCTGTCCATTAATAGGCATATTAAGCACAGCCTGTTGTATTTCGGGCTCGAATCCTGAGGTGCGCAGCCATGCGTGTCGCCGAATTGTGACCACTGTATTTACAGTTCTTTTAGCTGTGTCTGCTGCGTCCATTGCTGAACGTATCTGGTTATTTGAGATACTTTGGCCCTCTTCGACCGTTTGTTGTGCACGTTTTTGGAACTCTTTGGAACTCTTTGGGCAGATGTTCAATAAAGTGTTGCATTTCATCCCAGTGGGCTCTGTCATATCTTGACAGCAAAGCCTGTGAATTTGCAATGCGCCATTGATTGGCTGCTTGTGCTGCCACTCTTTTTCCCACTGGGTCAAACTTGTGACTTTCTTTGTCGGGTGGCGGTGCATCTCCGGAGGTGTGTGAATTCGCCCTTTTGCGTGCTGCGCCTACTACTACTGAGTCCGGTGTCAGTTGCTGCGTGATGTACATAGGGTCTGTTGGTGGAGGCTTGCACTTTTTCTCCACCCTAGGAGTAATGGCCCTGCCTTTTACGGGTTCTTGAAATACTTGCTTTGCGTGTTTCAACATTCCCGGTAGCATCGGAAGACTCTGGTACTGACTATGTGTGGACGACAGAGTATTAAATAAAAAGTCATCTTCGATAGGTTCAGCGTGCAGTGTCACGTTGTGAAAAGCAGCTGCTCTGGACACCACCTGTGTGTAAGCAGTACTGTCTTCAGGTGGTGATGGTCTTGCTGGGTAACAGTCAGGACTGTTATCCGACACAGGCGCATCATAAAGATCCCATGCATCTGGGTCAACCTGGCTCATGCCTGTGTGCGTTGGAGACTGCACCATAGGTGGGCTAGCAATTGGTGATGATTGCGGTGAGCGTTGTGGTGATGGTGGCGGATTACTTGTCTTGCCACCTTTGTTTGTGGTTGTTTATCCTTCTCTTAGAAAGCCAGTTTCCTTTTCATCCTTATAGGAGGGAGAGTTCTTATCTTCCCTGTCTCCTTTTGGATATGGAGCCTTCTCTGTGTATAATCTGGCTCCCCTGCTTCTAGCTCTTGCCCGAATTTATGGCTTTGCATTTGTGTGGAAAGCCCTTGTTCCTCAGTGTAGGAACTTGTTTTCGGCTTCGAAGCCGGAGGTTTCGGTATCGAAACCTTTTCAACTGTCTTTTTCGGCTCCGAAGCCACTTTTTTGAGTTTTGGTGTTCCGATCTCTCGGTGCCGACTCATCTCGGTGCCGGTATCTCGATGTCGTGATTGTTCTGACCCAGTGTCTCGGGGCCGAGTCTTTTCTGTGTCGGTATCTCGACCGGAGTCGGATGACTTCGACACATATGTGCCCTTTTTCGGTGCCGATGGACGGTCACCGATTTTTTGGGTTAAGCCATGGCCCTGGGCTTTGATGATTTTTACTTGAGTTTTGGCCGGGGCTGTTTTACTCACGGTTTTCGGCGTCTGTTCTGTTGCGGCCTCCTCCGAGTCAGCAATGGAGAAGGTTTCTTCTTCCTCCAAGTCGTGGTGTTCTGATGGCGCCGACGCCATTTGAAGCCTTCTCGCTCTCCGGTTCCCCAGCGTTTTCCTCGACCGAAATGCTCGACAGGCCTCACAGGTATCCTCTTTGTGTTCGGGAGACAAACACAAATTACAGACCAAATGTTGATCTGTGTAAGGATACTTGTTGTGGCATTCGGGGCAGAAGCGGAATGGGGTCCGTTCCATTAGTCTTGTAGACGCACGTGGTCGGGCCGACCAGGCCCCGCCGGGGAATTGAAACCCCGAAGCTCTTCAAAATTCGGTGTCGATCTGTGTAGGAAGTTGGCTCTGTATGCACTATTTCAAAGTAAGGAATAGTATGCACAGAGTCCAAGGGTTCCCCTTAGAGGTAAGATAGTGGCAAAAAGAGATAATACTAATGCTCTATTTTGTGGTAGTGTGGTCGAGCAGTAGGCTTATCAAAGGAGTAGTGTTAAGCATTTGTTGTACATACACACAGGCAATAAATGAGGAACACACACTCAGAAACAATTCCAGGCCAATAGGTTTTTGTTATAGAAAAATGTCTTTTCTTAGTTTAATTTAAGAACCACAGGTTCAAATTCTACATGTAATATCTCATTTGAAAGGTATTGCAGGTAAGTACTCTAGGAACTTTGAACAATCACAATAGCATATATACTTTTTACATAAAACACATTTAGCTGTTTTAAAAGTGGACACTTAGTGCAATTTTCACAGTTCCTGGGGAGGTAAAGTAATGTTAGTTCTTGCAGGCAAGTAAACCACCTACAGGGTTCAAATTGGGGTCCAAGGTAAACCACCGTTGGGGGTTCAGAGCAACCCCAAAGTTACAACACCAGCAGCTCAGGGCCGGTCAGGTGCAGAGTTCAGAGTGGTGCCCAAAACGCATAGGCTTCAATGGAGAGAAGGGGGTGCCCCGGTTCCAGTCTGCCAGCAGGTAAGTACCCGCGTCTTCGGAGGGTAGACCAGGGGGGTTTTGTAGGGCACCGGGGGGGACACAAGCTCACACAAAAAGTACACCCTCAGCGGCACTGGGGCGGCCGGGTGCAGTGTGCAAACACGCGTGGGGTTTTCAATAGGTTTCAATGAGAGACCAAGGGGTCTCTTCAGCGATGCAGGCAGGCAAGGGAGGGGCTCCTCTGGGTAGCCACCACCTGGGCAAGGGAGAGGGCCTCCTGGGGGTCACCCCTGCACTGGAGTTCCGATCCTACAGGTGCTGGGGGCTGCGGGTGCAGGGTCTTTTCCAGCTGTCGGGATTTTAGAGTCAGGCAGTCGCGGTCAGGGGGAGCCTCGGGATTCCCTCTGCAGGCGTCGCTGTGGGGGCTCAGGAGGGACAACTTTGGTTACTCACAGTCTCGGAGTTGCCGGAGGGTCCTCCCTGAGGTGTTGGTTCTCCACCAGTCGAGTCGGGTCGCCGGGTGCAGTGTTGCAAGTCTCATGCTTCTTGCGGGGATTGCAGGGGTCTTTAAATCTGCTCCTCTGGAAACAAAGTTGCAGTCTTTGTTGAACAGGGCCGCTGTTCTCTGGAGTTTCTTGGTCTTTTGGAAGCAGGGCAGTCCTCTGAGGATTCAGAGGTCGCTGGTCCCAGGGAAAGCGTCGCTGGAGCAGTTTTCTTCTGAAGGAGGGAGACAGGCCGGTAGGGCTGGGGCCAAAGCAGTTGGTGTCTGTAGGAAGTTGGCTCTGTATGTACTATTTCAAAGTAAGGAATAGTATGCACAGAGTCCAAGGGTTCCCCTTAGAGGTAAGATAGTGGCAAAAGAGATAATACCAATGCTCTATTTTGTGGTAGTGTGGTCGAGCAGTAGGCTTATCAAAGGAGTAGTGTTAAGCACTTGTTGTACATACACACAGGCAATAAATGAGGAACACACACTCAGAGACAAATCCAGCCAATAGGTTTTGTTATAGAAAAATATATTTTCTTAGTTTATTTTAAGAACCACAGGTTCAAATTCTACATGTAATATCTCATTTGAAAGGTATTGCAGGTAAGTACTTTAGGAACTTTGAATCATTACATTAGCATGTATACTTTTTACATAAAACACAATAAGCTGTTTTAAAAGTGGACACTCAGCGGCACTGGGGCGGCCGGGTGCAGTGTGCAAACACGCGTGGGGTTTTCAATAGGTTTCAATGAGAGAACAAGGGGACTCTTCAGCGATGCAGGCAGGCAAGGGGGGGGCTCCTCTGGGTAGCCACCACCTGGGCAAGGGAGAGGGCCTCCTGGGGGTCACTCCTGCACTGGAGTTCCGATCCTTCAGGTGCTGGGGGCTGCGGGTGCAGGGTCTTTTCCGGCCGTCGGGATTTTAGAGTCAGGCAGTCGTGGTCAGGGGGAGCCTGGGGATTCCCTCTGCAGGCGTCGCTGTGGGGGCTCAGGGGGGACAACTTTGGTTACTCACAGTCTCGGAGTCGCCGGAGGGTCCTCCCTGAGGTGTTGGTTCTCCACCAGTCGAGTCGGGGTCGCCGGGTGCAGTGTTGCAAGTCTCACGCTTCTTGCGGGGATTGCAGGGGTCTTTAAATCTGCTCCTTGAAACAAAGTTGCAGTTCTTTTGGTTCTTTTGGAGCAGTGCCGCTGTCCTCAGGAGTTTCTTGTCTTTCTTGAAGTAGGGCAGTCCTCAGAGGATTCAGAGGTCACTGGTCCCTTGGAAAGCGTCGCTGGAGCAGGTTTCTTTGGAAGGCAGGAGACAGGCCGGTAAGTCTGGGGCCAAAGCAGTTGGTGTCTTCTGTTCTTCCTCTGCAGGGGTTTTTCAGCTCAGCCGTCTTCTTCTTCTTGTAGTTTCAGGAATCTAAATTCTTAGGTTCAGGGAAGCCCTTAAATACTAAATTTAAGGGCGTGTTTAGGTCTGGGGGTTAGTAGCCAACGGCTACTAGCCCTGAGGGTGAGTACACCCTCTTTGTGCCTCCTCCCAAGGGGAGGGGGTCACATTCCTATCCCTATTGGGGGAATCCTCCATCTGCAAGATGGAGGATTTCTAAAAGTCAGAGTCACCTCAGCTCAGGACACCTTAGGGGCTGTCCTGACTGGCCAGTGACGCCTCCTTGTTTTTCTCATTATCTCCTCCTGGACTTGCCGCCAAAAGTGGGGGCTGTGTCCAGGAGGCAGGCATCTCCACTAGCTGGAGTGCCCTGGGGCATTGTAACACGAAGCTTGAGCCTTTGAAGCTCACTGCTAGGTGTTACAGTTCCTGCAGGGGGGAGGTGTGAAGCACCTCCACCCAGAGCAGGCTTTGTTTCTGTCCTCAGAGAGCACAAAGGCTCTCACCGCATGGGGTCAGAAACTCGTCTCTCAGCAGCAGGCTGGCACAGACCAGTCAGTCCTGCACTGAACAATTGGGTAAAATACAGGGGGTATCTCTAAGATGCCCTCTGTGTGCATTCTTTAATAAATCCAACACTGGCATCAGTGTGGGTTTATTATTCTGAGAAGTTTGGTACCAAACTTCCCAGTATTCAGTGTAGCCATTATGGAGCTGTGGAGTTCGTTTTTGACAGACTCCCAGACCATATATTCGTATGGCTACCCTGCACTTACAATGTCTAAGGTTTTGCTTAGACACTGTAGGGGCATAGTGCTCATGCACATATGCCCTCACCTGTGGTATAGTGCACCCTGCCTTAGGGCTGTAAGGCCTGCTAGAGGGGTGACTGGCCTATGCCACAGGCAGTGTGAGGTTGGCATGGCACCCTGAGGGGAGTGCCATGTCGACTTAGTCATTTTCTCCCCACCAGCACACACAAGCTGGCAAGCAGTGTGTCTGTGCTGAGTGAGGGGTCCCTAGGGTGGCATAAGTCATGCTGCAGCCCTTAGAGACCTTCCCTGGCATCAGGGCCCTTGGTACCAGGGGTACCAGTTACAAGGGACTTACCTGGGTGGCAGGGTTGTGCCAATTGTAGAGACAATGGTACATTTTAGGTGAAAGAACACTGGTGCTGGGGCCTGGTTAGCAGGGTCCCAGCACACTTTTCAGTCAAGTCAGCATCAGTATCAGGCAAAAAGTGGGGGGTAACTGCAACAGGGAGCCATTTCTTTACAGTGTCTTCTTCTCTGCAGGGGTTTTTCAGCTCAGCAGTCCTCTTCTTCTGTAAGTTGCAGGAATCTACCTTCTTAGGTTCAGGGAAGCCCTTAAATACTAAATTTAAGGGTGTGTTTAGGTCTGGGGGGTCAGTAGCCAATGGCTACTAGCCCTGAGGGTGGGTACACCCTCTTTGTGCCTCCTCCCAAGGGGAGGGGGTCACATTCCTATCCCTATTGGGGGGATCCTCCATCTGCAAGATGGAGGATTCCTAAAAGTCAGAGTCACTTCAGCTCAGGTTGCCTTAGGGGCTGTCATGACTGGCCAGTGACTCCTCCTTGTTTTTCTCATTATCTCCTCCAGCCTTGCCGCCAAAAGTGGGGCCGTGGCCGGAGGTGGCGGGCAACTCCACTAGCTGGAATGCCCTGTGGCACTGGAACAAAGGGGGTGAGCCTTTGAGGGTCACCGCCAGGTGTTACAGCTCCTGCAAGGGGGAGGTGATAGCATCTCCACCCAGTGCAGGCTTTGTTACTAGCCACAGAGTGACAAAGGCACTCTCCCCATGAGGCCAGCAACATGTCTCGAGTGTGGCAGGCTGCTAAAACCAGTCAGCCTACACGGGTAGTTGGTTAAGGTTTCAGGGGGCACCTCTAAGGTACCCTCTGGGGTGTATTTTACAATAAAATGTACACTGGCATCAGTTTGCATTTATTGTGCTGAGGAGTTTGATACCAAACTTCCCAGTTTTCAGTGTAGCCATTATGGTGCTGTGGAGTTCGTGTCTGACAGACTCCCAGACCATATACTCTTTTGGCTACCCTGCACTTACAATGTCTAAGGTTTTGCTTAGACACTTTAGGGGCACAGTGCTCATGCACTGGTGCCCTCACCTATGGTATAGTGCACCCTGCCTTAGGGCTGTAAGGCCTGCTAGAGGGGTGACTTATCTATACTGCATAGGCAGTGTGAGGTTGGCATGGCACCCTGAGGGGAGTGCCATGTCGACTTACTCGTTTTGTCCTCACCAGCACACACAAGCTGGCAAGCAGTGTGTCTGTGCTGAGTGAGGGGTCCCCGGGTGGCATAAGCTATGCTGCAGCCCTTAGAGACCTTCCCTGGCATCAGGGCCTTGGTACCAGGGGTACCAGTTACAAGGGACTTACCTGGATGCCAGGGTGTGCCAATTGTGTAAAACAAAAGTACAGGTTAGGGAAAGAACACTGGTGCTGGGGCCTGGTTAGCAGGCCTCAGCACACTTTCAAATCAAAACATAGCATCAGCAAAGGCAAAAAGTCAGGGGGTAACCATGCCAAGGAGGCATTTCCTTACAATCTGCGTTAACTAACTGTAGGAAGTTGGCTCTGTATGTGCTATTTCAAAGTAAGGAATAGCATGCACAGAGTCCAAGGGTTCCCCTTAGAGGTAAAATAGTGGTAAAAATAGATAATACTAATGCTCTATTTTGTGGTAGTGTGGTCGAGCAGTAGGCTTATCCAAGGAGTAGTGTTAAGCATTTGTTGTACATACACATAGACAATAAATGAGGTACACACACTCAGAGACAAATCCAGCCAATAGGTTTTTATATAGAAAAATATCTTTTCTTAGTTTATTTTAAGAACCACAGGTTCAAATTCTACATGTAATATCTCATTCGAAAGGTATTGCAGGTAAGTACTTTAGGAACTTCAAATCATCAAAATTGCATGTATACTTTTCAAGTTATTCACAAATAGCTGTTTTAAAAGTGGACACTTAGTGCAATTTTCACAGTTCCTAGGGGAGGTAAGTATTTGTTAGGTTAACCAGGTAAGTAAGACACTTACAGGGCTTAGTTCTTGGTCCAAGGTAGCCCACCGTTGGGGGTTCAGAGCAACCCCAAAGTCACCACACCAGCAGCTCAGGGCCGGTCAGGTGCAGAGTTCAAAGTGGTGCCCAAAACACATAGGCTAGAATGGAGAGAAGGGGGTGCCCCGGTTCCGGTCTGCTTGCAGGTAAGTACCCGCGTCTTCGGAGGGCATACCAGGGGGGTTTTGTAGGGCACCGGGGGGGACACAAGCCCACACAGAAATTTCACCCTCAGCAGCGCGGGGGCGGCCGGGTGCAGTGTAGAAACAAGCGTCGGGTTTGTAATGGAAGTCAATGGGAGATCTAGGGATCTCTTCAGCGCTGCAGGCAGGCAAGGGGGGGGTTCCTCGGGGAAACCTCCACTTGGGCAAGGGAGAGGGACTCCTGGGGGTCACTTCTCCATTGAAAGTCCGGTCCTTCAGGTCCTGGGGGCTGCGGGTGCAGGGTCTCTCCCAGGCGTCGGGACTTAGGATTCAAAGAGTCGCGGTCAGGGGAAGCCTCGGGATTCCCTCTGCAGGCGGCGCTGTGGGGGCTCAGGGGGGACAGGTCTTGGTACTCACAGTCTTAGAGTAGTCCTGGGGTCCCTCCTGAGGTGTTGGATCGCCACCAGCCGAGTCGGGGTCGCCGGGTGCAGTGTTGCAAGTCTCACGCTTCTTGCGGGGAGCTTGCAGGGTTCTTTAAAGCTGCTGGAAACAAAGTTGCAGCTTTTCTTGGAGCAGGTCCGCTGTCCTCGGGAGTTTCTTGTCTTTTCGAAGCAGGGGCAGTCCTCAGAGGATGTCGAGGTCGCTGGTCCCTTTGGAAGGCGTCGCTGGAGCAGGATCTTTGGAAGGCAGGAGACAGGCCGGTGAGTTTCTGGAGCCAAGGCAGTTGTCGTCTTCTGGTCTTCCTCTGCAGGGGTTTTCAGCTAGGCAGTCCTTCTTCTTGTAGTTGCAGGAATCTAATTTTCTAGGGTTCAGGGTAGCCCTTAAATACTAAATTTAAGGGCGTGTTTAGGTCTGGGGGGTTAGTAGCCAATGGCTACTAGCCCTGAGGGTGGGTACACCCTCTTTGTGCCTCCTCCCAAGGGGAGGGGGTCACAATCCTAACCCTATTGGGGGAATCCTCCATCTGCAAGATGGAGGATTTCTAAAAGTCAGAGTCACCTCAGCTCAGGACACCTTAGGGGCTGTCCTGACTGGCCAGTGACTCCTCCTTGTTGCTTTCTTTGTTCCCTCCAGCCTTGCCGCCAAAAGTGGGGGCCATGGCCGGAGGGGGCGGGCAACTCCACTAAGCTGGAGTGCCCTGCTGGGCTGTGACAAAGGGGTGAGCCTTTGAGGCTCACCGCCAGGTGTTACAGCTCCTGCCTGGGGGAGGTGTTAGCATCTCCACCCAGTGCAGGCTTTGTTACTGGCCTCAGAGTGACAAAGGCACTCTCCCCATGGGGCCAGCAACATGTCTCTGGTGTGGCAGGCTGCTGGAACTAGTCAGCCTACACAGACAGTCGGTTAAGTTTCAGGGGGCACCTCTAAGGTGCCCTCTGGGGTGTATTTTACAATAAAATGTACACTGGCATCAGTGTGCATTTATTGTGCTGAGAAGTTTGATACCAAACTTCCCAGTTTTCAGTGTAGCCATTATGGTGCTGTGGAGTTCGTGTTTGACAGACTCCCAGACCATATACTCTTATGGCTACCCTGCACTTACAATGTCTAAGGTTTTGTTTAGACACTGTAGGGGTACCATGCTCATGCACTGGTACCCTCACCTATGGTATAGTGCACCCTGCCTTAGGGCTGTAAGGCCTGCTAGAGGGGTGTCTTACCTATACTGCATAGGCAGTGAGAGGCTGGCATGGCACCCTGAGGGGAGTGCCATGTCGACTTACTCGTTTTGTCCTCACTAGCACACACAAGCTGGCAAGCAGTGTGTCTGTGCTGAGTGAGAGGTCTCCAGGGTGGCATAAGACATGCTGCAGCCCTTAGAGACCTTCCTTGGCATCAGGGCCCTTGGTACTAGAAGTACCAGTTACAAGGGACTTATCTGGATGCCAGGGTCTGCCAATTGTGGATACACAAGTACAGGTTAAGGAAAGAACACTGGTGCTGGGGCCTGGTTAGCAGGCCTCAGCACACTTTCAATTGTAAACATAGCATCAGCAAAGGCAAAAAGTCAGGGGGCAACCATGCCAAGGAGGCATTTCCTTACACTAACCCGATACCGAACGCAAACAATACCGTTGAATTTTTCCGATATCTAACTTTCCGAACCGAAACACGGAGCGAAGAGGAACACGTCCGAACCCGATGGCGGAAAGAAAACAATCTAAGATGGAGTCAACGCCCATGCGCAATGGAGCCGAAATGGGAGGAGTCCCTCGATCTCGTGACTCGAAAAGACTTCTTCGAAGAAAAACAACTTGTAACACTCCGAGCCCAACACTAGATGGCGGGATATGCACAGCATGTGTATCTGCAGCTACACATGCCATTGAATATATATATATATATATATATGTATATATATATGTATGTATATATATATATATATATATATATATATATATATATATATAAATATATATATATATATATGTAACAAATTCTACGCTTAACATATTCATTGGTCATTTCAAAATGTCTATGCAAGTTGTTTGATTGGATGCTTAAGAGTCTCTGTTTTTATTTAATCTATTGGAATAGGTAAATATTATCTTAACTATTTATCTACAAGCATTTCGCTACTGAAATATTGAGGAAAGAAACTAATGTTATAAAAGTACACTGTTGTAGTGTGAAAAATATCTTCACAAATGCTTCTTTGAAGGAAGTACACTTTATTGTAAAGAGGACGGCCCTACCCAGCCAGCCGCTTTAACTGACTCTGTGTGAAATTTCCACGTGGAACCTAACACAACAATCTTCCCCATGACACATGACACATTCTTGAATGACAACATTTCTATTCAGGATACAACACAGCTTCTTTTCTAACAAATAAAAATAAGAAATAAAGAATCCAACAACATATTATTAAAGAAGCAATGATTAAGCCCACTAAATTTGACATAAAATAAGAATATCTGTACATATACACATTTCAGTTATCCCACAAGATCTTTCCAATACCCGGGAACTATCAAATTATATATAGATACACATTTCAATTACATCACAAAATCTCTCAAATACCCAGGAACTTTGTGGTTTCTCTGAGTTCTCCTTGGTTCCATAGTTTTATTTCCAGGGACTGAGTCCATTTCTTCCATTCGCCTGTTTCCACTCACTCCTTTCCCAGACACAGTCTCTTCTCCTTCTTTCCCAGACACACACTTCTCCATAAGTATTTGAACTTCCTCGTTTGATATTTCCATGTAAAAATGCTTTGTCATCCATTAACATATAACCCTTGCACCTACTTTCCTCTTTCACATTTACAGAGTTCGCATTACCATACCATGTCACCTTTCTCAAATTCCACTTTTCCCCGTTTTCTAACACTACGAAAAATCAATGCACCTCTTTTACTTTGAACAGTCCTTGAAATTTTCTCCAATTCCCTGACAACCAGCCTGATTTTATCTTAACAGTCTCCATTCTAAATGTTTCTAGACTTATTCACACTACCCCCTCTGGTACTACTACTGTTGTCTTGAACATCTTTATTAACTTTTAACCCAGTATCTAATAGATTTCTCATCCATACTATGCCCATACTAGATCCAACACTGTGGACTTAATATTCATGCCATTTGTTATTGCCATCTGAATGGCCCCTTTTACCATACGGTTTGCCTTTTCAACAATACCACTGGCTTGTGGGTTGTTAAGACTGGTACGGGAGTGTTTGACACCAGTTTTTTCCAAGTAACACTTAATTTCTTCGGACACTAATTGCATACCATTATCAGTTATCATTTTGCTAGGATACCCCTTCTTCTTTAAAAATTTCTTCCATAGTTCTTATAGTCGATCTGGTGGTGATTTCTCTAAGGAACTTCACAATGAACAATTTTGAGCGAGCATCCACCATGACTAAAGCAAACTTGAATTCTCCACTCAGGTTGCCTAGTGGACCAATGAAGTCCATAAACACACTATACCATACTTTACCACAATCTTCCATGACCCCACCAAATGTTTGGTTGCCTACCTTCAATCTTTTCACACTGCCCTTACATTCTTTGCAATTCTCTACCCATTCCTCCACATCTCCATCCATTCCTGGCCACCAAACATTTTATCTCAATCTTCTTTTCGTCAAGGTTTGCCCCAAGTGTCACTCGTGTGAATTTGAACAATTTCGAAGTCAAACTACTTGGGGGGTATAAATTTATTGTCTCTCATTAGTACCTCACTCCCAACCACCGACAACTCATCCAACACCTTTAAGTACGGACATGCTGGTGCATTCACTGAACTCTCTCTTTTACTACCACATTTCACCAAACATACCACTTCTACCAAATTAATATCCTCCTTCATTCCTAGGTGCCACTCTTCTTTTGATACTGAACCCTGAAAAAAAATTAAGTATATGCTCTATACTTGCAACAGCACCTTCTCTCTCTCCCATTTTTCAAGATTTGCTTTGTCCATCTTTTGCCACTCTACAGGCAAAAATGACAAGCAGTCTGCTTAAACATTACGCCATCTAGGAATATATTGTATTGCGTACATGTATTCTTGGAGACAAGAAGCTAATCTTGCAGAACCCTTTCCCGCTCCACCTGGTATCAATATTTTGACTAAAGGTTTGTGGTCTGTGCGCAGTATTATTGATATACCCCAAATGTATGTGCTAAAGTATTACAGCACCCCTGCTGCAGCTAAAGCTTCTCTCTCTCGATGACAGAGTAATTTATTTCACTAGAGGTGAGAGATCTAGATGCAAATGCTACCGTTCTCTCTCTCCTCCACTATGGGATTGAGTCAACACTGCTCCCACTCCTACTGCACTTGCATCCACTGTAATGATAGAGTACTACGTGAAATTAGGATACAAATTTAGCATTACATAACTCATCCCACATAAAACTATGTTTCTTTTTTAACAGCTTTCTTAAGCTTTCTGTTTTGTCTGCAAAATTTTGGAAGAATTTTGAATAATATTCTATGAGACCCATAAAAGATCTTAATTGATCCTTATTAATAGGAGCTGGGGCATCTTTAATGCCTTTCAACAAATCTTTCTTGGTTTCACTCCCTACTAAGAGAGCAAATATCCTAGATACTCAATCTCTTCAACCAAATGTTTACATTTTTGTTTTTTGAGTGTTAAACCACCACTCAAGACTCTATCCAACACCTGTTTTAATACAAAATCGTGAGCTGCTATGGTTTCTCCAACCATCAAGATATCATCTCGAAAAAATATGACATTACTTATTTCTTTAAAAATAGCCATCCTTCTTTGGAAAAAAACCTCTCGGCTGATGACAACCAGAAAGGCATCCTGTTAAACTGAAATATACCTTCCATGGTTATAAGAGCTGTGAGCTTTTTTTGATTCTGGGTATAACTTGATCTGGTGATACACACTCTTCAGATCCACTTTACTGAAAATACACCCTTCCTTAAGCAATACTAATATTCCATTAATATTTGGTAAAGGGAAATTATTAGTTAATATATTATGGTTGACACTGCGCAAGTCCACACAAAATCTTAAACTACCATCTGATTTTTTTGTAATTAATATAGGAGGCTGGCCTGGTTATAATGGGTACGTAAGGTACTTACACCTTATAACAGCTCCAGTTATCCCTTATTAGTGAAATGTAGTCAGTGTCTAGAAGCCAGGCTCTCTAGGGGTAGTGTGGATGAGCAGCCAAGACCTAACTAGGAGACATGCAAAGCTCATGCAATACCACTGTAGTCACACAGTACTCACACAAATGAAAGAAAATACTCAGTGCTACAAAAAATAAAGGTACTTTATTTTGGGGACACAAATGCCAAAAATACCAGAGACTATACTCTCCTAGGAGATAAGTAATACACAAATTATATACACTAGTATGCAGAAATAGCTGTAAAAACAGTTAGAAAACTATGCAAATAGTAAAAATCACAATAGTTAGAAATGGGCTTAGGGGGGGGGAACACAAACCATATACTAAGAAAAAAGTGGAATGCAAAAGTCAGTTTCCCACCTAGGCAAGTGTAGTGTGTAGAGGAGCGCTGGGAGTACTAGAAAACACCAAAAGTAAATAATAGAACCCACCCCAGAGCCCAGGAAAGTAGGAGTAAATCACAGTAACTTTCCTAGAACACACGAGAAAGAAGATAATGCAAAACCAGAAGAGACTACAAGACACCAACAATGGATTTCTGGAACTGAAGACCTGTGGAAGAAGGGGACCAAGTCCAAAGAAGCAATGAAGGGTCCAGGGAGAACAGGAGCCCCTGTTAACCCGGATGATGGTGCCAAAGAGGAACCACTGTTGAGGAACAAGTCAGTATTGCACCCCTGAAGACAGATGCGGTTTCCTGGTTGGTGCAGAAGATTCCCATGCCAGATGGATGAATGCACTCTGGTTTGCGTCGCTGGATTCCGCCAACAAGGAGGGGGAGTCAGAGGGGGCTCTCAGCAACTCGGAGAGCCCTCAGAGGATCAGTCAGCGCGCATAGGAGTCCCACAGCACGGGGACAAAGAAGGTGCAAAAGGAGGCCCACGGAGCACTACACAAAGGAATCCCACGCCCCTGGAGAACCACTTAGGAAGCTGTGTGTCACAAGATAGAGTGCTGGGGGCCCGAGCTGCACGGTGCACAAAGAACTTTGTGGGAGGATGCCAACAAGCCTTGGCAATTGCAAAACACGCAAGGCACGGGGGTTACTGTCTTGTGTGGTGTAAGGAAATGCCTCCTTGGCATGGTTACCCCCTGACTTCTTGCCTTTGCTGATGCTATGTTTTGAATTGAAAGTGTGCTGAGGCCTGCTAACCAGGCCCCAGCACCAGTGTTCGTTCCCTAACCTGTACTTTTGTTTTCACAATTGGCACACCCTGGCATCCAGGTAAGTCCCTTGTAACTGGTACCCCTGGTACCAAGGGCCCTGATGCCAGGGAAGGTCTCTAAGGGCTGCAGCATATCTTATGCCACCCTGGGGACCCCTCACTCAGCACAGACACACTGCTTGCCAGCTTGTGTGTGCTGGTGAGGACAAAACGAGTAAGTCGACATGGCACTCCCCTCAGGGTGCCATGCTAACCTCACACTGCCTATGCAGTATAGATAAGTCACCCCTCTAGCAGGCCTTACAGCCCTAAGGCAGGGTGCACTATACTATAGGTGAGGGCACCAGTGCATGAGCACTGTGCCCCTACAGTGTCCAAGCAAAACCTTAGACATTGTGAGTGCAGGGTAGCCATAAGAGTATATGGTCTGGGAGTCTGTCAAACACAAACTCCACAGCACCATAATGGCTACACTGAAAACTGGGAAGTTTGGTATCAAACTTCTCAGCACAATAAATGCACACTGATGCCAGTGTACATTTTATTGTAAAATACACCACAGAGGGCACCTTAGAGGTGCCCCCTGAAACCTTAACCAACTACCCGTGTAGGCTGACTGGTTTTAGCAGCCTGCCACACTCGAGACATGTTGCTGGCCACATGGGGAGAGTGCCTTTGTCACTCTGTGGCTAGTAACAAAGCCTGCACTGGGTGGAGATGCTATCACCTCCCCCAGGCAGGAGCTGTAACACCTGGCGGTGAGCCTCAAAGGCTCACCCCCTTTGTTCCAGCACCCCAGGGCATTCCAGCTAGTGGAGTGGCCCGCCCCCTCCGGCCACGGCCCCACTTTTGGCGGCAAGGCCGGGGGAAATAATGAGAATAACAAGGAGGAGTCACTGGCCAGTCAGGACAGCCCCTAAGGTGTCCTGAGCTGAGGTGACTCTGACTTTTAGAAATCCTCCATCTTGCAGATGGAGGATTCCCCCAATAGGGATAGGAATGTGACCCCCTCCCCTTGGGAGGAGGCACAAAGAGGGTGTACCCACCCTCAGGGCTAGTAGCCATTGGCTATTAACCCCCCAGACCTAAACACGCCCTTAAATTTAGTATTTAAGGGCTCCCCTGAAACTAGGAACTCAGATTCCTGCAACCTAAGAAGAAGAGGACTGCTGAGCTGAAAAACCCTGCAGAGAAGACGGAGAAACCAACTGCCTTGGCCCCAGCTCTACCGGCCTGTCTCCCCCCTTCGGCAGCGTCGCTTTCCCCAGGACCAGCGACCTCTGAATCCTCAGAGGACTGCCCTGCTCTAAAAGGACCAAGAAACTCCCGAGAACAGCGGCCCTGTTCACCCAAGACTGCAACTTTGTTTCCAAAGGAGCAACTTAAAGACAACAGCGTTTCCCGCCAGAAGCGTGAGACTTGCAACCCTGCACCCGGCGACCCCGACTCGACTGGTGGAGAAACAACACTTCAGGGAGGACCCCCCGGCGACTCCGAGACTATGAGTAACCAAAGTTGTCCCCCCTGAGCCCCCACAGCGACGCCTGCAGAGGGAATCCCGAGGATCCACCTGACCGCGACTGCCTGACTCTCAGATCCCGACGCCTGGAAAAGACCCTGCACCCGCAGCCCCCAGGACCTGAAGGATCGGAACTCCAGTGCAGGAGTAACCCCCAGGAGGCCCTCTCCCTTGCCCAGGTGGTGGCTACCCCGAGGAGCCCCCCCCTTGCCTGCCTGCATCGCTGAAGAGACCCCTTGATCTCCCATTGATTCCAATTGAAAACCCGACGTGTGTTTGCACACTGCACCCGGCCGCCCCCGTGCTGCTGAGGGTGTACTTTCTGTGCTAACTTGTGTCCCCCCCGGTGCCCTACAAAACCCCCCTGGTCTGCCCTCCGAAGACGCGGGTACTTACCTGCTGGCAGACTGGAACCGGGGCACCCCCTTCTCCATTGAAGCCTATGCGTTTTGGGCACCACTTTGAACTCTGCACCTGACCAGCCCTGAGCTGCTGGTGTGGTAACTTTGGGGTTGCTCTGAACCCCCAACGGTGGGCTACCTTGGACCCAAACTTGAACCCCGTAGGTGGTTTACTTACCTGCAAGAACTAACAATTACTTACCTCCCCTAGGAACTGTGAAAATTGCACTAAGTGTCTAGTTTTAAAATAGCTATATGTGTTTTATTTGAAAAGTATATATGCTATTGTGATTATTCAAAGTTCCTAAAGTACGTACCTGCAAGACCTTTCATGCAAAGTATTACCTGTAGAATTTGAACCTGTGGTTCTTAAAATAAACTAAGAAAATATATTTTTCTATACAAAAACCTATTGGCCTGGAATTGTGTCTGAGCTATTTCAAAGTAAGGAATAGTATGCACAGAGTCCAAGGGTTCCCCTTAGAGGTAAGATAGTGGCAAAAAGAGATAATATTAATGCTCTATTTTGTGGTAGTGTGGTTGAGCAGTAGGCTTATCCAAGGAGTAGTGTTAAGCATTTGTTGTACACACACAAGCAATAAATGAGGAACACACACTCAGACAATTCCAGGCCAATAGGTTTTTGTATAGAAAAATATATTTTCTTAGTTTATTTTACATGTAATACTTCAAATGAAAGGTATTGCAGGTAGGTACTTTAGGAACTTTGGGAACTTTGAATCAGCAAAATAGCATATACAGTTTTCACACAAATGACATATAGCTATTTTAAAACTAGACACTTAGTGCAATTTTCAACAGTTCCTGGGGGGAGTAAGAGTTAGTTAGTTTTTGCAGGTAAGTAAACCACCTACGGGGTTTAAGTTTGGGTCCAAGGTAGCCCACCGTTGGGGTTTCAGAGCAACCCCAAAGATACCACACCAGCAGCTCAGGGCTGGTCAGGTGCAGAGGTCAAAGTGGTGCCCAAAACGCATAGGCTTCAATGGAGAAGGGGGTGCCCCGGTTCCAGTCTGCCAGCAGGTAAGTACCCGCGTCTTCGGAGGGCAGACCAGGGGGGTTTTGTAGGGCACCGGGGGGGACACAAGTCAGCACAGAAAGTACACCCTCAGCAGCACGTGGGCGGCCGGGTGCAGTGTGCAAACACGCGTCGGGGAGACCAAGGGGTCTCTTCAGCGATGCTGGCAGGCAAGGGGGGGGCTCCTCGGGGTAGCCACCACCTGGGCAAGGGAGAGGGCCTCCTGGGGGTCACTCCTGCACTGGGGTTCGGATCCTTCAGGTCCTGGGGGCTGCGGGTGCAGAGTCTTTACCAGGCGTCGGGATCTGAGGAACAGGCAGTCGCGGTCAGGGTGAGCCTCGGGATTCCCTCTGCAGGCGTCGCTGTGGGGACTCAGGGGGGGCAACTCTGGCTACTCACGGTCTCGCAGTCGCCGGGGAGTCCTCCCTGAAGTGTTTGTTCTCCACAAGTCGAGCCGGGGGCGTCGGGTGCAGAGTAGCAAGTCTCACGCTTCCGGCGGGAAACACAAGTTGTTTAAAAGTTTCTGCTTTGTTTCAAAGTTGCAGTCTTTGGTGAACAGGGCCGCTGTCCTCAGGAGTTCTTGGTCCTTCTAGAGCAGGGCAGTCCTCTGAGGATTCAGAGGTCGCTGGTCCCCGGGGAAAGCGTCGCTGGAGCATTGTCTTTAGAAGGGGGGAGACAGGCCGGTAGAGCTGGGGCCAAAGCAGTTGGTGTCTCCGTCTTCTCTGCAGGGGTTTTCAGCTTAGCAGTCCTCTTCTTCTTAGGTTGCAGGAATCTGATTTCCTAGGTTCTGGGGTGCCCCTAAATACTGAATTTAGGGGTGTGTTTAGGTCTGGGAGGGCAGTAGCCAATGGCTACTGTCCGTGAGGGTGGCTACACCTTCTTTGTGCCTCCTCCCTGAGGGGAGGGGGGCACATCCCTATCCCTATTGGGGGAATCCTCCATCTGCAAGATGGAGGATTTCTAAAAGTCAGAGTCTCCTCGGCTCAGGACACCTTAGGGGCTGTCCTGACTGGCCAGTGACTCCTCCTTGTTTTTCTCATTATCTCTCCTGGACTTGCCGCCAAAAGTGGGGGCTGTGTCCAGGGGGCGGGCATCTCCACTAGCTGGAGTGCCCTGGGGCATTGTAACACGAAGCCTGAGCCTTTGAGGCTCACTGCTAGGTGTTACAGTTCCTGCAGGGGGAGGTGTGAAGCACCACCACCCAGAGCAGACTTTTGTTTCTGTCCTCAGAGAGCACAAAGGCCCTCACCACATGGGGTCAGAAACTTGTCTCTCAGCAGCAGGCTGGCACAGACCAGTCAGTCCTGCACTGAACAATTGGGTAAAATACAGGGGGCATCTCTAAGATGCCCTCTGTGTGCATTTTTTAATAAATCCAACACTGGCATCAGTGTGGGTTTATTATTCTGAGAAGTTTGATACCAAACTTCCCAGTATTCAGTGTAGCCATTATGGAGCTGTGGAGTTCGTTTTTGACAGACTCCCAGACCATATACTCTTATGGCTACCCTGCACTTACAATGTCTAAGGTTTTGCTTAGACACTGTAGGGGCATAGTGCTCATGCACCTATGCCCTCACCTGTGGTATAGTGCACCCTGCCTTAGGGCTGTAAGGCCTGTTAGAGGGGTGACTTACCTATGCCATAGGCAGTGTGAGGTTGGCATGGCACCCTGAGGGGAGTGCCATGTCGACTTAGTCATTTTCTCCCCACCAGCACACACAAGCTGGCAAGCAGTGTGTCTGTGCTGAGTGAGGGGTCCCTAGGGTGGCATAAGACACGAAACAGCCCTTAGAGACCTTCCCTGGCATCAGGGCCCTTGGAACCAGGGGTACCAGTTACAAGGGACTTACCTGGGTGCCAGGGTTGTGCCAATTGTGGAGACAATGGTACATTTTAGGTGAAAGAACACTGGTGCTGGGGCCTGGTTAGCAGGGTCCCCAGCACACTTCTCAGTCAAGTCAGCATCAGTATCAGGCAAAAAGTGGGGGGTAACTGCAACAGGGAGCCATTTCTTTACATACTGCAACTCTTAAAAGCCTGTGTTTATACGATACAACTTAAATCTCAATATATTATATTCCTTACATATATATTTCCTTACTATGTATTCATTAATCTATATATTTGTTACTTTAGTCCTATCTCACAAGAGGAAAAGAAAAAAAAATACTCTCTCGAAAGCTTTACTCTGTCTCACCATCATCCTATACCTCTATCAATCTAGCCTGTACCTCCATTCTCTGACGCATTCCACACCTATTCCACTACTATGATCTCCAAACTAACCCTTCCCAGACTCTTCCCTCCCCTACCCCTCATGGCTCACCCCAAACCTCAGTTTACTACTATGATCTCCCAAACAACCCTGCTATATTCTCCCTCATTTATCTCTCCTTAACTCATCCCAAACCCCGTTTTACTACTATGACTTCTCCAATCCCTTTATAGGACTCTTCCCTCCTCCATCTCTCCTTTACTCCGCCCAAACCTCATATCGCTACTATGATCTCCCAATTAACACTTATGGATTCTTCCCTCCTCTTTCCTCCAATATTCTTTTCAATCCAATGAACAGACTCAAGTCCTCCGCTCAAATTAAATCATACCTCCCTATACTAATACAGTACTCATATTTCCTCATACTAATCCACCTCTAATCCTTTTGGGTTCCGGAGTAGAGTGCTACTCACCGAAAAGCGATTCAACGCCTCTTAAGGGGTAGTAAGCGCTACATAAATACAATTCCAAAGGTCTAGTAGCTTCTTGATGAGAGATGAAAGAAAAAGGCCAAATCTCAGAAAAAAGTAGTGCCTTCAGATAAGTACTTAATCATGTTGAAGGTGATGAGTAAATTAAATTGCAGAAGTAGTTTTGCAGCTTCAAGGCTTTCTGGAGTTTTTCCAGACCCAGCCACTAGATGGCAGAACAAATGCACAGCATGTGAATCCAGTAAGAATCATGCAGAAAAATAATTAATTGTAGGGACTACATTCCAAAGTTCAAGGTAAATGCCACGCAGCACCTAGTCATTAGGAGACTTGTTTTACTTTTAATATAACAAAGTGCGAAAAGCAGCACCTGCATGGAGATAAAGCCACTAATTAGGCACATGTTTAATGTAGGAAGTTGGCTCTGTATGTGCTATTTCAAAGTAAGGAATAGCATGCACAGAGTCCAAGGGTTCCCCTTAGAGGTAAAATAGTGGTAAAAATAGATAATACTAATGCTCTATTTTGTGGTAGTGTGGTCGAGCAGTAGGCTTATCCAAGGAGTAGTGTTAAGCATTTGTTGTACATACACATAGACAATAAATGAGGTACACACACTCAGAGACAAATCCAGCCAATAAGTTTTGTATAGAAAAATATCTTTTCTTAGTTTATTTTAAGAACCACAGGTTCAAATTTAACATGTAATATCTTGTTTGAAAGGTATTGCAGGTAAGTACATTAGGAACTTTGAATCATTTCAATTGCATGTATACTTTTCAAGTTATTCACAAATAGCTACTTTAAAAGTGGACACAGTGCAATTTTCACAGTTCCTGGGGGAGGTAAGTTTTTGTTAGTTTTACCAGGTAAGTAAGACACTTACAGGGTTCAGTTCTTGGTCCAAGGTAGCCCACCGTTGGGGGTTCAGAGCAACCCCAAAGTCACCACACCAGCAGCTCAGGGCCGGTCAGGTGTAGAGTTCAAAGTGGTGCCCAAAACGCATAGGCTAGAATGGAGAGAAGGGGGTGCCCCGGTTCCGGTCTGCTTGCAGGTAAGTACCCGCGTCTTCGGAGGGCAGACCAGGGGGGTTTTGTAGGGCACCGGGGGGGACACAAGCCCACACAGAAATTTCACCCTCAGCAGCGCGGGGGCGGCCGGGTGCAGTGTAGAAACAAGCGTCGGGTTCGCAATGTTAGTCTATGAGAGATCAACGGATCTCTTCAGCGCTGCAGACAGGCAAGGGGGGGCTTCCTCGGGGAAACCTCCACTTGGGCAAGGGAGAGGGACTCCTGGGGGTCACTTCTCCAGTGAAAGTTCGGTCCTTCAGGTCCTGGGGGCTGCGGGTGCAGGGTCTTTTCCAGGCGTCGGGACTTAGGTTTCAGAGAGTCGCGGTCAGGGGAAGCCTCGGGATTCCCTCTGCAGGCGGCGCTGTGGGGGCTCAGGGGGGACAGGTTTTGGTACTCACAGTCGGAGAGTAGTCCGGGGGTCCTCCCTGAGGTGTTGGTTCTCCACCAGCCGAGTCGGGGTCGCCGGGTGCAGTGTTGCAAGTCTCACGCTTCTTGCGGGGAGTTGCAGGGTTCTTTAAAGCTGCTCCTTGAAACAAAGTTGCAGTCTTTTTGGAGCAGGTCCGCTGTCCTCGGGAGTTTCTTGTCGTCGTCGAAGCAGGGCAGTCCTCAGAGGATTCAGAGGTCGCTGGTCCCTTTGGAAGGCGTCGCTGGAGCAGAGTTCTTTGGAAGGCAGGAGACAGGCCGGTGAGTTTCTGGAGCCAAGGCAGTTGTTGTCTTCTGGTCTTCCTCTGCAGGGGTTTTCAGCTGGGCAGTCCTTCTTGTTGTTGTTGCAGGAATCTAATTTTCTAGGGTTCAGGGTAGCCCTTAAATACTAAATTTAAGGGCGTGTTTAGGTCTGGGGGGTTAGTAGCCAATGGCTACTAGCCCTGAGGGTGGGTACACCCTCTTTGTGCCTCCTCCCGAGGGGAGGGGGTCACAATCCTAACCCTATTGGGGGAATCCTCCATCTGCAAGATGGAGGATTTCTAAAAGTTAGAGTCACCTCAGCTCAGGACACCTTAGGGGCTGTCCTGACTGGCCAGTGACTCCTCCTTGTTGCTTTCTTTGTTCCCTCCAGCCTTGCCGCCAAAAGTGGGGGCCGTGGCCGGAGGGGGCGGGCAACTCCACTAAGCTGGAGTGCCCTGCTGGGCTGTGACAAAGGGGTGAGCCTTTGAGGCTCACCGCCAGGTGTCACAGCTCCTGCCTGGGGGAGGTGTTAGCATCTCCACCCAGTGCAGGCTTTGTTACTGGCCTCAGAGTGACAAAGGCACTCTCCCCATGGGGCCAGCAACATGTCTCTAGTGTGGCAGGCTGCTGGAACTAGTCAGCCTATACAGATAGTCGGTTAAGTTTCAGGGGGCACCTCTAAGGTGCCCTCTGGGGTGTATTTTGCAATAAAATGTACACTGGCATCAGTGTGCATTTATTGTGCTGAGAAGTTTGATACCAAACTTCCCAGTTTTCAGTGTAGCCATTATGGTGCTGTGGAGTTCGTGTTTGACAAACTCCCAGACCATATACTCTTATGGCTACCCTGCACTTACAATGTCTAAGGTTTTGTTTAGACACTGTAGGGGTACCATGCTCATGCACTGGTACCCTCACCTATGGTATAGTACACCCTGCCTTAGGGCTGTAAGGCCTGCTAGAGGGGTGTCTTACCTATACTGCATAGGCAGTGAGAGGCTGGCATGGCACCCTGAGGGGAGTGCCATGTCGACTTACTCGTTTTGTCCTCACTAGCACACACAAGCTGGCAAGCAGTGTGTCTGTGCTGAGTGAGAGGTCTCCAGGGTGGCATAAGACATGCTGCAGCCCTTAGAGACCTTCCTTGGCATCAGGGCCCTTGGTACTAGAAGTACCAGTTACAAGGGACTTATCTGGATGCCAGGGTCTGCCAATTGTGGATACAACAGTACAGGTTAGGGAAAGAACACTGGTGCTGGGGCCTGGTTAGCAGGCCTCAGCACACTTTCAATTGTAAACATAGCATCAGCAAAGGCAAAAAGTCAGGGGGCAACCATGCCAAGGAGGCATTTCCTTACACAACCCCCCCCCCCAAACGAAAGAGGATGAGACTAACCTTTCCCAAGAGAGTCTTCATTTTCTAAGTGGAAGAACCTGGAAAGGCCATCTGCATTGGCATGGGCAGTCCCAGGTCTGTGTTCCACTATAAAGTCCATTCCCTGTAGGGAGATGGACCACCTCAACAGTTTAGGATTTTCACCTTTCATTTGCATCAGCCATTTGAGAGGTCTGTGGTCAGTTTGAACTAGGAAGTGAGTCCCAAAGAGGTATGGTCTCAGCTTCTTCAGGGACCAAACCACAGCAAAGGCCTCCCTCTCAATGACACTCCAACGCTGCTCCCTGGGGAGTAACCTCCTGCTAATGAAAGCAACAGGCTGGTCAAGGCCATCATCATTTGTTTGGGACAAAACTGCCCCTATCCCATGTTCAGAGGCATCTGTCTGCACAATGAACTGCTTAGAATAATCTGGAGCTTTTAGAACTGGTGCTGAGCACATCGCTTGTTTCAGGGTGTCAAAGGCCTGTTGTCATTCCACAGTCCAGTTCACTTTCTTGGGCATTTTCTTGGAGGTGAGTTCAGTGAGGGCTGTCACAATGGATCCATATCCCTTCACAAACCTCCTGTAATACCCAGTCAAGCCAAGGAATGCCCTGACTTGAGTCTGGGTTTTTGGAGCTACCCAGTCCAGAATAGTCTGGATCTTGGGTTGGAGTGGCTGAACTTGGCCTCCACCTACAAGGTGGCCCAAGTAAACCACAGTTCCCTGCCCTATCTGGCATTTGGATGCCTTGATAGAGAGGCCTGCAGATTGCAGAGCCTTCAAAACCTTCTTCAGGTGGACCAGGTGATCCTGCCAGGTGGAGCTAAAGACAGCAATATCATCAAGATAAGCTGTGCTAAAGGACTCCAAGCCAGCAAGGACTTGATTCACCAACCTTTGGAAGGTGGCAGGGGCATTCTTTAAACCAAAGGGCATAACAGTAAACTGATAATGCCCATCAGGTGTGGAGAATGCTGTTTTCTCTTTTGCTCCAGGTGCCATTTTTATTTGCCAGTACCCTGCTGTCAAGTCAAAGGTACTTAAGAATTTGGCAGCACCTAATTTATCTATGAGCTCATCAGCTCTAGGAATTGGATGAGCATCTGTCTTGGTGACAGAATTGAGCCCTCTGTAGTCCACACAAAACCTCATCTCTTTCTTTCCATCTTTGGTGTGAGGTTTGGGGACTAAGACCACTGGGCTAGCCCAGGGGCTGTCAGAGCGCTCAATTACTCCCAATTCCAGCATCTTGTGGACTTCCACCTTGATGCTTTCCTTAACATGGTCAGACTGTCTAAAAATTTTGTTTTTGACAGGCATGCTGTCTCCTGTGTCCACATCATGGGTACACAGGTGTGTCTGACCAGGGGTTAAGGAGAAGAGTTCAGGAAACTGTTGTAGGACTCTCCTACAATCAGCTTGCTGTTGGCCAGAGAGGGTGTCTGAGTAGATCACTCCATCTACTGAGCCATCTTTTGGGTCTGATGACAGAAGATCAGGGAGAGGTTCACTCTCTGCCTCCTGATCCTCATCTGTTACCATCAACAGATTCACATCAGCCCTGTCATGGAAGAGCTTAAGGCGGTTCACATGGATCACACTCTTGGGGCTCCTGCTTGTGCCCAGGTCCACCAGGTAGGTGACCTGACTCTTCCTTTCTAGCACTGGGTAAGGGCCACTCCATTTGTCCTGGAATGCCCTGGGAGCCACAGGATCCAGAAACCAGACTTTCTGCCCTGGTTGGAACTCAACCAGTGCAGCCTTTTGGTCATACCAAAACTTCTGGAGCTGTTGGCTGGCCTCAAGGTTTTTGGTTGCCTTTTCCATGTACTCTGCCATTCTAGAGCGAAGGCCAAGTACATAGTCCACTATGTCTTGTTTAGGCTCATGAAGAGGTCTCTCCCAGCCTTCTTTTACAAGAGCAAGTGGTCCCCTTACAGGGTGGCCAAACAGAAGTTCAAAGGGTGAGAATCCTACTCCCTTCTGTGGCACCTCTCTGTAAGCGAAAAGCAGACATGGCAAGAGGACATCCCATCTCCTTTTGAGTTTTTCTGGGAGCCCCATGATCATGCCTTTTAATGTCTTGTTGAATCTCTCAACTAAGCCATTAGTTTGTGGATGGTATGGTGTAGTGAATTTGTAAGTCACTCCACACTCATTCCACATGTGCTTTAGGTATGCTGACATGAAGTTGGTACCTCTGTCAGACACCACCTCCTTAGGGAAACCCACTCTGGTAAAGATACCAATGAGGGCCTTGGCTACTGCAGGGGCAGTAGTCGACCTAAGGGGAATAGCTTCAGGATACCTAGTAGCATGATCCACTACTACTAGGATGTACATATTTCCTGAGGCTGTGGGAGGTTCTAGTGGACCAACTATGTCCACTCCCACTCTTTCAAAGGGGACCCCCACCACTGGAAGTGGAATGAGGGGGGCCTTTGGGTGCCCACCTGTCTTACCACTGGATTGACAGGTGGGGCAGGAGAGGCAAAACTCCTTAACCTTCTGGGACATATTGGGCCAGTAGAAGTGGTTGACTAACCTCTCCCACGTCTTGGTTTGTCCCAAATGCCCAGCAAGGGGAATATCATGGGCTAAGGTCAGAATAAACTCTCTGAACGACTGAGGCACTACCACTCTCCTAGTGGCACCAGGTTTGGGGTCTCTGGCCTCAGTGTACAGGAGTCCATCTTCCCAATAGACCCTATGTGTTCCATTTTTCTTGCCCTTGGACTCTTCAGCAGCTTGCTGCCTAAGGCCTTCAAGAGAGGGACAGGTTTCTTGTCCCTTACACAGTTCCTCCCTTGAGGGTCCCCCTGGGCCTAAGAGCTCAACCTGATAAGGTTCAAGTTCCAAAGGCTCAGTTCCCTCAGAGGGCAGAACTTCTTCCTGAGAAGAGAGGTTCCCTTTTTCTGACTGTGTTGCAGTTGGTTTCCCAACTGACTTTCCTTTTCTCTTGGTAGGCTGGGCCATTTTTCCAGACTCCAGCTCTACTTTTTCACCCTGTGCCTTGCATTGTGCTCTTGTTTTTACACACACCAGTTCAGGGATACCCAGCATGGCTGCATGGGTCTTTAGCTCTACCTCAGCCCATGCTGAGGACTCCAGGTCATTTCCAAGCAGACAGTCTACTGGGATGTTTGAGGAGACCACCACCTGTTTCAGGCCATTGACCCCTCCCCATTCTAAAGTTACCATTGCCATGGGATGTGCTTTAGTTTGATTGTCAGCATTGGTGACTGTATAAGTTTTTCCAGTCAGGTATTGGCCAGGGGAAACCAGTTTCTCTGTCACCATGGTGACACTGGCACCTGTATCCCTCAGGCCCTCTACACTTGTCCCATTAATAAAGAGCTGCTGCCTGTATTTTTGCATGTTAGGGGGCCAGGCAGCTAGTGTGGCTAAATCCACCCCACCCTCAGAGACTAGAGTAGCTTCAGTGTGGACCCTGATTTGCTCTGGGCACACTGTTGATCCCACTTGGAGACTAGCCATTCCAGTGTTACCTGGATTGGAGTTTGGAGTGGAACTTTTCTTGGGACAGGCCTTGTCTCCAGTTTGGTGTCCAGACTGACTACAGTTTCGACACCAGGCCTTTTTGGGATCAAAGTTTTTACCCTTGTACCCAGGATTGTTTTGTGAAGAGGCTCTGGGCCCACCCTCCTGTGCAGGTTTTTGGGGGCCTGTGGAAGACTCTTGACTATTTTTATTTTTGGCTGTCTCACCACCTTTCCCCTGGGGAGGTTTTGTGACCCCTTTCTTTTGGTCACCCCCTGTGGAAGTTTTGGACACCCTAGTCTTGACCCAATGGTCCGCCTTCTTTCCCAATTCTTGGGGAGAAATTGGTCCTAGGTCTACCAGATGCTGATGCAGTTTATCATTGAAACAATTACTTAACAGGTGTTCTTTCACAAATAAATTGTACAGCCCATCATAATTACTTACACCACTGCCTTGAATCCAACCATCTAGTGTTTTTACTGAGTAGTCTACAAAGTCAACCCAGGTCTGGCTCGAGGATTTTTGAGCCCCCCTGAATCTAATCCTATACTCCTCAGTGGAGAATCCAAAGCCCTCAATCAGGGTACCCTTCATGAGGTCATAAGATTCTGCATCTTTTCCAGAGAGTGTGAGGAGTCTATCCCTACACTTTCCTGTGAACATTTCCCAAAGGAGAGCACCCCAGTGAGATCTGTTCACTTTTCTGGTTACACAAGCCCTCTCAAAAGCTGTGAACCATTTGGTGATGTCATCACCATCTTCATATTTAGTTACAATCCCTTTAGGGATTTTCAACATGTCAGGAGAATCTCTGACCCTATTTATGTTGCTGCCACCATTGATGGGTCCTAGGCCCATCTCTTGTCTTTCCCTCTCTATGGCTAGGATCTGTCTTTCCAAAGCCAATCTTTTGGCCATCCTGGCTAACTGGATGTCCTCTTCACTGGAGTTATCCTCAGTGATTTCAGAGGTGTTGGTCTCTCCTGTGAGGGAACCAGCATCTCTGACTATTATTTTTGGAGTCAGGGTTTGAGAGACCCTGTTCTCCCTAGATAGGACTGGTAGGGGGGAATTGTCCTCCAAGTCACTATCCTCTTCCTCTGAGTTGCCACCCTCAGAGGGGTTGGCCTTTTCAAACTCTGCCAAAAGCTCCTGGAGCTGTATTTTGGTAGGTTTGGGGCCCATTGTTATTTTCTTTATTTTACAGAGTGACCTTAGCTCCCTCATCTTAAGATGGAGGTAAGGTGTGGTGTCGAGTTCCACCACAGTCACATCTGTGCTAGACATTTTGCTTCTAAAAGTTGGAATACTTTTTAAGAATCTACAACTGGTTCTAGAATCTAATTCAAACTTTTACAAACTTTTAAACTCTAAAATAAATGCTAAACAGGATCTAACACAAGGCCCTAGCAGGTCTTTTAAGAATTTAGAAAACTTTTCAAATTGCAAAAATCAATTTCTAATGACAATTTTGGAATTTGTCGTGTGATCAGGTATTGGCTGAGTAGTCCAGCAAATGCAAAGTCTTGTACCCCACTGCTGATCCACCAATGTAGGAAGTTGGCTCTGTATGTGCTATTTCAAAGTAAGGAATAGCATGCACAGAGTCCAAGGGTTCCCCTTAGAGGTAAAATAGTGGTAAAAATAGATAATACTAATGCTCTATTTTGTGGTAGTGTGGTCGAGCAGTAGGCTTATCCAAGGAGTAGTGTTAAGCATTTGTTGTACATACACATAGACAATAAATGAGGTACACACACTCAGAGACAAATCCAGCCAATAAGTTTTGTATAGAAAAATATCTTTTCTTAGTTTATTTTAAGAACCACAGGTTCAAATTTAACATGTAATATCTTGTTTGAAAGGTATTGCAGGTAAGTACATTAGGAACTTTGAATCATTTCAATTGCATGTATACTTTTCAAGTTATTCACAAATAGCTACTTTAAAAGTGGACACTTAGTGCAATTTTCACAGTTCCTGGGGGAGGTAAGTTTTTGTTAGTTTTACCAGGTAAGTAAGACACTTACAGGATTCAGTTCTTGGTCCAAGGTAGCCCACCGTTGGGGGTTCAGAGCAACCCCAAAGTCACCACACCAGCAGCTCAGGGCCGGTCAGGTGTAGAGTTCAAAGTGGTGCCCAAAACGCATAGGCTAGAATGGAGAGAAGGGGGTGCCCCGGTTCCGGTCTGCTTGCAGGTAAGTACCCGCGTCTTCGGAGGGCAGACCAGGGGGGTTTTGTAGGGCACCGGGGGGGACACAAGCCCACACAGAAATTTCACCCTCAGCAGCGCGGGGGCGGCCGGGTGCAGTGTAGAAACAAGCGTCGGGTTCGCAATGTTAGTCTATGAGAGATCAACGGATCTCTTCAGCGCTGCAGACAGGCAAGGGGGGGCTTCCTCGGGGAAACCTCCACTTGGGCAAGGGAGAGGGACTCCTGGGGGTCACTTCTCCAGTGAAAGTCCGGTCCTTCAGGTCCTGGGGGCTGCGGGTGCAGGGTCTTTTCCAGGCGTCGGGACTTAGGTTTCAGAGAGTCGCGGTCAGGGGAAGCCTCGGGATTCCCTCTGCAGGCGGCGCTGTGGGGGCTCAGGGGGGACAGGTTTTGGTACTCACAGTCGTAGAGTAGTCCAGGGGTCCTCCCTGAGGTGTTGGTTCTCCACCAGCCGAGTCGGGGTCGCCGGGTGCAGTGTTGCAAGTCTCACGCTTCTTGCGGGGAGTTGCAGGGTTCTTTAAAGCTGCTCCTTGAAACAAAGTTGCAGTCTTTTTGGAGCAGGTCCGCTGTCCTCGGGAGTTTCTTGTCGTCGTCGAAGCAGGGCAGTCCTCAGAGGATTCAGAGGTCGCTGGTCCCTTTGGAAGGCGTCGCTCGAGCAGAGTTCTTTGGAAGGCAGGAGACAGGCCGGTGAGTTTCTGGAGCCAAGGCAGTTGTTGTCTTCTGGTCTTCCTCTGCAGGGGTTTTCAGCTGGGCAGTCCTTCTTCTTGTTGTTGCAGGAATCTAATTTTCTAGGGTTCAGGGTAGCCCTTAAATACTAAATTTAAGGGCGTGTTTAGGTCTGGGGGGTTAGTAGCCAATGGCTACTAGCCCTGAGGGTGGGTACACCCTCTTTGTGCCTCCTCCCGAGGGGAGGGGGTCACAATCCTAACCCTATTGGGGGAATCCTCCATCTGCAAGATGGAGGATTTCTAAAAGTTAGAGTCACCTCAGCTCAGGACACCTTAGGGGCTGTCCTGACTGGCCAGTGACTCCTCCTTGTTGCTTTCTTTGTTCCCTCCAGCCTTGCCGCCAAAAGTGGGGGCCGTGGCCGGAGGGGGCGGGCAACTCCACTAAGCTGGAGTGCCCTGCTGGGCTGTGACAAAGGGGTGAGCCTTTGAGGCTCACCGCCAGGTGTCACAGCTCCTGCCTGGGGGAGGTGTTAGCATCTCCACCCAGTGCAGGCTTTGTTACTGGCCTCAGAGTGACAAAGGCACTCTCCCCATGGGGCCAGCAACATGTCTCTAGTGTGGCAGGCTGCTGGAACTAGTCAGCCTATACAGATAGTCGGTTAAGTTTCAGGGGGCACCTCTAAGGTGCCCTCTGGGGTGTATTTTGCAATAAAATGTACACTGGCATCAGTGTGCATTTATTGTGCTGAGAAGTTTGATACCAAACTTCCCAGTTTTCAGTGTAGCCATTATGGTGCTGTGGAGTTCGTGTTTGACAAACTCCCAGACCATATACTCTTATGGCTACCCTGCACTTACAATGTCTAAGGTTTTGTTTAGACACTGTAGGGGTACCATGCTCATGCACTGGTACCCTCACCTATGGTATAGTACACCCTGCCTTAGGGCTGTAAGGCCTGCTAGAGGGGTGTCTTACCTATACTGCATAGGCAGTGAGAGGCTGGCATGGCACCCTGAGGGGAGTGCCATGTCGACTTACTCGTTTTGTCCTCACTAGCACACACAAGCTGGCAAGCAGTGTGTCTGTGCTGAGTGAGAGGTCTCCAGGGTGGCATAAGACATGCTGCAGCCCTTAGAGACCTTCCTTGGCATCAGGGCCCTTGGTACTAGAAGTACCAGTTACAAGGGACTTATCTGGATGCCAGGGTCTGCCAATTGTGGATACAACAGTACAGGTTAGGGAAAGAACACTGGTGCTGGGGCCTGGTTAGCAGGCCTCAGCACACTTTCAATTGTAAACATAGCATCAGCAAAGGCAAAAAGTCAGGGGGCAACCATGCCAAGGAGGCATTTCCTTACATTTAAATATTTTCATTTTGTGTTCTATGCACTGCAGCCAGCAATCACTGCCCAGTTTTGATAAGTAGCCATGCTATCGCTGACAAGGCATTCCTGGAGGCCCACAGCCAGGAATTCTGTTTGCTACACTTAATGAGATTGGTCCTTACCAGGTTCAGCCTTAGTTTCAGAGCTTCGTGCATCAGTTGCTTTGCTTTGCAGTCATCCGGGTACTGATCCTCACGCCAATTCGTAACGATCTAAGAAAGAGGATCAAAAGTCTGTTATTAAGGTGAATATTTTTAACACTACAAGCAATCCAAAAATCACATTCTGACAAGACATGCGGTTTATGGAAGATCCCATCCCACTGCCAGACAGCACTACGTGACCCAAGAGATACAAAACACCCAAATTCCTGTTCAACTTGCCACAGATTGACATGTGGGAGGAATCTAGGGATTGATTTACCAACATAACTTAAAAGCAGTTGAGATCTGAATCTACTGTACGCTCTTATCAAATGTAATATTTTCCAGATAAAGGTCTCATATTGCACAAAAACCCAAGCTAATGACCTGTTGCAGTTTAAGACCTGAGACTGATCTCTTAAGTTCATCAAAAGAGGGTAAACACGTAAAATTTCACTCTTTAGTTGGTGAGGATAAAGAGATGCTGAGGAACACTGGCCCAGTCTCCTACATGAACTATACCGTGGATGCTCCTAACTAAATCTGAAAACAAGGCAGTAACATGAGGCTTTTTCTTGCGGTGCCAGGGTAATCAGAGGTTACTTCGCATGAATCGTAACATATACTGTTAGGTACCACTGGTGCCCTGCGGCCATAATTACAATGTATTCTAAGTAAACTGGGCTGGGCTGTCCAGATGTAAACATATGACACCAGCGCTGAGATCTTGCCATTGGCCGTCTATGAAATGCAGGACAAAGTTCAGGGCCACCGCAAGTGTTCACTAGATGACAGAAGTTTGAAAGCATTAGATCAACAGCCACATATGCTGCAAACACAGTTTAGTCAGAGACAGCATCAAGGATGAGTAAACGTCTTCCTTTGAGCTTTAAGAGGACTTCTGTGTGATAAAATTAAAAAGTTGTTTAAGCTATTCTCTTTAACAAGAGATTATGCAGTTCCCTATTTTAAGGGTAATGCTGTTTTTCCAGGCGGGCTGAGTCATGTTGGGACCTTGCCCCCAGTGTTTAGCTGATTGTACCTTACTTTTGTGCGGACGCTGACTTGTTGAGTGTAGAGAGCAAAGACATTTTGCATGTGCTATGCCTCAATAAATACAAACAACATTTCATAGTAATAGAAGTGCTCAGTTTTAGCACTTAACTCTTTAACGAGATGAGCACACAAACACTTCCGCCAGATGTACTGTGGGTTAGAAAATCAGGATGCAGGATGCACGCGTGAATAACATTTACTATACCTGTGCCCAGCATGTTCTCGGCCAGAGGTCTCACTCTAAACACGAATGCAGCTCCGGACAGACAAGTGCTGCGCTTCAGCTTAACAACGAGCCCGCGCTTTTCTGTAGAGTAACTGCTGATGTGGCGCAGGAACCAACACTAAAGACCTAACTATTCCTACAGTTGCTTCGAATAGGAATGCAACCTTCTAGAGGTTTCTGTTGTAGTGAATTACTTTCGATAATATGGTGGAAAGAGCTTATGAATGCACGTCGTGCCAATACGAAACCCAAAAATGCAAAAAAAAACGAACAAAACAAGGCACTGAAAACCTGTCCTTTCACTGGAAAGGAATGCGTATCACTTACCAGTCTAGTCAAGCCTGCTAACTCTGACGCAGATACAGGCATCCAGACCTGCTTGTGTTACTCAGTAAGCAGACTGCTACGCCAGAAAGCGCTGGGACACTGTTGTACGTCAGTGAATAAACCTTAGGGTGTCCAGATTAATTCACATCAGAAAATACATATATGCATGCCCTGAAGAAGTTCATTTGAATGAAACAAATTGGCTGTTTGCTCTGTAGCTTTTTACTGGAACTGATTAAAGAAAACGTATGAACTGTACCAAGATTAGGTTATCATGCCTCTATGTACTCGACCTGGCGAATGCCTGAATTTCATTTGATTGACTTTCTCCTCATTGATATTTTGTACCAGTACACCCGACTGTACATTAAACCAAAACAGAAGCAGTGGGATACATCTCAGAACCCACTGGGATCAGGGAGACCTCCCTCCAGCTTAGTAGATGGAATTCCAGCCCAGGTACTGAAATTTATAATTCCCAAGACTTCCAAAGTGTGGCTAGAGGGTTATGTACCAGCAGCACATGGCAAAAGGACCAGGTCAAAACAGAGCAGGCTCAATATTCTTGGTGAATGAAAGGAATTCAGTAGAGCATGGGCATGGCTCCAATGAAAGGGAGAGGTTTCGTAGGGCTCTACCCTAAGCTAAGCTGATTGGGGCATGTCTGTCATTACATGCAGTAGCCGGTGGCAGAGAGAGGACCATGTCAAGGTGCACTAGTACACACCTGCCATATCCTTCCTCATAAGTAACCTTTCTGAGGTCTACGCAGAAGCTGCCAGTTCATACAAGCCGCAACTTGCAGAGAGACGGGAAATAGGTTTGTAATTGGAACTATGCTGAAGAACGCCAGCCCTTACATCACATCACAGTGGAGAGGAGACGTGGAGCTGTAACTAAATGGCCATGCTGACAAGGTTCACCCTTACCTGTTGCACCTGGCTGTAGAGAGAAGTTAGAAGCCCTTCACGCTGCTCATCCTGTCCTTTCAGACAAGTCAGCACCAGGGACAAAAAGGGCTGCTGGCTCAGGAGGGACATGCTGTCAAGGAGGAGAAAACACAAATTAACACCACGGAAGAAAGCACCTACAAACCCCCTCTTCGTCAAAGCAAAGGTGCAACTTACCTCTTCTGCTTCTGACGATCCCGCTCCTTCCTGGAAGAGGATCCCAAGTGTTGCCCTTTCTCCAGCTCTTCGCCTGCAGCCTTCAGAACGTGGCCCTGGACTGATGTGGGAAGCTTAGCTATCAGAGGTGCCACAAGCCACACACCCGACCTCTCCAAAGCACTGGGACCACAGATTTCAAAAACAATAACAATGTTAAAAACATCAAATGCAAAAATCACAGGATAATGTTTTAGGCATTTTATGCTTTTGACAAAAAAAGCACAATAAATGACAGAAAAAACAGACCTGTACTGCGGGAGAGGTCATTAAAATGAGCCTCAGAGGAAGGTTGAAACTCTTGGATTCTCCACCTCACTGGCTAAACTTCAGGTCATGAAAATGAGGAGGATGAGTTAAATGTGGTCTATGGAAGTTTCTATTCACTGTCGATTGCTGTACTAATGTATGTTAACATTAACTACTGAGGGCGCCAGCCTCATGTCAGGGAACACTTCAAGTATGGGAATCTGTGAAAGATCCAGTGCTGGAGAAGCAGTGGTAAAGCAGGCAAGCACCTCTGTGCCTGCACAAACAAAGCAATGCTCGTCTATGGTCTTTGTTTTTCTCTACAGAGCAGCTGAGCTGAAGGAAAAGCTTGCTTCCTTAACAGGCTCAGTTATTTTATGTGTCCCTGGTGCAAATTCATTAGAGGACATCCCAGAATATCTTGCCTCACTCTGGTCATAGCATAATGGTGTTTCAAGAATTCAGAATTGGCACAGACTGACTAGGATAACTTCAGCAGAGGCACAATCTTTGTTGTGGTTCTGTCTCAAGCTTCTCAGGAGTTGATAATGGCTCGGTATTGAACATGTTCCGAGATTATAGCAAAGGCACAAATTGTCTGACCATTTGTGGGTGTCACCCTCATCCTGCGGGATCTCCACTGGCTCCCTCTTGCTGGCCGGCAGTACCTTCAAAACAAACTGCATCATTTACAAAGCCATAATAGCCCGCTAATCTTGAAGACAAGATCATCGTCTCTGGTGGTTCTCAGCACACGTGCAGCCAGGACACCATCCAACTGAAGACTAAAATGTATAAAAAAGAAAAAAGGCAACAGACCTTTTTCATCTATGTACCCAGGATCTGGGCCAACATCAGGACCGCCCCAATCCCTCTCCAATTGAGAGAAGAGTTGAAGAGTCATTTCTTTAAAGGACACTACTTCACGATGCATTAACCATCCATAACCCAGCTACCCCTCCTATTGTTCACTGACTTTATGCTCGTCTTTGACCCTGTCCAGCGCTCCGCCGTGGATGTGAGTAAACTGCAAAATCATGAAAAACAATACAGAAACAAAAAGGCAGGGACTGTGTTCAGAATCCTTGTTCCCCAAAAGGGGAAATTAACAGCCCTATTTGACATTGCACGGTATATGATGCAGCTTCAGTGATGCTTATCTGCACCATTTCCAGCTTTTCTTTGCTTTTCCAAACAGAATTAAAATGAGCCTTTATAGCCAGGGGGTTTCGTACATTATTTCACCTGAATTGTATTTAAACACTTAAAAAAACAGGACATTTTGCTTTAAGTATGCATGTTTACTTTACAAATCCACTTTTTAAAGTGGGATGTCCACTGCACTTACATCTGTTTTAAGATATCACATGCAGGCACAAATGTTCTATTGTTTATGATTATCAAAAACAAGCATTGGCAAAGACAATAGGTAGCACCTTTGACACCTATTGGATTTACCGATATTTTTTTTTAGCTACGCTGCAAAGCAACAATTGAGTGGGTGGGAGAATGGAGAAGCAACATAGGAGGGGATGCAAAAGCAACAGGATGGGGGCTGGAGGGAACGAGTAAGCAGCACAGGAGGCTGGGAACAGAAGAAATGGGGTGTGATAAAGGGGAAAGCAATGAAGAGAAGCACACAGGCGAGTGCAAGCGAGAAGAGGGTGGGGAGCAGCAGTCAGATAACAGAGAGAAACCGAGTGCAGGGGGAAGAGACAAACATGAGGGAAAACTAAAAAACAAACAATCCAATGTCGTGCTTCATACAAAAGAAAAAACTAGTGTTTGAAAAGGAAGCAGTAATGCCAGCCAATCACAGCGGCTGTTAAACAGGCGATGCACCATTGGAGGGACAAACACAAGATTGACAAGCTGGGACACTAATAAGAAGCAGGCAAATGAGAGGGACAAGGAAAGCCAACCACTGGTAAGCAAAGGCAGGCTCCAAGTCCCTCTATGTTCTTGGTAAGACACCAGACAATGCAGGCACCGTCCAATAGGCACAACCTAAAAGAATAAATGATTCAGAAGCAAACAATGCATAGCCAAAAACAGAGCAAATATTCATTGGGTTCATCTGCACTAAGAACAGGTAGTTTATTTAGGGAAGGAAGAAGGTATTCTCACCCACATCACTAAACCTTTTTGTTGTTAATAAGTAGGAGCGCTAGTCTGAGATCTCCTTATGAAGAGAGTGAAAGGAAGAGAGGGAGCTAGGAGTGTTCTTTCAGTGATAGAAGTGAGGGAGAGCAGTCTCCTTAGAACAGATTATGGAGGGTTATGTGCCAGCAGCAATCGGCAGCACTGTTGGTTGAATGGCCACTCGGTGCACTGTACGCCAGATACCAACCTAAGGATGGGCTTGGCTTTGTTATTGATGGACGTTGAGCTGGTGGAGCCTCCGTTGGCAGCTGAGTTCACAGAGTTGATTTCTGCTGATTGTTGAAATACATCTATTGTGGCTTTGGCGATATTCTCCAACAATGAATTCATCTCCTGAGCAAACAGAGAAGGTCCTGAGCAAGACAACATGGCAATACGAACTGATCTACAGTATTCAACACAAAATAATCAAATACAGCACAATCCAATCAAACATTTTGTCAAAATACATGCCAATACAACCACTATATCCTCCCACACAAAATAAAAACAGCATGCTTCCACAAAGCCACCTTTATAGTCTCACTCGACAATCACTACCATCAGAAGACATCCACAAGTGAAGTGCATCACTGCCAAACAACCACCCCCAAACACAACCACCACCAAGAAAAAGCAAACAAGCACAGTCACACAAGTCAATGACTACCAGGTTAACAAGCAAAACGTCCTTCGTATATTTCTTTCAACTAAGGAGATGTTGGGGACATCGGTAAAACGATGATTATAGATTCAAAAAGGGAAGCAATTACAGTTTCAGAATTCGTACAAGTAGACTCACCTTACAATCATACATAATCACTAGCAACGCATACGATTAATCATTCAACATGAGGTGTAAAATTATTCGGATCACAATTCATATATTTGTAAGAACATTCCATGCTCTCGTAACTTCTCATTCTTAAAAATTGTGTATAAGGCAAGCAAGAAAAGGGACCTGATGCAGATCCAAGTCAACATTAACGAGGATGCAGAACCTAACTTTTTAATGCATCTGCACAAGACAACCACCTGCGAAGCTACGTGCGAATTTAGTTTATTGTATAGAAAATATATCAATTACAGTAATAAATGCATTAAAATGGATAAATCACCCGAGCAATTAAAATACATGTTATTTAAACTAATAATGTGGTCAATGGATTGGTCTTTGTAGCCGTAAAGCCTGCATTTCCTCGACAGTGGGCATTGCGCAATCCCTGATCCCTCAAATTCGGCAATCAGTATATAAATCAGCATAAATCGTGAATCCTTATTTTATAAACAGTCTCTAGGTTGGAGTGTAAATATTCCTGATATTTTTTTAAGTAGCTATCAATTATATAGTTTGTGCTTATAGGTCTGCATGTGGCCAAGTCTCTCATTCTGTGGCAGAGCTTGAGTATTTTCTTTATGAGCACCTTACACCCACAGCAAGTCCTGTGTGTAAGCGAGGCGCAAATCTGTAGGAATGGCAACAATTCCTTTTATTTCTTCCATTTTGGGGCATTTGCCGTGGTTCTTCTGCAATTACAGTTTTACAGGGCTCCTTTCTGCAAAGCTGTCAATGAGGTTAAAGACCATTCAAGATGTAGCTTGCAGTGTGAAGTGGTCAAACGCAAGTTCAATATGGATCCCATCTCTCTCATAGATCTTATCCAGCTCAATGTCTTCATTTTGAGAACTACGGTTGCATATAGATGTGAAGGAATGAGCTTCGAGTTGATTGCTGTGACTGATTGTCCAATTGTACAAGCACTTAACAAAGGTTTAAACTTTGTACCTACACCTAAAATTTATCTCTTCAAAACTAGAACAGAAATAGCGGGTCTGTTTCACAAAATCCACCTGAAAACGTTCTTTCTAGGCAAAGATTTTGAGGCACCAGAACAAAATACAGGACTACGTCTGAAATCCGTCTTCTGTCCGACAGCGGGGCAGATGCCACCTGAGGTCCTGGCATTTGAGAAGTCAGTGTCTCTAAAAATTAGTGGACTCTCCGAGACACCAAACAAGGTGTAACACAACATGAGCAACGATGAGCTCATGGCTTTGAAAGGTCTGACATCGGACCCAACTATTATCATAAAACCAGCAGACAAAGGCGGAGCTACAGTAATTTTACCACAGAAGATGTATAGAGACGAATGCGAGCGATTATTGGGTAACACCCAACATTATAAACGGTTGGCCCGAGACCCCACCCCTGACATCCAAGAGGAAATCTCCTTCCAGGTGACTAAAGGTATGGAGAATGACTGGCTCACTGAGCACGAAGTGGCCTTCCTGGTACAAGCAAATCCAAGGATCACCTATTTCTACATTCTGCCTAAGGTACATAAAGATAAGATCCCCCCCCGGCAGACCAATGGTATCCGGGATTGGCTCAGTGTTAGAGCCTCTCTCCAAGTTTGTAGATTTCTTCCTACAACCATTAGTGAAAAGAATTCCAACCTACCTCAAGGACACTACCGATGTTCTGCAACTACTTAAGTCTGTACCTTTTGATAAAACCAAAGAACTCCTGATCACACAAGACGTGGAATCCTTATATACTAACATCCCCCAAGAGGCCACGCTGGAGGTGATCAGTAATCTGCTCGAAGCCAATAGAGAAGAGTCATGCACGCCCCCTGAATTTATACTGGATCTAGAGCATCTAGCACTCATGAGGAACTACTTTAAATTTGAAGAGAGTTTCTTCTTATAAACACAAGGAACATCGATGGGTAGCACTTTTGCCCCCAGTCTTTCATGCCTCTACGTCGACAACTTTGAAAGACTTGTGGTCCTCCATGAAGACAACCCGTACCTACAGCAGATAAAGCTCTGGAAGCGATATATAGACGACATTCTTTTGGTCTGGACGGGAACCAAAGAAGAGGCCCTTGCCTTCTCTAATTGGCTCAATGGGGCCCGTCCTTTCCTAAATTTCACCATGACTATAGGTGACAAACACCTTCCGTTCTTAAACCTACTTATCTATGAACGTGACCGAGGCTTGGCCACAGAGGTGTACTATAAACCAACGGACCGTAACAATTTGCTACAGTTTCAGTCGGACAATTTCTACGACAATGACGGAACTGCTCCACTCTACCAGACTATCACAAGCATGCTGACAAACTGGCTGTCAAGCTACAAGCAAAGAACTATCCCACATACCTGGTTAGTAGGGCCCGCAAAAGAGCACGCAACAACAATAGGGACCAACTACTGCAACCTCGGGCAGAAAAAACAGCAGTGGCACAAATAGTGTGTGTGACGACCTTTAGCCCACTATCCAACAGGATCCAGAGGATCATTAAAGAGGATTGGAAGATCCTCATGTCTGGTAGCTTACCTTTCGAGCAACCATTACATACCTACAAAAGAGCCACAAACATACGGGATATGGTGGTCCACACAAGACCGAAAAAGAAACCCCACTCAAGGCAATCCACACTCTGGGACCTACCAAGACAACAGGCCACCACCCGTGTGGCAGTTGCAGTGTATGTCATCTGACTCAAAAATCCAGGACGATAAACTTAGACCTAAAGACCCCATGGGAACAAAGATCCCTGACCAACTGCAACAGTAAGAACGTGATTTACTTGATCAAATGCCCGTGCCAACTCAAATACGTGGGAATGACCTCCAGGAAAGTAAGCACTAGGATCTGCGAGCATAGAAGCACGATCTGGTGTAAACGTGATGCCACCAAGCTGACCAACCATTTCCTCCGGAATAATCATTCCCCAGATGACCTGTCCTGGACTGTTCTAGAGCAACTGCCCCTTACGACTCCCAACATGTCACAGAAACTGTTCTTGGCTGAACAACGCTGGGTGTGGAGATTGCACACAGACACTGTTGGTCTGAACGATGAGATCCCCTGGTTCTCACTCAAAAAATAAGCTCTCGACCCGTTGCCTTTTCGACCTCTCTGGTCTTCTACATGTATCCCTTTTCTCCCCCCCCCCCCCCCCCCCCCCCACCCCTGGTCATATAAGCATTCCCTTTCCCCTTTCCCCCCCTCTCGCATCCCCACGTTTTCCCGCCCCCTTCTTTTATCACCCGTATTTCCTTTTTCTCTCTCTTCTTTTTCTACCCCCTCTTCCCCCCCCCTTTTTTTCTCCTTTTCCTTCTTTCTTCCCAACCCCCCTCTTTCCCCTCTGTTCTGGGGTCCTTCCCCCCCTACGTTATAGCAGGCTTCACTCCATAATCTACTCTTTCCTCCTTTTTTCCTTCGTCCGCCCTTTTTTCTCTCTCTTTTCTCTACACTCTCTTGCTCTTGCTTCCTGTTGATTTTTTATCTCTTCCTCCTCAGCCCCTTTTTTCTCCCGTTTCTTCTTTCCCTCTTCCTCTTTATTCCCCCTGTTTTACCTTTTTCTGTATTTTCTTTTCCTTGGCTCCTACTGTCTTTTAATCCTCCGCCTTTTTCTCCCCCCCCTTTTTTTCTTCCTTTGTTTTTCTTTTTCTCACTTCCTTTTCAATCTCTCCTTTTCTTTTTTCTTTAGCCTCCCCTTTTTCCCCCACTTATTCCCCTTTGCCCCTTCCACCTCCCCTTTCCCCCTCCCCTCCCCTCCACCATAAACCCCCTCCTGCCCACCCTCTCCTCTATATCTCCCCATATCCCATTCTCCCCTTTCTTTCACGGCCGCGGGGAACTACGATTCCCATTCTTCCTCTCCGCTCTCCCCTTTCTTTCACGCCCGCTGGGAACTACAATTCCCAGCGGCTGCAGGAATCCCGCGGTATCTTTCGGCTCCCCAAGCAGCCGGAGGCTCACTCCTCGGGCTACCCCGGAAGCGCTTACATGATGAGTCGGACTTGCCGACCCCGGCAGGGGAGCCTGGCTTCCGGCCTCCATGTCCGTCCGTCGTTGTCAACGCGGGCCGCGACGGTGATCATAGGCACCTGGCTTATTAAATGACGCGGCTGACCACAATAAAAAGACCGTCTCTCCTTGACTAGTTTACCCAAGCAGTCCAAGGAGAGTACGGATTAGGCGCACAGCGAGCGCCTCCCTTGATGCAGTGAGTGACTGAACCACGCCCTGGACACACAGATAAGAATCCTCTGTTCCTCTGTATTCTATCTCGCTAAACATATATATTTTTATATATACACAGACAAGTTATCTTCTTATTAAGAGTGTTTAACTGGTTATCGTGCCTTTACTTTTTCTGGCTATCTTTTAATCAGCTCCCCATTAGATACTTGCAGGTCCCTATCTGGACCTCTTTTCTGCATTATCTTTTTAAGCAGTAACTACCATTCAATGGGCACCCCTTCCCTCTACATAACTGTTTAACCTCTGTTCTTGCCCTCTCCCCTTTTTTGTTCCTTTCCTGAGCCTTAGTGTCTGACAATAGGGGGACACTCCCTCTCCTGGATACCAGAGGCCATTAGCCTCTAGGGATAGGGCAAGATTTATTTGCTTGCCCTTAGTAGTAGTAGTATCTACTGTTTCTATATGCTCTCTCTGTGCATGATTATTGCCTACAATAGTTGTTTTCTGTGCATGAGCGTGTTTTTCCCTTTTGTCACGTGTGGTTGGTTTGAAGTGAAGTACTGTGTCACACTGTTGCCTTTATTGTCTATCTGCTTAACCCCTGCAGGCCACCTCAAGGTAGTTCCTTGGCAAGGTAGGCGGCTTACTTTTGCACTTTTTTCCTTAGACCTGTTACCATTAGAACAGTGTGTTTTCTACTCCTAACATGAGATATAGGGATCCTTTGCCCTGATGAATGCCCAGAGACCTTTCTAGGCTCACCACAGAGGGCAGAAACATGTTGGCTACCATTTTTTAGACAGGTGACCCTGTGAGTCCTTGTTCTCGCAGAGGTGTCCCACACTACGCTTTTAATCACACCAAACAGAACCTATTATTAAATTGTAACTTTGCACAGGTATCTGTTTAGGTGTTTTTATGCCTTTACAGACCCAGAATTTATATACGCACTCCCCCCTGTTCTTATAACAGGGTGGTTGAGTGCGCCCGGGTGGTATTATCCTACCTGGGTGGGGCTAGGTGGTCAAATGATGAAGCATGACACTGTATAGTGTGTGAGACCACCTAGTCCGTAAAGGAAATTCCCCCTTTTTCTCTCCTCTTTTCACAGCTCACCATCCCCATACTGACTTATTTCCTCTAATAGAGGACTACGAGGGACTAAGGGCACAACTGGTACCCTTGGGGCCTATCCCTCATTGTATAAGAGAACCCCGTACTCTCTAGTGTGTTTTTTTGTCCAATTGTACAACCTTCACAGACATTTGAAAATCTCTTTATAGATTTTGCATAATTTTGTTTACTTGGCTGTAATATGATTAAAGCATGATAGTTTATTGCAGATGATTAATTCCATGTAATAATATTTGTTTACTCTAGGAAAGTCACTGTTTTGGCATGGCTACCCCCACTTTGTGCCTGCTTATCAGGGTGATTAGACTGTTTTCACTGGGATCCTGCTAACCAGGACCCCAATGTTTGTGCTCCCTCCTCCAGATTTGGTTGCTTTGGTACCTTTCACATTCCACAATTGTCATACTGGTGTACCCCTGTAAGTCTCTAGTATATAATACCTAGGTACCCAGGGCATTGGTACACCAGGGGTCCCCAATGGCTTGCAGCATGCATTATGCCACCCATAGGAACCTATGCAAACTTTGTCTGCAGGCCTGCCATTGCAGCCTGCATGAAAAGGTGCATGCACCCTTTCACTGCTAGTCACTACACCAGGTCACTGTAAGTCACCCCTATTGTTGGGCCTCATATCCCAGAGGGCAGGGTGCAGCTCCCTTTGTGTGAGGGTACCCCTGCATGAGCAGAGGTGCCCCTACGAACTCCAGTTCCAATGCTCTGGACTTCGTAAGTGTGGGAAGCCATTTTACCCATGTACCTGCCACAGGTCACTCACTACCTGTGGTCCAACTACAAAATAGTAACTGCGAACCTAGGCATGTTCGGTGTCAAACATGTTGGAATCATATCCCAATACTAATGCCAGTATTGGCGGCATGATTCCATGCACTCTGGGGCTCCTTAGGGGACCCCCCAGTATTGCTCCTACCAGTCTTTCAGGGTTTGCGGGCAGCCCATGCTGCTGCAGCCCCTCAGACAGGGTTCTGCCCTCCTGCTGTTTGACCAGCTCAGGCAGAGAAAGGCATTTCCTGTGGGAGAGGGAGGCAACACCCTCTCCCTTGAAAATAGGTGTAACAAGGCTGGGGAGGGGTAGCCTCCCTGCGGCACTGGCTTGCTTTCAAGAGCACATTTAGTTCCCTCCTTGCATAATCCGGTTTGCACCAGTCCAGGAATTCCCTCCCCCTCCCAACCCCTCCCCCAAGTCCCTGTTCTGGCGCTAAAGCACACAAAGGAAAGGGAAATGACTACTGCCCATTACCACCCCAGGGGTGGTGCCTAGAGCTCCTCCAGGTGGTCACTTGATTCTGCTATCTTGAAAACAAGATGTGCAGAGGCCCCTGGGAGCATCTGGTTGATCAGGACAGGTGACTGACGTTAGAGACCCTCTATGATAGGTGGTCACCCTGCAAAGTGGCCAAGCTCCCGGTTAGGGCTATTTAGGGACTCCCTTGCAGGTGGGTCTCCCACATGCAGCGTGTAAGAATCCTCCAGGACTCCTCTGCAACAACCTCTTCTGCTCCTGGCCCCCGGAACCGCTGCTGGACTTCTCAGGAACCAAACAAACCTGCAACTCCTGAGACGATCTTGCAACATTGCTTCACCGGCTCCTTCCAGCATTTGCAACATTTCATAGGCTGTGAATCCTCTGGGGTCAGCAAGACTTCAGCTGCACCAAAGAAGCAAGAAGGAATCTCCCTTGGAGTGAAGGAGTCACTCCTTTGCAACTGCAGCCACCTAAGACAACGACGACCAGCTACTGGAATCTTCTGCCATCCGGCTCCAGGAAGAATTTCAAATACAGGTGGTGGGTCTGAGTGGTCCTCTTGGTCCTCTCTACCTGCTGTCCACCTTGGGAGATGGTAAGCCCTTCCCTCTCCTTGCAGTAGAGTACCCCTGTGCACCACAACTCTTGCAACAACCAAGGCTTGTTGACTCTTGCTCCAAGGAATTTATAGGCTTCAAGTAGGCCGGCCTCCAGCATTTCATCCTTACAAGGATAGTCTCTCCTCTGCTGCTCCAGCGATGTGGCATTCCTCCCCAGGTGTGCTGACTGGGCCTCACTGCAACTTACTGTGCCTGCTGCCTGTGGGGACTGCGACTGCTTCTGCGGACTCTCCCGACTGCTATGGGTCAGCCCGGACTCCCCTCCAAGGTTAGAGTCTCCTGGACCTTGCTAGTACTTTTCTTCACATCAAATCTTCTTTTGCTACAACTTGCATTTGATAAGGCTTGTTGGTGGTCCTCCAGACTACTGACCATCTGCTACCGACATGGGACATCATCTGCATGACTCCATGGACCTCTCTGCAATTCCTGTGCTCCACAGCTGATTTTCCTCTTCCCTTGTCGACCCGGATCCTCATCCACACGAGGGTGGGTAGTGGCTCCTGTCCAGTCTGGACTGGACTCTGTCCCCTACTTTGGCAGGTCCTCTTTGGGAATCCACCGTTGGGTCCACCAGACTGGTCCTGGTCTTGCAATCTTCCTCTTCAAAGTCCCCTTGTTAGTCTTTGGGAAAACAAAGTACTTACCTATGCTCTCCAGGTCGCTGGGGGTCATCTAGGTACTCATTTCTTGGGGTCCCGAGTTCTCCCAGCTCTCTCCAAGCTACTCCACATCCTTGGGTGGGGCACCTCACTTCACATTCCACTATTTTAGAATACCTTTATTTTTCAACACTGTGTGGTTCCTTTCAGGTGTGGTAAGTTGCTGTGTGACTGACTTTGCTGCTCACCACAGCTACCACTGGAGAGCCCAGGCTTCGTAGAGACCGCCTTCATTCACTAATAGGGGACACCTGGAGCTGGTATAAGATGCAAACACCACAGGGTCCACCACACACTAGGCCAGCCTCCTGTATTTACTTGTTCTATTTGTTTCCAATCTATCATCTAAGATGACTGTTTAAAAGTTTCACCAAAGGACATCACTTTTTTTTTCCATGGATTCGTTTTTAGGTCATTTCCACAGATCTATCTGTGAAGCTCAGAGTTGAGTTTGCAGCAGGGCCAGATGGGTGTTAATAAAAGATATTGTACACATAGCCTAAATAAGTAATAGGTTGCATGCTGAGTTTAAGCGGTAGATGTCACAAAATCTAGATGTGATAAGGCATGCATGTATGGGGGGGAAGTGGGTGCCAAGATATATACATCCCTGCTTTAGACTGCTCGTTGAATGCAGCTTTTGGAAAGAGACTTGCTGTAAGTCAATTTCATTTTCAGCCAAGTTTCACCGTAATGCAATAAAACATAGTAATAAAATATGGTTAATTCCCAACTTTAACAGTTAGTCCCACAGTGTGATATGACAAACTTTGCTGAAGGCTGAACTGTATTAAATGTAACAGCACATACGGCTGAAGATTTTTCTTTATTGTTTTGTCGATTAGCAACCTAAGGGCAATGATATTCCGGAACACTGAAATCCAGATAGGTTGAACTGAAATGAATTAGGTTTGACTGACCAAACAAAGTTTACCATTACGTTTTTTTTCAAAAATAACTTGACTTCAACAATTGAGGAGGGCCATTAGGTGATAGTTTTTTGGGTCAATTTTGATCGTTTTTTTGTGGCTTACTGTCCCATTCCAGGAGGAAGGAACAAACCCTCTTTGAAGCACTTGCATAAATGATTGTTAAAGTAATAAACGCCATAGGACGGTTTTGATTTTAATACATTGATAGATATCACATTTGGGCCATGCAGGAAGATATACTTTTTGATCAATATCATTTATTTTTTGGGATATGTCTAATAAAGTGTTCGAATAGCCCAGTAATGAGAATGAAGTTGTGTCCTTATTTGAATAGAGATCGTTCCTTTGATGCTCTACATGACTCAGTTCCATGACCAATTAGAGCCTAAATGATTTTGAATCCTTTGATTTATTGGACAGATTAGATGAGCCCAGGCCGCTTCTTGATTTCTTCTCCGCAATTGTTTTATTGCGCACCTATAATGGGCCTTTTCATGTTTGATATCAGTCTCAATATAACGATTGTGGGTTCATTAGATAGTGTCTCACCGTTTTTGATTTTGTCTTTTGGCTAAGATGATTAATCAGTTGGAACAATCATACTGAGGAATAAACCTATTAGTAAATTTAGTGGAAACAAAGGTGAAAGTCAAGTTTAACAATGTTTTCCAACCATGAAGTGAATGATCGTAATAATTTGATTTCTTGAGACCTGGTGCTTGATTAGCAAGGATAGTTTTAACAAACACCAGCATTCCACTTAATGGTCCTACAATTTATGAGGTTAGGTAAATATTTATTGGACTATTTGTTTAGCAGATGAAAGTCCTGATTAAAATAAAGTGTTATTTGCTGCAAAACGTCACTGCTCTCCTTCCTAGAAGTAATGAGAAACTTCTTGCAGCAGATATGGAATTTGGTAGAGTTAGAGTATGGTCCGTTATGCTTTTTGAGTTTGTTGTAGTGAACACTGGTTGGTCATTTGAGAACCTACCATTCAGAATACAGTGGCCTGATACGAATGATAGCTTGAACAGGTTGTTAGTTTTGACTGCCTTAATATTTAATAAGTCTGATACTTGACGAAGGCAAATACAGCAACACATGCTACAAACTAACCCAATAAGTTATCATTGATGTCATGTGGAAGGAACTTAGACTTGTTTTTAATTAACATTGGCGGAAAATAAACATTCACTAATGAGAGGATTTTGGCTTCTGGAGGCCAGAAGAACTATGAACACGCACTTTGACTTTGAAAACATTTTAGTACTTTTTAAGTGTAAAGTATTATGTAGTAGAGTTAATAGACCACCCCTCAAGACAGTCAATAGCGCTTTTGCTGGCAAAAACCCCATGTGGAAAATTAGCTATGTTAGGAGAGTCAGGCTTTCATGTTTCTTGAAGACAGATCACATGTTGATGCTTTAAAAAGATTATTACATTTGTTCCACTAGAGTTAATATGTTGATCTATGCCTGCAATAATATATCAACAAATCACAAGTTCCTTCTGTTGTGAGTGGAGTTCCCTTATCCTGCTTTTAAGAATGAAGTATTGTTGTCAGATTCTGGTGATGGTGTGCATCTGGTGTAGGTGATATATCACCTTGTTATAGTTCAAGTTTGGTCCTTTTTTTTTTTTAAAAAAAGGACATAGATAGGTCATTAAACTCACTTTTTCATTGACATTATAGTCTATGGTAGTGATACATACTGCTTTATTATGGTATTGTGGGACTCCCACTTCAACGACAGGGGAGTATTCACACATGTGAATCTATGAAAGATCCAATACTGAAGAAGCATTCTGACAAGAAAGTCAAATCTGTCAGCTATAGTTTTAGATAGGTTTAAGTTATCAGTTGAGGAGCTATCGGACTCCCTGGTGCCATTTACGGGCCTTGAATATTTGTTAATGAGTCTGGACTGTTTACTGTTATTTGCTTGTTGCTGGAAGGCAAGCTAAATGTGCAATTGAATGTGTCCTTTGTTTTATTTGATATTTAAGTTGGATCATTCAACTTGTATCCAACTATCGAAGAGATTCTGATTATTCAGGGCAATCATGCCACCGCTGTGTTGAAAAATGTCTTTGTTCTTGGTGTTTAAATAGTGGGGAAAAGTTTGATTTATTGGTATGTGTATTTGCGGTTGCTTCGATAGACAGAGTTGCCATATGTGTAATTGATTTTTTTTTCAGTTTCCTCAGTTATTTTTAGGCAATGCTTGCTGGCATATGGCTGAAATCATTCACTTGGTAACCCTGAAACAATTCCAGAATTGATGCACCATTTCACTCGGTCATTCGAAGGTAATTTGGCTTAGTGTGATTTTTCATTTCCTGATTGACCTAGGCTAGGCAAGTGATGGATGAGCTTGGTACCTGTTGTTCTTTGACTGTTCCGGGCATCTGGTGATACATGGACTGGTGTTGACTAATGAAGCTGTTATGATTAGGGATGGGTTGATGTGCTATATTTGCTTGCTTGCTGGGTTGCACTGACCTGAATTTTCCTGGGAGAAATAGGAGGTCAACTATATCATGCAGCAGAAGCTTTTAGAAGGCAGGCAAGGAAAGAGCTTAAGGAAACAGTATGGAAATTGAAGCTAAAGGACACCAAAGAATGCTGGAATCGAATGCATGCACTGATGCCACCAAGCAAAAGCAGAGAATTCTGGGACTGTGTCAACTCTTTGCTATATGTATCTGTAAATAGGGACAGTGTGATCTCTGCCTGTGACTGGGAAAGCCATGTGGGAAAACGTTATGTGGATTCGGAGTATGTAGATGCCCACGGCAACACTGGGCTGCAACATAGCTTAGCTGGCCTACAGTGACAACAGTCTCTGCTGAATCAGTGAAAGTAGTGCTTGGCAGCATCAGGCGCGATGGGGCCCCAGGCCCGAATGGCCTTCCGGGGAGCAGATTCAGAGATATCAAGACTTTTGGGTTGAACTAGTGCCCATTTTATTTAACAATCGTCTATACCATTGTGCGGTCCCAGAGGCCTGGAAAGGATCAATACTGCACCCAATCTTTAAAAAAGGGGACATCACTCTACCTGGAAATTATAGGCTGGTAGCCCTATTAGATGTAGATGGCAAGTCATTTGCAAGGGAACTGCTCCAAGAACTTGAAAATTGGATAACTGATAATATCATACCCAAATACCAGACCGGTTTCAGACCTTGCTCTTCCACCCTAGATAACATTCTTGCCCTTTTGTACTAGGTCCGAAAGCATTTAAATCATCAGCTAAGCCGCTTTTTGCTTGTTTCATTGATGATAGTGCAGCTTTTGACGGCGTTGTGTGCCACATTCTCTGGACAAAACTGGCCACCTGGAGGATACCTAGAAAGTTGCTAGCATGTATAATCGCATTATACTCTGACACATGGGTGCAAATCAAGATGTTAGACACACGTAACCAAGAAAATATGTACGAACAAAGGCTTAAAGCAAGGCTGTGTCACTCTCTTTAATCTGTATACGACTGAGCTAGGCGCAGAATTGCTCAATGGAAACACATTTCCCCCGAAACTGGGGCAGTTAGTGCTCCCCATAATTCAATATGCTGATGACCTGGTCTTGCTTGCCCAGACCGGGCTGAAAAGGGGCCTGGATATACTGCACAGCTATAATGAAAAAAATGCATTAAGGGCAAATGCAGCCAAAACCAAGGTTTCGGTTTTCGGCCACCTAACCAAAAAGCAACAAAGACTGGAAACTGGGCCCGTTAAAAATAGAGATGGAAGACCAATATCATTATCTCAGGGTCTGGATATCAAATATGGGGAAAACTTCATATCAGGCAGCGGCGCTGATAGCTAAAGCAGAGAGAACGACCTATGCCCTAACAAAACTATACCATTGGCTCAAATCACCGACATCAGAGGCAAATCGGCAAGTCATTAAGGCAACGTTATTGCCAGCAATCTCCTACGGGCACCTTGCATACCCCAGCAGGCTTACAGCACTGCTGGAGAATCGTCAGGTGGGAGCATATATTATAGGATATTCCAGATCCCTAGATCAACCAGGCATGCAGCGATACATCTTGAATTTGACATAGTAAGAATGGATATAAGATGTAAAATGGATATAATCCAGCTCCTCTAATGTGTTTGTAGGGCCATCTCTGACAGTTTGAGTGGGCCTCTGAAAGCATCCTTTAAAGATGAATCCAGTAGCTGGGCTATCTTCCTTAGGAGTCCTTCGACTTGGCGCCCTCCTATGCAGCAGACCCTCTTATAACAATGGCTCTGCTAAAATAGACCCTGAAAGACCTGGGTGCGCGAGCTTGAAGGGAACGATGTATTGCTATAATTCGGAACATCAGCGAAGCTGAGGGTTTAGTTGAGTCTTATGCAACCACAAATGGTCAGGAGTACATGAAAGCAGTATTGGGTTTTCGCGCATTCCAGAGCATTTTGAGACTGTGGCTTTTGACTCTCCCTGTCTGGGATTATAGACGCAACTGGAAGATCTGGCAGGGCGCTTTGCAAGAATGCACCTTGTGTAAAATCATACTGAATCAATTATACATCTCGTATGTTGCTGTCCATGCTTGGCCTCAGAGAGACGTTAACTACTAAAATCCCTATTCTTGAAATATGGCCTGAGAACATGCAAAGAAGCATTAATATGCATATTTACTGCAGTGGCCCTTATGGAAGTGGCATGCTTTGGGAAAGGCCTTTCAGCTTGCACATGGTCAGCAAAGGGTGGGAACACTGTTTCTTAAGGCACAATCTGATCTAACAGTAAAGATTACCCAAGAGAGCTTGTTTGGGGAAAAAAAAAAAAAAACGTGAGAGGGGCAGTGCAGTGCTTTGCGTAGTGATGAACTTCTAGCTGTGAAATTTGCAGACGGGAGCGATGTCTACATGCTGACTACCATCCATGATGAAAGTAATTCACATGTGACTGGGTGAGGTTGCTGAAGTGTGCAAACCTGTGTGCATTTTAAGCTATAATAGACACATGGGTGGTGTAGAGTAGATCAGAGGTAGGAGCCTTACAGCGCAGTTCGTAAGTCATACAATTGGTATAAGAAGTTGGCTATCCATCTTTTCCATTTAGCAACCTTTAATGCTTTTGTTGTATTTAAGGATTGCTCTCCAGAGTTGAATATGAGATTTGTTCAGTACCAGGAATCTCTGATAGGCAGCCTTGTTGTAGTGGAACAGCAACTGTTCCTAGAGTTGGAGTGGTGGTGGATGTGGCCAGACTGAAAGGTCACCACGTTCCTGATCACATTCCTCCCATGACCAAAAAAAGAATTTCCCAGGAGATGCAGAATCTGTATGCAAAGAGATGCGCGGAAGGAAAGTCGGATGTACTGCCCCGTCTGTCCTTCTGAACCTGGGTTGTCCCCCCCCGCTTGGTTTTAGAATGTACCGCACGCAAAATAATTTTTGGGAGCTACCACAAGCGTAAAAGTGAACTGCCTGTTCTATATTGTTTTATATTTATGGTTCAGTTTCACGGCTGGCATTAGTGTCATGCGTTTAGTTCGAGCTTTGGTGTTTGTAGCTTTGTATTTACTCACAGATAGTTGGTGTTTTCTTTTTTGTTAAAAAAAAAAAAAAAAATGATGGCAGTGCGCTTGGACTGGTGCTTGGCTGGCGGTGCGCTTGGACTGGTGCTTGGCTGGCGGTGTGCTTGGAATGGCACTTGGCTGGCGGTGTGTGTGGACTGGCACTTGGCTGGCGGTGTGTGTGGACTGGCACTTGGCTGGCGGTGTGTGTGGACTGGCACTTGGCTGGCGGCGTGTGAATAGTGACTTGTTGCTGGTCACTACAGACACTGCTAGCCAAACACCAGTCCACACACACACTCAGCCGGTGTGATTGCTGTGTCAGGCATGTGTGCGTATGAAAGTGATGGGCCCTTGACTGGCGCGGTTTGTTGACTTGAGAGTTGTAATGTGCTGGGCCTGTGGCGTGAATGGTCTTGCATGTGTCACGTATGAAAGGTGTGTGAACGGACAGTAAAGCGGTTGGGGCCTTGAAGTGGCTTTACAGCTCACAAGTGGTGAGTCATTGATTACATTTTGTGACCTTTCAAATTATTAACAGTGCATTTCATTTTAGTGAAATATTGTTAATAAAAAAATGGTATATTGAACCATCACTCATGCTCATGCCAAATCCAACCAGTATAAGTGTGTACTTGATGAATATATGGTTGTGCAGTAATAATTGTCTTTTCTGTCTTTGTTTGCCAGGTTGAACATAGTCTCTACATTGTCTCGTGTTGTGAATGTGGTAACGTACTGGCCCCACAGCTGGCGGTGTAAATGGTCTTGTGTGTCTTACATATGAAAGGAGTGTAGAAAAGTGCCACTGTTTTTACATGATTTCTCCCCCTCCCCCCCCCCCCGTTTTCTGGTGTAATTTTGACTGTTAGTGCACTGTGTACCTGCTATCCAAGCCCCTAGTGCCGGATCTTTTTCTCCAAAACTGCACAGTTGTTTTGCACAATTGGCAAACTCTTTAATTACTACTTAATGTAAGTCCCTAGTAAATGGTACCCCTGGTACCTGGGGCCTGGGATACCAAAGGAGGTCTGTAAAGGCTGCAGCACCAATTCCACCCTCAGGGACCCCTCACCAAACTCACACAAGTACTGCCATTGTAGACTGCATATATTGGTGCAGGCTAAACTGAAAACACAACCTGTCGCACACCCCTGTGTGCCAGGTCTCCTAATACTGCATGTGCCAGGTATAAGTCACCCCTAAGGAAGGGTGCATCAAGGAACATGTGAAGGCAAATATGCCTGAGCAGAAATATCCCTGCTATGTCTCTGTTGATTCTGAGACATAGTAAGTGCACAGGGAAGCCATTTTAAATGCATGTGCAGGAGACTGGTCATGACAAGTTCCCCAGCATCATGGGATGTTTGGTATCAAACATCTCAGAATAATAAACCCTCGCTGACCCCAGTGATGGATTTATAAAAAAATGCACAGATAACCTACAGTGTGTTGACGTGTGCCCTCGTCTCCCAGGCAGGATGGACATTCCAGGGTGTGGAGCTTCAAAGGCCTTGCCGCCTTTGTTACGTGACCCAGGTCTTTCCAAATGACAGAGATTACCAACCCCCCTGTCCTGACCCCACTTTTGGCAGCAGCACGGGCTGGAAAATTAGTTAAATTAAGAGGAGTGCCCACTTCATGCCAGACCCACCCCTAAGGAGGATGAGCTGAAGTGGACACTACTTTACAAATTCCTCCATCTTGCTTGCAAGGAATTAGGTCACTAGGGTTAGGGTTATGCCCACTTCCCAGCGTAAATGGTCATGAGAAGGATGTAGTCACTCTAAAGTTGGCCTGCCCATTGGCTACTGCCTGGCACTCCCTGTAAAGCCCCTAAATTTAGTATTTAGGTGGCACCCCTGAACCGTAGATCTCAGACTTTGACTACCTAAGACGACCCGGACAAGAAGAGTTGCACCCGCAGAAGGAGGAAAGAAGCAGCAACTGCCCTGGAACCAGCCCCTCCGGCCTGCCTGCTGACCTCGAAGGATCCTGCACAAGAAGTCAACTTGTCCAGCCTTCAATAAAGACTCAAGTCTCCCGTGGGCAGCGTACTTGCTCTGCAAGAAAAAACTCCAAAATAAAATACTCTGCAGCTGCTGGAGCTCTGGAAACCCGACAGCAGAAGTGAACACAGCACCTGAAATCCACGACCCAAATTGAAGCCAACCAATGGTGCCAACGCGGGTCCCAAGCTGCCTAGAGACTGAATCCAGTGTGTTCTCAACCATCTTTGACTCTCTCGAGACGCCTGCAGCCTCTGCACGCAGGCCCCCTTCTCCCACAGGCTTGTGAAGGGAGAAAATCTGACATCTTCAGCAACCACTGCAACCGTGCCTCTGACTCCAGCTTAGGTGGGTCCTCGGTGCCAAAGACGTCCTCCGGCTTCTAAGAACTCAAGTCCACCCTGGGTCCACTCCTGCCGGACTCTCCGACGACACTTGAAAACCCGACGCCTGAAGACACCAATGCATCCGTCGCCCCTGGGCATAGATGAAGAGGACCAAAGGTGCACACACGTCCCCGAGCACCCCAGGTCTACTACTTACCTGCTTGTTGTCCCAGACTGGCTTCCTAGCCAGAACCTGCAGCCTGTCTGCACAAGGACCAAACTCCCATAGCAAACTATTGAGCACTTGACGCCTCACTGCACACCTCTGCACCGGGCCGACCTAGTGCCACCCGATGTAACCTGTTGGTGTGGTTCTGACCAGTGCCCAGTACTTACCTTAACTCCCTGAGATTGGCTTTGTAAGTCGTTGTAAGGAAATGCCTCCTTGGCATGGTTACCCCCTGACTTTTTGCCTTTGCTGATGCTAAGTTTTGATTTGAAAGTGTGCTGAGGCCTGCTAACCAGGGCCCAGCACCAGTGTTCTTTCCCTAACCTGTACTTTTGTTTCCACAATTGGCACACCCTGGCATCCAGGTAAGTCCCTTGTAAATGGTACCCCTAGTACCAAGGGCCCTTATGCCAGGGAAGGTCTCTAAGGGCTGCAGCATATCTTATGCCACCCTGGGGACCCCTCACTCAGCACAGACACACTGCTTGCCAGCTTGTGTGTGCTGGTGAGGACAAAACGAGTAAGTCGACATGGCACTCCCCTCAGGGTGCCATGCCAACCTCACACTGCCTATGCAGTATAGATAAGTCACCCCTCTAGCAGGCCTTACAGCCCTAAGGCAGGGTGCACTATACCATAGGTGAGGGCACCAGTGCATGAGCACTGTGCCCCTACAGTGTCTAAGCCAAACCTTAGACATTGTAAGTGCAGGGTAGCCATAAGAGTATATGGTCTGGGAGTCTGTCAAACACGAACTCCACAGCACCATAATGGCTACACTGAAAACTGGGAAATTTGGTATCAAACTTCACAGCACAATAAATGCACACTGATGCCAGTGTACATTTTATTGTGACATACATCCCAGAGGGCACCTTAGAGGTGCCCCCTGAAACCTTAACCAACTACCCGTGTAGGCTGACTGGTTTTAGCTGCCTGCCACACTCGAGACATGTTGCTGGCCACATGGGGAGAGTGCCTTTGTCACTCTGTGGCTAGTAACAAAGCCTGTACTGGGTGGAGATGCTTATCACCACCCCCTTGCAGGACTGTAACACCTGGCGGTGAGCCTCAAAGGCTCACCCCCTTTGTTACAGCGCCCCAGGGCATTCCAGCTAGTGGAGTTGCCCGCCCCCTCCGGCCACGGCCCCACTTTTGGCGGCAAGGCCGGAGGAGATAATGAGAAAAACAAGGAGGAGTCACTAGCCAGTCAGGACAGCCCCTAAGGCAACCTGAGCTGAAGTGACTCTGACTTTTAGGAATCCTCCATCTTGCAGATGGAGGATCCCCCCAATAGGGATAGGAATGTGACCCCCTCCCCTTGGGAGGAGGCACAAAGAGGGTGTAGCCATCCTCAGGGCTAGTAGCCATTGGCTACTGCCCTCCCAGACCTAAACACACCCCTAAATTCTGTATTTAGGGGCTCCCCTGAACCTAGAAACTCAGATTCCTGCAACCTAAGAAGAAGAGGACTGCTAAGCTGAAAAACCCTGCAAAGAAGACGGAGACACAAATTGCTTTGGCCCCAGCTCTACCGGCCTGTCTCCCCACTTCTAAAGTGTAAAGAAATGGCTCCCTGTTGCAGTTACCCCCCACTTTTTGCCTGATACTGATGCGGACTTGACTGAGAAGTGTGCTGGGACCCTGCTAACCAGGCCCCAGTACCAGTGTTCTTTCACCTAAAATGTACCATTGTTTCCACAATTGGCACAACCCTGGCACCTAGGTAAGTCCCTTGTAACTGGTACCCCTGGTACCAAGGGTCCTGATGCCAGGGAAGGTCTCTAAGGGCTGCAGCATGTCTTATGCCACCCTAGGGACCCCTCACTCAGCACAGACACACTGCTTGCCAGCTTGTGTGCGCTGGTGGGGAGGAAATGAGTAAGTCGACATGGCACTCCCCTCAGGGTGCCATGCCAACCTCCCACTGCCTGTGGCATAGGTAAGTCACCCCTCTAGTAGGCCTTACAGCCCTAAGGCAGGGTGCTCTATACCACAGGTGAGGGCATATGTGCATGAGCACTATGACCCTACAGTGTCTAAGCAAAACCTTAGACATTGTAAGTGCAGGGTAGCCATAAGAGTATATGGGCTGGGAGTCTGTCAAAAACGAACTCCACAGCTCCATAATGGCTACACTGAGTACTGGGAAGTTTAGTATCAAACTTCTCAGAATAATAAACCCACACTGATGCCAGTGTTGGATTTATTAAAAAATGCACACAGAGGGCATCTTAGAGATACCCCCTGTATTTTACCCAATTGTTCAGTGCAGGACTGACTGGTCTCTGCCAGCCTGCTGCTGAGAGACGAGTTTCTGACCTCATGTGGTGAGAGCCTTTGTGCTCTCTGAGGACAGAAACAAAGCCTGCTCTGGGTGGAGGTGCTTCACACCTCCCCCCTGCAGGAACTGTAACACCTAGCAGTGAGCTTCAAAGGCTCAAGCTTCGTGTTACAATGCCCCAGGGCACTCCAGCTAGTGGAGATGCCCGCCCCCTGGACACAGCCCCCACTTTTGGCGGCAAGTCCAGGAGAGATAATGAGAAAAACAAGGAGGAGTCACTGGCCAGTCAGGACAGCCCCTAAGGTGTCCTGAGCTGAGGTGACTCTGACTTTTAGAAATCCTCCATCTTGTAGAAGGAGGATTCCCCCAATAGGGATAGGAATGTGACCCCGTCCCCTTGGGAGGAGGCACAAAGAGGGTGTACCCACCCTCAGGGCTAGTAGCCATTGGCTACTAACCCCCAGACCTAAACACGCCCTTAAATTTTGTATTTAAGGGCTCCCCTGAACCTAAGAAATTAGATTCCTGAAACTACAAGAAGAAGAAGACTGCTGAGCTGAAAAACCCCTGCAGAGGAAGACCAGAAGACACCAACTGCTTTGGCCCCAGACTTACTGGCCTGCCTCCTGCCTTCCAAAGAAACCTGCTCCAGCGACGCTTTCCAAGGGACCAGCGACCTCTGAATCCTCTGAGGGCTGCCCTGCTTCAAGAAAGACAAGAAACTCCTGAGGACAGCGGCACTGCTCCAAAAGAACTGCAACTTTGTTTCAAGAAGCAGATTTAAAGACCCCAGCAACTCCCCGCAAGATGTGGGAGACTTGCAACACTGCACCCGGCGGCCCCGACTCGACTGGTGGAGAACCAACACCTCAGAGAGGACCCTCCGGCGACTCCGAGACCGTGAGTAACTAAAGTTGTCCCACCTGAGCCCCCACAGCGACGCCTGCAGAGGGTATCCCGAGGCTCCCCCTGACCGCGACTGCCTGAACTCCATTTCCCGACGGCTGGAAAAGACCCTGCACCCGCAGCCCCCAGCACCTAAAGGAACGGAACTCCTGTGCAGGAGTGACCCCCAGGAGGCCCTCTCCCTTGCCCAGGTGGTGGCTACCCCGAGGAGCCCCCCCTTGCCTGCCTGCAACGCTGAAGAGATCCCTTGATCTCTCATTGAAAACCATTGAAAACCCGACGCGTGTTTGCACACTGCACCCGGCCGCCCCCGCGCTGCTGAGGGTGTACTTTTTGTGCTGACTTGTGTCCCCCCCCCCCCCCGGTGCCCTACAAAACCCCCCTGGTCTGCCCTCCGAAGACGCGGGTACTTACCTGCTGGCAGACTGGAACCGGGGCACCCCCTTCTCTCCATTGAAGCCTATGTGTTTTGGGCACCTCTTTGACCTCTGCACCTGACCGGCCCTGAGCTGCTGGTGTGGTAACTTTGGGGTTGCTCTGAACCCCCAACGGTGGGCTACCTTGGACCAAAAACTGAAACCTGTAAGTGACTTACTTACCTGTGAAACCTAACAATACTTTACCTCCCCCAGGAACTGTGAAAATTGCACTAAGTGTCCACTTTTAAAACAGCTTATTGTGTTTTATGTAAAAAGTATATATGCTACTGTAATTATTCAAAGTTCCTAAAGTACTTACCTGCAATACCTTTCAAATGAGATATTACATGTAGAATTTAAACCTGTGGTTCTTAAAATAAACTAAGAAAAAATATTTTTCTATAACAAAACCTATTGGCTGGATTTGTCTCCGAGTGTGTGTTCCTCATTTATTGCCTGTGTGTATGTACAACAAATGCTTAACACTACTCCTTTGATAAGCCTACTGCTCGACCACACTACCACAAAATAGAGCATTAGTATTATCTCTTTTTGCCACTATCTTACCTCTAAGGGGAACCCTTGGACTCTGTTCATGCTATTTCTTACTTTGAAATAGCACATACAGAGCCAACTTCCTACATAAAGACACTGCTCCAGCGACGTTTTCCCCAGGACCAGCGACCTCTGAATCCTCAGAGGACTGCCGTGCTCTAGAAGGACCAAGAAACTCCAGAGGACAGCGGCTCTGTTCATCCAAGACTGCAACTTTGTTTCAAAGGAGCAACTTTAAAACAACTGCGTTTCCCGCCGGAAGCATGAGACTTGCTACTCTGCACCCGACGCCCCCGGCTCGACTTGTGGAGAAACAACACTTCAGGGAGGACTGACCAGCGACTGCGAGACCGTGAGTAGCCAGAGTTGTCCCCCCTGAGCCCCCACAGCGACGCCTGCAGAGGGAATCTCGAGGCTCCCCCTGACCGCGACTGCCTGACTCCCAGATCCCGACTCCTGGTAAAGACTCTGCACCCGCAGCCCCCAGGACCTGAAAGATCGGAACTCCAGTGCAGGAGTGACCCCCAGGAGGCCCTCTCCCTTGCCCAGGTGGTGGCTACCCCGAGGAGCCCCCCCCCTTGCCTGCATCGCTGAAGAGACCCCTTGGTCTCTGTAAAGAAATGGCTCCCTGTTGCAGTTACCCCCCACTTTTTGCCTGATACTGATGCTGACTTGACTGAGAAGTGTGCTGGGACCCTGCTAACCAGGCCCCAGCACCAGTGTTCCTTCACCTAAAATGTACCATTGTATCCACAATTGGCACACCCTGGCATTCAGTTAAGTCCCTTGTAACTGGTACTTCTAGTACCAAGGGCCCTGATGCCAAGGAAGGTCTCTAAGGGCTGCAGCATGTCTTATGCCACCCTGGAGACCTCTCACTCAGCACAGACACACTGCTTGCCAGCTTGTGTGTGCTAGTGAGGACAAAACGAGTAAGTCGACATGGCACTCCCCTCAGGGTGCCATGCCAGCCTCTCACTGCCTATGCAGTATAGGTAAGACACCCCTCTAGCAGGCCTTACAGCCCTAAGGCAGGGTGCACTATACCATAGGTGAGGGTACCAGTGCATGAGCATGGTACCCCTACAGTGTCTAAACAAAACCTTAGACATTGTAAGTGCAGGGTAGCCATAAGAGTATATGGTCTGGGAGTCTGTCAAACACGAACTCCACAGCACCATAATGGCTACACTGAAAACTGGGAAGTTTGGTATCAAACTTCTCAGCACAATAAATGCACACTGATGCCAGTGTACATTTTATTGTAAAATACACCACAGAGGGCACCTTAGAGGTGCCCCCTGAAACTTAACCGACTATCTGTGTAGGCTGACTAGTTTTAGCAGCCTGCCACAAACCGAGACATGTTGCTGGCCCCATGGGGAGAGTGCCTTTGTCACTCTGAGGCCAGTAACAAAGCCTGCACTGGGTGGAGATGCTAACACCTCTCCCAGGCAGGAATTGTCACACCTGGCGGTGAGCCTCAAAGGCTCACCTCCTTTGTGCCAACCCAGCAGGACACTCCAGCTAGTGGAGTTGCCCGCCCCCTCCGGCCAGGCCCCACTTTTGGCGGCAAGGCCGGAGAAAATAATGAGAAAAACAAGGAGGAGTCACTGGCCAGTCAGGACAGCCCCTAAGGTGTCCTGAGCTGAGGTAACTCTGACTTTTAGAAATCCTCCATCTTGCAGATGGAGGATTCCCCCAATAGGGTTAGGATTGTGGCCCCCTCCCCTTGGGAGGAGGCACAAAGAGGGTGTACCCACCCTCAGGGCTAGTAGCCATTGGCTACTAACCCCCCAGACCTAAACACGCCCTTAAATTTAGTATTTAAGGGCTACCCTGAACCCTAGAAAATTAGATTCCTGCAACTACAAGAAGAAGGACTGCCTAGCTGAAAAACCCCTGCAGAGGAAGACCAGAAGACGACAACTGCCTTGGCTCCAGAAACTCACCGGCCTGTCTCCTGCCTTCCAAAGATCCTGCTTCAGCGACGCCTTCCGAAGGGACCAGCGACCTCGACATCCTCTGAGGACTGCCCCTGCTTCGAAAAGACAAGAAACTCCCGAGGACAGCGGACCTGCTCCAAGAAAAGCTGCAACTTTGTTTCCAGCAGCTTTAAAGATCCCTGCAAGCTCCCCGCAAGAAGCGTGAGACTTGCAACACTGCACCCGGCGACCCCGACTCGGCTGGTGGCGATCCAACACCTCAGGAGGGACCCCAGGACTACTCTGATACTGTGAGTACCAAAACCTGTCCCCCCTGAGCCCCCACAGCGCCGCCTGCAGAGGGAATCCCGAGGTTTCCCCTGACCGCGACTCTTTGAATCCAAAGTCCCGACACCTGGGAGAGACCCTGCACCCGCAGCCCCCAGGACCTGAAGGACCGGACTTTCACTGGAGAAGTGACCCCCAGGAGTCCCTCTCCCTTGCCCAAGTGGAGGTTTCCCCGAGGAACCCCCCCCTTGCCTGCCTGCAGCGCTGAAGAGATCCCGAGATCTCTCATAGACTAACATTGCGAACCCGACGCTTGTTTCTACACTGCACCCGGCCGCCCCCGCGCCGCTGAGGGTGAAATTTCTGTGTGGACTTGTGTCCCCCCCGGTGCCCTACAAAACCCCCCTGGTCTGCCCTCCGAAGACGCGGGTACTTACCTGCAAGCAGACCGGAACCGGGGCACCCCCTTCTCTCCATTCTAGCCTATGTGTTTTGGGCACCACTTTGAACTCTGCACCTGACCGGCCCTGAGCTGCTGGTGTGGTGACTTTGGGGTTGCTCTGAACCCCCAACGGTGGGCTACCTTGGACCAAGAACTGAACCCTGTAAGTGTCGTACTTACCTGGTAAAACTAACAAAAACTTACCTCCCCCAGGAACTGTGAAAATTGCACTAAGTGTCCACTTTTAAAACAGCTATTTGTCAATAACTTGAAAAGTATACATGCAATTTTGATGATTTGAAGTTCCTAACGTACTTACCTGCAATACCTTTCGAATGAGATATTACATGTAGAATTTGAACCTGTGGTTCTTGAAATAAACTAAGAAAAGATTTTTCTATTTAAAAACCTATTGGCTGGATTTGTCTCTGAGTGTGTGTACCTCATTTATTGTCTATGTGTATGTACAACAAATGCTTAACACTACTCCTTGGATAAGCCTACTGCTCGACCACACTACCACAAAATAGAGCATTAGTATTATCTCTTTTTACCACTATTTTACCTCTAAGGGGAACCCTTGGACTCTGTGCATGCTATTCCTTACTTTGAAATAGCACATACAGAGCCAACTTCCTACATTGGTGGATCAGCGGTGGGGTACAAGACTTTGCATTTGCTGGACTACTCAGCCAATACCTGATCACACGACAAATTCCAAAATTGTCATTAGAAATTGATTTTTGCAATTTGAAATTTTTCTAAATTCTTAAAAGTCCTGCTAGGGCCTTGTGTGTTAAGTCCCTGTTTAGCATTTCTTTTAGAGTTTAAAAGTTTGTAAAAGTTTGAAATTAGATTCTAGAACCAGTTGTAGATTCTTAAAAAGTATTCCAACTTTTAGAAGCAAAATGTCTAGCTCAGATGTGACTGTGGTGGAACTCGACACCACACCTTACCTCCATCTTAAGATGAGGGAGCTAAGGTCACTCTGTAAAATAAAGAAAATAACAATGGGCCCCAAACCTACCAAAATACAGCTCCAGGAGCTTTTGGCAGAGTTTGAAAAGGCCAACCCCTCTGAGGGTGGCAACTCAGAGGAAGAGGATAGTGACTTGGAGGAAAATTCCCCCCTACCAGTCCTATCTAGGGAGAACAGGGTCCCTCAAACCCTGACTCCAAAAATAATAGTCAGAGATGCTGGTTCCCTCACAGGAGAGACCAACACCTCTGAAATCACTGAGGATAACTCCAGTGAAGATGACCCCCTGTTAGCCAGGATGGTCAAAAGATTGGCTTTGGAAAAGCAGCTCCTAGCCATAGAAAGGGAAAGAAAAGAGATGGGCCTAGGTCCCATCGATGGTGGCAGCAACTTAAATAGGGTCAGAGATTCTCCTGACATCCTAAAAATCCCCAAAGGGATTGTAACAAAATATGAAGATGGTGATGACATCACCAAATGGTTCACAGCTTTTGAGAGGGCTTGTGTAACCAGAAAAGTAAACAGATCTCACTGGGGTGCTCTCCTTTGGGAAATGTTCACTGGAAAGTGTAGGGATAGACTCCTCACACTCTCTGGAAAAGATGCAGAATCTTATGACCTCATGAAGGGTACCCTGATTGAGGGCTTTGGATTCTCCACTGAGGAGTATAGAATTAGATTCAGGGGGGCTCAAAAATCCTCGAGCCAGACCTGGGTTGATTTTGTAGACTACTCAGTAAAAACACTAGATGGTTGGTTAACTGGAAATGAAGTGTGTGACTATGTTGGGCTTTATAATTTGTTTATGAAAGAACACATTTTAAGTAACTGCTTCAATGAAAAGTTGCATCAGTATCTGGTAGACCTAGGTCCAATTTCTCCCCAAGAATTGGGAAAGAAGGCAGACCACTGGGTCAAGACTAGGGTAACCAAAACTTCCACTGGGGGTGACCAAAAGAAAGGGGTTACAAAAACTCCCCAGGATAAAGTGGGTGACACTAGAAACAAAGAAAAAGAGTCCTCTGTAGGCCCCCAAAAACCAGAACAGGTGGGTGGGCCCCAAGACACAACCCAAAACAAAGGTGGGTACCAGGGTAAGAACTGGGATGCCACTAAGGCCTGGTGCCACAACTGTAAACAGTCTGGGCACCACACCAAGGACACTTCTTGTCCCAAAAACAAACCCCAGAACAAAATTCCAGGGGTAACCAGTGTAGCCATGGGAGATGACTCCTCAGATGAGGAGGTCTTCCTAGCCTTCAACTGGAAACAGGGCCCAACAGGTGAGTTGGAGATTCCAGAGGGAAGTAGACACTTCCACCACCTACTGGTGAATGGAATCCCAACCACTGCCCTGAGAGACACTTGTGCCAGTCACACTATTGTGCATGACAGGCTGGTGCTCTCAAACCAGTACATCCCAGGTGAGACTGCCAGGGTAAGAGTTAGCCTAGACAGGGTCACTAAGAGGCCTGTGGCTTTAGTGCCCATAGAAGTGGGTGGCACTCTTAGCTGGAGAAGGGTAGTAGTCAGTACAGACCTCCCCCTTGATTGTCTCCTTGGAAATGACTACCCAGAGGTTAGTCAGAGCCCAAGAGAGAAACTGGTCCAGTGCCAGTCCTCTCCCAAGGATTCTGGAAGTCCTGCCTCTGCAGTAAATGCAAGCAGGCCCCAGAAGAAGAAGAAAAGAAAACAGAGTAGGAAGGGTGGACAACCTTTAGCCAAGGTTACAGCAAGCCAAGGAGATTCTGCTCCAGTAGGGGAGAACTCCAAAAATGGCCCTGATAAAGTCCAACCTGACCCACAAGAAGTCCTGGCTAGTCAGGCAACTGTTAAACCTGAGTGGGTGGCTCCTCAGCTAACAGAAGAAAGAGTGGAAGAAGGGTGTTTACTACAAGATGTGGTAACCCCCCACTCCAATACAGCAGACAGGCAACCTGAACCCAAAGAAGCCTGTAACTTAGCCCCTTCCCTTTTAGGTGAGGAGCTAAAGGTGTGGTTCTGGGCCCTGACAGCTGTCAGTGGCCTCTGCTGGGTGTTAGCCTTTGTGGCTGCACTATCCTTGGCATGGTGGTCAGACCCCATGCCAAATAGCAAGTTAGGCCCCCTGACCCTGTTGGTCATGGTGGGGTTACTCCAGCTCTGGGTAACCTCTTTGGGTAAGCTAGGGATGACCCTGGCTAAGATAAGATTAGCAGAGGTGGATACCTCTAAACCCAAAATAAAAAGAATGGGTGGAGACATTGAAGAAGCAGACAAGAGGCAATTCAGACTAGGTCCTATCACTGTGGAAGTGGGTCAGTTCCCCAAAGGGAATGACCTGAACAGAAGGATGTAAGGCAGAGTAGGCCCTGCAACTAACCAGCCTATTTCTCCTACTCTTCCTCGCCTAACAGACTAGGAAGACTCTCCCAGCTTGGGCTGAGTCTCCTGGCCTGTGGGCTGGGGGGGGCTTGTGTAAAGAAATGGCTCCCTGTTGCAGTTACCCCCCACTTTTTGCCTGATACTGATGCTGACTTGACTGAGAAGTGTGCTGGGACCCTGCTAACCAGGCCCCAGCACCAGTGTTCCTTCACCTAAAATGTACCATTGTATCCACAATTGGCACACCCTGGCATTCAGATAAGTCCCTTGTAACTGGTACTTCTAGTACCAAGGGCCCTGATGCCAAGGAAGGTCTCTAAGGGCTGCAGCATGTCTTATGCCACCCTGGAGACCTCTCACTCAGCACAGACACACTGCTTGCCAGCTTGTGTGTGCTAGTGAGGACAAAACGAGTAAGTCGACATGGCACTCCCCTCAGGGTGCCATGCCAGCCTCTCACTGCCTATGCAGTATAGGTAAGACACCCCTCTAGCAGGCCTTACAGCCCTAAGGCAGGGTGCACTATACCATAGGTGAGGGTACCAGTGCATGAGCATGGTACCCCTACAGTGTCTAAACAAAACCTTAGACATTGTAAGTGCAGGGTAGCCATAAGAGTATATGGTCTGGGAGTCTGTCAAACACGAACTCCACAGCACCATAATGGCTACACTGAAAACTGGGAAGTTTGGTATCAAACTTCTCAGCACAATAAATGCACACTGATGCCAGTGTACATTTTATTGTAAAATACACCACAGAGGGCACCTTAGAGGTGCCCCCTGAAACTTAACCGACTATCTGTGTAGGCTGACTAGTTTTAGCAGCCTGCCACAAACCGAGACATGTTGCTGGCCCCATGGGGAGAGTGCCTTTGTCACTCTGAGGCCAGTAACAAAGCCTGCACTGGGTGGAGATGCTAACACCTCTCCCAGGCAGGAATTGTCACACCTGGCGGTGAGCCTCAAAGGCTCACCTCCTTTGTGCCAACCCAGCAGGACACTCCAGCTAGTGGAGTTGCCCGCCCCCTCCGGCCAGGCCCCACTTTTGGCGGCAAGGCCGGAGAAAATAATGAGAAAAACAAGGAGGAGTCACTGGCCAGTCAGGACAGCCCCTAAGGTGTCCTGAGCTGAGGTAACTCTGACTTTTAGAAATCCTCCATCTTGCAGATGGATGATTCCCCCAATAGGGTTAGGATTGTGGCCCCCTCCCCTTGGGAGGAGGCACAAAGAGGGTGTACCCACCCTCAGGGCTAGTAGCCATTGGCTACTAACCCCCCAGACCTAAACACGCCCTTAAATTTAGTATTTAAGGGCTACCCTGAACCCTAGAAAATTAGATTCCTGCAACTACAAGAAGAAGGACTGCCTAGCTGAAAAACCCCTGCAGAGGAAGACCAGAAGACGACAACTGCCTTGGCTCCAGAAACTCACCGGCCTGTCTCCTGCCTTCCAAAGATCCTGCTCCAGCGACGCCTTCCGAAGGGACCAGCGACCTCGACATCCTCTGAGGACTGCCCCTGCTTCGAAAAGACAAGAAACTCCCGAGGACAGCGGACCTGCTCCAAGAAAAGCTGCAACTTTGTTTCCAGCAGCTTTAAAGATCCCTGCAAGCTCCCCGCAAGAAGCGTGAGACTTGCAACACTGCACCCGGCGACCCCGACTCGGCTGGTGGCGATCCAACACCTCAGGAGGGACCCCAGGACTACTCTGATACTGTGAGTACCAAAACCTGTCCCCCCTGAGCCCCCACAGCGCCGCCTGCAGAGGGAATCCCGAGGTTTCCCCTGACCGCGACTCTTTGAATCCAAAGTCCCGACACCTGGGAGAGACCCTGCACCCGCAGCCCCCAGGACCTGAAGGACCGGACTTTCACTGGAGAAGTGACCCCCAGGAGTCCCTCTCCCTTGCCCAAGTGGAGGTTTCCCCGAGGAACCCCCCCCTTGCCTGCCTGCAGCGCTGAAGAGATCCCGAGATCTCTCATAGACTAACATTGCGAACCCGACGCTTGTTTCTACACTGCACCCGGCCGCCCCCGCGCCGCTGAGGGTGAAATTTCTGTGTGGACTTGTGTCCCCCCCGGTGCCCTACAAAACCCCCCTGGTCTGCCCTCCGAAGACGCGGGTACTTACCTGCAAGCAGACCGGAACCGGGGCACCCCCTTCTCTCCATTCTAGCCTATGTGTTTTGGGCACCACTTTGAACTCTGCACCTGACCGGCCCTGAGCTGCTGGTGTGGTGACTTTGGGGTTGCTCTGAACCCCCAACGGTGGGCTACCTTGGACCAAGAACTGAACCCTGTAAGTGTCGTACTTACCTGGTAAAACTAACAAAAACTTACCTCCCCCAGGAACTGTGAAAATTGCACTAAGTGTCCACTTTTAAAACAGCTATTTGTCAATAACTTGAAAAGTATACATGCAATTTTGATGATTTGAAGTTCCTAACGTACTTACCTGCAATACCTTTCGAATGAGATATTACATGTAGAATTTGAACCTGTGGTTCTTGAAATAAACTAAGAAAAGATATTTTTCTATATAAAAACCTATTGGCTGGATTTGTCTCTGAGTGTGTGTACCTCATTTATTGTCTATGTGTATGTACAACAAATGCTTAACACTACTCCTTGGATAAGCCTACTGCTCGACCACACTACCACAAAATAGAGCATTAGTATTATCTCTTTTTACCACTATTTTACCTCTAAGGGGAACCCTTGGACTCTGTGCATGCTATTCCTTACTTTGAAATAGCACATACAGAGCCAACTTCCTACAGTCTCCCATTGATTTACATTGGAAACCCGACATGTGTTTGCACACTGCACCCGGCCGCCCCCGTGCTGCTGAGGGTGTACTTTCTGTGGTAACTTGTGTCCCCCCCGTGCCCTACAAAACCCCCCTGGTCTGCCCTCCGAAGACGCGGGTACTTACCTGCTGGCAGACTGGGACCGGGGCACCCCCTTCTCCATTGAAGCCTATGCGTTTTGGGCACCTCTTTGACCTCTGCACCTGACCGGCCCTGAGCTGCTGGTGTGGTAACTTTGGGGTTGCTCTGAACCCCCAACGGTGGGCTACTTTGGACCCAAACTTGAACCCCGTAGGTGGTTTACTTACCTGCAAGAACTAAAACTCTTACTCCCCCTAGGAACTGTGAAAATTGCACTGTCTAGTTTTAAAATAGCTATATGTGATTTATTTGAAAGGTATATATGCTATTGTGATTATTCAAAGTTCCTAAAGTACCTACCTGCAATACCTTTCATTTGAGGTATTTCATGTAAAATTTGAACCTGTGGTTCTTAAAATAAACTAAGAAAAGATATTTTTCTATACAAAAACCTATTGGCCTGGAATTGTCTCTGAGTGTGTGTTCCCCATTTATTGCCTGTGTGTGTACAACAAATGCTTAACACTACTCCTTTGATAAGCCTACTGCTCGACCACACTACCACAAAATAGAGCATTAGTATTATCTCTTTTTGCCACTATCTTACCTCTAAGGGAAACCCCTTGGACTCTGTGCATACTATTCCTTACTTTGAAATAGTGCATACAGAGCCAACTTCCTACAGTCGTTGTTAACCCTGTGTTTGCTGAACATTGTTTTCCTCCATAGGATAACATTGAGAGAACTCTGAAAATTGCACTGTTGATTTCTGAAACTGCAAAGTCTTTATGCTTAAAAGTCTACTTAACCTGATTACGAACTTCTTGGGTTTGAAACATGTATAAAATAATTGTTATTTTTCTAATTTGGTCTCGGATTTATTCTTTGAGAGTGTCTCATTTATTGCCTCTGTGAGTACAACAAATGCTTAGCACTACCCTCTAATAAGCCTAACTGCTCACCCACACTACCACAAACAGCGCCTTAGTCCTATCTACTTTTGCCTCTGCAATACCCAATGGGGATCCACGGACTCTCTGCAGTGTACTTCATTTTTGTGCACTATGTAGAGAGCCAGCTTCCTACAAGGAGTGTGACTGGCCTGTAAAGCGGTTGGTGCCTTGTCGCAGCTTTACAGCTCATGAGTTGTGAGTCGCTGGTTCAGTTTTCTGACCTTTCAGTTCTTAACAGTGCATTTCATTGTTGTGAAATCTCGTATATAAAATGTTATATATTGAACCACCGCTCACCCTCGTGCCAAATTGTGCATTTTACAGGAAAAGCGGGTAGCCACAAGACCTTTTCATTGCACTACTCTCTCAGTTGGGAATTCAACTCATAAAAACCCTGCTCCGCTGTGAACAGCTGTCAAAGCACCCTGACATGCTAGGTGTTTTGGGTGGGACCCCGATGAGAAGCATGCCACCAACTAAACTGGTGGGTAAAACCCCGCTCCGCTGTAAACAGCTGTCGAAGCACCCTGACATGCTAGGTGTCTTGGGTGGGACCCCAATGAGAAGCATGCCACCAACTAGACTGGTGGGTAAAACCCTGCTCCGCTGTAAACAGCTGTTGAAGCACCCTGGCATGCTAGGTGTCTCGGGTGGGACCCCGATGAGAAGCATGCCACCAACTAGACTGGTGGATAAAACCCCGCTCTGCTGTAAACAGCTGTCGAAGCACCCTGACATGCTAGGTGTCTCAGGTGGGACCCCGATGAGAAGCATGCCACCAACTAGACTGGTGGGTGAGGGGTCTTTTTAACGAAACCTAAGGGTGTTTTTCACAGTTTGAATGTGTGGAACATCACAGAAGTAAAAGACTTGATAGTGTGCTCGCTTCTTGTCTAGGGAAAATCTACCCACTCTAGATAGGTTTGAAAACTAGACACCCGGGGGAGAACAGTGTGGCGTACCTCTTCTGGATCCCAACACGTTTCATACCCACAAGGCCCTACAAACGTCAAAATCACTTTTTCCTTGCATTTCTGTGCCATATTCTTCCACAAACAGAACCAAACCATAAATTTCCTACCGCCAAACGTTCCCCTTGGTCTCCCGACAAAAAAGATACCTCACTTGTGTGGGTGGCCACTGCAGTCAGCCTAAAATGTATTTTTTATTTTTTATTTTTTAAACTGCCCTTTTGGACCCACTTTGGTGCCCCTTCAAACTCTGCATGTTTCTTTGGCCCTTTCCTGCCACAGCCACTTGGGCCCACTCACACAAGTGTGGTATCATTTTTATCAGGAGACTGACGGGAACGCTGACTGGTAGGATATGTGTGGCTTTCCTCAGATTCCAGAGGAAAACGAGTTTTTAGACAAGGGTTGAGGTTTACAAGGGATTATGGGGAGAAAACATTTGGTGAGAGCCACACAAGTCAACCCATCCTGGATTCCCCTAGGTGTCTAGTTTATATTTTTTTTACAGGTTTGCTAGGTTCCCCAGGTGTCGGCTGAGCTAGAGCCCAAAATCCACAGCTAGAGACACCGCAAAAAATGAGTCAGTTTTCAATGGAAAAATGTGATGTGTCCATGTTGCGTTACTGGCCGTTTCCCGTCGCTAGTACTAGGCCTACCCACACAAACGAGGTACCATTTTTAATCGAGAAAGTTGGGTTGGAAGGAAGTTTGTAGCCCCTCTCAGATCCCAGAACTTTGCATAACAGAAATGTGAGGAAAATGTGTTTCTTTAAACAAATTTTGAGTTCTGCGAGTCCGAGTCACAGAAGTCACCCCATCCTAGATTTCCCTAATTGTTTAGTTTTCGAAGATGTACAGGTTTGGCTGAGGTAGAGCCCAAAATCTAAAGCTAGGCACAATGCAAAAACGAGTCTGCTTTCAGTGGAAAATATGATATGTCCACTTTGCATTTTCAGCCGTTTACAGTCGCAGGCACTAGGCCTACCCACACAGGTGAGGTACCATTTTATTGGGAGACTTGGGTGAACGAACACAGAATAGCAGAACAAACCTTATGACCAATTGCCTTTCTCTGCATTTGCGCCTTCCGATGTAAGACAGTGTGCAAGAAAGAAGTCATTTTGAGAAATGCCCTCTATTTCACATGCTAGTATAGGAACCCACAAATTCAGAGATGTACAAATAACCGCTGCTTCTAAACTCCATATCTTTTGCCCATTTTGGAAATACATAGGTTTCCTTGAAACCTATTCTTCACTCTTTATATTTTACCAAATGAATTGCTACGTACCAGATACTCAATGAAAAACCACTGCAAGGTTCAGCTCAGTTACTGGCTCTGGGTGCCTCGGGTTCCTCATGAACCTACAAGCCCTAGTTATCCCCGTAACCAGTAGGCTACACCTGACGTAACAATATATTGCGTTCAAAAATCTGCCATTGCTGGAAAAAGTTTAATGAAAACGTAGAGAGAAATGGCTGGTCGTTTCAGCTCAATTCCAATTATTTCAGCTGTTACTTTCTATAGGAAATCCTTGAGGAATCTACAAAAACTACCCCTTGCTGAATTCAGAATTTTGTCCACTTATCAGAAATGTATAGCTTTCCGGGATCCACCACTGGTTTCACATCCATTTCTACCATTAACTGGAGGGAGGCTGAAAACACACAAAAAAATTGGAAGAATGGGATGTGTCCTAGTAAAATGCCAAAACTGTGTTTAAAGATATGCTCTTCGGATTCTAGTTTGCCTGCTCCTGAAAGCTGGGAATGTGGTCATTTTAGCACCACAAACCTTTCGTTGATGCCATTGGTGAGGATAAACTAAATGCTTTCTTCTGAAGCACTTTTTCCTCATTTTTCCCTAAAAACCAACAATGTAGCTGTATTTTAGCTAATTTCTCGGTCCCCTTCAGGGGAATCCACAAAGCCTGGGTACCTTTATAATTCCCAGGATGTTGGGAAAAAAGGATGCAAATTTGGTGTGGATAGCTTATGCGTCCAAAACGTTACAGGGGCCTAAGCACAAACTACCCCAAAGAGCCATAGAAAAGGCTTGGCATGGGAGAGGAGGTGGTGGGGCCCTGGCAGCGAAGGGGTTAAAAGTAGCAAGGAACAATGAAGCGCGTTAGTGAATAAATTGGGAGTAAACACTAGGACACACGGATTCCAAGAAAATAGTTACAAAAATACTCAAGGGTAAACATTGCAGTCGTTCTAGGGAGTGATGCGAGTATGCAGATTAATTTTGAGTAAATACTGGGAGAGAGTTACAAAATATACTCCAGGATAAACAACCCTCTAAGGAGTGCTTTTCAACCGCTGCTGTCCTGTTGTAAAAGCTGGGCAGTCATCAACATATGGGCAAACTGCGAGGAGCCACCCAGTGCCGCCGGGATCTGAAAAGGTGTGCCAATAGAAAACAACTGCTGTGAGCCATCCATGATTCCCTGCATCTCCTTTAAGTGCCACTAAACACCAAATCTCAGCCACAAACCATGCCTGCAAAGGGCAAAAAGCCAATCACTTATCAACAGTTTCATCCCGAAGTCCATCCAGATGAAACTCTGCCCAACTGTTGGCTCCCTAAAGGGTCGGAAGGACGCTTTGCCTCTGAAAAGGCACCCTCCCCCTTCCCAGTAGAGGAAGTAGAAACCAGCATGAGGCAGGGAGAAGCTGTGGTGGTGACCCTCCATGGAGGAGAGCAAGAGATCTGCTTCATTCGTTGGCAGAATATAGTGGCAGAACAAGGGCATCAGTGCAATGGCAAAAGGGTGACAAGAAAGAGCACACAATTCAGTGCAATCGCTCAGGGAGGCTCAGGGCAAGGATGCTCACTGCCAGAACACCTCTGCACAGGCAGAAGCATGGCTTCCATACATCTCAGCTTCCTGTGCAATCCAAAAAAGACAGTGACCTGTGATCCTAACGAGTAGAGCATTTATGCGCCTTGAAACAGTGATGGGTGAACATCAGAAAATGTGACAATCACTACAATGTACCACTAACAGGATGGTTCATGCAGAAAAACATCTGTGCATCAAATACAGTTTCTACACCCAGGAGTAATCAATGAGGCCATTGAAGCCATTTAAACTATACAACAATCAACCATGGTCAATGTACACTAGATAAAAATATACGTCTTTAAGAAGAAAAACTCCAGCATATTGCAAAACCAATTCCCACAACTCCTCATGGGAGTGCCCAAATTCCCACCTATTAAGACTGCCAGAAATTATATCTTGAAACTCAACAGCATCAGGACACGAACCAACTGCAGTTAGTAACACCAATGGCAGTCAACAGTCCCAATCCCCACCTGCAACATATTCTTGGCTCAAGAACACACTCAAAAGTCTAAAACAGAATTAACCTGTCTATAGCGTAGGGACACCTCCTTTTAAAACAATAACTATCAGGCTATAGCAGATGAGAAAACACTCAGAGACGAGATGGGCTTACATTAGCAGGTGTTTGCTTGATCATCAGTTGGAGCTCCAGAGATGACTGCCGCATCGTCCACTGGTCCAGATTCTGCAATAAAGAACACGTGACCATTAAAACAGCAAATAAGGGAGTGGTTTACACATGTAATCTGGCTAATGTTCCTACAAATCCAATGCATCAGGCGTCTTTGAAGACCGCTCTTTCAATCCATCTAAGAGTGAGCTATCTATAAAGCTAGGCTCTCATTTATGCACATAGAACTCTCATCACGTGTAGTGAGTGTGAATCAATGTATTCATATACACTGTGAATACAGTTCCTATCTACATCGACCTACATCAACTCAGTTGGTGCACTGAATATACTAATGTGAACGCAGTGCTCCAGCAATCTACAAAAACTACCGGACACGTCTGTGCCCCTCCAAGCAGTCAGCAGTTGGTGCGTCTCTGAAGCTTTGAGATCCAGCAAGCACCTCACTTGGTGGGTAGCCGGCGGGGCAGAGAAAGGTCAGTGTTGACGGGTACATGCCCAAGAGCCTGATAGACAGACTTACCAACCGAAGGCGACTCCGGTGCAGGTTGCTGCCCCCGCAGGTGAGTTGCGAGAGCCCGATGGTGACCAGGCAGCCAGTGTTCTAGCAGTACCATCACCATGAACAAGAAATAGCCAAAGCAGCTGAGGTGACTCTGAATAAAGCATCAGTCAAAGCAGGAACTGCAGATTTCTAGTATTTTAGAGAAGTACCCTATGCGTACCACAGACAGCAGCATATGTGGCAAATAAACCAGAAGCAGTGAGTACTGCTCTAACGCAGACTTTTTTTGGCATCCAGAGTTGGATTTATGACGTTCGAAGGCATAATGGAGAATAACAGCACTGATTGGTATTAAGAGGGGGTGCTTTGAAACGCTTGGGGCCCCATTATTATCTCTCTCACTATTCAGCATCACTATTTGTGCCGCAGAAAATTATGCACTACACATGCACCATGTGGAATTCCCCCATTATGCCTATTTAACTGCTCGCCTGCCCAACTGCAGGTAATGAGAAAAATGTATATGGTCTTGAAAAATTACTGAGAAAGCATTCAGTTTTGGCAAACAACGCATATTGGAGAATTTAAGAGACTGTTTCATAGTCAATCAGGCAGGCCTTGCACTTTAAGGGACATCCACAAATATCACAAGTTAGGCCACAAAGTGTGATATTTGAACTTTAGAATCAGGCACTTGCAATGCCATTTTTCTGGACAACAATGAACATGACAAAATATACTACCTTAGTAAACGCTTTAAAATACTCTGTATGCCATGGTCACAACCCTGAACTATCAATCAAAACACTGAAGACGTGCTACGCACTTTAGTGCTGTTTGTATCAGAAACTAACAAAAGACTTGAACATCTTAACAGCCTCATACATTTGGCAAAGGAAGAGAAATAAGTTCCAAAAGTTGCATGTTTCCCCATCATTGATAGGCAAGTCTCTCTTGTAGTACACTAGTAACTCAAGTGAACAACTTAAGCCAAAACAGTGGTGAAGAATAAATGGAGAAGTCACAGCTTCTCCCACCCAAGGGAAAATTCGGGGAGTGCGAAAAATTCCGCTCCGCCAGCGGACTTTGCAGAGTTTTGCACACTAAGCTTGTGGAGCGAAGTCCTGGCAAAACTCCGCCAAACAATGCGTGGCAGAGAGTTTTTCTTCACACGCAGCTCACCAACATTAGGTGGGCTAGGGTGAGCGAGAAGTTGCTTTCCCTAGCACGATTTCTGGGCGCTAGGATGCTTCCCAGCAGGAGTTCTCAACACAGGCGGTTGCGGTAGGACATGACCATTCATGTTGAGAATGGGGTGCTAGAATAGAAAATCTACTTGAACAGCAGAAAGAAGCAGGAACGTCCACGCTGATCTTACACCACAGAAGAAGCTTCCAGTGGAAAAAAAAAACAAATTTTTTTTGCACAAGTGCCACCTTTTTGATACCAAGATCACCAGAATCAGGTGAGTACTTTGAGATAGGAATTTTTACAGTTTTCAAAAGTGGACTCTTATTCAAATATTTGGGTGTGGAAATGTTATTCTATGAGGAAAAACATGTACTGCATTCGGACACTTCAGAGCACCTTAAGGGGACTGTTCTCCGGGACTTAAGGTTAGTATGAGGCAGGTCCAAGGCCACACCAACAGGTCACCTCGGGAGACTCTGGGGCATCCAGGTACAGAGGTGTGTTTTGACGTTGGGTGCCCATTCACTTTAATGGGAAACGGTCTGGTCGGGAAGATGCTGCAAGCTGGGTGGTCAGTCTGGGTGAACCCACAGGGGGCTCGACCCCTTGAGGTCCTCTGGCATGTGGGTACTCCATTGGTCCACTTCTCCTTGGGCTTTAGGGCTTGGGTGCAGTGGTGTCTTCTGGCATCGGGTTGGGTGCTGGAGTTCCTCGCGGTGCCAGGGTGGCCCACAGAAACAGTCTGCAGGCGTGGACCGGGGGTCCAGTCCAACCAGGCCAACAAGTGGGCTCAGATCTCACAAGGCTGGGAGACGCTTGGACACCCTTTGTTCTCTTCTCCTCGGTCCAGGCAGACGGGTGAAGAGGTGTCCTGAGGCTTCAGGTCTTTTGTCTCCTGGTCACTCGCAGTTGCTGGAAGGTCTGCAGAAACAGGCTGCAGACACCAACGGGAAGTCCACAGTTGGAGAACACGGGATGGGCTTTGTCTCTAGATGGCATGGGGACCACACTGACACCACTTCAGCGCGGGCTAGGCAGCTCCGGTGTAGTGGTGAAATCTTGTGTCAAGTTACGGTGGGTCCAGCCTTCATAGTTCTTTCTTGGATTGCCTGCAGATACAGGGAAGCAGCTCCTCTGCTCCAAGGGAGTTCTTCTTGGCAATTTGCAAAGCATTGGAAGGACTCTGTTTCTTGGAGGCGGCAGGACAGTTCAGTTGCTCCTTGAGGGTCCGGTGCAGCAGGCAGGCGGTGTAGGAAGTTGGCTCTGTATGTGCTATTTCAAAGTAAGGAATAGCATGCACAGAGTCCAAGGGTTCCCCTTAGAGGTAAAATAGTGGTAAAAATAGATAATACTAATGCTCTATTTTGTGGTAGTGTGGTCGAGCAGTAGGCTTATCCAAGGAGTAGTGTTAAGCATTTGTTGTACATACACAAGACAATAAATGAGGTACACACACTCAGAGACAAATCCAGCCAATAGGTTTTTATATAGAAAAATATCTTTTCTTAGTTTATTTTAAGAACCACAGGTTCAAATTCTACATGTAATATCTCATTCGAAAGGTATTGCAGGTAAGTACTTTAGGAACTTCAAATCATCAAAATTGCATGTATACTTTTCAAGTTATTGACAAATAGCTGTTTTAAAAGTGGACACTTAGTGCAATTTTCACAGTTCCTAGGGGAGGTAAGTTTTGATTAGTTTTACCAGGTAAGTAAGACACTTACAGGGTTCAGTTCTTGGTCCAAGGTAGCCCACCGTTGGGGGTTCAGAGCAACCCCAAAGTCACCACACCAGCAGCTCAGGGCCGGTCAGGTGCAGAGTCCAAAGTGGTGCCCAAAACACATAGGCTAGAATGGAGAGAAGGGGGTGCCCCGGTTCCGGTCTGCTTGCAGGTAAGTACCCGCGTCTTCGGAGGGCAGACCAGGGGGGTTTTGTAGGGCACCGGGGGGGACACAAGTCCACACAGAAATTTCACCCTCAGCGGCGCGGGGGCGGCCGGGTGCAGTGTAGAAACAAGCGTCGGGTTCGCAATGTTAGTCTATGAGAGATCTCGGGATCTCTTCAGCGCTGCAGGCAGGCAAGGGGGGGATTCCTCGGGGAAACCTCCACTTGGGCAAGGGAGAGGGACTCCTGGGGGTCACTTCTCCAGTGAAAGTCCGGTCCTTCAGGTCCTGGGGGCTGCGGGTGCAGGGTCTCTCCCGGGTGTCGGGACTTTAGGTTCAAAAGAGTCGCGGTCAGGGGAAGCCTCGGGATTCCCTCTGCAGGCGGCGCTGTGGGGGCTCAGGGGGGACAGGTTTTGGTACTCACAGTATCAGAGTAGTCCTGGGGTCCCTCCTGAGGTGTTGGATCGCCACCAGTCGAGTCGGGGTCGCCGGGTGCAGTGTTGCAAGTCTCACGCTTCTTGCGGGGAGCTTGCAGGGATCTTTAAAGTTGCTGGAAACAAAGTTGCAGCTTTTCTTGGAGCAGGTCCGCTGTCCTCGGGAGTTTCTTGTCTTTTCGAAGCAGGGGCAGTCCTCAGAGGATGTCGAGGTCGCTGGTCCCTTCGGAAGGCGTCGCTGGAGCAGGATCTTTGGAAGGCAGGAGACAGGCCGGTGAGTTTCTGGAGCCAAGGCAGTTGTCGTCTTCTGGTCTTCCGCTGCAGGGGTTTTCAGCTGGGCAGTCCTTCTTCTTGTTGCAGGAATCTAATTTCCTAGGGTTCAGGGTAGCCCTTAAATACTAAATTTAAGGGCGTGTTTAGGTCTGGGGGGTTAGTAGCCAATGGCTACTAGCCCTGAGGGTGGGTACACCCTCTTTGTGCCTCCTCCCAAGGGGAGGGGGTCACAATCCTAACCCTATTGGGGGAATCCTCCATCTGCAAGATGGAGGATTTCTAAAAGTTAGAGTCACTTCAGCTCAGGACACCTTAGGGGCTGTCCTGACTGGCCAGTGACTCCTCCTTGTTGCTTTCTTTGTTCCCTCCAGCCTTGCCGCCAAAAGTGGGGGCCGTGGCCGGAGGGGGCGGGCAACTCCACTAAGCTGGAGTGCCCTGCTGGGCTGTGACAAAGGGGTGAGCCTTTGAGGCTCACCGCCAGGTGTCACAGCTCCTGCCTGGGGGAGGTGTTAGCATCTCCACCCAGTGCAGGCTTTGTTACTGGCCTCAGAGTGACAAAGGCACTCTCCCCATGGGGCCAGCAACATGTCTCTGGTGTGGCAGGCTGCTGGAACTAGTCAGCCTACACAGACAGTCGGTTAAGTTTCAGGGGGCACCTCTAAGGTGCCCTCTGTGGTGTATTTTACAATAAAATGTACACTGGCATCAGTGTGCATTTATTGTGCTGAGAAGTTTGATACCAAACTTCCCAGTTTTCAGTGTAGCCATTATGGTGCTGTGGAGTTCGTGTTTGACAGACTCCCAGACCATATACTCTTATGGCTACCCTGCACTTACAATGTCTAAGGTTTTGTTTAGACACTGTAGGGGTACCATGCTCATGCACTGGTACCCTCACCTATGGTATAGTGCACCCTGCCTTAGGGCTGTAAGGCCTGCTAGAGGGGTGTCTTACCTATACTGCATAGGCAGTGAGAGGCTGGCATGGCACCCTGAGGGGAGTGCCATGTCGACTTACTCATTTTGTTCTCACTAGCACACACAGGCTTGTAAGCAGTGTGTCTGTGCTGAGTGAGGGGTCTCTAGGGTGGCATAAGACATGCTGCAGCCCTTACAGACCTTCCTTGGCATCAGGGCCCTTGGTACTAGAAGTACCAGTTACAAGGGACTTATCTGAATGCCAGGGTGTGCCAATTGTGGATACAATGGTACATTTTAGGTGAAGGAACACTGGTGCTGGGGCCTGGTTAGCAGGGTCCCAGCACTCTTCTCAGTCAAGTCAGCATCAGTATCAGGCAAAAAGTGGGGGGTAACTGCAACAGGGAGCCATTTCTTTACAATGTGGTAACCCCCCACTCTAATACAGCAGACAGGCAACCTGAACCCAAAGAGGCCTGTAACTTAGCCCCTTCCCTTTTAGGTGAAGAGCTAAAGGTGTGGTTCTGGGCACTGACAGCTGTCAGTGGCCTCTGCTGGGTGTTAGCCTTTATGGCTGCACTATCCTTAGCATGGTGGTCTGACCCCATGCCAAATAGCAAGTTAGGCCCCCTGACCCTTATGGTCATGGTGGGGTTACTCCAGCTCTGGGTAACCTCTCTGGGTAAGCTAGGGGTAACCCTGGCCAAGATAAGGTTAGCAGAGGTGGATACCTCTAAGACCAAAATAGAAAGAATGGGTGGAGACATTGAAGAGGCAGACAAGAGGCAATTCAGACTAGGTCCTATCACTGTGGAAGTAGGTCAGTTCCCCAAAGGGAATGACCTGAACAGAAGGATGTAAGGCAGAGTAGGCCCTGCAACTAACCAGCCTATTTCTCCTACTCTTCCTCGCCTGACAGACTAGGAAGACTCTCCCAGCTTGGGCTGAGTCTCCTGGCCTGTGGGCTGGGGGGGGCTTGTGTAAAGAAATGGCTCCCTGTTGCAGTTACCCCCCCACTTTTTGCCTGATACTGATGCTGACTTGACTGAGAAGAGTGCTGGGACCCTGCTAACCAGGCCCCAGCACCAGTGTTCCTTCACCTAAAATGTACCATTGTATCCACAATTGGCACACCCTGGCATCCAGATAAGTCCCTTGTAACTGGTACTTCCAGTACCAAGGGCCCTGATGCCAAGGAAGATCTCTAAGGGCTGCAGCATGTCTTATGCCACCCTGGAGACCTCTCACTCAGCACAGACACACTGCTTGCCAGCTTGTGTGTGCTAGTGAGGACAAAACGAGTAAGTCGACATGGCACTCCCCTCAGGGTGCCATGCCAGCCTCTCACTGCCTATGCAGTATAGGTAAGACACCCCTCTAGCAGCCCTTACAGCCCTAAGGCAGGGTGCACTATACCATAGGTGAGGGTACCAGTGCATGAGCATGGTACCCCTACAGTGTCTAAACAAAACCTTAGACATTGTAAGTGCAGGGTAGCCATAAGAGTAGATGGTCTGGGAGTCTGTCAAACACGAACTCCACAGCACCATAATGGCTACACTGAAAACTGGGAAGTTTGGTATCAAACTTCTCAGCACAATAAATGCATACTGATGCCAGTGTACATTTTATTGTAAAATACACCACAGAGGGCACCTTAGAGGTGCCCCCTGAAACTTAACCGACTGTCTGTGTAGGCTGACTAGTTCCAGCAGCCTGCCACACCAGAGACATGTTGCTGGCCCCATGGGGAGAGTGCCTTTGTCACTCTGAGGCCAGTAACAAAGCCTGCAATGGGTGGAGATGCTAACACCTCCCCCAGGCAGGAGCTGTGACACCTGGCGGTGAGCCTCAAAGGCTCACCCCTTTGTCACAGCCCAGCAGGGCACTCCAGCTTAGTGGAGTTGCCCGCCCCCTCCGGCCACGGCCCCCACTTTTGGCGGCAAGGCTGGAGGGAACAAAGAAAGCAACAAGGAGGAGTCACTGGCCAGTCAGGACAGCCCCTAAGGTGTCCTGAGCTGAGGTGACTCTGACTTTTAGAAATCCTCCATCTTGCAGATGGAGGATTCCCCCAATAGGGTTAGGATTGTGACCCCCTCCCCTTGGGAGGAGGCACAAAGAGGGTGTACCCACCCTCAGGGCTAGTAGCCATTGGCTACTAACCCCCCAGACCTAAACACGCCCTTAAATTTAGTATTTAAGGGCTACCCTGAACCCTAGAAAATTAGATTCCTGCAACTACAAGAAGAAGGACTGCAGAGGAAGACCAGAAGACGACAACTGCCTTGGCTCCAGAAACTCACCGGCCTGTCTCCTGCCTTCCAAAGATCCTGCTCCAGCGACGCCTTCCAAAGGGACCAGCGACCTCGACATCCTCTGAGGACTGCCCCTGCTTCGAAAAGACAAGAAACTCCCGAGGACAGCGGACCTGCTCCAAGAAAGGCTGCAACTTTGTTTCCAGCAGCTTTGAAAGAACCCTGCAAGCTCCCCGCAAGAAGCGTGAGACTTGCAACACTGCACCCGGCGACCCCGACTCGGCTGGTGGAGATCCAACACCTCAGGAGGGACCCCAGGACTACTCTGATACTGTGAGTACCAAAACCTGTCCCCCCTGAGCCCCCACAGCGCCGCCTGCAGAGGGAATCCCGAGGCTTCCCCTGACCGCGACTCTTTGAATCCTAAGTCCCGACGCCTGGGAGAGACCCTGCACCCGCAGCCCCCAGGACCTGAAGGACCGGACTTTCACTGGAGAAGTGACCCCCAGGAGTCCCCCTCCCTTGCCCAAGTGGAGGTTTCCCCGAGGAACCCCCCCCTGGCCTGCCTGCAGCGCTGAAGAGATCCCGAGATCTCTCATAGACTAACATTGCGAACCCGACGCTTGTTTCTACACTGCACCCGGCCGCCCCCGCGCTGCTGAGGGTGAAATTTCTGTGTGGGCTCGTGTCCCCCCCGGTGCCCTACAAAACCCCCCCTGGTCTGCCCTCCGAAGACGTGGGTACTTACCTGCAAGCAGACCGGAACCGGGGCACCCCCTTCTCTCCATTCTAGCCTAGGTGTTTTGGGCACCACTTTGAACTCTGCACCTGACCGGCCCTGAGCTGCTGGTGTGGTAACTTTGGGGTTGCTCTGAAACCCCAACGGTGGGCTACCTTGGACCAAGAACTGAACCCTGTAAGTGTCTTACTTACCTGGTAAAACTAACAAAAACTTACCTCCCCTAGGAACTGTGAAAATTGCACTAAGTGTCCACTTTTAAAACAGCTATTTGTCAATAACTTGAAAAGTATACATGCAATTTTTATGATTTAAAGTTCCTAAAGTACTTACCTGCAATACCTTTCGAATGAGATATTACATGTAGAATTTGAACCTGTGGTTCTTAAAATAAACTAAGAAAAGATATTTTTCTATACAAAAACCTATTGGCTGGATTTGTCTCTGAGTGTGTGTACCTCATTTATTGTCTATGTGTATGTACAACAAATGCTTAACACTACTCCTTGGATAAGCCTACTGCTCGACCACACTACCACAAAATAGAGCATTAGTATTATCTCTTTTTACCACTATTTTACCTCTAAGGGGAACCCTTGGACTCTGTGCATGCTATTCCTTACTTTGAAATAGCACATACAGAGCCAACTTCCTACAGAACCTCTAAGTGCCCCCTGGGTGTGTGTATTATTAAATCCATCAATGGAATCAGTGAGGGTTTATTAATAGAACATATTTGATACCAAACCATCCCTAGCTTCAGAGAAGCCATCATTTAGCTGAGGAACTCGTATTGACCAGTGTCCAGCATGTGTATTTAAAATGTCTTTACTGCACACTTACTATGCCTAAGAATCGATAGAGACATGGTAGGGGCATATCTGCTCTTGTAGATAAGCCCACACATGTGATATAATGGACCCTGCCTTAGGCCTGTAAGGCCTGCTGTAAGGGCATGGGGCACAGGCTATGTGCCATGTCGTGTTTTCACTTTTGGGAGCACCTTGTCACGCAGCCTCAATGGCATTGTGCATGAGGTTGGTGCTGGGTCCCTTGAAGTGGCACAAGTTATGCTGCAGCTCTTAGGGACCCTCTTAAGTACCTAGGCCCTAGGTGCCAGGGGTACCATTTACTAGCGACTTACAGAAGTGCTAATGAGGCCTGGGCATTCAGGGATCAAGTGCCCAGCAGCCTTGTTTTGGGGAAGGAACACTGGCACTGAGGACCTGGTTAGCAGGAAACCAGTGCATTTCAGTCAAAGTTAATAAAAAAAACTAGGCAAAAAGTGTGTGCGTTTGGGGGGGGGGGGTGCGCAGGGGTGGTACTGCAACCTGAACCCAGCTTCCTACAAAGATAAGTGAAAACGCCAATTAGTGTAAGGAATCTAGGACTGTGTGCTACTGCGGCATTGTCTGGAAGAGTCATATAATGTGTGGATGGCATCATGTGAGCCATTGAAAATGAAGTACAACATGTGTGTGATGTTGAAATACGCCAGGCCCTTATAACAGAGACAAAATGACACAAGTAAGCGCCTCAGTAAGATTTTAAGTCGTCACAATACACCAGAAAGGGAGGCCGATTGCACAAGAGAGGTTGCAGGCTACACGGACACAGCTCTTACCCATATACAATACAACAAAACAATACAATACAGTGCATTGGCACAATCTAGATGGGAAGTGATTATTGCATGAACTTTGTTTTTCCGCGTCTCGAGTAGGACAAACATTTTCTTCGAAGAATGCAATCATAAAAAGCTTGTCCCCGCTAGGGATGTAATATAGGGGGAAAAAAAGAAAACCGGATGTCAAACTTGACCCCAAATTTCTTGCCACCTTACAGAGAGATAAAGCACTACCAGGAGTTCAGATCCATTCATCCGACCAACTGGACCCCTTTGGTCCGAACAAAATAATTTCTGTTTTAGTATAATTAAAGCATAGATGTTTCTTATCCATCCATTTAACCTCTTCCAGAAGGCAGTGCTTAAATGTGTACTGTCCCCCCCACAGGGTTACCCCCCAAGAAGAAAATAAGTTGTGTGTCATCAGCATAAGATATAACCCAAAACCAAAACGCCTCAATGATCATGGCTAAAGGTGCCATGTACACATTAAAAAGTGTTATGCTAAGAGACCTTTGGAGGGAACCCCCATTTGAGCATTTTAGAGAGCGAGAGAGAGGCTTCAACTCAAACAACTTGTCTCCTATTTGCCAAAAAAGGCAGGATCCATCCTAGGGATATACAAGGGTTGTTAATCTCCACAGCCAGAATACTGGGCAGACGTGTCCACAGGGAAGCCAGACCAACGGCGCAAAATGGCCTTCCTGGACTCTTCCTGAGAAATCTCCTTGAAATCAAATAGGCCACGAACAGTTTCTGCTGGCACACCACAAGTCTCTAAGGCAGTACAATTTGAGGAGCCAGAAGCTTTCTCCAGTATTAAAACTACCTTGAATGGACTCTCTCATCTTCAAAAAACTTGTCACACAAATCTTGTGATAGGGATATTCTGATCGCACATGTTTTTGGCTTCAGGAAGGCTTTAACCACTTTGAAAGGTTCACACGCAGTTACTTGCTGTTCTAATTTTTATAGTAAAACACTCTGCTCGTGTTATTTTAGTCATCTTCCAGAATTCCTTAGGTGCTTCTAAGGTATATTTCTATCTACATTGACTTTCAAGCTGTTTACACGGTTCTTTCACCCATAAAAGGCCAGGAGAGAACCAAGAGGCAGACGAGGAGCTACACCTGGACGGAATACCCCTCCTTGGAGCTACTTTACTAGCTGCAGCTATCAGCCAGTCTGATACCAAGTCCTAATCCTCTACGACTTTGCCGACCAGCAATGGACGAGAAGACTGCAAAACATCCAAAATATAATTTTTGTTCACAGCCCTCCAGAGACGAAGAGTTCTGGAATTGGGAGGCTTATGGTAATCTGACCATATCACTTTATTTGGGGGACTGCTCCTGATGTACTCCTAATTCGAAAATATTCATCATCATGATTGGGGTGTTATTAAATTGATGGAGATTCATGAAGGCAAATACACCCATCAAATGGCTGGCCCTTACATCATTACGTTCACTTGCATAAAAATGAAAGGCACTCAAGACCTTAAAATTAGCAGCTAAGAACTATATGGGGTCAACACCTCCCCAACAGAGTTGGTAAATTCAGTTACCAGTCCCGACAGGAAGTAAATAAGAACTGTAGTCAAAGCAAAATTTGGAGAAAATTACAGCACAAAGCCAAGCCCTTTTGACTGCTGAAGATTCTCCAAAGAAAAAGGCAGGCACTGAAATGACTCCTTAGAAACAACTGCAGCGCCACCGCCCTGACGGTTTGCCCTATCATGATGTACCAGGAGACAGCCAGTCAGGAGCACTAAAGCAATCTCCGAGAAGAAAGAGTTCAATAGCCGCATCTCAGTAAGAAACAGGTCAGGTTTAAAACCACTAAGCAAGCTAAAAAACCCACAGCAGTGTTGAAAAGGGAGCAAACATTCACAAGAATGAAAGCCCAGAAATCACACTAGAGGTAGAGATTCATGCATACGAGTACCTGAAGCTGCCTTCCAAGCACAAATATAACTAACAGGACCCCTAGGAACAGGAGCAGCGAGGCATTAAGTTTATCACAATCCCCCTTAGGCCACAGGATAAGTAAAGCAGTGGGCGAGTAACAAATTGTAGCAGACGTCAAACCGGGGGCAGGGCTGGCGCTGGCTGTGATCTGGATATAGACGGGCTTCCCTTTGGCACTAGCTGCATGCCCTCGCGCTGGCCCTGTCTAAAAAGGGGATCGGCTGATTACGGAGCACTGGAGCATCAACCAAAGTGGAACTTCAAATCAGCACCAGGCAGAAGAAACGAACAGAAGCTCTCCTTCCATCCACGCTCTCTCAGAAAATTGAAGAGTGAACAGAAAAGCATGGGAAGAGAGACTAAATAGGAATAATATTGAAAGTACACCATACGGACAAGTATGAGTAAATCAATCAGAGTTCTAGAAAAATAATACACAACAATTTCATATATCATCAAAAGAAAGTCAACTTCCGCATAAAAATATGGCCTAGAGTAAGTGATTCTCTCACTTGCTCGCTCCTTCAGCACCTGTTAGGAATATTGGGTTTTTCAAGAGCATTCACACCTTTGTTTGCACACTATGCTAAACTCATGTACGACATGTTATGCGCCAAGACATGGATGTAGAATAGCAGAAAGTACTGATGCAGTAGCCATATTAGAACGCTGGTTATAGGACGCACCAAATAAGTCAGCCCCAAACATAAATGCCCATAATATTTACGGCCCATTTCAACAGCAGACACTATGGTGCTGATGATAAAGCAATTGGATGGGAGACAAACTGGGTTTGCTTCTGAAATGCTATCGCAGCATAGCAGCAATACACCAGCGGTACACAGAGTGTTTAACTGTGCATTAGGCACTGGCCAAGTTCCACTACATTGGAGTCGAAAAGTGGATTGCAATGTGGTGTGGCTGTGGGACCTCACCATGTAATAATCTTTATCAGGGCCGGTTAGGTTTCTTGAATCACATCTTTAGCTCCGTCCTGGGACCCTGTGGCACAGAGCAGTCAGGCATAGTCAAAGCAACAAGTGTAAAGCATTTAGACGTACAAAAACAAAAGATAAGTAAGAGACATGACAATAAAAATCCTACACCACTTTATAAAAATAGAGTGCATGTTTAGCTTTAAATGGGAGTAAGGAAATGCCTCCTTGGCATGGTTGCCCCCTGACTTTTTGCCTTTGCTGATGCTATGTTTTGAATTGAAAGTGTGCTGAGGCCTGCTAACCAGGCCCCAGCACCAGTGTTCTTTCCCTAACCTTTACTTTTGTATCGACAATTGGCACACCCTGGCATCCAGGTAAGTCCCTTGTAACTGGTACCCCTGGTACCAAGGGCCCTGATGCCAGGGAAGGTCTCTAAGGGCTGCAGCATAGCTTATGCCACCCTGGGGACCCCTCACTCAGCACAGACACACTGCTTGCCAGCTTGTGTGTGCTGGTGAGAACAAAACGAGTAAGTCGACATGGCACTCCCCTCAGGGTGCCATGCCAACCTCACACTGCCTATGCAGTATAGATAAGTCACCCCTCTAGCAGGCCTTACAGCCGTAAGGCAGGGTGCAATATACCATAGATGAGGGACCAGTGCATGAGCACTGTGCCCCTACAGTGTCTAAGCCAAACCTTAGACATTGTAAGTGCAGGGTAGCCATAAGAGTATATGGTCTGGGAGTCTGTCAAACACGAACTCCACAGCACCATAATGGCTACACTGAAAACTGGGAAGTTTGGTATCAAACTTCTCAGCACAATAAATGCACACTGATGCCAGTGTACATTTTATTGTAAACTACACCCCAGAGGGTACCTTAGAGGTGCCCCCTGAAACCTTAACCAACTACCTGTGTAGGCTGACTGGTTCTAGCAGCCTGCCACACTCGAGACATGTTGCTGACCACATGGGGAGAGTGCCTTTGTCACTCTGAGGCCAGTAACAAAGCCTGCACTGGGTGGAGATGCTAACACCTCCCCCAGGCAGGAGCTGTAACACCTGGCGGTGAGCCTCAAAGGCTCACCCCCTTCGTTCCAGCACCGCAGGGCACTCCAGCTAGTGGAGTTGCCCGCCCCCTCCGGCCACGGCCCCACTTTTGGCAGCAAGGCCGGAGGAAATAATGAGAATAATAAGGAGGAGTCACTTGCCAGTCAGGACAGCCCCTAAGGTGTCCTGAGCTGAAGTGACTAACTTTTAGAAATCCTACATCTTGCAGATGGAGGATTCCCCCAATAGGGATAGGATTGTGACCCCCTCCCCTAGGGAGGAGGCACAAAGAGGGTGTACCCACCCTCAGGGCTAGTAGCCATTGGCTCTAACCCCCCAGACCTAAACACGCCATTAAATTTAGTATTTAAGGGCTTCCCTGAACCTAAGAATTTAGATTCCTGCAACTTACAAGAAGAAGAGGACTGCTGAGCTGAAAACCCCTGCAGAAGAAGACAGAAGACACCAACTGCTTTGGCCCCAGTCCTACCGGCCTGTCTCCTGCCTTCTAAAGAAACCTGCTCCAGCTACGCTTTCCCCAGGACCAGCGACCTCTGAATCCTCAGAGGACTGCCCTGCTTCAAGAAAGACTAGAAACTCCAGAGGACAGCGGCCCTGTTCCAAAAAGACTGCAACTTTGTTACAGAGGAGCAGATTTAAAGACCCCTGCAAATCCCCGCCAGAAGCGTGAGACTTGCAACACTGCACCCGGCGACCCCGACTCGACTGGTGGAGAACCAACACCTCAGGGAGGACCCTCCGGCGACTCCGAGAGCGTGAGTAACCAAAGTTGTCCCCCCTGAGCCCCCACAGCGACGGCTGCAGAGGGAATTCCGAGGCTCCCCCTGACCGCGACTGCCTTGACTCTAAAATCCCGACGGCTGGAAAAGACCCTGCACCCGCAGCCCCCAGCACCTGAAGGATCGGAACTCCAGTGCAGGAGTGACCCCCAGGAGGCCCTGACCCCCAGAAGGCCCTCTCCCTTGCCCAGGTGGTGGCTACCCCGAGGAGCCCCCCCCCTTGCCTGCACCGCTGAAGAGACCCCTTGGTCTCCCATTGACTCCCATTGGAAACTCGATGCTTGTTTCTACACTGCACCCGGCCGCCCCCGCGCTGCTGAGGGTGTACTTTTTGTGTGGACTTGTGTCCCCCACGGTGCCCGACAGAACCCCCCTGGTCTGCCCTCTGAAGACGCGGGTACTCACCTGCTGGCAGACCGGAACCGGGGCACCCCCTTCTCTCCATTGAAGCCCATGTGTTTTGGGCACTTCTTTGACCTCTGCACCTGACCGGCCCGGAGCTGCTGGTGTGGTAACTTTGGGGTTGCTCTGAACCCCCAACGGTGGGCTACCTTGGACCCAAAACTGAACCCTGTAAGTGGGTTACTTACCTGCAAAAACTAACAATACTTTACCTCCCCCAGGAACTGTGAAAATTGCACTGTGTCCACTTTTAAAACAGCTATTTGTGTTTTATGTGAAAAGTATATATGCTACTGTAATTATTCATAGTTCCTAAAGTACTTACCTGCAATACCTTTCAAATGAGATATTACATGTAGAATTTGAACCTGTGGTTCCTAAAATAAACTAAGAAAATATATTTTTCTATAACAAAACCTATTGGCTGGATTTGTCTCTGAGTGTGTGTGCCTCATTTATTGCCTGTGTGTATGTACAACAAATGCTTAACACTACTCCTTTGATAAGCCTACTGCTCGACCACACTACCACAAAATAGAGCATTAGTATTATCTCTTTTTGCCACTATCTTACCTCTAAGGGGAACCCTTGGACTCTGTGCATACTATTCCTTACTTTGAAATAGTGCATACAGAGCCAACTTCCTACATTGGTGGCAGCGGTGGGATACAAGACTTTGCATTTGCTGGACTACTCAGCCAATACCTGATCACACGACAATTTCAATAAATTGTCATTAGAAATTGATTTTTGCAATTTGAACTATTTTTCTAAATTCTTTAAAGTCCTGCTAGGGCCTTGTGTTAGTCCCTGTTAGCATTGCTTTTAGAGTTTAAAAGTTTGGTAAAAGTTTGAATTAGATTCTAGAACTAGTTTTTAGATTCTTAAAAAGTATTCCAACTTTTAGAAGCATAATGTCTAGTACAGATGTGAATGTGGTGGAACTCGACACCACACCTTACCTCCATCTTAAGATGAGGGAGCTAAGGTCACTCTGTAAAATAAATAAAATAGTAATGGGCCCCAGACCTTCCAAACTACAGCTCCAGGAGCTTTTGGCAGAGTTTGAAAAGGCCAACCCCTCTGAGGATGGCAACACAGAGGATGATGATAGTGACTTGGAGGGAGATTCCCCCCTACCAGTCATATTTAGGGAGAACAGGGCCTCTCATGCCCTGACTCCAAACATAATAGTCAGAGATGCTGCTTCCCTCACAGGAGGGACCAACATCTCTGAAATCACTGAGGATAACTCCAGTGAAGAGGACATCCAGTTAGCCAGGATGGCCAAAAGATTGGCTTTGGAAAAACAGATCCTAGCCATAGAAAGGGAAAGACAAGAGATGGGCCTAGGACCCATCAATGGTGGCAGCAACTTAAATAGGGTCAGAGATTCTCCTGACATGTTGAAAATCCCTAAAGGGATTGTAACTAAATATGAAGATGGTGATGACATCACCAAATGGTTCACAGCTTTTGAGAGGGCTTGTGTAACCAGAAAAGTGAACAAATCTCACTGGGGTGCTCTCCTTTGGGAAATGTTCACAGGAAAGCGTAGGGATAGACTCCTCACACTCTCTGGAAAAGATGCAGAATCTTATGACCTCATGAAGGGTACCCTGATTGAGGGCTTTGGATTCTCCACTGAGGAGTATAGGATTAGATTCAGGGGGGCTCAAAAATCCTCGAGCCAGACCTGGGTTGACTTTGTAGACTACTCAGTAAAAACACTAGATGGTTGGATTCAAGCCAGTGGTGTAAGTAATTATGATGGGCTGTACAATTTATTTGTGAAAGAACACCTATTAAGTAATTGTTTCAATGATAAACTGCATCAGCATCTGGTAGACCTAGGACCAATTTCTCCCCAAGAATTGGGAAAGAAGGCGGACCATTGGGTCAAGACTAGGGTGTCCAAGACTTCCACAGGGGGTGACCAAAAGAAAGGGGTCACAAAACCTCCCCAGGGGAAGGGTGGTGAGACAGCCAAAAACAAAAATAGTAAAGAGTCTTCTACAGGCCCCCAAAAACCTGCACAGGACGGTGGGCCCAGAGCCTCTTCACAAAACAATTCTGGGTACAAGGGTAAAAACTTTGATCCCAAAAAGGCCTGGTGTCGTAGCTGTAATCAGCCTGGACACCAAACTGGAGACAAGGCCTGTCCCAAGAAAACAACCACTTCTAACTCCACTCCAGCTAACACTGGAATGGCTAGTCTCCAAGTGGGATCAACAGTGTGCCCAGAGCAAATCAGGTGTCACACTGAAGCTACATTAGTCTCTGAGGGTGGGGTGGATTTAGCCACACTGGCTGCCTGGCCTCCTAACATGCAAAAATACAGGCAGCAGCTCTTAATTAATGGGACAAGTGTAGAAGGCCTGAGGGATACAGGTGCCAGTGTCACCATGGTGACAGAGAAACTGGTTTCCCCTGGTCAATACCTGGCTGGACAAACTTATCCAGTCACCAATGCTGACAATCAGACTAAAGTACATCCCATGGCTATGGTAACGTTAGAGTGGGGAGGGGTCAATGGCCTGAAACAGGTGGTGGTCTCCTCAAATATCCCAGTAGACTGTTTGCTTGGAAATGACCTGGAGTCCTCAGCATGGGCTGAGGTAGAACTGAAAACCCATGCAGCCATGCTGGGTATCCCTGAACTGGTGTGTGTCAAGACAAGGGCACAGTGCAAGGCACAGGGTGAAAAGGTAGAGCTGGAGTCTGGAAAAAGGGCCCAGCCTACCAAGAGGAAAGGAAAGTCAGCTGGGAAACCAGCTGCAACACAACAACAAAAAGAGAACCTCTCTTCTCAGGAAGAAGTTCTGCCCTCTGAGGGAACTGAGCCTATGGAGTTGGAACCTTATCAGGTTGAGCTCTTAGGCCCAGGGGGACCCTCAAGGGAGCAGTTGTGTAAGGGGCAAGAAACCTGTCCCTCTCTTGAAGGCCTTAGGCAGCAAGCTGCTGAAGAGTCCAATGGCAAGAAAACTGGAACACATAGGGTCTATTGGGAAGATGGACTCCTGTACACTGAGGCAAGAGATCCCAAACCTGGTGCCACTAGGAGAGTGGTAGTGCCTCAGGCGTTCAGAGAGTTCATACTGACCTTAGCCCATGATATTCCCCTTGCTGGGCATTTGGGACAAAACAAGACGTGGGAGAGGTTAGTCAACCACTTCTACTGGCCCAACATGTCCCAGAAAGTTAAGGAGTTTTGTGTCTCCTGTACCACCTGTCAAGCCAGTGGTAAGACAGGTGGACATCCAAAGGCCCCCCTCATTTCACTTCCAGTTGTGGGGGTCCCCTTTGAAAGAGTGGGTGTGGACATAGTGGGTCCACTTGAACCTCCCACAGCCTCAGGAAATATGTACATACTAGTAGTAGTGGATCATGCTACTAGGTATCCTGAAGCTATTCCCCTTAGGTCGACTACTGCCCCTGCAGTAGCCAAGGCCCTCATTGGTATCTTTACCAGAGTGGGCTTCCCTAAGGAGGTGGTGTCTGACAGAGGTACCAACTTCATGTCAGCATACCTGAAACACATGTGGAATGAGTGTGGAGTGACTTATAAGTTCACTACACCCTATCATCCACAAACTAATGGCCTTGTTGAGAGATTCAACAAGACATTAAAGGGCATGATCATGGGGCTCCCAGAAAAACTCAAAAGGGGATGGGATGTCCTCTTGCCATGCCTGCTTTTCGCTTACAGAGAGGTGCCTCAGAAGGGAGTAGGGTTCTCACCCTTTGAACTTCTGTTTGGCCACCCTGTGAGGGGACCATTAGCTCTTGTTAAAGAAGGCTGGGAGAGACCTCTTCATGGGCCTAAACAAGACATAGTGGACTATGTGCTTGGCCTTCGCTCAAGGATGGCAGAGTACATGGAAAAGGCAAGTAAAAACCTTGAGGCCAGCCAACAGCTCCAGAAGTTTTGGTATGACCAAAAGGCTGCACTGGTTGAATTTCAACCAGGGCAGAAAGTCTGGGTTCTGGAGCCTGTGGCTCCCAGGGCACTCCAGGACAGATGGAGTGGCCCTTACCCAGTGCTAGAGAAGAAGAGTCAGGTCACCTACCTGGTGGACCTGGGCACTAGCAGGAGCCCCAAGAGGGTGATCCATGTGAACCGCCTTAAGCTCTTCCATGACAGGGCTGATGTGAATCTGTTGATGGTAACAAATGAGGATCAGGAGGCTGAGAGTGAACCTCTCCCTGATCTTCTCTCATCAAACCCTAAAGATGGCTCAGTTGATGGAGTGATCTACTCAGACACCCTCTCTGGCCAACAGCAATCTGATTGTAGGAAGGTCCTGCAACAGTTTGCTGAGCTCTTTTCCCTAACCCCTAGTCAGACACACCTGTGTACCCATGATGTGGACACAGGAGACAGCATGCCTGTCAAAAACAACATATTCAGACAGTCTGACCATGTTAAGGAAAGCATCAAGGTGGAAGTCCCAAGATGCTGGAATTGGGAGTAATTGAGCACTCTGACAGCCCCTGGGCTAGCCCAGTGGTCTTAGTCCCCAAACCTCACACACAAGATGGAAAGAGAGAGATGAGGTTTTGTGTGGACTACAGAGGACTTAATTCTGTCACCAAGACAGATGCCCATCCCATTCCTAGAGCTGATGAGCTGATAGACAGATTAGGTGCTGCCAAATTCTTAAGTACCTTTGACTTAACAGCAGGGTACTGGCAAATAAAAATGCCACCTGGAGCAAAAGAAAAGACAGCATTCTCCACACCTGATGGGCATTATCAGTTTACTGTTATGCCCTTTGGTTTAAAGAATGCCCCTGCCACCTTCCAAAGGTTGGTGAATCAAGTCCTTGCTGGGTTGGAGTCCTTTAGTGCAGCTTATCTTGATGATATTGCTGTCTTTAGCTCCAACTGGCAGGATCACCTGGTCCACCTGAAGAAGGTTTTGAAGGCTCTGCAATCAGCAGGCCTCTCTATCAAGGCATCCAAATGCCAGATAGGGCGGGGAACTGTGGTTTACTTGGGACACCTTGTAGGTGGAGGCCAAGTTCAGCCACTCCAGCCCAAGATCCAGACTATTCTGGACTGGGCAGCTCCAAAAACCCAGACCCAAGTCAGGGCATTCCTTGGCTTGACTGGGTACTATAGGAGGTTTGTGAAGGGATATGGATCCATAGTGACAGCCCTCACAGAACTCACCTCCAAGAAAATGCCCAAAAAGGTAAACTGGACTGTAGAATGCCAACAGGCCTTTGACACCCTGAAACAAGCAATGTGCACAGCACCAGTTCTAAAAGCTCCAGATTACTCCAAGCAGTTCATTGTGCAGACAGATGCCTCTGAACATGGGATAGGGGCAGTTTTGTCCCAAACAAATGATGATGGCCTTGACCAGCCTGTTGCTTTCATTAGCAGGAGGTTACTCCCCAGGGAGCAGCGTTGGAGTGCCATTGAGAGGGAGGCCTTTGCTGTGGTTTGGTCCCTGAAGAAGTTGAGACCATACCTCTTTGGTACTCACTTCCTAGTTCAAACTGACCACAGACCTCTCAGATGGCTGATGCAAATGAAAGGTGAAAATCCAAAACTGTTGAGGTAGTCCATCTCCCTACAGGGAATTGACTTTATAGTGGAACAAAGACCTGGGACTGCCCATGCCAATGCAGATGGCCTTTCCAGGTTCTTCCACTTAGAAAATGAAGACTCTCTTGGGAAAGGTTTGTCTCATCCTCTTTCGTTTGGGGGGGGGGGGGGGGTTGTGTAAGGAAATGCCTCCTTGGCATGGTTGCCCCTTGACTGTTTGCCTTTGCTGATGCTATGTTTTGAATTGAAAGTGTGCTGTGGCCTGCTAACCAGGCCCCAGCACCAGTGTTCTTTCCCTAACCTGTACTTTTGTATCCACAATTGGCACACCCTGGCATCCAGGTAAGTCCCTTGTAACTGGTACCCCTGGTACCAAGGGCCCTGATGCCAGGGAAGGTCTCTAAGGGCTGCAGCATAGCTTATGCCACCCTGGGGACCCCTCACTCTGCTTGCCAGCTTGTGTGTGCTGGTGAGAACAAAACAAGTAAGTCGACATGGCACTCCCCTCAGGGTGCCATGCCAACCTCACACTGCCTATGCAGTATAGATAAGTCACCCCTCTAGCAGGCCTTACAGCCCTAAGGCAGGGTGCACTATACTATAGGTGAGGGCACCAGTGCATGAGCACTGTGCCCCTACAGTGTCTAAGCCAAACCTTAGACATTGTAAGTGCAGGGTAGCCATAAGAGTATATGGTCTGGGAGTCTGTCAAACACGAACTCCACAGCACCATAATGGCTACACTGAAAACTGGGAAGTTTAGTGTAGGAAGTTGGCTCTGTATGTGCTATTTCAAAGTAAGGAATAGCATGCACAGAGTCCAAGGGTTCCCCTTAGAGGTAAAATAGTGGTAAAAATAGATAATACTAATGCTCTATTTTGTGGTAGTGTGGTCGAGCAGTAGGCTTATCCAACGAGTAGTGTTAAGCATTTGTTGTACATACACATAGACAATAAATGAGGTACACACACTCAGAGACAAATCCAGCCAATAGGTTTTTGTATGGAAAACTATCTTTTCTTAGTTTATTTTAAGAACCACAGGTTCAAATTCTACATGTAATATCTCATTCGAAAGGTATTGCAGGTAAGTACTTTAGGAACTTCAAATCATCAAAATTGCATGTATACTTTTCAAGTTATTGACAAATAGCTGTTTTAAAAGTGGACACTTAGTGCAATTTTCACAGTTCCTAGGGGAGGTAAGTATTTGTTAGGTTAACCAGGTAAGTAAGACACTTACAGGGCTTAGTTCTTGGTCCAAGGTAGCCCACCGTTGGGGGTTCAGAGCAACCCCAAAGTCACCACACCAGCAGCTCAGGGCCGGTCAGGTGCAGAGTTCAAAGTGGTGCCCAAAACACATAGGCTAGAATGGAGAGAAGGGGGTGCCCCGGTTCCGGTCTGCTTGCAGGTAAGTACCCGCGTCTTCGGAGGGCAGACCAGGGGGGTTTTGTAGGGCACCGGGGGGGACACAAGCCCACACAGAAATTTCACCCTCAGCAGCGCGGGGGCGGCCGGGTGCAGTGTAGAAACAAGCGTCGGGTTTGTAATGGAAGTCAATGGGAGATCTAGGGATCTCTTCAGCGCTGCAGGCAGGCAAGGGGGGGGTTCCTCGGGGAAACCTCCACTTGGGCAAGGGAGAGGGACTCCTGGGGGTCACTTCTCCAGTGAAAGTCCGGTCCTTCAGGTCCTGGGGGCTGCGGGTGCAGGGTCTCTCCCAGGTGTCGGGACTTAGGATTCAAAGAGTCGCGGTCAGGGGAAGCCTCGGGATTCCCTCTGCAGGCGGCGCTGTGGGGGCTCAGGGGGGACAGGTTTTGGTACTCACAGTATCAGAGTAGTCCTGGGGTCCCTCCTGAGGTGTTGGATCGCCACCAGCCGAGTCGGGGTCGCCGGGTGCAGTGTTGCAAGTCTCACGCTTCTTGCGGGGAGCTTGCAGGGTTCTTTAAAGCTGCTGGAAACAAAGTTGCAGCTTTTCTTGGAGCAGGTCCGCTGTCCTCGGGAGTTTCTTGTCTTTTCGAAGCAGGGGCAGTCCTCAGAGGATGTCGAGGTCGCTGGTCCCTTTGGAAGGCGTCGCTGGAGCAGGATCTTTGGAAGGCAGGAGACAGGCCGGTGAGTTTCTGGAGCCAAGGCAGTTGTTGTCTTCTGGTCTTCCTCTGCAGGGGTTTTCAGCTAGGCAGTCCTTCTTCTTGTAGTTGCAGGAATCTAATTTTCTAGGGTTCAGGGCAGCCCTTAAATACTAAATTTAAGGGCGTGTTTAGGTCTGGGGGGTTAGTAGCCAATGGCTACTAGCCCTGAGGGTGGGTACACCCTCTTTGTGCCTCCTCCCAAGGGGAGGGGGTCACAATCCTAACCCTATTGGGGGAATCCTCCATCTGCAAGATGGAGGATTTCTAAAAGTTAGAGTCACTTCAGCTCAGGACACCTTAGGGGCTGTCCTGACTGGTCAGTGACTCCTCCTTGTTGCTTTCTTTGTTCCCTCCAGCCTTGCCGCCAAAAGTGGGGGCCGTGGCCGGAGGGGGCGGGCAACTCCACTAAGCTGGAGTGCCCTGCTGGGCTGTGACAAAGGGGTGAGCCTTTGAGGCTCACCGCCAGGTGTCACAGCTCCTGCCTGGGGGAGGTGTTAGCATCTCCACCCAGTGCAGGCTTTGTTACTGGCCTCAGAGTGACAAAGGCACTCTCCCCATGGGGCCAGCAACATGTCTCTGGTGTGGCAGGCTGCTGGAACTAGTCAGCCTACACAGACAGTCGGTTAAGTTTCAGGGGGCACCTCTAAGGTGCCCTCTGGGGTGTATTTTGCAATAAAATGTACACTGGCATCAGTGTGCATTTATTGTGCTGAGAAGTTTGATACCAAACTTCCCAGTTTTCAGTGTAGCCATTATGGTGTTGTGGAGTTCGTGTTTGACAGACTCCCAGACCATATACTCTTATGGCTACCCTGCACTTACAATGTCTAAGGTTTTGTTTAGACACTGTAGGGGTACCATGCTCATGCACTGGTACCCTCACCTATGGTATAGTGCACCCTGCCTTAGGGCTGTAAGGCCTGCTAGAGGGGTGTCTTACCTATACTGCATAGGCAGTGAGAGGCTGGCATGGCACCCTGAGGGGAGTGCCATGTTGACTTACTCGTTTTGTCCTCACTAGCACAAACAAGCTGGCAAGCAGTGTGTCTGTGCTGAGTGAGAGGTCTCCAGGGTGGCATAAGACATGCTGCAGCCCTTAGAGACCTTCCTTGGCATCAGGGCCCTTGGTACTAGAAGTACCAGTTACAAGGGACTTATCTGGATGCCAGGGTCTGCCAATTGTGGATACAAAAGTACAGGTTAGGGAAAGAACACTGGTGCTGGGGCCTGGTTAGCAGGCCTCAGCACACTTTCAATTGTAAACATAGCATCAGCAAAGGCAAAAAGTCAGGGGGCAACCATGCCAAGGAGGCATTTCCTTACATTTGGTATCAAACTTCTCAGCACAATAAATGCACACTGATGCCAGTGTACATTTTATTGTAAACTACACCCCAGAGGGCACCTTAGAGGTGCCCCCTGAAACCTTAACCAACTACCTGTGTAGGCTGACTGGTTCTAGCAGCCTGCCACACTCGAGACATGTTGCTGGCCCCATAGGGAGAGTGCCTTTGTCACTCTGAGGCCAGTAACAAAGCCTGCACTGGGTGGAGATGCTAACACCTCCCCCAGACAGGAGCTGTAACACCTGGCGGTGAGCCTCAAAGGCTCACCCCCTTTGTTCCAGCACCGCAGGGCACTCCAGCTAGTGGAGTTGCCCGCCCCCTCCGGCCACGGCCCCACTTTTGGCGGCAAGGCCGGAGGAAATAATGAGAATAACAAGGAGGAGTCACTGGCCAGTCAGGACAGCCCCTAAGGTGTCCTGAGCTGAGGTGACTCTAACTTTTAGAAATCCTCCATCTTGCAGATGGAGGATTCCCCCAATAGGGATAGGATTGTGACCCCCTCCCCTAGAGAGGAGGCACAAAGAGGGTGTACCCACCCTCAGGGCTAGTAGCCATTGGCTACTAACCCCCCAGACCTAAACACGCCCTTAAATTTAGTATTTAAGGGCTTCCCTGAACCTAAGAATTTAGATTCCTGCAACTTACAAGAAGAAGAGGACTGCTGAGCTGAAAACCCCTGCAGAAGAAGACAGAAGACACCAACTGCTTTGGCCCCAGTCCTACCGGCCTGTCTCCTGCCTTCTAAAGAAACCTGTTCCAGCGACGCTTTCCCCAGGACCAGCGACCTCTGAATCCTCAGAGGACTGCCCTGCTTCAAGAAAGACTAGAAACTCCCGAGGACAGCGGCCCTGTTCCAAAAAGACTGCAACTTTGTTACAGAGGAGCAGATTTAAAGACCCCTGCAAATCCCCGCAAGAAGCGTGAGACTTACAACACTGCACCCGGCGACCCCGACTCGACTGGTGGAGAACCAACACCTCAGGGAGGACCCTCCGGCGACTCTGAGACCGTGAGTAACCAAAGTTGTCCCCCCTGAGCCCCCACAGCGACGCCTGCAGAGGGAATCCCGAGGCTCCCCCTGACCGCGACTGCCTGACTCTAAAATCCCGACAGCTGGAAAAGACCCTGCACCCGCAGCCCCCAGCACCTGAAGGATCTGAACTCCAGTGCAGGAGTGACCCCCAGGAGGCCCTCTCCCTTGCCCAGGTGGTGGCTGCCCCGAGGAGCCCCCCCCTTGCCAGCCTGCACCGCTGAAGAGACCCCTTGGTCTCCCATTGACTCCCATTGGAAACCCGAGGCTTGTTTCTACACTGCACCCGGCCGCCCCCGCGCTGCTGAGGGTGTACTTTTTGTGTGGACTTGTGTCCCCCACGGTGCCCTACAGAACCCCCCTGGTCTGCCCTCCGAAGACGCGGGTACTCACCTGCTGGCAGACCGGAACCGGGGCACCCCCTTCTCTCCATTGAAGCCTTTTGGGCACTTCTTTGACCTCTGCACCTGACCGGCCCGGAGCTGCTGGTGTGGTAACTTTGGGGTTGCTCTGAACCCCCAACGGTGGGCTACCTTGGACCCAAAACTGAACCCTGTAAGTGGGTTACTTACCTGCAAAAACTAACAATACTTTACCTCCCCCAGGAACTGTGAAAATTGCACTGTGTCCACTTTTAAAACAGCTATTTGTGTTTTATGTGAAAAGTATATATGCTACTGTAATTATTCATAGTTCCTAAAGTACTTACCTGCAATACCTTTCAAATGAGATATTACATGTAGAATTTGAACCTGTGGTTCCTAAAATAAACTAAGAAAATATATTTTTCTATAACAAAACCTATTGGCTGGATTTGTCTCTGAGTGTGTGTTCCTCATTTATTGCCTGTGTGTATGTACAACAAATGCTTAACACTACTCCTTTGATAAGCCTACTGCTCGACCACACTACCACAAAATAGAGCATTAGTATTATCTCTTTTTGCCACTATCTTACCTCTAAGGCGAACCCTTGGACTCTGTGCATACTATTCCTTACTTTGAAATAGTGCATACAGAGCCAACTTCCTACAATGGGCATCTAAATGACAAAACTATCCTCTGAGGGGAACCAGAGATATGTTTTTTAAAGGTACGTAAAATTACTTAAATTTAGCTTTTCAGATCCAATAAATTATTACAAGCAGTTTGTAGCCAGCAGGCAAAAATGCCTGTTAGAACTCTCTTGGACTAGCCACAACATGCTGAGAGCTAGTCACAGGGACTACTCCGGTCCAAGCGGAAGGTTGCCTGTTGCTTCAAGCAGTCAGTGTCCTCAGTGCAGTTTTTTCCTTTTAACACGGTCCAGTCAAGAAGTGGTCCTGAAAATGCTGGAGAGATGCGGTGAGTGTTTTTGGGGCCACCAAAGAATCCACGAGAATCGGGTGTCACCTCTAGCCTCAGGTTTTGGTTGCTGACAGTGAGTGAGGGGGTACGATGGGGATACAGTGCAGATCCAGTTACCACTAGTAAGCTGGGCTCCTGGTTCTAGTGGTTGCTTGTAGATGAGTGTCTCTTTCTCGGTGGGACAAGAATCCTCTTACATTGGCTTGAAGACACCTCGAGCAGGTAAGGACTCTGTCTCCCAGCAGGTACCTCTGCATCCAGCTCTGGGCAAGCGTTCTTGGGCAGCTGGACTCTCAAGAGAGTGCGCACAGGCTTTTTTCAGCTTTTGTGTGTCTGCAGCTGAACAAAGGGCTATGCAAATAGACCACTGAGTCACTTCTTCTGCCACAAACCAATTGCAGGATACCCTTCTGTATCCAAATCAGAGATGCTGTGACCAATCCTCTCTGGGATGGATATATGTGCACACCCCTGGGGTATACTCAGAACAATAAAGTCATTTCTCCTGGAAAACAAGTTCTGCAACAGGCTTTCCTCCTCTGCAGGAGATGTCAGCCTACACAAAGCAGTGGGACAGGCAAATTGTGATTGCCATCTGCTTCACTGGACCATCTGTGGCCACCACATGGTAGTCATCCTGCAGGAGAAGGTCGCACCTCCTCCCACCAGCAAGTCTCTGTTACCTGTTCCTAAGAGTGGATCACGCTTTCTAGCGGGGACAGCATGTTGTCTCTGGGGACAGCTGCTGCAGAAAGGAAAGGCTACCAGAGGTTTAGGTAAGGAGTGACTTTCTAAAGCCAGCTTTCTACTGAAAGGTAATTTAAATCTGACCTCAGCAATGAGTTGGGTTTAAATTAACAATTAGCTTGCTACCTTGAAGTATCTTTGGTGGTCCCAAATGTAAGTTAGCACTTAGCACAATGGCTACTGAAACTCCATGTCAGCCAGTGAGACCACCAACCGTGCTACAGAGTAAACTGCAATGTTGTCCTTGCATTGTCATGGCATGTTAAAAACAAAAGGAACATTCCCTTCTTTTTAATATTAAGCACCTTGCATGGTGGGCTACCAAAGCTTTTGCTACGGGTGGCTTAATGTTAACAAGCATTTGCAATGCAACAAATCTCGCACTTGCTCGAGATAGAGCTATTAGCGTTGTAAACTCCTAATCGGACTTTTCTTGCTGCACAAATTAAAAGAGAAAGAAAATGGGCGCGATCGTGCTATGTAAAACGTAGCACAATCGTGCTGAGTTGGAAATAAAAAGATAAAGTAGTCAGGAAACCATCCTGAAAACAGGTAGCCTTGTATATTTTCAGTAGCTGGTCATGCGCTCGAGGAGAGCTAAACACCAGAAAAGGCATGACGTATGCATGCCTTTCATTAATGAAATCAAGCGGATTTTAAAAGTCAAGCCCATGAACCAATGAAAGTGACAGGCGTGACATGGGCGTGGTTAAAAGCCCAAAGAGAGATTACAACAGGGACGGAGCGCTTGTGCGCTCGACCCTAAACAGGAAGGTTTATTTTGCCATGGCGGGTTGGCAGTTTTTACGCTGCCCGACTAGGCTGCAGTGGCAGGCCTAGGGTCATGTTTCCTCCTTGTCACTATAGTGGTGGCACAATTAAGAGCTTAAGTCCACTAGTGACATTTAGCTTATTAGGCCTTGGAACCACTTGTATCATATGCCAGTAACTTATAGGTAAGTTAAATAAGCCAATCAAGTGTAGTGTTAGCCGACTGCACACAGACTTTGGGGGCCCAAGCACATGCATTCTGGCCAGGATAGCAGGGGGCCAAGTGCACTAAAGAATCGAATAACAATACCAGGGAAGTTGCTTCTAGAGCATGTCAGCAGCGTCAGACTAGTCAAACAGACAGCTGATCCACAGAGCAGTGACACCGAGTGTCTTCCAGTCGATCCCTTTCAATGCAGTCTTGAATGGAGTCTCATTATAGGGCTCTCATCATGAATGCAGAAGTCACTAACGTGTGTCATCCAACTTTCAAACCATGTCCCCAGGAACAGTCCCGCCCACGTACAAAACATTTATAAAAGAAGGACAACCACACTTAAGAGGAACACAAATATATTGGGGACACCGGGATATACATCATGTAATCCTGCATGGATGACAATGGGCTTCCAGGTACTGGCACTTTGATAACAAAAACAACCAAAAGATCTGCCGAATTGCCAACACTCATGTATGCATGCATGATTTAATGCATGTCAAAATACATATGTCAGAGAAAACAACCTACAAACACTGACAGACTCAGAATTTTGTTTTTGAAGCTACACAATCGACCTCAATGACCAGGTCAAACAAGGATTCTGTAGTTCAGTCGGAGGCCAGTTAAATATGAAACTCTCTGGACAATGGCCCAGGACATAGCATCCTATTGTGACAGGATTACGATGACAAAAATACAAGTACACAGCAAACGAACAACATTTGCAGCAGAGAAAGCAAGGGCAGATGCCCTTGCTGCAGAAAGCGCTGGCTGGGGACCAGGATTTTCACAGAAGTCACGTAAATACACAGCGCATTCACACAGTCATATGAGCCCAATATTAACAATAAGAGTAGACAAATTCCAAATGTTAAGAGGGGCAGCAGATCAAAATTGCTGAAATCACAAATGTTCTAGGAAAAGGACACACAGCATTGCACAGGCTAATGGAGAAACTGTTTGTCTGCTGCGGCACCCACGCATTAAACAGATTACGCAGGAAGAGCGTCAAAATCTGGCCACATAATTAGATTAATTCAGGAACATACACTATTAAAAAATAAAACATTCAAATGTGGAAAAGGATTTTAAGTGTCATACGTATAGTCACCCCAAGTAACAAAATACTAGAAATGTTACTCAACCTAGGGTCGTAGCCCTCATAGAAAAGAATTTACAGAGTCATAATGATACTTATTTGTTTTGATTAGGACTTGATCAAACAAAGAACTAAAGTAAAGGCAACAGCAACCACCAGCGGAGGGACCATGTCTAGTAATATATCCTGGCAACTGAGGCCCTTTACCCAAAGCTAAGAAAAGAAAAAGTCACATCTTGGTTATAACAAACATTTTCTCCAGTTGACCAGAGACTATCTGTAAGGAAATGCCTCCTTGGCATGGTTACCCCCTGACTTTTTGCCTCTGCTGATGCTATGTTTTGATTTGAAAGTGTGCTGAGGCCTGCTAACCAGGCCCCAGCACCAGTGTTCTTTCCCTAACCTGTACTTTTGTTTACACAATTGGCACACCCTGGCATCCAGGTAAGTCCCTTGTAACTGGTACCCCTGGTACCAAGGGCCCTGATGCCAGGGAAGGTCTCTAAGGGATGCAGCATGTCCTGTGCCACCCTGGGGACCCCTCACTCAGCACAGACACACTGTTTGCCAGCTTGTGTGTGCTGGTGAGGACAAAAACGAGTAAGTCGACATGGCACTCCCCTCAGGGTGCCATGCCAACCTCACACTGCCTATGCAGTATAGATAAGTCACCCCTCTAGCAGGCCTTACAGCCCTAAGGCAGGGTGCACTATACCATAGGTGAGGGCACCAGTGCATGAGCACTGTGCCCCTACAGTGTCTAAGCCAAACCTTAGACATTGTAAGTGCAGGGTAGCCATAAGAGTATATGGTCTGGGAGTCTGTCAAACACGAACTTCACAGCACCATAATGGCTACACTGAAAACTGGGAAGTTTGGTATCAAACTTCTCAGCACAATAAATGCACACTGATGCCAGTGTACATTTTATTGTAACATACACCCCAGAGGGCACCTTAGAGGTGCCCCCTGAAACCTTAACCAACTACCTGTGTAGGCTGACTGGTTTTAGCAGCCTGCCACACTCGAGACATGTTGCTGACCACATGGGGAGAGTGCCTTTGTCACTCTGTGGCTAGTAACAAAGACTGCACTGGGTGGAGATGCTTATCACCTCCCCCTTGCAGGAGCTGTAACACCTGGCGGTGAGCCTCAAAGGCTCACCCCCTTTGTTACAGCACCACAGGGCATTCCAGCTAGTGGAGTTGCCCGCCCCCTCCGGCCACGGCCCCACTTTTGGCGGCAAGGGCGGAGGAGATAATGAGAAAAACAAGGAGGAGTCACTGGCCAGTCAGGACAGCCCCTAAGGCAACCTGAGCTGAAGTGACTCTGACTTTTAGGAATCCTCCATCTTGCAGATGGAGAATCCCCCCAATAGGGATAGGAATGTGACCCCCCTCCCCTTGGGAGGAGGCACAAAGAGGGTGTAGCTACCCTCAGGGCTAGTAGCCATTGGCTACTGCCCTCCCTGACCTAAACACACCCCTAAATTCTGTATTTAGGGGCTCCCCTGAACCTAGGAACTCAGATTCCTGCAAACTAAGAAGAAGAGGACTGCTGAGCTGAAAAACCCTGCAGAGAAGACTGAGACACCAACTGCTTTGGCCCCAGACCTACAGGCCTGTCTCCCCCCCTTCTGAAGAAACTACTCCAGCGACGCTTTCCCCAGGACCAGCGACCTCTGAATCCTCAGAGGACTGCCCTGCTCTAAAAGGACCAAGAAACTCCCGAGAACAGCGGCCCTGTTCACCCAAGACTGCAACTTTGTTTCCAAAGGAGCAACTTAAAGACAACTGCGTTTCCCGCCAGAAGCGTGAGACTTACAACTCTGCACCAGACGCCCCCGGCTCGACTTGTGGAGAAACAACACTTCAGGGAGGACTCCCTGGTGACTACGAGACCGTGAGTAACCAGAGTTGCCCCCCCTGATCCCCCACAGCGACGCCTGCAGAGGAAATCCCGAGGCTCCCCCTGACCGCGACTGTCTGACTCCCAGATCCCGACGCCTGGAAAAGACTCTGCACCCGCAGCCCCCAGGACATGAAAGATCGGAACTCCAGTGCAGGAGTGACCCCCAGGAGGCCCTCTCCCTTGCCCCGGTGGTGGCTACCCCAAGGAGCCCCCCCCTTGCCTGCATCGCTGAAGAGACCCCTTGGTCTCCCATTGATTCCTATTACAAACCCGACGCTTGTTTGCACACTGCACCCGGCCGCCCCCGCGCTGCTGAGGGTGTACTTTCTGTGTGGACTTGTGTCACCCCCGGTGCCCTACAAAACCCCCCTGGTCTGCCCTCCCAAGGCGCGGGTACTTACCTGCTGGCAGACTGGAACCAGGGCACCCCCTTCTCCATTGAAGCCTATGCGTTTTGGGCACATCTTTGACCTCTGCACCTGACTGGCCCTGAGCTGCTGGTGTGGTAACTTTGGGGTTGCTCTGAACCCCCAACGGTGGGCTACCTTGGACCCAAACTTGAACCCTGTAGGTGGTTTACTTACCTGCAAAAACTAACAAATACTTACCTCCCCCAGGAACTGTTGAAAATTGCACTGTGTCTAGTTTTAAAATAGCTAAATGTGATTTATTTGAAAAGTATATATGCTATTGTGATTATTCAAAGTTCCTAAAGTATCTACCTGCAATACCTTTCAATTGAAGTATTACATGTAAAATTTGAACCTGTGGTTCTTAAAATAAACTAAGAAAAGATATTTTTCTATACAAAAACCTATTGGCCTGGAATTGTCTGAGTGTGTGTTCCTCATTTATTGCTTGTGTGTGTACAACAAATGCTTAACACTACTCCTTTGATAAACCTACTGCTCGACCACACTACCACAAAAATAGAGCATTAGTATTATCTCTTTTTGCCACTATCTTACCTCTAAGGGGAACCCTTGGACTCTGTGCATACTATTCCTTACTTTGAAATAGTGCATACAGAGCCAACTTCCTACACTATCCCTGCTGAAACTGCTCAGCTCTCACAAAGGGCAAAGTACAGAAAAGGAAATATTTTGTAGGTTTGGGTTGCCCCTTTGCATTTCGGCAGAAAACAGATCCCATTTCAGCTCCGGAACTACTGACATGTTGGGCCAAACGTTAGCGATAGAACAATTATTTCAGATCCATACAGACTTCAGAGATCAGGGAAAGTCGGGGGCAATAAATTCTGAACTGAAAAGAGGTATGGAAAAAGTGATTGATTCACAAGGTACTTCATGGGAAGAGGTGTTACCATGTGTTGTGCCACAACTGTGCAGACAAAAGCTCTCAGCTACAAGAATGAGCCTATATAAAACTTTTCCTGGAAGAACCACACCAGACTGGAACTACTGGCCTAGGTCAATCCCAAAACACTGCAGAAAAGAAGTTTGAGCTGGCTTCAGATGAGTATGTTAAGGAACACTCATGCAAACGATAAAAAAGGTACATGTGCACATGGTGAAGTCCGCGAAACATGATGAAGCAATACACTGATAATCACAGCGACAGGAATGAAACGCAGGTTGGTTACCTGTGTATGATCCACAGACAAAAGACACGACCCCTCTTCCCGGCAGCTGCCTGGGAGGGTCCTCTCACAAGAACAGATCAAGTGTCACAGTGAAAAGGTGAGAAGGATTGCTTTGGGCAGGAGTAATGCCAATGCCTCCACACCGCTACAATGGATGCATCATATGGGCACAACAATAAATGCAGACAATTACAACTAGCTACTTACTAATGATTCACCCATGTATGTGTCAGGGGGTTGTCTGACCGCAGCTATGCGAATAGTCACTGTATGGGAGAGCGAAGCAAAACAAGTCCTGATGATCAGCCATCTCGGCACATGAATGCCCACCCTTTCAACATTCTGGAGGCATGTTCCCACAGAAAGACAATTCAAGGAGGATCTCCCTTTAATGTTGCAGCAAGAAAGAGGGCACAATGCTCTGTTAAAACACTAGAGGAGGATTTAACGGATGAACACATCCTCCTAGCATTCAAAATCACAGAATATTGTCAGGTTGAACAACACATTGTACATAAAAGGACATGTTGAGGCAAAGGCAAGCACAGAGGTAAAGGAAGGACAAGAGAACATTACTTTACGCCCTGAAGGGACTATTATAGTGACTGGAGAAGACAGTTTAATACAGGCAAATACCAATGTTTTCAGAGGTGTACAGGACATCCAGGAACTATACTCCGAGTCGAAAACAACAATTGTTACTGAACGCATTCAGAGTATACATGAGGAAAACCAAAAGGCTGTGTTGCATGTATCTCTCACTCTCTCGAGAGAGAGAGGGAGAGAGAGAGAGAGACAGAGAACTGTAAGAGGCAGCTCAGTTTATGGTGTACACCTATACTGAGTCCAGGCAACCCTTTGTGATAGTGAATAGGTGTCCAGATAGCAAACATTCTCTAGGGTAGCTGAGGCGAGCAGCTGAAGCTTATCCAGGAGGAATGTAAAGCACTTGCGATACCACAGGAGTCTGACAATAACTCACTCACAACAGAGAACCACCCAAGTGTTGCAAAAATAAAGGATTCTTTATTACAGCACTACTACTAGTCCAGCATTGGTATATCTCCCTTTGGAGATATCGACACACAATATATAGACATAATAACCAACAGAAATAGCAGAAAAAGTACAGGGCCCTATGGGGGACCAAACCATATACTAAGAAAGTGGAATGTAAAATATTCAACCCACCCAAGGTAAGTGTGGTTGTTAGCTAGGGATAGAGGAAAACACCAGAGGTAAGTACAGTAAGTACCCAGCGACCAGGTGCAGAGTGGTTACCTACCCGGTTGTCCCATAGACTAACACAGGGAGTAGTGGTTGGAGTTTGTGTGATTCAGGACCCTTCCCAGTGGACCCCAAGGAAACAAACAGACCAGAGGAAGGTTGGAGAGAGCCCCCACCGAGGATACCCAGAAGACAGGAGCACCTACACCATGGGACCTGGATGCAGACAGGAGAAGGGACCCTCTCTGAAGTCAGTGGGAGCATTGCATTGTCCAGCTGCTGTCACAACCCGTGGACCAGGCCGGTGGAACACAGGGATGGATTCTGGAAGTGGAGGACCTGAAGAGAAAGAGTCCACCACTCTTGAAGATGCCCAGGTGGTGCAGGTGGCAATGCCCACCCACCCGGAGATGAAGTTCCTGCAAGTCTGTGGAGGAAGAAGTCCAGCTGCGGGGTCCAGAGCTGCGCAAGTCCCCAGGAGTTGCCTACAAGCGGTCACTCATTGGTCACTAGACTGCAGGAGGATTAGTGACCACCACAGTCACCAACAAGCACTGGCAAATGCAACCCGGAGCTGAAGAGGTATTTGCAGAGATTTGGGGACCAGCAAGGTCCAGGAGACTTTACCTGTGAAGGGGAGTCAGGGCTGCCCTCAGCACGCAGGAAGGCCAGCAGAAGTCATTGGAGCCCCCACGGGTGACCCACTGTTCCTGCTGGAGTGTTGCAAGCCGCATCTAAGGTCCCACCCCAGAGGAAGACCCTATATAGCCCAGAAAGGGGGCTTGGTCAGGATGACAGGGTTGCTGTCCTGAGGGGTGTGAAGCTAGACAGGGGTGCAGTCTTAGCAGGGCTAGAGCAGGACAAAATAATGGTCCTAAAGGCTCTACCAGATGACAGGATTGTTGTCCTAAAGTATTAGTTTCTCTGGGAGGGCAGGAGGGTTGCTCCACGTTTTCTACGGCACAGCAGATCTGCTTTTCTGTCTTAGGTTCCTTTCAGAGGGGTATCTATCAGAGGGTGCCTCTGACGCCACCTCCGGGCCACTCGGATGCTCCCAGAGTTCCCTGCCAACCTTGGACTCAAGATGGCAGAACCCAGGGACCCTCTGGAGGAGCTCTGGGCACCACCCCTGGGGGAGTGGTAACTAACCCTTTCCATTGTCCAGTTTCGCGCCATAGCGGGGGCTGGGGGTCCCTGAACCGGTGCAGACTGGCCTATGCAAAGAGGGCAACAAATGCACCCTTCAAAGCATTACCAGTGGCTTGGGGAGGATACCCCTCCACCTATTTCCAAAGGGGGAGGGTGTAACACTTCTCTCCCAAAGGAAATAATGTGTTCTGCCTTCCTGGGCTCGAGCATCTCAAGCAACAGGAGGGCAGAAATCTGTCTGAGGGGTGGCAGCTGCTGGGCTGCCCAGAAAAACCCTGTAAGACTGGTGGTAGTAATGCCGGAGGTCCTCTAAGGAGCTCCCTAGAGTGCATGGAATCATAATTCCAATACTTGGAACAGTATTGAGGTATGATTCTGACATGTTTGATACCCAGGTTTGGAGTTACCATTATGTAGCTGGACATAGGTAGTGACCCATGTCCAGTACAAATATAAAATGGTGTTCCTGCACTCACGAAGTCCATTAAAATGGGGCTGGAGTTCATGGGGGAACCTCTGCTAGTGCACGGCTGCCCTCACACACAGATACCCTCATCCTGCCCTCTGGGCTGAGAGTGCCTACCATAAGGGTGACTTACAGTGACCTGGTGTAGTGACCTGTAGTGAAAACGAGTGCATGCAATGGCAGGCCTGCAGAACCCTTTCCATGGGTGTAAGGAAATGCCTCCTTGGCATGGTTGCCCCCTGACTTTTTACCTTTGCTGATGCTATGTTTACAATTGAAAGTGTGCTGAGGCCTGCTAACCAGGCCCCAGCACCAGTGTTCTTTCCCTAACCTGTACTTTTGTATCCACAATTGGCAGACCCTGGCATCCAGATAAGTCCCTTGTAACTGGTACTTCTAGTACCAAAGGCCCTGATGCCAAGGAAGGTCTCTAAGGGCTGCAGCATGTCTTATGCCACCCTGGAGACCTCTCACTCAGCACAGACACTCTGCTTGCCAGCTTGTGTGTGCTAGTGAGGACAAAACGAGTAAGACGACATGGCACTCCCCTCAGGGTGCCATGCCAGCCTCTCACTGCCTATGCAGTATAGGTAAGACACCCCTCTAGCAGGCCTTACAGCCCTAAGGCAGGGTGCACTATACCATAGGTGAGGGTACCAGTGCATGAGCATGGTACCCCTACAGTGTCTAAACAAAACCTTAGACATTGTAAGTGCAGGGTAGCCATAAGAGTATATGGTCTGGGAGTCTGTCAAACACGAACTCCACAGCACCATAATGGCTACACTGAAAACTGGGAAGTTTGGTATCAAACTTCTCAGCACAATAAATGCACACTGATGCCAGTGTACATTTTATTGCAAAATACACCCCAGAGGGCACCTTAGAGGTGCCCCCTGAAACTTAACCGACTGTCTGTGTAGGCTGACTAGTTCCAGCAGCCTGCCACACCAGAGACATGTTGCTGGCCCCATGGGGAGAGTGCCTTTGTCACTCTGAGGCCAGTAACAAAGCCTGCACTGGGTGGAGATGCTAACATCTCCCCCAGGCAGGAGCTGTGACACCTGGCGGTGAGCCTCAAAGGCTCACCCCTTTGTCACAGCCCAGCAGGGCACTCCAGCTTAGTGGAGTTGCCCGCCCCCTCCGGCCACGGCCCCCACTTTTGGCGGCAAGGCTGGAGGGAACAAAGAAAGCAACAAGGAGGAGTCACTGGCCAGTCAGGACAGCCCCTAAGGTGTCCTGAGCTGAAGTGACTCTAACTTTTAGAAATCCTCCATCTTGCAGATGGAGGATTCCCCCAATAGGGTTAGGATTGTGACCCCCTCCCCTTGGGAGGAGGCACAAAGAGGGTGTACCCACCCTCAGGGCTAGTAGCCATTGGCTACTAACCCCCCAGACCTAAACACGCCCTTAAATTTAGTATTTAAGGGCTACCCTGAACCCTAGAAAATTAGATTCCTGCAACTACAAGAAGAAGGACTGCCTAGCTGAAAACCCCTGCAGAGGAAGACCAGAAGACGACAACTGCCTTGGCTCCAGAAACTCACCGGCCTGACTCCTGCCTTCCAAAGATCCTGCTCCAGCGACGCCTTCCAAAGGGACCAGCGACCTCGACATCCTCTGAGGACTGCCCCTGCTTCGAAAAGACAAGAAACTCCCGAGGACAGCGGACCTGCTCCAAGAAAGGCTGCAACTTTGTTTCCAGCAGCTTTGAAAGAACCCTGCAAGCTCCCCGCAAGAAGCGTGAGACTTGCAACACTGCACCCGGCGACCCCGACTCGGCTGGTGGAGATCCAACACCTCAGGAGGGACCCCAGGACTACTCTGATACTGTGAGTACCAAAACCTGTCCCCCCTGAGCCCCCACAGCGCCGCCTGCAGAGGGAATCCCGAGGCTTCCCCTGACCGCGACTCTTTGAATCCAAAGTCCCGACGCCTGGGAGAGACCCTGCACCCGCAGCCCCCAGGACCTGAAGGACCGGACTTTCACTGGAGAAGTGACCCCCAGGAGTCCCTCTCCCTTACCCAAGTGGAGGTTTCCCCGAGGAATCCCCCCCTTGCCTGCCTGCAGCGCTGAAGAGATCCCTTGATCTCTCATTGACTAACATTGCAAACCCGACGCTTGTTTCTACACTGCACCCGGCCGCCCCCGCGCTGCTGAGGGTGAAATTTCTGTGTGGGCTTGTGTCCCCCCCGGTGCCCCACAAAACCCCCCTGGTCTGCCCTCCGAAGACGCGGGTACTTACCTGCAAGCAGACCGGAATCGGGGCACCCCCTTCTCTCCATTCTAGCCTATGTGTTTTGGGCACCACTTTGAACTCTGCACCTGTCCGGCCCTGAGCTGCTGGTGTGGTGACTTTGGGGTTGCTCTGAACCCCCAACGGTGGGCTACCTTGGACCAAGAACTGAACCCTGTAAGTGTCTTACTTACCTGGTAAAACTAACAAAAACTTACCTCCCCCAGGAACTGTGAAAATTGCACTAAGTGTCCACTTTTAAAGTAGCTATTTGTCAATAACTTGAAAAGTATACATGCAATTGAAATGATTCAAAGTTCCTAATGTACTTACCTGCAATACCTTTCAAACAAAATATTACATGTTAAATTTGAACCTGTGGTTCTTAAAATAAACTAAGAAAAGATATTTTTCTATAACAAAACCTATTGGCTGGATTTGTCTCTGAGTGTGTGTACCTCATTTATTGTCTATGTGTATGTACAACAAATGCTTAACACTACTCCTTGGATAAGCCTACTGCTCGACCACACTACCACAAAATAGAGCATTAGTATTATCTATTTTTACCACTATTTTACCTCTAAGGGGAACCCTTGGACTCTGTGCATGCTATTCCTTACTTTGAAATAGCACATACAGAGCCAACTTCCTACAATGGGCTCCCTATGGGTGGCAGAATAACTGCTGCAGCCCGTAGGGATCCAATGGAAACCAATGCCCTGGGTACCTAGGTCCAATTTATTAGGGACTTACATGGGGGGACCAGTATGCCAATTGTGGGAATAACAAGTTACCAGCAACCAAATTTAGAGGAGAGAGCACAGTCACTGGGATCCTGGTTAGCAGGATATCAGTGAACATAGTCAAACTCACTGATGAACAGGTAAAAAGTGGGGGGTAACCAAGCTAGAAAGAGGGCACTTCCCTGCAGTCAGGCTAAAGGCATTTATGACAACACTGTCCAGGAATGGTCTGAAAAGGTCCTACTGGCGTACAAAACCCATCGCTTCACCATAACGCGAGTGCACGGGCAATTTTCAACCTAGGTTTCCTTCTAGAAGCTATTTGTACTCTAGGTCTTCGTAATGAAGGTATGAAGCAAACAGAAAAGTCAGGAAGAGCAGAAAGAAACGAAAAATGTATTGTTGGGGGAAAGAATATTACAGCCAAACAGACAGAATTGGAAAATACACTCCACGATGTGTATTGGCAAAATGTGAAGGTGCAACTACCAACAAGCTAGCTGGAACCCTCCATATTTGTCATTTTCTATTCCTACTAGTTTGTTCAGCTATTTCGAGTGTTAACTACTGTAACAGAAAGTTCACATGATGTACCGCTGCCCAAGCAGTAGCTCAACAAGAATCTGCTGAGGTCCAATGAGAAGTCTGCAACAGCTAAACTCACTCCTCAACCTGCTGGTTTCAGTTAATAAGCACATCACACAAAGGGAATCCAGAAGAAGCCTCACATGAGACCAGAACTGTATGTGGACAGAAACATGTAGATACATTTAAATAGTGCTAAATGGGTACAAGAAGCTTCTGAGAGAAAGCAGGGGAAACAGAAGCACAACAGCAGGAGCAAGAAGGGGTTGTCAGGAATACTCACGCATTCTTGTGCGAAGGAAATATAAGAAAGGGAACCTATTAAATGGCTGAGCGGTAAAACAATGCAAAGACTGCAGACCCTGGGACCATCCGGAGTTATGAGATGGTAACGAGGCCGCCTTAGTGAAAGTAATAAACCTGACAGCACAGAGATGCTATAGGATAACCAATGTGAAGCACCACCTTACTCACTTTCACCTTTCCCTCGGGCCACAGCTAAACAAGCATCCTACCTCCAAGATCCGTTTAATCCTTTGGCGCTGAGGGTTCTCGCCTTCTTCGTTGTCCAGCAAACGATGGGGATAGCAGATCAACTGCATCAGCCTCTGAGCCTGGGTACTGCTTAGAACAGGGTCTTGCAAGTCATTACTGTCCTCACAGAGGCTCTTTAGACATCGCTCACCCACCCATTCCTGCAGAGAGATGCAAGATGAGAGCATCAGGGACAGCACGTCTGGCAAGAAGATGGTCTTTCTGTGAGCTGACCGCATTCCATGTCAATCATCATTGCACGCCAAACAAGATGACAAAGTACACATCAGATCTTTCAAGGGTAAATACAACACATGACACAGTTTATCATTATAAAAGAGACCTTGGCCCAAGCCTTTCATAAGCTAGCAGCATGTATACCACTGTGTCCTTCACAGTACTGATACCTGGATTGCATTTTGGTCATATTATAGGTCTGTCCTCTCCAGCGTAATAGTAAAAACCTACAGATACACAAGACAGAAGGGCCTTCAGGTCCATTGATACCCACAATATTGTACCCTTGCTTCAATCCCTGAGCCTGCACTGTCGCCAACCGTAGCGTTAGAAGTACTGATGCACACTGAAGACAATGTTAAGTCCAATAGTGTCAGAGTCGTTTTTTCTTCAAGTATGCTGGATAAATCCACTCATGGAGGGGACAGGCGGTTCGATATATAGCATTAAACCATGATAACCCTCGCATGGAGGAGCAACGCCGTATCTCTAACCAAGCTGGTAAGCACTCTGACAGTAAAAATGTGGCTAAATAAAACATTTATTTAAACATGTATGTATAAAATAAAAAAAGCTCTGGTCTGACAGTAAAAATGTGGCTAAATAAAACATTTATTTAAACATGTATGTATAAAATAAAAAAAGCTTTGTCATCGAATGGAGGTGAAATCAGATGAATTAGGACCTAAAAACTGTGGAAAATGGACTAAAAAAAACCCACAGCAATCCAAGGTCCTCCTGGATAAAGAACTCACTTGGAGGCAACGCAGAGCACAAGGCGTCATGAGACTGGACACTGTTGTGGGGTTGTCTTAGCATTTACACAGGCACATTACATTAGCTCTAGGCCTGGGCCCTTTCACCTGGCTTCTTTTCATGTTATTCCTCTTCTTTTAGCACAGCTTCATCTTAGTGGAGATGTTGTAATATTTTTATCAGTTGCTCTTTCAGGCAGAATTTGTTATTAATTTTTTTGCATGACATTTTCATCCTGTGCTCTACCCAAGGCTGCACATGAGAATTTATTGGGTATTGCCGGTACAAATTGTACGATGTCTACCCTACACAGGCATGCAACGTATTACCACGTCTGCGCAGTTCTTGGAACATCAGTTGTTTTATTATAGAACACCACACTGCCCCCACCATCTTAGAGGGGACATTCCCGCCAGCTTGCCATCTTATGCTGCATGTTGTTGTTGCAGTTTCTGCTAAAACTCTGCATCTTCTCTTCATCCATGTGGGAGGTCTCCCAGCAGACCAACAGGCCTCTTTCTATCTACAGTACAGGTATGGGATTGGGTGCCCTTCCTGGGATGAGATGGGCAGATTGGGGCTAACCCTGCTATTGCTCTCGTGCCGGTAGGGATTTTAGAATCATTATTGTGACAGTATAGAGGGACATTTCCTCCTTTGTTTCACATTCCTAGTCACCGCTCTAATGGTAATTCGTTTCATTGTCCTAATAATCGCAATTCATGCCTTTCTACATAAAATGCAGTTGCTGCAATAAGTGCATCGAACCAAACCCAGCTTCGGTTTGTCTTTGCATGTATGAGGGGTGTATAACTGAGCAAAGGGGTATGATCTGTTCCACCACAACTTTCCGAGTGTCATGCGACAGGCTGCCACAAATCACCTTTACTCTCGGGTTCTGGTGAGGTGCTACGAGCTAGCCAAAAGGGTAAGGCTGACGGCTGTCACACGGTGTGGGATCACTCAGTCCTCCATGTTCGGTCGTGCTACCACCCAAATCCAGCAGTCTCGCTGTTACAAGAGTCCTACGACAAAATCTCTGGACTTCTTAGGGGACCATGCTATATTTCTTTTCTTCTCCCTTGGCTCTGCCAATGTTGCGCTTACCAAGCCTCTGTTCTCTTTATTTGCTCATACTCAGGGAGAAACTTCAAGTCAGATACTGAACTTTAAATTGAAAGAATGGCAAAACCTGTACTATTTCACTTCAAGCTAATAATTAAGTCAGTGAATCTATGAAAGGTGCTACTTAGCATTTATTATGCAGAGTTTTGCACCCAATTTCCAATTTAAATATATGATATAAGTGCTGAGAAGGCCCACATACTGCAGGGAATTATTGTACTTTTTATGACTACGCATGAAGAGCCTAAGCCTCAGTGCATAGCAGATCCAGCTGCATCGTAGAGAGTAGGCTCACCAAAACAGAGAACAGTATATTTGCTACGTCTGAGCAAAGTCTGCCACTTACCTGCTTCTGTTGATGATGATGCATTTTTCAAGCTAGCATTTGGGTCAGTGTGACATTTCAATAATTCGAGGCACTGAGTGTCTGAGGAGGGGGTAACTCACCTGTTGACAGATGCTTCTGAGTACATACTTCGCATACAGGTCCAGGCTTGCTGTTTCAATAGAAACTGCCCGTCCTCCTGGCTTTTTAGATCCCAGGTCATCCTCTGTGAGGTCTTCAGCGCCTCCAGTGTGTGAAAAGCCAGAGCCTTTCAGTTCGGTATCTCCTGTGGCAAAAAAGAAATGCATGTCACATAACGACAAACTGCCACTGCTCACCCTCTGGCAGGTAGACAGCTGCCAGGCTACCGAGCAGTTGAGAGGCAGAAAGGTAAAGGGTAGCAACATTTTATCGGAATGAGAGATCGTACAGGAGTCAAAATGTTAACACATGAAAGTAACAACAACTTTAAAATCCAGTCTCAAATTAATAGAAGTAGGAAAGTGGATTATTATGTAGTGTGACTGAGACATCATCATGTAGTAATATCACAATCTATATCGGGTCCAGTTAGGTTGCTTCAAAAGAAAAACACTTGCTCAGTCCTGGGTACCTGTGGCACAGAGCAGTCAGGCTTAATCAGAGCAACACGTGTAAAGTATTTAGAAGTACCACAAGTCAATAAGTAAGAAAGACAACAATAAAAATCTGATACCAATTTATAAAAATAAAGGATATTTTTATCTTTTTTAGTCATCAAAATGGCAAAAATCTATTCAGAAGCCAGAGATATGATTTTATTTATTTTTATAAAATTTCTTTTTTTTAAAGAGGAAAGGAAATTCGTTTAGGAACAATAAATTGTCGTAATCGGCTTAGCAGTTCGAAGCAACTGCCAGCATGACTACTTTTGGACAGGCCACAAACGGTTGGGAGACTGTCACATGGACCACCTCGGTCCAAAAGAGACAGTTACCTGTCAGGTCCAGCACTTTCACTGCACTTTTCTCCTTTATTGCGGTCCAGCAAAGAAGTGATGCTGATGAGATGCAGTGAGTGTTCCTGGGGCCACCCTGGTATCCATGGGCGTTAGGGGTTGTCTTCGGCCTCAGGGCTATTTCCCATGATGCAGCAGTGGAGGTTCCAGCTACAGCAGTCTCAGTGGCTGTTTACAAATAAGCGAATTGTTTTCTTTCTGGGAACCAGAGTCAACTTCAACTTCGCCTTGGGTCGCACTAACCTGGAGACACACGGGAAAGTTCAAGATTCGCTCTCCCAGAAGGCACTTCAGTGGTGCTCAGGTGTTTGAGCAGTTGGGCTCTGGAGGAGTGCAGGTCTCCTTAGCTGTTGGTGGTCCTGAAGATAAGAGGAGGCTGGCCGACTAGCCCTTGGAGTCACTGCATCCTTCCTAGTTCTTTGCCACAGCAAGCACAATCCTCTTTGCAGTTCCTCGGATGAGGCAGGTGCAGTCCAGTTTTTTGGAACATTCTCTTTTTGCTGGGTACACAGAGCAGCAAGGCACTCATCCTTCCGTCTTTTATCCAGCCCAGTAGTGATCTACCAGGCTGGTCTGGTCCGGGAAGCCACTTTTATGCCATTTTCATGCTTGTAGGAGGCGAGGACTTACTAGTCAATGGGGCAAGAGTTCCCGAGAGGCAACCCTTAGCACTTTACATCTCTTTCGTGAGGTCTGGACACCATACAATTCCAGGATACCCTTCTCTTACCAAGTCCTAAATGGCATAAGCCTTCTTCCCCTGTGAGGAGACCTGGGCATATCCAAAGGGTGTACCCAGCATAATGAGCCACTCCTCCTGGAAAACGGGTTTACGCGTCTGGAGGAGAAACCACCCTGTCTGCCTACACAAAGGAAAGGGATCATCCAAGTGTGACTCAAAATAGCTTCAGTGAAATGGTAGCCATCCAGCCGTTGGAGGACACACCTCCTACCACCAGCGGTTCCTCTTTGTTCCCTGTTGCTGGGAGCACTTCACACTTCCTAGCAGGGAGGGCAGCCCATGTCTCAGATGAGAACTGCTGTAGACAGTCAGGAAGGGCTACCAGAGGTCTGGGCAACAGAGTGGTGACTTTTAAAGTCACCTTTGCTTTAAATGTTACTCTAAATCTGTCTTCAACAATGAGTTGACTTTAATGCAGAGATTAATTTGATATCTTGGAGTATTATCTTAGGCATTCACAAATGGATGCTAGCACTTGGAGCAATTTCTAATGAAACTCCATGTTGGCCAACTGGGATGCCAGTCTCACCAGAGTGAAAACAACAATTTCTAATTTTTACTGTTCCTTGTCTTGTGGGCTACCAAAGCCTTCCTTAGGAACGATGTATTAATATTAAAAAGGGAAATCTGGACTTGGCATAAAGGTTTATATTGCCATGTTGAGTTGGCAGGTTAGACGATATCCCCGCTCCACCCTGTGTAGGAAGCTGGCTAGCTATGCAGTGTACCAAATGAGGGATACACTATGCAGGTAGTACAGGCAACCTTTACTGGCTTACAGAGGTTAAAGTAATAACCCTAAACACTTTCTTTTGTGGTAGTGTGGGCGAGCAGTTTAGGCTGATCAGAGGGCAGTGATAAGCATTTGTTGAAACCACAGAGTCAATAAAGGAGTCCCACTCAAGAAGAAACTCAAGACCAATTTAGAAAAATAGTACATACTTCATATTGATTTAGACACCAAGATCTATAAGATCAGGTAAGTACTTTGAGTTAGTGATCTTAAAAAATTCAGAAAACACAGCAGTCAAATCTGAGGCATGCACCTCGAGCGCAGTAATGTTATCCTATGGGGAAAACATACACTGCACAGGATCACTTGCAATTAACTTACAGGACTGTTCTTCTGGACTCAATAAATAGGGGCCAAGGTCTCTAGAACCATCAACAGTTTCAGGTTACTTGCCCTGGTGTGTCCAGGTGTAGAGGTGCTCCTACTGGTGGTAGCAGTGGACACTGCAGTCCCTGGACTGGAGCAGGTAGGCAGGGTTTGGGGTCAAAGTCCTCAGCTAGTCCACAGTTCTTGCATTAGTCGGCTCTACTTTGTCCTCTTCTTCTTCAGTCAGTAGAATCTGAGTTCCTGGTGTCAAGGGGCCACTTAAATACTCAATTTAGTGGCTTTTAAGGAAGTGTATGGAATTAGCCAATGGGCTACTTACCCCTGGAGTGAATACAGCCCCTAGATGACCACTTCCAGTGGGGAGTGGGCAAAACCCTATATCAGATGTAGGAAGTTGGCTCTGTATGTGCTATTTCAAAGTAAGGAATAGCATGCACAGAGTCCAAGGGTTCCCCTTAGAGGTAAAATAGTGGTAAAAATAGATAATACTAATGCTCTATTTTGTGGTAGTGTGGTCGAGCAGTAGGCTTATCCAAGGAGTAGTGTTAAGCATTTGTTGTACATACACATAGACAATAAATGAGGTACACACACTCAGAGACAAATCCAGCCAATAAGTTTTGTTATAGAAAAATATCTTTTCTTAGTTTATTTTAAGAACCACAGGTTCAAATTTAACATGTAATATCTTGTTTGAAAGGTATTGCAGGTAAGTACATTAGGAACTTTGAATCATTTCAATTGCATGTATACTTTTCAAGTTATTGACAAATAGCTATTTCAAAAGTGGACACTTAGTGCAATTTTCACAGTTCCTGGGGGAGGTAAGTTTTTGTTAGTTTTACCAGGTAAGTAAGACACTTACAGGGTTCAGTTCTTGGTCCAAGGTAGCCCACCGTTGGGGGTTCAGAGCAACCCCAAAGTTACCACACCAGCAGCTCAGGGCCGGTCAGGTGCAGAGTTCAAAGTGGTGCCCAAAACGCATAGGCTAGAATGGAGAGAAGGGGGTGCCCCGGTTCCGGTCTGCTTGCAGGTAAGTACCCGCGTCTTCGGAGGGCAGACCAGGGGGGTTTTGTAGGGCACCGGGGGGGACACAAGCCCACACAGAAATTTCACCCTCAGCAGCGCGGGGGCGGCCGGGTGCAGTGTAGAAACAAGCGTCGGGTTTGCAATGTTAGTCAATGAGAGATCAAGGGATCTCTTGAGCGCTGCAGGCAGGCAAGGGGGGGCTTCCTCGGGGAAACCTCCACTTGGGCAAGGGAGAGGGACTCCTGGGGGTCACTTCTCCAGTGAAAGTCCGGTCCTTCAGGTCCTGGGGGCTGCGGGTGCAGGGTCTTTTCCAGGCGTCGGGACTTAGGTTTCAGAGAGTCGCGGTCAGGGGAAGCCTCGGGATTCCCTCTGCAGGCGGCGCTGTGGGGGCTCAGGGGGGACAGGTTTTGGTACTCACAGTCGTAGAGTAGTCCGGGGGTCCTCCCTGAGGTGTTGGTTCTCCACCAGCCGAGTCGGGGTCGCCGGGTGCAGTGTTGCAAGTCTCACGCTTCTTGCGGGGAGTTGCAGGGTTCTTTAAAGCTGCTTCTTGAAACAAAGTTGCAGTCTTTTTGGAGCAGGTCCGCTGTCCTCTGGAGTTTCTTGTCGTCGTCAAAGCAGGGCAGTCCTCAGAGGATTCAGAGGTCGCTGGTCCCTTTGGAAGGCGTCGCTGGAGCAGAGTTCTTTGGAAGGCAGGAGACAGGCCGGTGAGTTTCTGGAGCCAAGGCAGTTGTTGTCTTCTGGTCTTCCTCTGCAGGGGTTTTCAGCTAGGCAGTCCTTCTTCTTGTTGTTGCAGGAATCTAATTTTCTAGGGTTCAGGGTAGCCCTTAAATACTAAATGTAAGGGCGTGTTTAGGTCTGGGGGGTTAGTAGCCAATGGCTACTAGCCCTGAGGGTGGGTACACCCTCTTTGTGCCTCCTCCCAAGGGGAGGGGGTCACAATCCTAACCCTATTGGGGGAATCCTCCATCTGCAAGATGGAGGATTTCTAAAAGTCAGAGTCACCTCAGCTCAGGACACCTTAGGGGCTGTCCTGACTGGCCAGTGACTCCTCCTTGTTGCTTTCTTTGTTCCCTCCAGCCTTGCCGCCAAAAGTGGGGGCCGTGGCCGGAGGGGGCGGGCAACTCCACTAAGCTGGAGTGCCCTGCTGGGCTGTGACAAAGGGGTGAGCCTTTGAGGCTCACCGCCAGGTGTTACAGCTCCTGCCTGGGGGAGGTGTTAGCATCTCCACCCAGTGCAGGCTTTGTTACTGGCCTCAGAGTGACAAAGGCACTCTCCCCATGGGGCCAGCAACATGTCTCTGGTGTGGCAGGCTGCTGGAACTAGTCAGCCTACACAGACAGTCGGTTAAGTTTCAGGGGGCACCTCTAAGGTGCCCTCTGTGGTGTATTTTACAATAAAATGTACACTGGCATCAGTGTGCATTTATTGTGCTGAGAAGTTTGATACCAAACTTCCCAGTTTTCAGTGTAGCCATTATGGTGCTGTGGAGTTCGTGTTTGACAAACTCCCAGACCATATACTCTTATGGCTACCCTGCACTTACAATGTCTAAGGTTTTGTTTAGACACTGTAGGGGTACCATGCTCATGCACTGGTACCCTCACCTATGGTATAGTGCACCCTGCCTTAGGGCTGTAAGGCCTGCTAGAGGGGTGACTGACCTATACTTGCATAGGCAGTGAGAGGCTGGCATGGCACCCTGAGGGGAGTGCCATGTCGACTTACTCGTTTTGTTCTCACTAGCACACACAAGCTGGCAAGCAGTGTGTCTGTGCTGAGTGAGAGGTCTCCAGGGTGGCATAAGACATGCTGCAGCCCTTAGAGACCTTCCTTGGCATCAGGGCCCTTGGTACTAGAAGTACCAGTTACAAGGGACTTATCTGGATGCCAGGGTCTGCCAATTGTGGATACAAAAGTACAGGTTAGGGAAAGAACACTGGTGCTGGGGCCTGGTTAGCAGGCCTCAGCACACTTTCAATTGTAAACATAGCATCAGCAAAGGCAAAAAGTCAGGGGGCAACCATGCCAAGGAGGCATTTCCTTACATCAGAGCTCCTAGTTCCATCAATAACAGGACGGTGGAACCCTTCCTTCGTGGAGCACATCAGGCAGTCCAGCTTAGGCGTGTGAATAGCCTGGTAGTGCAACACGTCTACCTGCATAGCTAATTTCCCACCTGTCCTGGTGCCAAATGGGCCTGTGGGCAGGGGATGACATTCCCCAGGTCCAGGGGAAGCCAGGTTGGCATGTCAAAGGGCAGCAGAGGATTTGAAGCCTGCAGACCAGATATGCTGATTTACTAGCCATCCTGCTGGAGGAGGCGATAACACTTTTCTCCAGAGCAGGCACTGTTTCTGGCCTCTGAGAGCACGGGCTTTCACCTCCAGCGGGTCAGAAACTCATCTGTGGTGGCAGGCTAGTCGATACCAGTCAGCCAGCACACTTGAGCAGTGGTTCCAAACCTTTTTACTTCTGTGGACCCCCACTTTATCATTACTGGAACCCAGGGATCCCCACGGAATCATTATTGGAGTCAAGGGACCTCCCATTAAGTCATTACTGTAAGGTGGGGACCACGGCCTAAACATTGTCGATGATTTGAACTGCAAAACATTACACAAAAGTACAGAAGCAAGAATTCATAACTGTAAGGAAATGCCTCCTTGGCATGGTTACCCCCTGACTTTTTGCCTTTGCTGATGCTATGTTTTGAATTGAAAGTGTGCTGATGCCTGCTAACCAGGCCCTAGCACCAGTGTTCTTTCCCTAACCTGTACTTTTGATTCCACAATTGGCACACCCTGGCATCCATGTAAGTCCCTTGTAACTGGTACCCCTGGTACCAAGGGCCCTGATGGCAGGGAAGGTCTCTAAGGGCTGCAGCATATCTTATGCCACCCTGGGGACCCCTCACTCAGCACAGACACACTGCTTACCAGATTGTGTGTGCTAGTGAGAACAAAACGAGTAAGTCGACATGGCACTCCCCTCAGGGTGCCATGCCTACCTCACACTGCCTATGCAGTATAGATAAGTCACCCCTCTAGTAGGCCTTACAGCCCTAAGGCAGGGGGCACTATAACATAGGTGAGGGCACTAGTGCATGAGCACTGTGCCCCTACAGTGTCTAAGCCAAACCTTAGACATTTTAAGTGCAGGGTAGCCATAAGAGTATATGGTCTGGGAGTCTGTCAAACACGGACTCCACAGCACCATAATGGCTACACTGAAAACTGGGAAGTTTGGTATCAAACTTCTCAGAACAATAAATGCACACTGATGCCAGTGTACATTTTATTGTAAAATACACCCCAGAGGGCACCTTAGAGGTGCCCCCTGAAACCTTAACCGACTATCTGTGTAGGCTGACTGGTTCCAGCAGCCTGCCACAACCGAGACCTGTTGCTGGCCCCATGGGGAGAGTGCCTTTGTCACTCTGAGGCCAGTAACAAAGCCTGCACTGGGTGGAGATGCTAACACCTCCCCCAGGCAGGAGCTGTCACACCTGCCGGTGAGCCTCAAAGGCTCACCCGTTTGTGCCAGCACCGCAGGACACTCCAGCTAATGGAGTTGCCCGCCCCCTCCGGCCACGGCCCCCACTTTTGGCGGCAAGGCCGGAGAAAATAATGAGAAAAACAAGGAGGAGTCACTGGCCAGTCAGGACAGCCCCTAAGGTGTCCTGAGCGGAGGTGACTCTGACTTTTAGAAATCCTCCATCTTGTAGAAGGAGGATTCCCCCAATAGGGATAGGAATGTGACCCCCCCTCCCCTTGGGAGGAGGCACAAAAAGGGTGTACCCACCCTCAGGACTAGTAGCCATTGGCTACTAACCCCCCAGACCTAAACACGCCCTTAAATTTTGTATTTAAGGGCTTCCCTGAACCTAAGAATTTAGATTCCTGCAACTTACCAAAGAAGAAGACTGCTGAGCTGAAAACCCCTGCAGAAGAAGAAAGAAGACACCAACTGCTTTGGCCCCAGTCCTACCGGCCTGTCTCCTGCATTCTAAAGAACCCTGCTCCAGCGACGCTTTCTCCAGGACCAGCGACCTCTGAATCCTCAGAGGACTGCCCTGCTTCCAAGAGACCAAGAAACTCCCGAGGACAGCGGCACTGCTCCAAAAGAACTGCAACTTTGTTTCAAGGAGCAGCTTTAAAGACCTTTAAAGGAACGGAACTCCTGTGCAGGAGTGACCCCCAGGAGGCCCTCTCCCTTGTCCAGATGGTGGCTACCCCGAGGAGCCCCCCCCTTGCCTGCCTGCGACGCTGAAGAGATCCCTTGATCTCTCATTGAACATCATTGAAAACCTGACGCGTGTTTGCACACTGCACCCGGCCGCCCCCGCGCTGCTGAGGGTGTACTTTCTGTGCTGACTTGTGTCCCCCCCCGGTGCCCTACAAAACCCCCCTGGTCTGCCCTCCGAAGACGCGGGTACTTACCTGCTGGCAGACCGGAACCGGGGCACCCCCTTCTCTCCATTGAAGCCTATGTGTTTTGGGCACCTCTTTGACCTCTGCACCTGACCGGCCCTGAGCTGCTGGTGTGGTAACTTTGGGGTTGCTCTGAACCCCCAACGGTGGGCTACCTTGGAGCCAAAACTGAAACCTGTAAGTGACTTACTTACCTGTGAAGCCTAACAATACTTTACCTCCCCCAGGAACGGTGAAAATTGCACTAAGTGTCCACTTTTAAAACAGCTTATTGTGTTTTATGTAAAAAGTATACATGCTAATGTAATGATTCAAAGTTCCTAAAGTACTTACCCGCAATACCTTTCAAATGAGATATTACATGTAGAATTTGAACCTGTGGTTCTTAAAATAAACTAAGAAAATATATTTTTCTATAACAAAACCTATTGGCTGGATTTGTCTCTGAGTGTGTGTTCCTCATTTATTGCCTGTGTGTATGTACAACAAATGCTTAACACTACTCCTTTGATAAGCCTACTGCTCGACCACACTACCACAAAATAGAGCATTAGTATTATCTCTTTTGCCACTATCTTACCTCTAAGGGGAACCCTTGGACTCTGTGCATACTATTCCTTACTTTGAAATAGTGCATACAGAGCCAACTTCCTACATTGGTGGATCAGCGGTGGGGTACAAGACTTTGCATTTGCTGGACTACTCAGCCAATACCTGATCACACGACAAATCCCAAAAATTGTCATTAGAAATTGATTTTTTGCAATTTAAAATTTTTCTAAATTCTTAAAAGTCCTGCTAGGGCCTTGTGTTAGTCCCTGTTAGCATTTCCTTTTAGAGTTTAAAAGTTTGGTAAAAGTTTGAATTAGATCCTAGAACTAGTTTTAGTTTCTTAAAAAGTATTCCAACTTTTAGAAGTATAATGTCTAATACAGATGTGAATGTGGTGGAACTCGACACCACACCTTACCTCCATCTACAGATGAGAGAGCTAAGGTCACTCTGTAAACTAAAGAAAATAGCAATGGGCTCCAGACCTTCCAAACTACAGCTCCAGGAGCTGTTGGCAGAGTTTGAAAGAGCCAACCCCTCTGAGGATGGCAACACAGAGGATGAGTATAGTGACTTGGAGGGTGATTCCCCCCCCCCACCAGTCCTATCTAGGGAGGACAGGGCCTCTCAAGCCCTGACTCCACAAATCATAGTCAGAGATGCTGGTTCCCTCACAGGAGGGACCAACCTCTCTGAAATCACTGAGGATAACTCCAGTGAAGAGGACATCCAGTTAGCCAGGATGGCCAAAAGATTGGCTTTGGAAAGACAGATCCTAGCCATAGAAAGGGAAAGACAAGAGATGGGCCTAGGACACATCAATGGTGGCAGCAACATAAATAGGGTCAGAGATTCTCCTGACATGTTGAAAATCCCTAAAGGGATTGTAACTAAATATGAAGATGGTGATGACATCACCAAATGGTTCACAACTTTTGAGAGGGCTTGTGTAACCAGAAAAGTGAACAAATCTCACTGGGGTGCTCTCCTTTGGGAAATGTTCACAGGAAAGTGTAGGGATAGACTCCTCACACTCTCTGGAAAAGATGCAGAATCTTATGACCTCATGAAGGGTACCCTGATTAAGGGCTTTGGATTCTCCACTGAGGAGTATAGGATTAGATTCAGGGGGGCTCAAAAATCCTCGAGCCAGACCTGGGTTGACTTTGTAGACTACTCAGTAAAAACACTAGATGGTTGGATTCAAGGCAGTGGTGTAAGTAATTATGATGGGCTGTACAATTTATTTGTGAAAGAACACCTGTTAAGTAATTGTTTCAATGACAAACTGCATCAGCATCTGGTAGACCTAGGACCAATTTCTCCCCAAGAATTGGGAAAGAAGGCGGACCATTGGGTCAAGACTAGGGTGTCCAAAACTTCCACAGGGGGTGACCAAAAGAAAGGGGTCGCAAAACCTCCCCAGGGGAAGGATGGTGAGACAGCCAAAAACAAAAATAGTAAAGAGTCTTCTACAGGCACAGGAGGGTGGGCCCAGAGCCTCTTCACAAAACAATTCTGGGTACAAGGGTAAAAACTTTGATCCCAAAAAGGCCTGGTGTCGTAGCTGTAGTCAGTCTGGACACCAAACTGGAGACAAGGCCTGTCCCAAGAAAGATACCACTTCTAACTCCAATCCAGCTAAAACTGGAATGGCCAGTCTCCAAGTGGGATCAACAGTGTGCCCAGAGCAAATCAGGTGTCACACTGAAGCTACATTAGTCTCTGAGGGTGGGGTGGATTTAGCCACACTGGCTGCCTGGCCCCCTAACATGCAAAAATACAGGCAGCAGCTCTTAATTAATGGGACAAGTGTAGAGGGCCTGAGGGATACAGGTGCCAGTGTCACTATGGTGACAGAGAAACTGGTTTCCCCTGGCCAATACCTGACTGGACAAACCTATCCAGTCACCAATGCTGACAATCAAACTAAAGTACATCCCATGGCAATGGTAACTTTAGAGTGGGGAGGGGTCAATGGCCTGAAACAGGTGGTGGTCTCCTCAAATATCCCAGTAGACTGTTTGCTTGGAAATGACCTGGAGTCCTCAGCATGGGCTGAGGTAGAACTGAAAACCCATGCAGCCATGCTGGGTATCCCTGAACTGGTGTGTGTCAAGACAAGGGCACAGTGCAAGGCACAGGGTGAAAACGTAGAGCTGGAGTCTGGAAGAAAGGCCCAGCCTACCAAGAGAAAAGGAAAGTCAGCTGGGAAACCAGCTGCAACACAACAAGAAAAAGAGAGCCTCTCTTCTCAGGAAGAAGTTCTGCCCTCTGAGGGAACTGAGCCTATGGAGCTGGAACCTTACCAGGTTGAGCTCTTGGGCCCAGGGGGACCCTCAAGGGAAGAGTTGTGTAAGGGACAAGAAACCTGTCCCTCTCTTGAAGGCCTTAGGCAGCAAGCTGCTGAAGAGTCCAAAGGCAAGAAAAATGGAACACATAGGGTCTATTGGGAAGATGGACTCCTGTACACTGAGGCATGAGATCCCAAACCTGGTGCCACTAGGAGAGTGGTAGTGCCTCAGAGTTTCAGAGAGTTTATTCTGACCTTAGCCCATGATATTCCCCTTGCTGGGCATTTGGGACAAACCAAGACGTGGGAGAGGTTAGTCAACCACTTCTACTGGCCCAATATGTCCCAGAAGGTTAAGGAGTTTTGCCTCTCCTGCCCCACCTGTCAAGCCAGTGGTAAGACAGGTGGGCATCCAAAGGCCCCCCTTATTCCACTTCCAGTGGTGGGGGTCCCCTTTGAAAGAGTGGGTGTGGACATAGTGGGTCCACTGGAACCTCCCACAGCCTCAGGAAATATGTACATCCTAGTAGTAGTGGATCATGCTACTAGGTATTCTGAAGCTATTCCCCTTAGGTCGACTACTGCCCCTGCAGTAGCCAAGGCCCTCATTGGTATCTTTACCAGAGTGGGCTTCCCTAAGGAGGTGGTGTCTGACAGAGGTACCAACTTCATGTCAGCATACCTAAAACACATGTGGAATGAGTGTGGAGTGACTTATAAATTCACTACCCCATATCATCCACAAACTAATGGCCTTTGTAGGAAGTTGGCTCTGTATGTGCTATTTCAAAGTAAGGAATAGCATGCACAGAGTCCAAGGGTTCCCCTTAGAGGTAAAATAGTGGTAAAAATAGATAATACTAATGCTCTATTTTGTGGTAGTGTGGTCGAGCAGTAGGCTTATCCAAGGAGTAGTGTTAAGCATTTGTTGTACATACACATAGACAATAAATGAGGTACACACACTCAGAGACAAATCCAGCCAATAGGTTTTGTACAGAAAAATATCTTTTCTTAGTTTATTTTAAGAACCACAGGTTCAAATTTAACATGTAATATCTTGTTTGACAGGTATTGCAGGTAAGTACATTAGGAACTTTGAATCATTTCAATTGCATGTATACTTTTCCAGTTATTCACAAATAGCTATTTTAAAAGTGGACACTTAGTGCAATTTTCACAGTTCCTGGGGGAGGTAAGTTTTTGTTAGTTTTACCAGGTAAGTAAGACACTTACAGGGTTCAGTTCTTGGTCCAAGGTAGCCCACCGTTGGGGGTTCAGAGCAACCCCAAAGTTACCACACCAGCAGCTCAGGGCCGGTCAGGTGCAGAGTTCAAAGTGGTGCCCAAAACGCATAGGCTTCAATGGAGAGAAGGGGGTGCCCCGGTTCCAGTCTGCCAGCAGGTAAGTACCCGCGTCTTCGGAGGGCAGACCAGGGGGGTTTTGTAGGGCACCGGGGGGGACACAAGCCCACACAGAAATTTCACCCTCAGCGGCGCGGGGGCGGCCGGGTGCAGTGTTAGAACAAGCGTCGGGTTCGCAATGGAAGTCAATGAGAGATCAAGGGATCTCTTCAGCGCTGCAGGTAGGCAAGGGGGGGCTTCCTCGGGGAAACCTCCACTTGGGCAAGGGAGAGGGACTCCTGGGGGTCACTTCTGCAGTGAAAGTCCGGTCCTTCAGGTCCTGGGGGCTGCGGGTGCAGGGTCTTTCCCAGGCGTCGGGACTTAGGTTTCAGAGAGTCGCGGTCAGGGGAAGCCTCGGGATTCCCTCTGCAGGCGGCGCTGTGGGGGCTCAGAGGGGACAGGTTTTGGTACTCACAGTCGTAGAGTAGTCCGGGGGTCCTCCCTGAGGTGTTGGTTCTCCACCAGCCGAGTCGGGGTCGCCGGGTGCAGTGTTGCAAGTCTCACGCTTCTTGCGGGGAGATTGCAGGGGTCTTTCAAGCTGCTCCTTTGGATAAAGTTGCAGTCTTTTTGGAGCAGGTCCGCTGTCCTCGGGAGTTTCTTGTCGTCGTCGAAGCAGGGCAGTCCTCAGAGGAGTCAGAGGTCGCTGGTCCCTTTGGAAGGCGTCGCTGGAGCAGAGTTCTTTGAAAGGCAGGAGACAGGCCGGTGAGTTTCTGGAGCCAAGGCAGTTGTTGTCTTCTGGTCTTCCTCTGCAGGGGTTTTCAGCTAGGCAGTCCTTCTTCTTGTAGTTGCAGGAATCTAATTTTCTAGGGTTCAGGGTAGCCCTTAAATACTAAATTTAAGGGCGTGTTTAGGTCTGGGGGGTTAGTAGCCAGTGGCTACTAGCCCTGAGGGTGGGTACACCCTCTTTGTGCCTCCTCCCAAGGGGAGGGGGGCACATCCCTAATCCTATTGGGGGAATCCTCCATCTGCAAGATGGAGGATTTCTAAAAGTCAGAGTGACCCCAGCTCAGGACACCTTAGGGGCTGTCCTGACTGGCCAGTGACTCCTCCTTGTTTTTCTCATTATCTCTCCTGGACTTGCCGCCAAAAGTGGGGGCTGTGTCCAGGGGGCGGGCATCTCCACTAGCTGGAGTGCCCTGGGGCATTGTAACACGAAGCTTGAGCCTTTGAAGCTCACTGCTAGGTGTTACAGTTCCTGCAGGGGGGAGGTGTGAAGCACCTCCACCCAGAGCAGGCTTTGTTTCTGTCCTCAGAGAGCACAAAGGCTCTCATTGCATGAGGTCAGAAACTCGTCTCTCAGTAGCAGGCTTGCACAGACCAGTCAGTCCTGCACTGAACAACTGGGTAAAATACAGGGGGTATCTCTAAGATGCCCTCTGTGTGCATTTTTTTAATAAATCCAACACTGGCATCAGTGTGGGTTTATTATTCTGAGAAGTTTGATATTAAACTTCCCAGTATTCAGTGTAGCCATTTTGGAGCTGTGGAGTTCGTTTTTGACAGACTCCCAGCCCATATACTCTTATGGCTACCCTGCACTTACAATGTCTAAGGTTTTGCTTAGACACTGTAGGGGCATAGTGCTCATGCACATATGCCCTCACCTGTGGTATAGTGCACCCTGCCTTAGGGCTGTAAGGCCTACTAGAGGGGTGACTTACCTATGCCACAGGCAGTGGGAGGTTGGCATGGCACCCTGAGGGGAGTGCCATGTCGACTTAGTCATTTTCTCCCCACCAGCACACACAAGCTGGCAAGCAGTGTGTCTGTGCTGAGTGAGGGGTCCCTAGGGTGGCATAAGACATGCTGCAGCCCTTAGAGACCTTCCCTGGCATCAGGGCCCTTGGTACCAGGGGTACCAGTTACAAGGGACTTACCTGGGTGCCAGGGTTGTGCCAATTGTGGAGACAATGGTACATTTTAGGTGAAAGAACACTGGTGCTGGGGCCTGGTTAGCAGGGTCCCAGCACACTTCTCAGTCAAGTCAGCATCAGTATCAGGCAAAAAGTGGGGGGTAACTGCAACAGGGAGCCATTTCTTTACACAAGCCCCCCCCCAGCCCACAGGCCAGGAGACTCAGCCAAAGCTGGGAGAGTCTTCCTAGTCTGTCAGGCGAGGAAGAGTAGAGGAAATAGGCTGGTTTGTTGCAGGGCCTACTCTGCCTTACATCCTCCTGTTCAGGTCATTCCCTCTGGGGAACTGACCCACTTCCACAGTGATAGGACCTAGTCTGAACTGCCTCTTGTCTGTGCTTTTTATGTCTTCACCCATTCTCTCTATTTTGGGGTTAGAGGTATCCACCTCTGCTAATCTTATCTTAGCCAGGGTCACCCCTAGCTTATCCAAAGAGGTTACCCAGAGCTGGAGTAACCCCACCATGACCAACAGGGTCAGGGGGCCTAACTTGCTATTTGGCATGGGGTCAGACCACCATGCCAAGGATAGTGCAGCCATAAAGGCTAACACCCAGCAGAGGCCACTGACAGCTGTCAGTGCCCAGAACCACACCTTTAGCTCTTCACCTACAAGGGAAGGGGCTAAGTTACAGGCTTCTTTGGGTTCAGGGTGCCTGTCTGCTGTATTAGAGTGGGGGGTTACCACATCTTGTAGTAAACACCCTTCTTCCACTCTTTCTTCTGTTAGCTGAGGAGCCACCCACTCAGGCTTAACAGTTGCCTGACTAGCCAGGACTTCTTGTGGGTCCGGTTGGACTTTATCAGGGCCACTTTTGGAGTTCTCCCCTACTGGAGCAGAATCTCCTTGGCTTGCTGGAACCTTGGCTAAAGGTTGTCCACCTTTCCTACTCTGTTTCCTTTTCTTTTTCTTCTGGGGCCTACTTGCATTTACTGCAGAGGCAGGCACTCCAGAATCCTTGGGAGAGGACTGGCACTGGACCAGTTCCTCTCTTGGGCTCTGACTAACCTCTGGGTAGTCATTTCCAAGGAGACAATCAAGGGGGAGGTCTGTACTGACTACCACCCTTCTCCAGCTAAAAGTCCCACCCACTTCTATGGGCACAAAAGCCACAGGCCTATCAGTGACCCTGTCTGGGCTAACTCTTACTCTGGCCATCTCACCTGGGATGTACTGGTTTGAGAACACCAGCCTGTCATGCACAATAGTGTGACTGGCACAAGTGTCTCTCAGGGCAGTGGCTGGGATTCCATTCACCAGTAGGTGGTGGAAGTGTCTACTTCCCTCTGGAATCTCCAACTCACCTGTTGGGCCCTTTTTCCAGTTGAAGGCTATGAAGACCTCCTCATCTGAGGAGTCATCTCCAATGGCTACACTGGTTACCCCTGGGATTTGGCTAGGGGGTTTGTTTTTGGGACAAGAAGTGTCCTTGGTGTGGTGCCCTGTCTGTTTACAGTTATGGCACCATGCCTTAGTGGCATCCCAGCTCTTACCCTGGTACCCACCTTTGTTTTGGGTTGTGTCTCTGGGCCCACCCACCTGGTCTGGTTTTTGGGGGCCTACAGGGGACTCTTTTTCTTTGTTTCTAGTGTCACCCACTTTCTCCTGGGGAGGCTTTGTAACCCCTTTCTTTTGGTCACCCCCAGTGGAAGTTTTGGTTACCCTAGTCTTGACCCAGTGGTCTGCCTTCTTTCCCAATTCTTGGGGAGAAATTGGACCTAGGTCTACCAGATACTGATGCAACGTTTCATTGAAGCAGTTACTTAAAATGTGTTCTTTCATAAATAAATTATAAAGCCCAACATAGTCATACACTTCATTTCCAGTTACCCAACCATCCAGTGTTTTCACTGAGTAGTCAACATAATCAACCCAGGTCTGGCTCGAGGATTTTTGAGCCCCCCTGAATCTAATTCTATACTCCTCAGTGGAGAATACAAAGCCCTCAATCAGGGTACCCTTCATGAGGTCATAAGATTCTGCATCTTTTTTAGAGAGTGTGAGGAGTCTATCCCTACACTTTCCTGTGAACATTTCCCAAAGGAGAGCACCCCAGTGAGATTTGTTCACTTTTCTGGTTACACAAGCCCTCTCAAAAGCTGTGAACCATTTGGTGATGTCATCACCATCTTCATATTTTGTTACAATCCCTTTGGGGATTTTCAACATGTCAGGAGAATCTCTGACCCTATTTATGTTGCTGCCACCATTGATGGGTCCTAGGCCCATCTCTTGTCTTTCCCTTTCTATGGCTAGGATCTGTCTTTCCAAAGCCAATCTTTTGGCCATCCTGGCTAACTGGATGTCCTCTTCACTGGAGTTATCCTCAGTGATTTCAGAGAGGTTGGTCCCTCCTGTGAGGGAACCAGCATCTCTGACTATTATTTGTGGAGTCAGGGCTTGAGAGGCCCTGTTCTCCCTAGATAGGACTGGTGGGGGGGAATCACCCTCCAAGTCACTATCTTCATCCTCTGTGTTGCCATCCTCAGAGGGGTTGGCCTTTGCAAACTCTGCCAACAGCTCCTGGAGCTGTAGTTTGGAAGGTCTGGGGCCCATTGTTATTTTCTTTATTTTACAGAGTGACCTTAGCTCCCTCATCTTAAGATGGAGGTAAGGTGTGGTGTCGAGTTCCACCACATTCACATCTGTACTAGACATTATGCTTCTAAAAGTTGGAATACTTTTTAAGAAACTAAAACTGGTTCTAGAATCTAATTCAAACTTTTAAACTCTAAAAGAAATGCTAACAGGGACTAACACAAGGCCCTAGCAGGACTTTTAAGAATTTAGAAAACTTTTCAAATTGCAAAAAATCAATTTCTAATGACAATTTTGGAATTTGTCGTGTGATCAGGTATTGGCTGAGTAGTCCAGCAAATGCAAAGTCTTGTACCCCACCGCTGATCCACCAATGTAGGAAGTTGGCTCTGTATGTGCTATTTCAAAGTAAGGAATAGCATGCACAGAGTCCAAGGGTTCCCCTTAGAGGTAAAATAGTGGTAAAAAGAGATAATACTAATGCTCTATTTTGTGGTAGTGTGGTCGAGCAGTAGGCTTATCCAAGGAGTAGTGTTAAGCATTTGTTGTACATACACATAGACAATAAATGAGGTACACACACTCAGAGACAAATCCAGCCAATAGGTTTTGTATAGAAAAATATCTTTTCTTAGTTTATTTTAAGAACCACAGGTTCAAATTTAACATGTAATATCTTGTTTGACAGGTATTGCAGGTAAGTACATTAGGAACTTTGAATCATTTCAATTGCATGTATACTTTTCCAGTTATTCACAAATAGCTATTTTAAAAGTGGACACTTAGTGCAATTTTCACAGTTCCTGGGAGAGGTAAGTTTTTGTTAGTTTTACCAGGTAAGTAAGACACTTACAGGGTTCAGTTCTTGGTCCAAGGTAGCCCACCGTTGGGGGTTCAGAGCAACCCCAAAGTTACCACACCAGCAGCTCAGGGCCGGTCAGGTGCAGAGTTCAAAGTGGTGCCCAAAACGCATAGGCTTCAATGGAGAGAAGGGGGTGCCCCGGTTCCAGTCTGCCAGCAGGTAAGTACCCGCGTCTTCGGAGGGCAGACCAGGGGGGTTTTGTAGGGCACCGGGGGGGACACAAGCCCACACAGAAATTTCACCCTCAGCGGCGCGGGGGCGGCCGGGTGCAGTGTTAGAACAAGCGTCGGGTTCGCAATGGAAGTCAATGAGAGATCAAGGGATCTCTTCAGCGCTGCAGGTAGGCAAGGGGGGGCTTCCTCGGGGAAACCTCCACTTGGGCAAGGGAGAGGGACTCCTGGGGGTCACTTCTGCAGTGAAAGTCCGGTCCTTCAGGTCCTGGGGGCTGCGGGTGCAGGGTCTTTCCCAGGCGTCGGGACTTAGGTTTCAGAGAGTCGCGGTCAGGGGAAGCCTCGGGATTCCCTCTGCAGGCGGCGCTGTGGGGGCTCAGAGGGGACAGGTTTTGGTACTCACAGTCGTAGAGTAGTCCGGGGGTCCTCCCTGAGGTGTTGGTTCTCCACCAGCCGAGTCGGGGTCGCCGGGTGCAGTGTTGCAAGTCTCACGCTTCTTGCGGGGAGATTGCAGGGGTCTTTCAAGCTGCTCCTTTGGATAAAGTTGCAGTCTTTTTGGAGCAGGTCCGCTGTCCTCGGGAGTTTCTTGTCGTCGTCGAAGCAGGGCAGTCCTCAGAGGACGCTGGTCCCTTTGGAAGGCGTCGCTGGAGCAGAGTTCTTTGAAAGGCAGGAGACAGGCCGGTGAGTTTCTGGAGCCAAGGCAGTTGTTGTCTTCTGGTCTTCCTCTGCAGGGGTTTTCAGCTAGGCAGTCCTTCTTCTTGTAGTTGCAGGAATCTAATTTTCTAGGGTTCAGGGTAGCCCTTAAATACTAAATTTAAGGGCGTGTTTAGGTCTGGGGGGTTAGTAGCCAGTGGCTACTAGCCCTGAGGGTGGGTACACCCTCTTTGTGCCTCCTCCCAAGGGGAGGGGGGCACATCCCTAATCCTATTGGGGGAATCCTCCATCTGCAAGATGGAGGATTTCTAAAAGTTAGAGTCACCTCAGCTTAGGACACCTTAGGGGCTGTCCTGACTGGCCAGTGACTCCTCCTTGTTTTTCTCATTATCTCTCCTGGACTTGCCGCCAAAAGTGGGGGCTGTGTCCAGGGGGCGGGCATCTCCACTAGCTGGAGTGCCCTGGGGCATTGTAACACGAAGCTTGAGCCTTTGAAGCTCACTGCTAGGTGTTACAGTTCCTGCAGGGGGGAGGTGTGAAGCACCTCCACCCAGAGCAGGCTTTGTTTCTGTCCTCAGAGAGCACAAAGGCTCTCATTGCATGAGGTCAGAAACTCGTCTCTCAGTAGCAGGCTTGCACAGACCAGTCAGTCCTGCACTGAACAACTGGGTAAAATACAGGGGGTATCTCTAAGATGCCCTCTGTGTGCATTTTTTAATAAATCCAACACTGGCATCAGTGTGGGTTTATTATTCTGAGAAGTTTGATATTAAACTTCCCAGTATTCAGTGTAGCCATTATGGAGCTGTGGAGTTCGTTTTTGACAGACTCCCAGCCCATATACTCTTATGGCTACCCTGCACTTACAATGTCTAAGGTTTTGCTTAGACACTGTAGGGGCATAGTGCTCATGCACATATGCCCTCACCTGTGGTATAGTGCACCCTGCCTTAGGGCTGTAAGGCCTACTAGAGGGGTGACTTACCTATGCCACAGGCAGTGGGAGGTTGGCATGGCACCCTGAGGGGAGTGCCATGTCGACTTAGTCATTTTCTCCCCACCAGCACACACAAGCTGGCAAGCAGTGTGTCTGTGCTGAGTGAGGGGTCCCTAGGGTGGCATAAGACATGCTGCAGCCCTTAGAGACCTTCCCTGGCATCAGGGCCCTTGGTACCAGGGGTACCAGTTACAAGGGACTTACCTGGGTGCCAGGGTTGTGCCAATTGTGGAGACAATGGTACATTTTAGGTGAAAGAACACTGGTGCTGGGGCCTGGTTAGCAGGGTCCCAGCACACTTCTCAGTCAAGTCAGCATCAGTATCAGGCAAAAAGTGGGGGGTAACTGCAACAGGGAGCCATTTCTTTACACAAGCCCCCCCCAGCCCACAGGCCAGGAGACTCAGCCAAAGCTGGGAGAGTCTTCCTAGTCTGTCAGGCGAGGAAGAGTAGAGGAAATAGGCTGGTTTGTTGCAGGGCCTACTCTGCCTTACATCCTCCTGTTCAGGTCATTCCCTCTGGGGAACTGACCCACTTCCACAGTGATAGGACCTAGTCTGAACTGCCTCTTGTCTGTGCTTTTTATGTCTTCACCCATTCTCTCTATTTTGGGGTAAAGAGGTATCCACCTCTGCTAATCTTATCTTAGCCAGGGTCACCCCTAGCTTATCCAAAGAGGTTACCCAGAGCTGGAGTAACCCCACCATGACCAACAGGGTCAGGGGGCCTAACTTGCTATTTGGCATGGGGTCAGACCACCATGCCAAGGATAGTGCAGCCATAAAGGCTAACACCCAGCAGAGGCCACTGACAGCTGTCAGTGCCCAGAACCACACCTTTAGCTCTTCACCTACAAGGGAAGGGGCTAAGTTACAGGCTTCTTTGGGTTCAGGGTGCCTGTCTGCTGTATTAGAGTGGGGGGTTACCACATCTTGTAGTAAACACCCTTCTTCCACTCTTTCTTCTGTTAGCTGAGGAGCCACCCACTCAGGCTTAACAGTTGCCTGACTAGCCAGGACTTCTTGTGGGTCCGGTTGGACTTTATCAGGGCCACTTTTGGAGTTCTCCCCTACTGGAGCAGAATCTCCTTGGCTTGCTGGAACCTTGGCTAAAGGTTGTCCACCTTTCCTACTCTGTTTCCTTTTCTTTTTCTTCTGGGGCCTACTTGCATTTACTGCAGAGGCAGGCACTCCAGAATCCTTGGGAGAGGACTGGCACTGGACCAGTTCCTCTCTTGGGCTCTGACTAACCTCTGGGTAGTCATTTCCAAGGAGACAATCAAGGGGGAGGTCTGTACTGACTACCACCTGTAGGAAGTTGGCTCTGTATGTGCTATTTCAAAGTAAGGAATAGCATGCACAGAGTCCAAGGGTTCCCCTTAGAGGTAAAATAGTGGTAAAAATAGATAATACTAATGCTCTATTTTGTGGTAGTGTGGTCGAGCAGTAGGCTTATCCAAGGAGTAGTGTTAAGCATTTGTTGTACATACACATAGACAATAAATGAGGTACACACACTCAGAGACAAATCCAGCCAATAGGTTTTGTATAGAAAAATATCTTTTCTTAGTTTATTTTAAGAACCACAGGTTCAAATTCTACATGTAATATCTCATTTGAAAGGTATTGCAGGTAAGTACTTTAGGAACTTTAAATCATAAAAATTGCATGTATACTTTTCAAGTTATTGACAAATAGCTGTTTTAAAAGTGGACACTTAGTGCAATTTTCACAGTTCCTAGGGGAGGTAAGTATTTGTTAGGTTAACCAGGTAAGTAAGACACTTACAGGGCTCAGTTCTTGGTCCAAGGTAGCCCACCGTTGGGGGTTCAGAGCAACCCCAAAGTCACCACACCAGCAGCTCAGGGCCGGTCAGGTGCAGAGTTCAAAGTGGTGCCCAAAACACATAGGCTAGAATGGAGAGAAGGGGGTGCCCCGGTTCCGGTCTGCTTGCAGGTAAGTACCCGCGTCTTCGGAGGGCAGACCAGGGGGGTTTTGTAGGGCACCGGGGGGGACACAAGTCCACACAGAAATTTCACCCTCAGCGGCGCGGGGGCGGCCGGGTGCAGTGTAGAAACAAGCGTCGGGTTCGCAATGTTAGTCTATGAGAGATCTCGGGATCTCTTCAGCGCTGCAGGCAGGCAAGGGGGGGGTTCCTCGGGGAAACCTCCACTTGGGCAAGGGAGAGGGACTCCTGGGGGTCACTTCTCCAGTGAAAGTCCGGTCCTTCAGGTCCTGGGGGCTGCGGGTGCAGGGTCTCTCCCAGGTGTCGGGACTTTAGGTTCAAAGAGTCGCGGTCAGGGGAAGCCTCGGGATTCCCTCTGCAGGCGGCGCTGTGGGGGCTCAGGGGGGACAGGTTTTGGTACTCACAGTATCAGAGTAGTCCTGGGGTCCCTCCTGAGGTGTTGGATCGCCACCAGCCGAGTCGGGGTCGCCGGGTGCAGTGTTGCAAGTCTCACGCTTCTTGCGGGGAGCTTGCAGGGATCTTTAAAGTTGCTGGAAACAAAGTTGCAGCTTTTCTTGGAGCAGGTCCGCTGTCCTCGGGAGTTTCTTGTCTTTTCGAAGTAGGGGCAGTCCTCAGAGGATGTCGAGGTCGCTGGTCCCTTCGGAAGGCGTCGCTGGAGCAGGATCTTTGGAAGGCAGGAGACAGGCCGGTGAGTTTCTGGAGCCAAGGCAGTTGTCGTCTTCTGGTCTTCCGCTGCAGGGGTTTTCAGCTGGGCAGTCCTTCTTCTTGTAGTTGCAGGAATCTAATTTTCTAGGGTTCAGGGTAGCCCTTAAATACTAAATTTAAGGGCGTGTTTAGGTCTGGGGAGTTAGTAGCCAATGGCTACTAGCCCTGAGGGTGGGTACACCCTCTTTGTGCCTTCTCCCAAGGGGAGGGGGTCACAATCCTAACCCTATTGGGGGAATCCTCCATCTGCAAGATGGAGGATTTCTAAAAGTTAGAGTCACCTCAGCTCAGGACACCTTAGGGGCTGTCCTGACTGGCCAGTGACTCCTCCTTGTTTTTCTCATTATTTTCTCCGGCCTTGCCGCCAAAAGTGGGGCCTGGCCGGAGGGGGCGGGCAACTCCACTAGCTGGAGTGTCCTGCTGGGTTGGCACAAAGGAGGTGAGCCTTTGAGGCTCACCGCCAGGTGTGACAACTCCTGCCTGGAGCAGGTGTTAGCATCTCCACCCAGTGCAGGCTTTGTTACTGGCCTCAGAGTGACAAAGGCACTCTCCCCATGGGGCCAGCAACATGTCTCGGTTTGTGGCAGGCTGCTAAAACTAGTCAGCCTACACAGATAGTCGGTTAAGTTTCAGGGGGCACCTCTAAGGTGCCCTCTGTGGTGTATTTTACAATAAAATGTACACTGGCATCAGTGTGCATTTATTGTGCTGAGAAGTTTGATACCAAACTTCCCAGTTTTCAGTGTGGCCATTATGGTGCTGTGGAGTTCGTGTAAAACAGACTCCCAGACCATATACTCTTATGGCTACCCTGCACTTACAATGTCTAAGGTTTTGTTTAGACACTGTAGGGGTACCATGCTCATGCACTGGTACCCTCACCTATGGTATAGTGCACCCTGCCTTAGGGCTGTAAGGCCTGCTAGAGGGGTGTCTTACCTATACTGCATAGGCAGTGAGAGGCTGGCATGGCACCCTGAGGGGAGTGCCATGTCGACTTACTCGTTTTGTCCTCACTAGCACACACAAGCTGGCAAGCAGTGTGTCTGTGCTGAGTGAGAGGTCTCCAGGGTGGCATAAGACATGCTGCAGCCCTTAGAGACCTTCCTTGGCATCAGGGCCCTTGGTACTAGAAGTACCAGTTACAAGGGACTTATCTGGATGCCAGGGTCTGCCAATTGTGGATACAAAAGTACAGGTTAGGGAAAGAACACTGGTGCTGGGGCCTGGTTAGCAGGCCTCAGCACACTTTCAATTGTAAACATAGCATCAGCAAAGGCAAAAAGTCAGGGGGCAACCATGCCAAGGAGGCATTTCCTTACACAACCCCCCCCCAAACGAAAGAGGATGAGACTAACCTTTCCCAAGAGAGTCTTCATTTTCTAAGTGGAAGAACCTGGAAAGGCCATCTGCATTGGCATGGGCAGTCCCAGGTCTGTGTTCCACTATAAAGTCCATTCCCTGTAGGGAGATGGACCACCTCAACAGTTTAGGATTTTCACCTTTCATTTGCATCAGCCATTTGAGAGGTCTGTGGTCAGTTTGAACTAGGAAGTGAGTCCCAAAGAGGTATGGTCTCAGCTTCTTCAGGGACCAAACCACAGCAAAGGCCTCCCTCTCAATGGCACTCCAACGCTGCTCCCTGGGGAGTAACCTCCTGCTAATGAAAGCAACAGGCTGGTCAAGGCCATCATCATTTGTTTGGGACAAAACTGCCCCTATCCCATGTTCAGAGGCATCTGTCTGCACAATGAACTGCTTAGAATAATCTGGAGCTTTTAGAACTGGTGCTGAGCACATTGCTTGTTTCAGGGTGTCAAAGGCCTGTTGGCAGTCCACAGTCCAGTTCACTTTCTTGGGCATTTTCTTGGAGGTGAGTTCAGTGAGGGCTGTCACAATGGATCCATATCCCTTCACAAACCTCCTGTAATACCCAGTCAAGCCAAGGAATGCCCTGACTTGAGTCTGGGTTTTTGGAGCTACCCAGTCCAGAATAGTCTGGATCTTGGGTTGGAGTGGCTGAACTTGGCCTCCACCTACAAGGTGTCCCAAGTAAACCACAGTTCCCTGCCCTATCTGGCATTTGGATGCCTTGATAGAGAGGCCTGCAGATTGCAGAGCCTTCAAAACCTTCCTCAGGTGGATCAGGTGATCCTGCCAGGTGGAGCTAAAGACAGCAATATCATCAAGATAAGCTGTGCTAAAGGACTCCAAGCCAGCAAGGACTTGATTCACCAACCTTTGGAAGGTGGCAGGGGCATTCTTTAAACCAAAGGGCATAACAGTAAACTGGTAATGCCCATCAGGTGTGGAGAATGCTGTCTTTTCTTTTGCTCCAGGTGCCATTTTTATTTGCCAGTACCCTGCTGTCAAGTCAAAGGTACTTAGAAATTTGGCAGCACCTAATTTATCAATGAGCTCATCAGCTCTTGGAATTGGATGGGCATCTGTCTTGGTGACAGAATTGAGCCCTCTGTAGTCCACACAAAACCTCATCTCTTTCTTTCCATCTGTGGTGTGAGGTTTGGGGACTAAGACCACTGGGCTAGCCCAGGGGCTGTCAGAGCGCTCAATTACTCCCAATTCCAGCATCTTGTGGACTTCCACCTTGATGCTTTCCTTAACATGGTCAGACTGTCTGAAGATTTTGTTCTTGACAGGCATGCTGTCTCCTGTGTCCACATCATGGGTACACAGGTGTGTCTGACCAGGGGTTAGGGAGAAAAGCTCAGGAAACTGTTGTAGGACTCTCCTACAATCAGCCTGCTGTTGGCCAGAGAGGGTGTCTGAGTAGATCACTCCATCTACTGTGCCATCTTTTGGGTCTGATGACAGAAGATCAGGGAGAGGTTCACTCTCTGCCTCCTGATCCTCATCTGTTACCATTAACAGATTCACATCAGCCCTGTCATGGAAGAGCTTAAGGCGGTTCACATGGATCACCCTCTTGGGGCTCCTGCTTGTGCCCAGGTCCACCAGGTAGGTGACCTGACTCTTCCTCTCTAGCACTGGGTAAGGGCCACTCCATTTGTCCTGGAGTGCCCTGGGAGCCACAGGCTCCAGAACCCAGACTTTCTGCCCTGGTTGGAACTCAACCAGTGCAGCCTTTTGGTCATACCAAAACTTCTGGAGTTGTTGGCTGGCCTCAAGGTTTTTGGTTGCCTTTTCCATGTACTCTGCCATTCTAGAGCGAAGGCCAAGTACATAGTCCACTATGTCCTGTTTAGGCTCATGGAGAGGTCTCTCCCAGCCTTCTTTAACAAGGGCAAGTGGTCCCCTTACAGGATGACCAAACAGAAGTTCAAAGGGTGAGAATCCTACTCCCTTCTGTGGTACCTCCCTGTAAGCGAAAAGCAGACATGGCAGGAGGACATCCCATCTCCTTTTGAGTTTTTCTGGGAGCCCCATGATCATGCCTTTTAATGTCTTGTTGAATCTCTCAACCAAGCCATTAGTTTGTGGATGGTATGGTGTAGTGAATTTATAAGTCACTCCACACTCATTCCACATGTGCTTTAGGTATGCTGACATGAAGTTGGTACCTCTGTCAGACACCACCTCCTTAGGGAAACCCACTCTGGTAAAGATACCAATGAGGGCCTTGGCTACTGCAGGGGCAGTAGTCGACCTAAGGGGAATAGCTTCAGGATACCTGGTAGCATGATCCACTACTACCAGGATATACATATTTCCTGAGGCTGTGGGAGGTTCTAGTGGACCAACTATGTCCACACCCACTCTTTCAAAGGGCACCCCCACCACAGGAAGTGGAATGAGGGGGGCCTTTGGATGCCCACCTGTCTTACCACTGGCTTGACAGGTGGGGCAGGAGAGGCAAAACTCCTTAACCATGTTGGACATATTGGGCCAGTAGAAGTGGTTGACTAACCTCTCCCACGTCTTGGTTTGTCCCAAATGTCCAGCAAGGGGAATGTCATGGGCCAATGTTAGGATGAACTCTCTGAACAGCTGAGGCACTACCACTCTCCTAGTGGCACCAGGTTTGGGGTCTCTGGCCTCAGTGTACAGGAGCCCATCTTCCCAATAGACCCTATGTGTTCCATTTTTCTTGCCTTTGGACTCTTCAGCAGCTTGCTGCCTAAGGCCTTCAAGAGAGGGACAGGTTTCTTGTCCCTTACACAGCTCTTCCCTTGAGGGTCCCCCTGGGCCCAAGAGCTCAACCTGATAAGGTTCAAGCTCCAAAGGCTCAGTTCCTTCAGAGGGCAGAACTTCTTCCTGAGAAGAGGGGTTCCCTTTCTTTTGCTGTGTTGCAGTTGGTTTCCCAACTGACTTTCCTTTTCTCTTGGTAGGCTGGGCCATTCTTCCAGACTCCAGCTCTACTTGTTCACCCTGTGCCTTGCACTGTGCTCTTGTTTTCACACACACCAGTTCAGGGATACCCAGCATTGCTGCATGAGTTTTTAGTTCTACCTCAGCCCATGCTGAGGACTCCAGGTCATTTCCAAGCAGACAGTCCACTGGGATATTTGAGGAGACCACCACCTGTTTCAGGCCATTGACCCCTCCCCATTCTAAAGTAACCATTGCCATGGGATGTACTTTTCTCTGATTGTCAGCGTTGGTGACTGTGTAAGTTTTTCCAGTCAGGTATTGGCCAGGGGAAACCAGTTTCTCTGTCACCATGGTGACACTGGCACCTGTATCCCTCAGGCCCTCTATTCTAGTCCCATTAATTAAGAGTTGCTGTCTGTATTTTTGCATGTTAGGCGGCCAGACAGCTAGTGTGGCTAAATCCACCCCACCCTCAGAAACTAGAGTAGCTTCAGTGTGGACCCTGATTTGCTCTGGGCACACTGTTGATCCCACTTGGAGACTAGCCATACCAGTGTTACCTGGATGGGAGTTTGGAGTGGAACCTTTCTTGGGACAGGCCTTGTCTCCAGTTTGGTGTCCATGCTGTTTACAGCTATGACACCAGGCCTTTTTGGGATCAAAGTTTTTACCCTTGTACCCATTGTTTTGTGAAGAGGCTCTGGGCCCACCCTCCTGTGCAGGTTTTTGGGGGCCTGTAGAAGACTCTTTACTATTTTTAGTTTTGGTTGTCTCATCACCCTTCTGCTGGGGAGTCTTTGTGACCCCTTTCTTTTGGTCACCCCCTGTTGAAGTCTTGGACACCCTTGTCTTGACCCAATGGTCCGCCTTTTTTCCCAATTCTTGGGGAGAAATTGGTCCTAGGTCTACCAGATGCTGATGCAGTTTATCATTGAAACAATTACTTAACAGGTGTTCCTTCACAAATAAATTGTACAGCCCATCATAATTACTTACACCACTGCCTTGAATCCAACCATCTAGTGTTTTCACTGAGTAGTCAACAAAGTCAACCCAGGTCTGGCTCGAGGATTTTTGAGCCCCCCTGAACCTAATCCTGTACTCCTCAGTGGAGAATCCAAAGCCCTCAATCAGGGTACCCTTCATGAGGTCATAGGATTCTGCATCTTGTCCAGAGAGTGTGAGGAGTCTATCCCTACACTTTCCTGTGAACATTTCCCAAAGGAGAGCACCCCAGTGAGATCTGTTCACTTTTCTGGTTACACAAGCCCTCTCAAAAGCTGTGAACCATTTGGTGATGTCATCACCATCTTCATATTTAGTTACAATCCCTTTAGGGATTTTCAACATGTCAGGAGAATCTCTGACCCTATTTATGTTGCTGCCACCATTGATGGGTCCTAGGCCCATCTCTTGTCTTTCCCTCTCTATGGCTAGGATCTGTCTTTCCAAAGCCAATCTTTTGGCCATCCTGGCTAACTGGATGTCCTCTTCACTGGGGCTATCCTCAGTGATTTCAGAGGTGTTGGTCTCTCCTGTGAGGGAACCAGCATCTCTGACTATTATTTTTGGAGTCAGGGTTTGAGGGACCCTGTTCTCCCTAGATAGGACTGGTAGGGGGGAATTGTCCTCCAAGTCACTATCCTCTTCCTCTGAGTTGCCACCCTCAGAGGGGTTGGCCTTTTCAAACTCTGCCAAAAGCTCCTGGAGCTGTATTTTGGTAGGTTTGGGGCCCATTGTTATTTTCTTTATTTTACAGAGTGACCTTAGCTCCCTCATCTTAAGATGGAGGTAAGGTGTGGTGTCGAGTTCCACCACAGTCACATCTGTGCTAGACATTTTGCTTCTAAAAGTTGGAATACTTTTTAAGAATCTACAACTGGTTCTAGAATCTAATTCAAACTTTTACAAACTTTTAAACTCTAAAAGAAATGCTAAACAGGATCTAACACAAGGCCCTAGCAGGTCTTTTAAGAATTTAGAAAACTTTTCAAATTGCAAAAATCAATTTCTAATGACAATTTTGGAATTTGTCGTGTGATCAGGTATTGGCTGAGTAGTCCAGCAAATGCAAAGTCTTGTACCCCACCGCTGATCCACCAATGTAGGACGTTGGCTCTGTATGTGCTATTTCAAAGTAAGGAATAGCATGCACAGAGTCCAAGGGTTCCCCTTAGAGGTAAAATAGTGGTAAAAATAGATAATACTAATGCTCTATTTTGTGGTAGTGTGGTCGAGCAGTAGGCTTATCCAAGGAGTAGTGTTAAGCATTTGTTGTACATACACATAGACAATAAATGAGGTACACACACTCAGAGACAAATCCAGCCAATAGGTTTTGTATAGAAAAATATCTTTTCTTAGTTTATTTTAAGAACCACAGGTTCAAATTCTACATGTAATATCTCATTTGAAAGGTATTGCAGGTAAGTACTTTAGGAACTTTAAATCATAAAAATTGCATGTATACTTTTCAAGTTATTGACAAATAGCTGTTTTAAAAGTGGACACTTAGTGCAATTTTCACAGTTCCTAGGGGAGGTAAGTATTTGTTAGGTTAACCAGGTAAGTAAGACACTTACAGGGCTCAGTTCTTGGTCCAAGGTAGCCCACCGTTGGGGGTTCAGAGCAACCCCAAAGTCACCACACCAGCAGCTCAGGGCCGGTCAGGTGCAGAGTTCAAAGTGGTGCCCAAAACACATAGGCTAGAATGGAGAGAAGGGGGTGCCCCGGTCTGCTTGCAGGTAAGTACCCGCGTCTTCGGAGGGCAGACCAGGGGGGTTTTGTAGGGCACCGGGGGGGACACAAGTCCACACAGAAATTTCACCCTCAGCGGCGCGGGGGCGGCCGGGTGCAGTGTAGAAACAAGCGTCGGGTTCGCAATGTTAGTCTATGAGAGATCTCGGGATCTCTTCAGCGCTGCAGGCAGGCAAGGGGGGGGTTCCTCGGGGAAACCTCCACTTGGGCAAGGGAGAGGGACTCCTGGGGGTCACTTCTCCAGTGAAAGTCCGGTCCTTCAGGTCCTGGGGGCTGCGGGTGCAGGGTCTCTCCCAGGTGTCGGGACTTTAGGTTCAAAGAGTCGCGGTCAGGGGAAGCCTCGGGATTCCCTCTGCAGGCGGCGCTGTGGGGGCTCAGGGGGGACAGGTTTTGGTACTCACAGTATCAGAGTAGTCCTGGGGTCCCTCCTGAGGTGTTGGATCGCCACCAGCCGAGTCGGGGTCGCCGGGTGCAGTGTTGAAAGTCTCACGCTTCTTGCGGGGAGCTTGCAGGGATCTTTAAAGTTGCTGGAAACAAAGTTGCAGCTTTTCTTGGAGCAGGTCCGCTGTCCTCGGGAGTTTCTTGTCTTTTCGAAGTAGGGGCAGTCCTCAGAGGATGTCGAGGTCGCTGGTCCCTTCGGAAGGCGTCGCTGGAGCAGGATCTTTGGAAGGCAGGAGACAGGCCGGTGAGTTTCTGGAGCCAAGGCAGTTGTCGTCTTCTGGTCTTCCGCTGCAGGGGTTTTCAGCTGGGCAGTCCTTCTTCTTGTAGTTGCAGGAATCTAATTTTCTAGGGTTCAGGGTAGCCCTTAAATACTAAATTTAAGGGCGTGTTTAGGTCTGGGGAGTTAGTAGCCAATGGCTACTAGCCCTGAGGGTGGGTACACCCTCTTTGTGCCTTCTCCCAAGGGGAGGGGGTCACAATCCTAACCCTATTGGGGGAATCCTCCATCTGCAAGATGGAGGATTTCTAAAAGTTAGAGTCACCTCAGCTCAGGACACCTTAGGGGCTGTCCTGACTGGCCAGTGACTCCTCCTTGTTTTTCTCATTATTTTCTCCGGCCTTGCCGCCAAAAGTGGGGCCTGGCCGGAGGGGGCGGGCAACTCCACTAGCTGGAGTGTCCTGCTGGGTTGGCACAAAGGAGGTGAGCCTTTGAGGCTCACCGCCAGGTGTGACAATTCCTGCCTGGGGGAGGTGTTAGCATCTCCACCCAGTGCAGGCTTTGTTACTGGCCTCAGAGTGACAAAGGCACTCTCCCCATGGGGCCAGCAACATGTCTCGGTTTGTGGCAGGCTGCTAAAACTAGTCAGCCTACACAGATAGTCGGTTAAGTTTCAGGGGGCACCTCTAAGGTGCCCTCTGTGGTGTATTTTACAATAAAATGTACACTGGCATCAGTGTGCATTTATTGTGCTGAGAAGTTTGATACCAAACTTCCCAGTTTTCAGTGTGGCCATTATGGTGCTGTGGAGTTCGTGTAAAACAGACTCCCAGACCATATACTCTTATGGCTACCCTGCACTTACAATGTCTAAGGTTTTGTTTAGACACTGTAGGGGTACCATGCTCATGCACTGGTACCCTCACCTATGGTATAGTGCACCCTGCCTTAGGGCTGTAAGGCCTGCTAGAGGGGTGTCTTACCTATACTGCATAGGCAGTGAGAGGCTGGCATGGCACCCTGAGGGGAGTGCCATGTCGACTTACTCGTTTTGTCCTCACTAGCACACACAAGCTGGCAAGCAGTGTGTCTGTGCTGAGTGAGAGGTCTCCAGGGTGGCATAAGACATGCTGCAGCCCTTAGAGACCTTCCTTGGCATCAGGGCCCTTGGTACTAGAAGTACCAGTTACAAGGGACTTATCTGGATGCCAGGGTCTGCCAATTGTGGATACAAAAGTACAGGTTAGGGAAAGAACACTGGTGCTGGGGCCTGGTTAGCAGGCCTCAGCACACTTTCAATTGTAAACATAGCATCAGCAAAGGCAAAAAGTCAGGGGGCAACCATGCCAAGGAGGCATTTCCTTACACCACCCTTCTCCAGCTAAAAGTCCCACCCACTTCTATGGGCACAAAAGCCACAGGCCTATCAGTGACCCTGTCTGGGCTAACTCTTACTCTGGCCATCTCACCTGGGATGTACTGGTTTGAGAACACCAGCCTGTCATGCACAATAGTGTGACTGGCACAAGTGTCTCTCAGGGCAGTGGCTGGGATTCCATTCACCAGTAGGTGGTGGAAGTGTCTACTTCCCTCTGGAATCTCCAACTCACCTGTTGGGCCCTTTTTCCAGTTGAAGGCTATGAAGACCTCCTCATCTGAGGAGTCATCTCCAATGGCTACACTGGTTACCCCTGGGATTTGGCTAGGGGGTTTGTTTTTGGGACAAGAAGTGTCCTTGGTGTGGTGCCCTGTCTGTTTACAGTTATGGCACCATGCCTTAGTGGCATCCCAGCTCTTACCCTGGTACCCACCTTTGTTTTGGGTTGTGTCTCTGGGCCCACCCACCTGGTCTGGTTTTTGGGGGCCTACAGGGGACTCTTTTTCTTTGTTTCTAGTGTCACCCACTTTCTCCTGGGGAGGCTTTGTAACCCCTTTCTTTTGGTCACCCCCAGTGGAAGTTTTGGTTACCCTAGTCTTGACCCAGTGGTCTGCCTTCTTTCCCAATTCTTGGGGAGAAATTGGACCTAGGTCTACCAGATACTGATGCAACGTTTCATTGAAGCAGTTACTTAAAATGTGTTCTTTCATAAATAAATTATAAAGCCCAACATAGTCATACACTTCATTTCCAGTTACCCAACCATCCAGTGTTTTCACTGAGTAGTCAACATAATCAACCCAGGTCTGGCTCGAGGATTTTTGAGCCCCCCTGAATCTAATTCTATACTCCTCAGTGGAGAATACAAAGCCCTCAATCAGGGTACCCTTCATGAGGTCATAAGATTCTGCATCTTTTTTAGAGAGTGTGAGGAGTCTATCCCTACACTTTCCTGTGAACATTTCCCAAAGGAGAGCACCCCAGTGAGATTTGTTCACTTTTCTGGTTACACAAGCCCTCTCAAAAGCTGTGAACCATTTGGTGATGTCATCACCATCTTCATATTTTGTTACAATCCCTTTGGGGATTTTCAACATGTCAGGAGAATCTCTGACCCTATTTATGTTGCTGCCACCATTGATGGGTCCTAGGCCCATCTCTTGTCTTTCCCTTTCTATGGCTAGGATCTGTCTTTCCAAAGCCAATCTTTTGGCCATCCTGGCTAACTGGATGTCCTCTTCACTGGAGTTATCCTCAGTGATTTCAGAGAGGTTGGTCCCTCCTGTGAGGGAACCAGCATCTCTGACTATTATTTGTGGAGTCAGGGCTTGAGAGGCCCTGTTCTCCCTAGATAGGACTGGTGGGGGGGAATCACCCTCCAAGTCACTATCTTCATCCTCTGTGTTGCCATCCTCAGAGGGGTTGGCCTTTGCAAACTCTGCCAACAGCTCCTGGAGCTGTAGTTTGGAAGGTCTGGGGCCCATTGTTATTTTCTTTATTTTACAGAGTGACCTTAGCTCCCTCATCTTAAGATGGAGGTAAGGTGTGGTGTCGAGTTCCACCACATTCACATCTGTACTAGACATTATGCTTCTAAAAGTTGGAATACTTTTTAAGAAACTAAAACTGGTTCTAGAATCTAATTCAAACTTTTAAACTCTAAAAGAAATGCTAACAGGGACTAACACAAGGCCCTAGCAGGACTTTTAAGAATTTAGAAAACTTTTCAAATTGCAAAAAATCAATTTCTAATGACAATTTTGGAATTTGTCGTGTGATCAGGTATTGGCTGAGTAGTCCAGCAAATGCAAAGTCTTGTACCCCACCGCTGATCCACCAATGTAGGAAGTTGGCTCTGTATGTGCTATTTCAAAGTAAGGAATAGCATGCACAGAGTCCAAGGGTTCCCCTTAGAGGTAAAATAGTGGTAAAAAGAGATAATACTAATGCTCTATTTTGTGGTAGTGTGGTCGAGCAGTAGGCTTATCCAAGGAGTAGTGTTAAGCATTTGTTGTACATACACATAGACAATAAATGAGGTACACACACTCGGAGACAAATCCAGCCAATAGGTTTTGTATAGAAAAATATATTTTCTTAGTTTATTTTAAGAACCACAGGTTCAAATTTAACATGTAATATCTTGTTTGACAGGTATTGCAGGTAAGTACATTAGGAACTTTGAATCATTTCAATTGCATGTATACTTTTCCAGTTATTCACAAATAGCTATTTTAAAAGTGGACACTTAGTGCAATTTTCACAGTTCCTGGGAGAGGTAAGTTTTTGTTAGTTTTACCAGGTAAGTAAGACACTTACAGGGTTCAGTTCTTGGTCCAAGGTAGCCCACCGTTGGGGGTTCAGAGCAACCCCAAAGTTACCACACCAGCAGCTCAGGGCCGGTCAGGTGCAGAGTTCAAAGTGGTGCCCAAAACGCATAGGCTTCAATGGAGAGAAGGGGGTGCCCCGGTTCCAGTCTGCCAGCAGGTAAGTACCCGCGTCTTCGGAGGGCAGACCAGGGGGGTTTTGTAGGGCACCGGGGGGGACACAAGCCCACACAGAAATTTCACCCTCAGCGGCGCGGGGGCGGCCGGGTGCAGTGTTAGAACAAGCGTCGGGTTCGCAATGGAAGTCAATGAGAGATCAAGGGATCTCTTCAGCGCTGCAGGCAGGCAAGGGGGGGCTTCCTCGGGGAAACCTCCACTTGGGCAAGGGAGAGGGACTCCTGGGGGTCACTTCTGCAGTGAAAGTCCGGTCCTTCAGGTCCTGGGGGCTGCGGGTGCAGGGTCTTTCCCAGGCGTCGGGACTTAGGTTTCAGAGAGTCGCGGTCAGGGGAAGCCTCGGGATTCCCTCTGCAGGCGGCGCTGTGGGGGCTCAGGGGGGACAGGTTTTGGTACTCACAGTCGTAGAGTAGTCCGGGGGTCCTCCCTGAGGTGTTGGTTCTCCACCAGCCGAGTCGGGGTCGCCGGGTGCAGTGTTGCAAGTCTCACGCTTCTTGCGGGGAGATTGCAGGGGTCTTTGAAGCTGCTCCTTTGGATAAAGTTGCAGTCTTTTTGGAGCAGGTCCGCTGTCCTCGGGAGTTTCTTGTCGTCGTCGAAGCAGGGCAGTCCTCAGAGGAGTCAGAGGTCGCTGGTCCCTTTGGAATGCGTCGCTGGAGCAGAGTTCTTTGGAAGGCAGGAGACAGGCCGGTGAGTTTCTGGAGCCAAGGCAGTTGTTGTCTTCTGGTCTTCCTCTGCAGGGGTTTTCAGCTAGGCAGTCCTTCTTCTTGTAGTTGCAGGAATCTAATTTTCTAGGGTTCAGGGTAGCCCTTAAATACTAAATTTAAGGGCGTGTTTAGGTCTGGGGGGTTAGTAGCCAGTGGCTACTAGCCCTGAGGGTGGGTACACCCTCTTTGTGCCTCCTCCCAAGGGGAGGGGGGCACATCCCTAATCCTATTGGGGGAATCCTCCATCTGCAAGATGGAGGATTTCTAAAAGTCAGAGTCACCCCAGCTCAGGACACCTTAGGGGCGCTGTCCTGACTGGCCAGTGACTCCTCCTTGTTTTTCTCATTATCTCTCCTGGACTTGCCACCAAAAGTGGGGGCTGTGTCCAGGGGGCGGGCATCTCCACTAGCTGGAGTGCCCTGGGGCATTGTAACACGAAGCTTGAGCCTTTGAAGCTCACTGCTAGGTGTTACAGTTCCTGCAGGGGGGAGGTGTGAAGCACCTCCACCCAGAGCAGGCTTTGTTTCTGTCCTCAGAGAGCACAAAGGCTCTCACCGCATGAGGTCAGAAACTCGTCTCTCAGTAGCAGGCTTGCACAGACCAGTCAGTCCTGCACTGAACAATTGGGTAAAATACAGGGGGTATCTCTAAGATGCCCTCTGTGTGCATTTTTTAATAAATCCAACACTGGCATCAGTGTGGGTTTATTATTCTGAGAAGTTTGATATTAAACTTCCCAGTATTCAGTGTAGCCATTATGGAGCTGTGGAGTTCGTTTTTGACAGACTCCCAGCCCATATACTCTTATGGCTACACTGCACTTACAATGTCTAAGGTTTTGCTTAGACACTGTAGGGGCATAGTGCTCATGCACATATGCCCTCACCTGTGGTACAGTGCACCCTGCCTTAGGGCTGTAAGGCCTACTAGAGGGGTGACTTACCTATGCCACAGGCAGTGGGAGGTTGGCATGGCACCCTGAGGGGAGTGCCATGTCGACTCAGTCATTTTCTCCCCACCAGCACACACAAGCTGGCAAGCAGTGTGTCTGTGCTGAGTGAGGGGTCCCTAGGGTGGCATAAGACATGCTGCAGCCCTTAGAGACCTTCCTTGGCATCAGGGCCCTTGGTACCAGGGGTACCAGTTACAAGGGACTTACCTGGGTGCCAGGGTTGTGCCAATTGTGGAGACAATGGTACATTTTAGGTGAAAGAACACTGGTGCTGGGGCCTGGTTAGCAGGGTCCCAGCACACTTCTCAGTCAAGTCAGCATCAGTATCAGGCAAAAAGTGGGGGGTAACTGCAACAGGGAGACATTTCTTTACAGCCTTGTTGAGAGATTCAACAAGACATTAAAGGGCATGATCATGGGTCTCCCAGAAAAACTCAAAAGGAGATGGGATGTCCTCCTGCCATGTCTGCTTTTCGCTTACAGAGAGGTGCCTGAGTAGGGTTCTCATGGGAGGAGCCAAGATGGCCACCGAGTCGGACGCTTGAGAACGGAGCTCCGACTCGGGCCTGGCCTACATATCCTGGTGGGCGCCCCCGGGCAGGGCACATCAATAATTGAGACGCGCACCGGCCCCCGGGGCGACCCTGGATCAAGGGAGCAGCCGAATCGCGGCTGATCGTGGCTGAAGCCGCGCCGTCCCGATCGCGGGATTCCGGCGGCGAAGAAGAGGTGCCCGACAAAGCGGCTCCCTGTAAATAAAATCGGAGGCAGGTGAGAGTGGGGACCACGGCGGCTGGAGATCTCGCACCCCCGGGACGCTGGTGTGAGGGGAGGGTCCGAGCGCTGGATCGGCCCTTTTGGGCCCCCGGCAACCAGGGGCGGCGCCCTGCTCCCCCTCCTCCCCCCGCCCTCCCGGCCGGGCCACGAACGGAGCGGGAGCTCCGCACCTTAATCCCGGCCGATCCTGCCGAGAGCAGGATCGGCGAAAATTAGCAGAAAGGAGGGGATCCTCTCCCCCCCCCCCTTTTATTGGTAGGTATCTGCGGTAACAATAACGCGCCCGCTCCCGAAGTGGGGTTTTAATCTGGCATAGATGTTTCGGACCTCCGCCTGCTGACCGCCGCACGCCGTCTCCCACCCTCCACCTGCAGAATTCTTCGCTGAGCTGAATTTGGACACGGAGCTGCGACCCGGCCCACAGCGCTCGGTCTGGAGACCTTGAGCAGATAAAGGGAAGCCGCCCCAGCACCAGGAACGCACGACACAGGGAACGCTCACCTGGGGCCGGGGCGAAGTGAGATACGCCTGCCGCAGGCATGCGGCCACATTCCCCCCTCCCGTCCTCCCTCCTGCGCGTGGGGATTGCGGTGGGCGGCACCCGACCCCAGTAGGGACCGACCGAAGGCACTTAATTCGGAGACTGGCTATTCTCCGCCCCCCTCTTCCGCCCGGCGCAGGAGTACACCCGGAAATTCCTACCGTAAGCGAACGGAGGCGCTCCCACGCAGACTGCGTGGACCCCCTGGATCTCCCCCCACCCCCAAAAAAAGGGGAATTTGCGAGTGGCTCCCAATAGGGGGCTAGGGGCTCACGCGGTCAATATCCTGTGCCCCGCCGGGCCTGCAGGAACCACAGCGACATCCCACATTACTTTTTGGGCCTGCCCCGCATAATAAATGAAGAGGCCCCTCAGGAAAGGCCCTGCAACCTGAAAGAAGCATAGTTGCACTCAAAATCATACAACTACCGAAAGATATATCCAATTACTCCCTCTATCCCTGGTAGATAGTGCCATTCGTAAGGAGAAGAAATGGCTGGGAAATCTAGGATGACAAAGAATCAGGAGCGAAATACGCCGGGCCTGGCGCACACTGAACAATCGCAAAATACAACCCTGCAATCGCTTGAAAATGCACTTCAAACGCACTCAGTGCAATTCGAAAAAGTACTACAGGCTATAATGGACACTAAATCTTCATTAGAACATAAAATAGATGCAGTAACGCAAGACTTAAATCTACTTAGAGTGGACCACCATAAACTGGCAGAAAGGGTGAAAATAACGGAGGATACCCTAGTAGCGACAGGCCCAACTGTATCAGACAATCAGAAACAAATACAACGGTTAGATTCGGAAGTAAAGACCCTTTGGAGACGGGCCGAAGAAGCAGAAAGCAGATCCAGACGCAACAACATTCGTCTAGTGGGGATACCGGAATTCCCCCCGGAACAAAACCCGGAGCTAACAACAGAGCAATGGCTAATTAAAGAGGTACTGAATGGCTCCCCCTCCAAGTTCTTCTCGGTAGAACGAGCAAATAGAATCCCGGGCAGACCTCCACTCCCGGGTCAGCCTCCTAGATCCCTCATAGTTAGACTCCTGAACTACCGGGACCGAGATCTGATTCTACAGCGTTTCCGCAACAAAGGTCCATTTCAATATGAGAATGCAGTGATCCAGGCATATCCGGACTTCACTCAAGAGGTACAGAACAGGAGGGACTCTTTCGTGAAAATCAAACAACGACTCCGGGAGCACAACATTAAGTACGCTCTCCTTTTTCCAGCTAAACTGAGGGTGAGCCTGGACGACCGCACACATATGTTTGCTTCCCCAGAAGATGCCTGGACATGGATGCATGCCAAAGGCCTCGCGCAGTCAAAAGAGGGCGCACCTGAGGAGGAAGAATGGACTGCCGCCGCAACTAAGAAACATAGCAAGAGGCGCCCAAGGGGCCACCCCACCGAGAAACAGGCGGCAGAAGAAAGAGCGAAAATACTAAAAGAAACTCCAATACTCATGCAAAACCCCTTTGAGATACTCCGGACGACTCCTACGTCCGCATCAGACTCGGACTCGACCAACTCTACTTCAACAATCATGGAAGCTCTCAGAGGCCCGGACATCACTCCAAGAACAGCAGACGAACTGTGAAATAGATAAAGCAAAAAAAGCGAGACTGTCAGGAACCGGCCAGGACATTGGGAGCCCAGATTCCTGAAGCGGCTAAAGCTGGAATCGTAACATAAACCACATTGACTCCGAAATGTATCTTTTCATGTTTTAGACTGCGCACCAGTGATTATGGCAGCATAAACGCGGTGGAGGGAGGGAGGGGGGAAAGATAAATGAGAGGGCCCTCTCGGGGGTTGTAGGAAGTTGGCTCTGTATGTGCTATTTCAAAGTGAGGAATAGCATGCACAGAGTCCAAGGGTTCCCCTTAGAGGTAAAATAGTGGTAAAAATAGATAATACTAATGCTCTATTTTGTGGTAGTGTGGTCGAGCAGTAGGCTTATCCAAGGAGTAGTGTTAAGCATTTGTTGTACATACACATAGACAATAAATGAGGTACACACACTCAGAGACAAATCCAGCCAATAGGTTTTTGTATAGAAAAATATATTTTCTTAGTTTATTTTAAGAACCACAGGTTCAAATTCTACATGTAATATCTCATTCGAAAGGTATTGCAGGTACGTACTTTAGGAACTTTAAATCATAAAAATTGCATGTATACTTTTCAAGTTATTGACAAATAGCTGTTTTAAAAGTGGACACAGTGCAATTTTCACAGTTCCTAGGGGAGGTAAGTATTTGTTAGGTTAACCAGGTAAGTAGGACACTTACAGGGCTTAGTCCTTGGTCCAAAGTAGCCCACCGTTGGGGGTTCAGAGCAACCCCAAAGTTACCACACCAGCAGCTCAGGGCCGGTCAGGTGCAGAGGTCAAAGTGGTGCCCAAAACACATAGGCTTCAATGGAGAAGGGGGTGCCCCGGTTCCAGTCTGCCAGCAGGTAAGTACCCGCGTCTTCGGAGGGCAGACCAGGGGGGTTTTGTAGGGCACCGGGGGGGACACAAGCCCACACAGGAATTTCACCCTCAGCGGCGCGGGGGCAGCCGGGTGCAGTGTTAGAACAAGCGTCGGGTTTGTAGTGTTAGTCTATGGGAGATCTAGGGATCTCTTCAGCGCTGCAGGCAGGCAAGGGGGGGGTTCCTCGGGGAAACCTCCACTTGGGCAAGGGAGAGGGACTCCTGGGGGTCACTTCTCCAGTGAAAGTCCGGTCCTTCAGGTCCTGGGGGCTGCGGGTGCAGGGTCTCTCCCAGGCGTCGGGTTTTGGATTCAAGGAGTCGCGGTCAGGGGAAGCCTCGGGATTCCCTCTGCAGGCGGCACTGTGGGTGCTCAGGGGGGACAGGTTTTTGTACTCACAGTATCAGAGTAGTCCTGGGGTCCCTCCTGAGGTGTTGGATCTCCACCAGCCGAGTCGGGGTCGCCGGGTGCAGTGTTGCAAGTCTCACGCTTCTTGCGGGGAGCTTGCAGGGTTCTTTCAAGGCTGCTGGAAACAAAGTTGCAGCCTTTCTTGGAGCAGGTCCGCTGTCCTCGGGAGTTTCTTGTCTTTTCGAAGCAGGGGCAGTCCTCAGAGGATGTCGAGGTCGCTGGTCCCTTTGGAAGGCGTCGCTGGAGCAGGATCTTTGGAAGGCAGGAGACAGGCCGGTGAGTTTCTGGAGCCAAGGCAGTTGTCGTCTTCTGGTCTTCCTCTGCAGGGGTTTTCAGCTAGGCAGTCCTTCTTCTTGTAGTTGCAGGAATCTAATTTTCTAGGGTTCAGGGTAGCCCTTAAATACTAAATTTAAGGGCGTGTTTAGGTCTGGGGGGTTAGTAGCCAATGGCTACTAGCCCTGAGGGTGGTTACACCCTCTTTGTGCCTCCTCCCAAGGGGAGGGGGTCACAATCCTAACCCTATTGGGGGAATCCTCCATCTGCAAGATGGAGGATTTCTAAAAGTTAGAGTCACTTCAGCTCAGGACACCTTAGGGGCTGTCCTGACTGGCCAGTGACTCCTCCTTGTTGCTTTCTTTGTTCCCTCCAGCCTTGCCGCCAAAAGTGGGGGCCGTGGCCGGAGGGGGCGGGCAACTCCACTAAGCTGGAGTGCCCTGCTGGGCTGTGACAAAGGGGTGAGCCTTTGAGGCTCACCGCCAGGTGTCACAGCTCCTTCCTGGGGGAGGTGTTAGCATCTCCACCCAGTGCAGGCTTTGTTACTGGCCTCAGAGTGACAAAGGCACTCTCCCCATGGGGCCAGCAACATGTCTCTGGTGTGGCAGGCTGCTGGAACTAGTCAGCCTACACAGACAGTCGGTTAAGTTTCAGGGGGCACCTCTAAGGTGCCCTCTGTGGTGTATTTTACAATAAAATGTACACTGGCATCAGTGTGCATTTATTGTGCTGAGAAGTTTGATACCAAACTTCCCAGTTTTCAGTGTAGCCATTATGGTGCTGTGGAGTTCGTGTTTGACAGACTCCCAGACCATATACTCTTATGGCTACCCTGCACTTACAATGTCTAAGGTTTTGTTTAGACACTGTAGGGGTACCATGCTCATGCACTGGTACCCTCACCTATGGTATAGTGCACCCTGCCTTAGGGCTGTAAGGCCTGCTAGAGGGGTGTCTTACCTATACTGCATAGGCAGTGAGAGGCTGGCATGGCACCCTGAGGGGAGTGCCATGTCGACTTACTCGTTTTGTCCTCACTAGCACACACAAGCTGGCAAGCAGTGTGTCTGTGCTGAGTGAGAGGTCTCCAGGGTGGCATAAGACATGCTGCAACCCTTAGAGACCTTCCTTGGCATCAGGGCCCTTGGTACTAGAAGTACCAGTTACAAGGGACTTATCTGGATGCCAGGGTCTGCCAATTGTGGATACAAAAGTACAGGTTAGGGAAAGAACACTGGTGCTGGGGCCTGGTTAGCAGGCCTCAGCACACTTTCAATTGTAAACATAGCATCAGCAAAGGCAAAAAGTCAGGGGGCAACCATGCCAAGGAGGCATTTCCTTACAGGGGTGCTCACATAAACGCATGTGCACATTCACAGACCAGGTCTGAGGAAGGGTGTGTGCTCCGCATAGGTGACACGCCCGACCAGAATGAGTACCCCCCCACTAGTGTCCGAACAGATACCGGCCCCACCTAGTAACAAAGTTGGGGTTCTTCTATTATTTGTTTCCCTTTTTTCTTTAAGTTTGTGTGGTAGTATTCAATTAGAGGCATTAGTAAACACGGTGGGTGGGATAGTGGGAGTTAGAGGGGTTAGACGAGGTCAACACCGCCAGCAGGGTACACTAACACGTTCGCCAGCTCTAGACATAGACCTAATAAAATGCGCAGATAGCTGGGAGGAAATGGGACTAAAAAGGGAACAAAAGATCGCGGCACCACACAGGGCAACATGGCTCAACAAACTGTAGCAGACGCACAACAATATGAGATAATTACATGGTATGTAAGGGGAATGTCCACACCGAGCAAGAGAGCGCAAGTACACGCACGCCTCAAGCGCTTAAAGGCCCACATAGTTATCCTACAAGAAACACACTTAATGGATGATGAACTACAAGAGATTCAGACGAAATGGGGTGGGCAGGTCACAGGCACAACACACTCAGCGTACGCCAGGGGGGTATTGATCTGGATAGCTAGAGGTGTCCCATTTGCCAGAACCTCGCACAAGATTGACACAGGGGGCAGATATGTGATAGTGGAAGGCCACCTAGATGGGAGACAATTAGCCCTCATAGGGATATACGCACCCAACAACGCGCAGGCGAGATTCTTGGAGTCGTTAACCCCGGCGCTGCTGGACAACCCAGCGGCGCCCACAATATGGGGGGGTGACTTTAATTGCCTCCCGGACGTAGAGTTAGACAGATCGGTTCCTCCTAAAACAGCAGTAATATTCAGAAGCATCAAAAGCCCACTACAGAAATGGGCAGATGACATGAGACTACATGATCTTTGGCGACTACAGCACCCCAGACAGAGAGAATACTCATTTTATTCTGTGCCACACAAGGTGCACACAAGAATAGATATAATCTGGGGCACCACTGATATACGCGCGCTAATGAAGGAATCAGAATATTTAGCTACAACACTGTCTGACCACTCCCCGCTCAAAATAACACTGGGCTGGGGCGGGACCCGACAGGCAATCCCCACATGGCGGCTGCAGCCAGAAGCGCTCCAGGACCAGGCCTATGCAGAGGAACTAGGTACAGCACTAAAGCAATATTGGGAAGTCAACTCTGACTCCGCAAACACAAGAGCAACGGAATGGGAGGCACATAAGGCGGTAGTGAGAGGGCTCTGTATGGCAACTTCGTGGGGGGTCAGGCGCGCCCTGCACTCGGAGATAAACAAATTGGAAAAGGAGCTGAGAACACTTGAAGTAGCGATAGCCGGTAATGCAGCACCATACGCCACACTAAAGGAAGCACGCATAAAATACAAAGAAACTGACTCCCGCCTCCGCAAACACGATCATAAGTATCATTTAATGCGTCAACAATCTGAGGGGGACAGGTCGGGCAGACTGTTGGCTTGGCTCCTTAAGGGAACCCAGCAACAGACCCCAATAGGGACTATAAAACTAGACAATAATGAGTGGGTCTCCACGCAAGCGGATATAAACAGGGTGTTCAGGGATTATTACACAAACCTATACACAAAACGCTCGGATTACACACCCGGTCAGCTCGAAACTTTCCTATCTGGCGCTAATTTAAAACAATTATCTCATGAGCACGCCGAAGAACTAGAAGCCCCATTGAGAGTAGAGGATCTAGAGGCCGCATTAACACAAATGCCAAGAAACAAGGCACCAGGAATGGATGGCCTCCCAATGGAATACTATGCGAAGTATTCGGCTCTCCTGAAGCCCCATCTATTAAAAGTATTCGAAGAGGCCTGGAGACACAATGCACTACCCCCCACACAGAGGGAAGCAGTGATAGCGGTCCTGCCCAAGCAGGGACGGGATCCCACTGATGTCAAATCATATAGACCACTATCACTTTTGAACACCGACTGTAAAATACTGGGCAAGATGTTGGCCAATAGGCTGGCCCCAGTCATCCACACACTGATACACGAAGATCAAAACGGCTTCATTCCCAAACGAAATACATTTCTAAACACTCGCCGCCTTCTGGGAGTGATGGGAAGCACCCCCCCGGACGCATATGACGAAATGGTACTATCATTGGACATAGAAAAGGCTTTTGACACGCTGGGGTGGGATTTCCTATTTGATACCATGCAGGAAATGGGAATAGGCCCAAAATACATACGATGGGTGCAGACATTGTACTCCGGGCCACAAGCAAGAGTCAGAACAGGCGGAACGGTATCTGAAAGCTTCCCGATCGCAAGGGGCACTAGACAGGGATGCCCCTTATCCCCCCTGCTATTTGCTATCGCTATGGAGCCCCTGGCTGCTCGCCTAAGATTGAGGGAGGAGGATTGGGGTACACTAAGGATCGGGACGAAACATATAATATCTTTGTACGCTGACGATGCCCTAATTTACCTCCGGAATGGAAACGAAACAATCCCATCAGTAATGACACTCCTTGCTGAGTTCGGCACAGTGTCTGGACTGGTAGTAAACTGGGAAAAATCGTGCGTATTTCCCCTAGTCGCCCGGACACTGTCAAACCGAACAACAACTTTATCCGGGCGCCTGAGATGGTGCTTTGACACATTTAAATACCTGGGGGTACAAATATACCATAAACAAGATGACCTCCGAGACGGTAACCTGGGGAGAGCACTTGCCTCCATTAAGGGATCACTCCGCTTCTGGGGCAGGCTGCCACTGTCACCAATGGGCAGAGTTGCAATAGCAAATATGCTGATACTTCCCCGCCTGCTGTATTATTTCTCTGCGCTGCCACTCTTAGTCCCCAAGAGCTTTTTCCGCGAACTTAACGGTGTACTGCTACAACTCATATGGGCAGGAGGCAGAGCGCGCGTCGCCCTCACCACACTACAACGCCCAGTAGCAGAAGGTGGCATGGGTGCCCCAAACTTCGAGCGCTACTATGCGGCTGCCCAGCTCCAGGTACTGGACTGGATACATAGACCTACAGTAGCAGAGTCAGCAGGAGCGTCAGCCAACCTAAAGGGTACACCAGTGGTCGCATGGATGGCAGCCGGAGCCCCGAAGGAAATAGCCGGCAAACCGCAATTGCAGGTGGCGCATGCGTGCTGGAAGAGATATATTCAGGGTGGACGCCGCGCGCTTCCCTACTCCCCTCTAGTGCAACTGGGGGCCCTCCCGGGCTGGGCTGGTGGAGACAAAAGAAGGTCTTTGACGGTGTGGGCAGAGGCGGGCATCGAGAAGGTCGGGGATTGCTTTGAGGAAGGGAAATTAATGACCTTCGAAGAAATACGCGACCTCTCAGCAGTAAGCCCAGGGCAATTTATGACGTATCACGCCCAATGCCACACCATAAAGAAGACATGGGGGTCGGGAGAACAGGAACCCGCGACCTCCACAGCTGTACACCATATGCTGCAATATGACGGCCAACTGCAAATAGTGTCGAACCTGTACAAAGTACTTAATAAGGAGACGGCACCCGCCCTGGGGAAAGCATTAACTAAGTGGAACGAGGTGCTCTCACTCCCGATCACGCTAGAGGAATGGCCTTGTGCCCTACTGCACACTAAGGGAGTATGGAGGAACCCAAGGTTCAGATATACGCAACTAAATTACCTACACCAAACGTACCTCTCTCCAGCCAGGATTAAAAGTATCTTCCCTAGCTCGGAGCCCGCTTGCCCAAGATGCCGTGCCCCGCTGGCACATTTCTATCACATGGTATGGGACTGTCCCCTAGTACGAGAAAAGTGGAGCGCAATAGTGGTAAAGGTATCTGAATTGACGGGCCTGGCACTCACAGCAGAGCCTAAATCCTGTTTGCTAGGCCTGAGAAATAGAAACAAAAAGCACAAGCACTTACATAAGTTTATTGATTTAGCTTTCGTAATGTACAAGAGATTGATAGCAATGAACTGTAAGTCGGCCGCCGCCCCGGACCTGAACTCCTGGCACAACGCGACACTAAGATGGGCCAGCGCAGAACTGATGGTGCTAAGGACCACAAAAATGGGACCACGACAGACGGGCGGCGAGGTGTGGGAGATCCTGATAGATAGACTAGACGCTAAAAGCGATGAGAAACCGCCCTGAACTAAACCACACGAACAGCTGTAAATAGCGGTCAGCCTCGACAGCTCCCCACCCCATCCTGCCCTATTGGGGACTTTTCAGGCGAGAATCATCGGAACGGGTGGCACCTCCCTGCACCTGTGTCCCATCACGATCGCCCATAGAAGAGATGCGTTTCCACAGCATAATGCGAGCTATACACCCCACATTCAGCACGCATATCCCCTACTGTATCAGTCCTTCCCTGACACAACATATAGGCGCCAGCACCACAAAAGAATTTGCCTGATGTATCGGAAATGTACTCACATTTTTATTTAGGCGAGCGATTGTTCAGGAACCATTTCTGTACCCCTTATTTAATGTGTGATAATGACCTCAGTTAAGTTGTTAAGTTAGTGTGTTAAACTGTGTATTAGCAACGCCATTGATGCAATATATCTGTAAAATGAGACTAGTAAATGTTGGAAGCAGAGTTAAAGCAAAAATGTAATAAAAATATTTAAAAAAATAAAAAAAAAGTAGGGTTCTCATCCTTTGAACTTCTGTTCGGCCACCCTGTAAGGGGACCACTAGCTCTTGTGAAAGAAGGCTGGGAGAGACCTCTTCATGAGCCTAAACAAGACATAGTGGACTATGTACTTGGCCTTCGCTCAAGGATGGCAGAGTACATGGAAAAGGCAAGCAAAAACCTCGAGGCCAGCCAACAGCTCCAGAAGTGTTGGTATGACCAAAAGGCTGCACTGGTTGAATTTCAACCAGGGCAGAAAGTCTGGGTTTTGGAGCCTGTGGCTCCCAGGGCACTTCAGGACAGATGGAGTGGCCCTTACCCAATCCTGGAAAAGAAGAGTCAAGTCACCTACCTGGTGGACCTAGGCACAAGCAGGAGCCCCAAGAGGGTGATCCATGTAAACCGCCTAAAACTCTTCTGTAAGGAAATGCCTCCTTGGCATGGTTGCCCCCTGACTTTTTGCCTTTGCTGATGCTATGTTTACAATTGAAAGTGTGCTGAGGCCTGCTAACCAGGCCCCAGCACCAGTGTTCTTTCCCTAACCTGTACTTTTGTATCCACAATTGGCAGACCCTGGCATCCAGATAAGTCCCTTGTAACTGGTACTTCTAGTACCAAGGGCCCTGATGCCAAGGAAGGTCTCTAAGGGCTGCAGCATGTCTTATGCCACCCTGGAGACCTCTCACTCAGCACAGACACACTGCTTGCCAGCTTGTGTGTGCTCGTGAGAACAAAACGAGTAAGTCGACATGGCACTCCCCTCAGGGTGCCATGCCAGCCTCTCACTGCCTATGCAAGTATAGGTCAGTCACCCCTCTAGCAGGCCTTACAGCCCTAAGGCAGGGTGCACTATACCATAGGTGAGGGTACCAGTGCATGAGCATGGTACCCCTACAGTGTCTAAGCAAAACCTTAGACATTGTAAGTGCAGGGTAGCCATAAGAGTATATGGTATGGGAGTCTGTCAAACACGAACTCCACAGCACCATAATGGCTACACTGAAAACTGGGAAGTTTGGTATCAAACTTCTCAGCACAATAAATGCACACTGATGCCAGTGTACATTTTATTGCAAAATACACCCCAGAGGGCACCTTAGAGGTGCCCCCTGAAACTTAACCGACTGTCTGTGTAGGCTGACTAGTTCCAGCAGCCTGCCACACCAGAGACATGTTGCTGGCCCCATGGGGAGAGTGCCTTTGTCACTCTGAGGCCAGTAACAAAGCCTGCACTGGGTGGAGATGCTAACACCTCCCCCAGGCAGGAACTGTGACACCTGGCGGTGAGCCTCAAAGGCTCACCCCTTTGTCACAGCCCAGCAGGGCACTCCAGCTTAGTGGAGTTGCCCGCCCCCTCCGGCCACGGCCCCCACTTTTGGCGGCAAGGCTGGAGGGAACAAAGAAAGCAACAAGGAGGAGTCACTGGCCAGTCAGGACAGCCCCTAAGGTGTCCTGAGCTGAAGTGACTCTAACTTTAAGAAATCCTCCATCTTGCAGATGGAGGATTCCCCCAATAGGGTTAGGATTGTGACCCCCTCCCCTTGGGAGGAGGCACAAAGAGGGTGTACCCACCCTCAGGGCTAGTAGCCATTGGCTACTAACCCCCCAGACCTAAACACGCCCTTAAATTTAGTATTTAAGGGCTACCCTGAACCCTAGAAAATTAGATTCCTGCAACAACAAGAAGAAGGACTGCCTAGCTGAAAACCCCTGCAGAGGAAGACCAGAAGACAACAACTGCCTTGGCTCCAGAAACTCACCGGCCTGTCTCCTGCCTTCCAAAGAACTCTGCTCCAGCGACGCCTTCCAAAGGGACCAGCGACCTCTGCATCCTCTGAGGACTGCCCTGCTTCGACGACGACAAGAAACTCCCGAGGACAGCGGACCTGCTCCAAAAAGACTGCAACTTTGTTTCAAGAAGCAGCTTTAAAGAACCCTGCAATCTCCCCGCAAGAAGCGTGAGACTTGCAACACTGCACCCGGCGACCCCGACTCGGCTGGTGGAGAACCAACACCTCAGGGAGGACCCCCGGACTACTCTACGACTGTGAGTACCAAAACCTGTCCCCCCTGAGCCCCCACAGCGCCGCCTGCAGAGGGAATCCCGAGGCTTCCCCTGACCGCGACTCTCTGAAACCTAAGTCCCGACGCCTGGAAAAGACCCTGCACCCGCAGCCCCCAGGACCTGAAGGACCGGACTTTCACTGCAGAAGTGACCCCCAGGAGTCCCTCTCCCTTGCCCAAGTGGAGGTTTCCCCGAGGAAGCCCCCCCTTGCCTGCCTGCAGCGCTGAAGAGATCCCTTGATCTCTCATTGACTTACATTGCGAACCCGACGCTTGTTCTAACACTGCACCCGGCCGCCCCCGCGCCGCTGAGGGTGAAATTTCTGTGTGGGCTTGTGTCCCCCCCGGTGCCCTACAAAACCCCCCTGGTCTGCCCTCCGAAGACGCAGGTACTTACCTGCAAGCAGACCGGAACCGGGGCACCCCCTTCTCATCATTATAGCCTATGCGTTTTGGGCACCACTTTGAACTCTGCACCTGACCGGCCCTGAGCTGCTGGTGTGGTAACTTTGGGGTTGCTCTGAACCCCCAACGGTGGGCTACCTTGGACCAAGAACTGAACCCTGTAAGTGTCTTACTTACCTGGTAAAACTAACAAAAACTTACCTCCCCCAGGAACTGTGAAAATTGCACTAAGTGTCCACTTTTAAAGTAGCTATTTGTGAATAACTTGAAAAGTATACATGCAATTGAAATGATTAAAAGTTCCTAATGTACTTACCTGCAATACCTTTCAAACAAGATATTACATGTTAAATTTGAACCTGTGGTTCTTAAAATAAACTAAGAAAAGATATTTTTCTATAACAAAACCTATTGGCTGGATTTGTCTCTGAGTGTGTGTACCTCATTTATTGTCTATGTGTATGTACAACAAATGCTTAACACTACTCCTTGGATAAGCCTACTGCTCGACCACACTACCACAAAATAGAGCATTAGTATTATCTATTTTTACCACTATTTTACCTCTAAGGGGAACCCTTGGACTCTGTGCATGCTATTCCTTACTTTGAAATAGCACATACAGAGCCAACTTCCTACATCTTCCATGATAGGGCTGATGTGAATCTGTTGATGGTAACAGATGAGGAGCAGGAAGCTGAGAGTGAGCCTCTCCCTGATCTCCTCTCTTCAGACCCTAAAGATGGCTCAGTGGATGGAGTGATCTATTCAGACACCCTCTCTGGCCAACAGCAAGCTGATTGTAGGAAGGTCCTGCAACAGTTTGCTGAGCTCTTTTCCCTAACCCCTGGTCAGACACACCTGTGTACCCATGATGTGGACACAGGAGACAGCATGCCTGTCAACAATGAAATCTTCAGACAGTCTGATCAAGTTAAGGAAAGCATCAAGGTGGAAGTCCACAAGATGCTGGAATTGGGAGTAACTGAGTACTCTGACAGCCCCTGGGCTAGCCCAGTGGTCTTAGTCCCCAAACCTCACACCAAAGAAGGAAAGAGAGAGATGAGGTTTTGTGTGGACTACAGAGGTCTTAATTCTGTCACCAAGACAGATGCCCATCCCATTCCTAGAGCTGACGAGCTGATTGACAAATTAGGTGCTGCCAAATTCTTAAGTACCTTTGACTTAACAGCAGGGTACTGGCAAATCAAAATGGCACCTGGAGCAAAAGAGAAAACAGCATTCTCCACACCTGATGGGCATTATCAGTTTACTGGTATGCCCTTTGGTTTAAAGAATGCCCCTGCCACCTTCCAAAGGTTGGTGAATCAAGTCCTTGCTGGGTTGGAATCCTTTAGTGCAGCTTATCTTGATGATATTGCGGTCTTCAGCTCCACCTGGCAGGATCACCTGGTCCACCTGAAGAAGGTTTTGAAGGCTCTGCAATCAGCAGGCCTCTCTATCAAGGCATCCAAATGCCAGATAGGGCAGGGAACTGTGGTTTACTTGGGACACCTTGTAGGTGGAGGCCAAGTTCAGCCACTCCAGCCTAAGATCCAGACTATTCTGGACTGGGCAGCTCCAAAAACCCAGACTCAAGTCAGGGCATTCCTTGGCTTGACTGGATACTATAGGAGGTTTGTGAAGGGATATGGATCCATTGTGACAGCCCTCACAGAACTCACCTCCAAGAAAATGCCCAAGAAAGTAAACTGGACTGTAGAATGCCAACAGGCCTTTGACACCCTGAAACAAGCTATGTGCACAGCACCAGTTCTAAAATCTCCAGATTACTCCAAGCAATTCATTGTGCAAACAGATGCCTCTGAACATGGGATAGGGGCAGTTTTGTCCCAAACAAATGATGATGGCCTTGACCAGCCTGTTGCTTTCATTAGCAGGAGGTTACTCCCCAGGGAGCAGCGTTGGAGTGCCATTGAGAGGGAGGCCTTTGCTGTGGTTTGGTCCCTGAAGAAGCTGAGACCATACCTCGTTGGTACTCACTTCCTAGTTCAAACTGACCACAGACCTCTCAGATGGCTGATGCAAATGAAAGGTGAAAATCCAAAACTGTTGAGGTGGTCCATCTCCCTACAGGGAATGGACTTTATAGTGGAACACAGACCTGGGACTGCCCATGCCAATGCAGATGGCCTTTCCAGGTTCTTCCACTTAGAAAATGAAGACTCTCTTGGGAAAGGTTAGTCTCATCCTCTTTCGTTTGGGGTGGGGGGGGGGAGTAGGGGGGGGGTTTGGTTGTGTAAGAAAATGCCTCCTTGGCATGGTTACCCCCTGACTTTTTGCCTTTGCTGATGCTATGTTTTGAATTGAAAGTGTGCTGAGGCCAGCTAACCAGGCCCCAGCACCAGTGTTCTTTCCCTAACCTGTACTTTTGATTCCACAATTGGCACACCCTGGCATCCATGTAAGTCCCTTGTAACTGGTACCCCTGGTACCAAGGGCCCTGATGCCAGGGAAGGTCTCTAAGGGCTGCAGCATATCTTATGCCACCCTGGGGACCCCTCACTCAGCACAGACACACTGCTTACCAGCTTGTGTGTGCTAGTGAGAACAAAACGAGTAAGTCGACATGGCACTCCCCTCAGGGTGCCATGCCTACCTCACACTGCCTATGCAGTATAGATAAGTCACCCCTCTAGTAGGCCTTACAGCCCTAAGGCGGGGGGCACTATACCATAGGTGAGGGCACTAGTGCATGAGCACTGTGCCCCTACAGTGTCTAAGCCAAACCTTAGACATTGTAAGTGCAGGGTAGCCATAAGAGTATATGGTCTGGGAGTCTGTCAAACACGGACTCCACAGCACCATAATGGCTACACTGAAAACTGGGAAGTTTGGTATCAAACTTCTCAGAACAATAAATGCACACTGATGCCAGTGTACATTTTATTGTAAAATACACCCCAGAGGGCACCTTAGAGGTGCCCCCTGAAACCTTAACCGACTATCTGTGTAGGCTGACTGGTTCCAGCAGCCTGCCACAACCGAGACATGTTGCTGGCCCCATGGGGAGAGTGCCTTTGTCACTCTGAGGCCAGTAACAAAGCCTACACTGGGTGGAGATGCTAACACCTCCCCCAGGCAGGAGCTGTCACACCTGGCGGTGAGCCTCAAAGGCTCACCCCTTTGTGCCAGCACCGCAGGACACTCCAGCTAGTGGAGTTGCCCGCCCCCTCCGGCCACGGCCCCCACTTTTGGCGGCAAGGCCGGAGAAAATAATGAGAAAAACAAGGAGGAGTCACTGGCCAGTCAGGACAGCCCCTAAGGTGTCCTGAGCTGAGGTGACTCTGACTTTTAGAAATCCTCCATCTTGTAGAAGGAGGATTCCCCCAATAGGGATAGGAATGTGACCCCCCTCCCCTTGGGAGGAGGCACAAAAAGGGTGTACCCACCCTCAGGGCTAGTAGCCATTGGCTACTAACCCCCCAGACCTAAACACGGCCTTAAATTTAGTATTTAAGGGCTTCCCTGAACCTAAGAATTTAGATTCCTGCAACTTACCGAAGAAGAAGACTGCTGAGCTGAAAACCCCTGCAGAAGAAGAAAGAAGACACCAACTGCTTTGGCCCCAGTCCTACCGGCCTGTCTCCTGCCTTCTAAAGAACCCTGCTCCAGCGACGCTTTCTCCAGGACCAGCGACCTCTGAATCCTCAGAGGACTGCCCTGCTTCCAAGAGACCAAGAAACTCCCGAGGACAGCGGCACTGCTCCAAAAGAACTGCAACTTTGTTTCAAGGAGCAGCTTTAAAGACCCTTCAACTCCCCGCAAGAAGCGTGAGACTTGCAACACTGCACCCGGCGACCCCGACTCGACTGGTGGAGAACCAACACCTCAGGGAGGACCCTCCGGCGACTCCGAGTCCGTGAGTAACCAAAGTTGCCCCCCCCTGAGCCCCCACAGCGACGCCTGCAGAGGGAATCCCGAGGCTCCCCCTGACCGCGACTGCCTGAACTCCATTTCCCGACGGCTGGAAAAGACCCTGCACCTGCAGCCCCCAGCACCTCAAGGAACGGAACTCCTGTGCAGGAGTGACCCCCAGGAGGCCCTCTCCCTTGTCCAGGTGGTGGCTACCCCGAGGAGCCCCCCCCTTGCCTGCCTGCGACGCTGAAGAGATCCCTTGATCTCTCATTGAACATCATTGAAAACCCGACGTGTGTTTGCACACTGCACCCGGCCGCCCCGCGCTGCTGACGGTGTACTTTCTGTGCTGACTTGTGTCCCCCCCGGTGCCCTACAAAACCCCCCTGGTCTGCCCTCCGAAGACGCGGGTACTTACCTGCTGGCAGACCGGAACCGGGGCACCCCCTTCTCTCCATTGAAGCCTATGTGTTTTGGGCACCTCTTTGACCTCTGCACCTGACCGGCCCTGAGCTGCTGGTGTGGTAACTTTGGGGTTGCTCTGAACCCCCAACGGTGGGCTACCTTGGACCCAAAACTGTAAGTGACTTACTTACCTGTGAAACCTAACAATACTTTACCTCCCCCAGGAACTGTGAAAATTGCACTAAGTGTCCACTTTTAAAACAGCTTATTGTGTTTTATGTAAAAAGTATACATGCTAATGTAATGATTCAAAGTTCCTAACGTACATACCTGCAATACCTTTCAAATGAGATATTACATGTAGAATTTGAACCTGTGGTTCTTAAAATAAACTAAGAAAATATATTTTTCTATAACAAAACCTATTGGCTGGATTTGTCTCTGAGTGTGTGTTCCTCATTTATTGCCTGTGTGTATGTACAACAAATGCTTAACACTACTCCTTTGATAAGCCTACTGCTCGACCACACTACCACAAAATAGAGCATTAGTATTATCTCTTTTGCCACTATCTTACCTCTAAGGGGAACCCTTGGACTCTGTGCATACTATTCCTTACTTTGAAATAGTGCATACAGCGCCAACTTCCTACATTAACACAAAAGACAGCACATTTTATTTAATTTCCAAACAAAATTAAATATAAAAAAGAAATAATAATTACAATAGGAGGATTGGAGCTTTTCTAAGCTCAATTAAAGCCACACATCAGCCATACTATATTCTGTTTAATGCACCCGCCCTGTTCCCACAAATCAAGCTGAGGATACTAATTTAATTTTTAGCCTCCAATTTCAAATTCCTTGACATTTACAGTACATTTTTAAAATTTCAATTGTACATTTACTAATTTTCTTTATATACAGTTTATTATTCTATTAATTAATGTATTTACGGTTGTAAGCCGTCGTGGACCCCCAGGGGTCCCTGGACCACATGTTGTGAACAACTTCACTAGAGGACCGGTATTTTTTCAGAGGACACTTCTAAGTGCATGTCATCATAAATCCAATACTGGCATCAGTATGGACTTATTAAGAGGAGGCATTTGATACCAAACACCATAGGTTTCAGTGAAACCATTATGTAGTTGGGTAACTCGTAATGACCAGCACCCGGTACATACCTTAAGATGGCTTCCCTGTTCACTTGCAATATTTAGCAACTGAACTAGACATCACAGGGGCATGCATGTCTGATCATGCAGATATGTCCTCACATCAAATAGGATAAAAATATAATACACCCTGCCTTACGGCTCTAAGGCCTGCCTAGGGGTGGGACCTACATATTTCATATGCAGTGATTTGGAGCATGGCACACAAGTGTGCCATGTCATGTTTTCACTCATGGCTTGCACCATGACACACAGTCTGAATGGCAGGCTGGGTGCAATTTCGATGGGGGTCTCTTAGGGTAGAACAATACATACTGCAGCCCTTAGGGTTCCTCTTTATTACCCAGGCGCTAGGTACCAGGGGTACCACTTACTAGAGACTTACAGTCACTAACACTTAAAGTGTGCGCCAATTGTACACAATTCAACCTTTTTCCTTGTTTTAGGGAAAGAGCATTGGAACTAGGGACCTGGGTAACAGGACCCCAGTGCACCTCAGTCGAAAACCTAAGTGGCAAAAAAGTATGGGCGACCATGTCAAAAGGGGGTACCTTACTGCACCAAGCATAACTATATCAGGTGCAAGACATTTCTGGTTATCACTGCCTATCTGTGCTTGAAGTATAGAAAAAATATCTTACTTACCTGTAATAAAGTCTTCTTAAAAATGAAGAACTGCCTGGACACTGGAATTATAACCCGCTATTTGTTGTGAAAACTGTTTGAGAGTGTAACTTAATACCATCTCCAGAGTAACCCTTGTGTGCCCGATCTCAGTACCCTGTGAAAGTAACTGCTAAAAAGGAGAACTTGGTAACTGAGTTGGAGTGGACCAATATTGAGGACATAGGACACTAGTGGTAAATTACAGTCACTGAGACGATTGAGGTCCAGTGATAATCAACTGTCCTGGGACCCCAAAAAGGCTTTGCAAAACCAAATACAGAAGATCAGGCCTACTGCTACTATTGATACAGGGACAATGATACAAGGGCACCAGATGAGAAGCTATGGGAAGTCTATGTAAGGCAGTCATCTCTAAATGACATAGCTGGTTAGAAAGGGTATCACTCGCATGGGAACACACACTCCCCTGGCTTGCAGTCACTGAGCTGTCAGCCTGAATCATGCCACAGGTGGAGATACTGGTACCCTGCTAGAGCAAAGACCAGTGCTCGTGCCTCTGCAGAGTCTTGTAGGTTCTCATCATCTAAATTAGGTCTTGTGATACTGAGAAAGAAGTAGGCCTTGATGGGGGGAACATTTTCAATGATTACTGGAGGTATAAGCCCACATCCTAGAGGTGGATATTGATCATTTAGATAGTAAATTAAGCAAACAGGACTTACCTAAAACGAAGACAGCCTTTAATACAGCGAACACAGCTCCATCCACAATCCGGTTCTGGGAGGCAGCAAGCAGGTGTCGGTCACAGGAGGAGCGAATCCCCACCGTAGGTTTATCTGGAAAAGGCAAGAGATGTTCGTATTTTGTTAGTGCATGGAACAATCTGTATGCATACCGTAGTGTGCACAAGGAAAACAGGCTGCATCAAGGTTAGCACAGGTGCATGGCAATCTAGCTCTACTGTGTAGGGACTACACTAATACAAACAAGGGAAACATTTCTGCAAACATGCAACTAACTTTAACAGCGAGCTAAGGCCCAGCTGTCAAGTTGTGTTAAACTGGAAAAAAAAAGAAGCTAAAAACGAAATCCCTACGCACGAGAAGACACAAAGTGTGTGGCATTTTCGGAGAGAGCCTGTGCACAGTCGCTGTTGATGGGCATCATGTGTGACCATCTTAGTTTATCACGGTTTCATAGGGACAACATTACTACTGCAATACACCCTCTGAGCACTCAATTAGAGGTAGTGAATATTCAATTCTCACAATCAAAAACACACAAAGTCAATGTTCAGCCAGACTGAGAGCTTCAACAAGGAGAGGACTACTAGAGGACTCTTCCAGGAGGTCATAAACTTGAATCAGCCCTGTGGGATCCCAGAATAAAATGGGTATTATCCTTTTCGCAAAAAGGCATTTTTTCATAAGGACTGAATTTCATTTTGCTTATCATTATACCCACAGTTGAGCTCTTACACACACACACCTTTTTTTTTTAAAATGGAACGGCAGGATCCACTATTTAGTTAAATAAGATTTTGCCTCAACACTGCCTGAGAGGTGTTTATGCCTTCAATTAAGATTGCCAAGCATACCCACCAGTACCCCATGCAATGTTTCAACTCAGTAACAGAGGAGGATCTGTATACCAGAGGAGAGAAGAGAGTGACTGCTCAGGAGAGGAGAGCTGCTGTCCCGCTACCTTCTTTCCAGAGGGACCCAAGCCAGCGAAGCATCCAAGGGGCCACATCGCTCGGTTCACATGGAGTGCCCATCTCTAGCTGGTTGTGGTTGTTATTACCACTTGCTAGTCACAAAGTTTAAAGTCTTTGGAGGAAGACTGGTGTGTGCAGAGACTACGGCAGGACGGTGCCTAGGGAGGCTCTGGAGTTCATGGGTTATGGTCATCTCCGGTACCTACAGTCTATTTTGAGCTGGTGGCTCAAAGTGCCTTAATAAGAGACACGTGGAGTGGCTCACCTTGTAATATTCAATTAGAACTATTCATCTCTATCCTTTGCTTACAGTACACTAACGCCCTGTAACCTGGATAACTAGCACTCCGTGTCACGCAGAAAACTTCTCAATCTCCTTTACATATCCTCCACAGTCTGTAAGGACAAACATTCAACACTGCATCATTATGGTTAAGCAACAGACAAAGGGGTAACAATGTTTGTGCAAGGAAATCTGGGGTCTCACGTGACAGAAACTAGTGTGTTATCAATGAGTGAAGAAGCATTGGTGTCCACAGCAAACTAAATTAACATACAAGTAAAGACTCACACTAAATAAACCACAATCATGCTCCCCTAAAACAGGAACTTCTATGTAGCCTGGGCCTCGCCTGTATTATATACCCAAGTTTAAATCTGAAAAGAAAAATACCTGCACTTTAAATTTCTGAATTTATTGTGAAGAAAAAAAGAAACCTGAACACGGTGCAATGACCAATTATAATTTGTCATTATCAGATGCATCTCAGGCCCAAGCCAAGAGAGGACATGTCAAAGGAGACAACGTAAAGTCTTAACAGATCCATTTTGGAAAAGCAGCAAGGTAATTCAGTTTTTGTGTGCGTCTATAATCTAGCACAGCTCATCCTACGATGTCAAGCGGTACTTACTTCCATCTTGTTGACATGGATTAAGCTGTGGAGTCTTGAAGAGGTGGAGTAAGATCCGACAGGTAAGACGCGCCCCTGGCTCGGAGTCCTGTTCACTGCATGCTGTGAAAATAAATGTTTGCTTTAGCACAAAACTTGTGAAGGACTGGGCTTAGGAAATGATTGCATGGTGACAGCCTAGAGAGAGCAAATATAGAAATAATGAGAGGTTTAGTGAAATAGAATGTAAAAACACCAAAGGATGTAAAGCAGGAAACACTAAGATAACTAAGGGAGCTATGCTGTGAATTACCAACATCTGGAAACTCTAGGGCTGCGATAACATACTGTAAGGAAATGCCTCCTTGGCATGGTTACCCCCTGACTTTTTGCCTTTGCTGATGCTATGTTTTGAATTAAAAGTGTGCTGAGGCCTGCTAACCAGGCCCCAGCACCAGTGTTCTTTCCCTAACCTGTACTTTTGATTCCACAATTGGCACACCCTGGCACCCAGATAAGTCCCTTGTAACTGGTACCTTTGGTACCAAGGGCCCTGATGCCAGGGAAGGTCTCTAAGGGCTGCAGCATGTATTATGCCACCCTAGAGACCCCTCACTCAGCACAGGCACACTGCTTACCAGCTTGTGTGTGCTAGTGAGAACAAAATGAGTAAGTCGACATGGCACTCCCCTCAGGGTGCCATGCCAGCCTCTCACTGCCTATGCAGTATAGGTAAGACACCCCTCTAGCAGGCCTTACAGCCCTAAGGCAGGGTGCACTATACCATAGGTGAGGGTACCAGTGCATGAGCACTGTGCCCCTACAGTGTCTAAGCAAAACCTTAGACATTGTAAGTGCAGGGTAGCCATAAGAGTATATGGTCTGGGAGTCTGTTTTACACGAACTCCACAGCACCATAATGGCTACACTGAAAACTGGGAAGTTTGGTATCAAACTTCTCAGCACAATAAATGCACACTGATGCCAGTGTACATTTTATTGTAAAATACACCACAGAGGGCACCTTAGAGGTGCCCCCTGAAACTTAACCGACTATCTGTGTAGGCTGACCGGTTCTAGCAGCCTGCCACACTAGAGACATGTTGCTGGCCCCATGGAGAGAGTGCCTTTGTCACTCTGAGGCCAGTAACAAAGCCTGCACTGGGTGGAGATGCTAACACCTCCCCCAGGCAGGAGCTGTAACACCTGGCGGTGAGCCTCAAAGGCTCACCCCTTTGTCACAGCACCGCAGGACACTCCAGCTAGTGGAGTTGCCCGCCCCCTCCGGCCCCGGCCCCCACTTTTGGCGGCAAGGCCGGAGAAAATAATGAGAAAAACAAGGAGGAGTCACTGGCCAGTCAGGACAGCCCCTAAGGTGTCCTGAGCTGAGGTGACTAACTTTTAGACATCCTCCATCTTGCAGATGGAGGATTCCCCCAATAGGATTAGGGATGTGACCCCCTCCCCTTGGGAGGAGGCACAAAGAGGGTGTACTCACCCTCAGGGCTAGTAGCCATTGGCTACTAACCCCCCAGACCTAAACACGCCCTTAAATTTAGTATTTAAGGGCTCTCCCTGAACCTAGAAATTAGATTCCTGCAACTACAAGAAGAAGGATTGCCTAGCTGAAAACCCCTGCAGAGGAAGACCAGAAGACAACAGCTGCCTTGGCTCCAGAAACTCACCGGCCTGTCTCCTGCCTTCCAAAGAACTCTGCTCCAGCGACGCCTTCCAAAGGGACCAGCGACCTCTGAATCCTCTGAGGACTGCCCTGCTTCGACGACGACAAGAAACTCCCGAGGACAGCGGACCTGCTCCAAAAAGACTGCAACTTTATCCAAAGGAGCAGCTTTAAAGAACCCTGCAATCTCCCCGCAAGAAGCGTGAGACTTGCAACACTGCACCCGGCGACCCCGACTCGGCTGGTGGAGAACCAAACCTCAGGGAGGACCCCTGGACTACTCTACGACTGTGAGTACCAAAAGCTGTCCCCCCTGAGCCCCCACAGCACCGCCTGCAGAGGGAATCCCGAGGCTTCCCCTGACCGCGACTCTCTGAAACCTAAGTCCCGACGCCTGGAAAAGGCCCTGCACCCGCAGCCCCCAGGACCTGAAGGACCGGACTTTCACTGCAGAAGTGACCCCCAGGAGTCCCTCTCCCTTGCCCAAGTGGAGGTTTCCCCGAGGAAGCCCCCCCTTGCCTGCCTGCAGCGCTGAAGAGATCCCTGGATCTCTCATTGACTTCCATTGCGAACCCGACGCTTGTTCTAACACTGCACCCGGCCGCCCCCGCGCCGCTGAGGGTGAAATTTCTGTGTGGGCTTGTGTCCCCCCCCGGTGCCCTACAAAACCCCCCTGGTCTGCCCTCCGAAGACGCGGGTACTTACCTGCTGGCAGACTGGAACCGGGGCACCCCCTTCTCTCCATTGAAGCCTATGCGTTTTGGGCACCACTTTGAACTCTGCACCTGACCGGCCCTGAGCTGCTGGTGTGGTAACTTTGGGGTTGCTCTGAACCCCCAACGGTGGGCTACCTTGGACCAAGAACTGAACCCTGTAAGTGTCGTACTTACCTGGTAAAACTAACAAAAACTTACCTCCCCCAGGAACTGTGAAAATTGCACTGTGTCCACTTTTGAAATAGCTATTTGTGAATAACTTGAAAAGTATACATGCAATTGAAATGATTCAAAGTTCCTAATGTACTTACCTGCAATACCTTTCAAACAAGATATTACATGTTAAATTTGAACCTGTGGTTCTTAAAATAAACTAAGAAAAGATATTTTTCTATACAAAACCTATTGGCTGGATTTGTCTCAGAGTGTGTGTACCTCATTTATTGTCTATGTGTATGTACAACAAATGCTTAACACTACTCCTTGGATAAGCCTACTGCTCGACCACACTACCACAAAATAGAGCATTAGTATTATCTATTTTTACCACTATTTTACCTCTAAGGGGAACCCTTGGACTCTGTGCATGCTATTCCTTACTTTGAAATAGCACATACAGAGCCAACTTCCTACACATACAGACTCTCAATTATTAGCCTGGGAGTACAATCAGTAGCTAAAGTAGCTGAGTACAAAGCCAAGAAGCAGCATGCAAATCAGTCTGGAAAACTCCCGGCTTGGTGGAAAAAAAGGTGCAATATTAGGTAGTACCAAGAGTAGGAAAGTAGCATCTTTCTGACATGGTTGCACCCACTTTTTGCCTGGTGTCAGCGTGTTTGGACTGCAGTGCACTGGGATTCTGCTAAGCAGGACCACAGTGTCTGTGCTCTGACCTCTTAATTTGGTTGTGGTAAACATTTACTCCCCACAATTGGCATACTGGTGCAACCATGAAAGCCCCAAGTATATGGTACTTAGGTACCCAGGGCATTGGGACACAGGGGACTCCCAGGGGCTGCAGCATGTATTGTGCCACCTATAGGAGCTTATGCAAACTGTGTCTGCAGGCCTGCCACTGCAGCCTGCGTGAAATTATGCATGCACCATTCACCCCAGATATAAGACTTGCCTTATATCATGGTCACTGCACTTAGACACCGTAAGTCACCCCTCTGGAAGGCCCTTCAGCTCAGGGGCAAGGTACATATCCCCAAGTATGAGAGAACCCCTGCATGAGCCGGGTACCCCTACAAACCCTAGACCCATTCCCTGGACTTTGAAAGTGCAGGGAAGCCATCTTAAGGTATCTAGTGGACACTGGTCAAAACAAGAGGTCCAACTACATAATGGCTTCTCCAAACTAAGCCAAGTTTGGTATCAAACATGTTGGAATCATGCAACTACACCGATTCCAGTTCTAGTTGCATGATACCATGTACTCTAGGGGTTTCCTCAGAGGATTTCCCAGTTCTGCCTGTGCAGCCTTACAGGGTCTGGCTGCCAGCCCATGCCACTGCAGACACAAGACAGCTCGAGGGTGACTCCAAGAATCTCCTACAGCCCCTGGACTCCTACTGATGAGCCCTTTTCAAGCAGGGAAAGGCAGCACAAAGGATGTCCTGCAAATAAGAGGTGTGACCATCGCTCCCTTTGAAATATGTGTCTCTGGGTTGGGGTGGGGTGCCCTCTGAGCGCCACCAGACATTTAATGCCCTCCTTGCATAATCAAGTTTGCACCAGTTCAGGAACCCTCAGTTCCCATTATGGTGCAAAACTACACAAAAGACAGGGGAGTGACCACCCCCGTCCAGCTCCTACCCTAGGGAGGTGCACAGAGCTCTGCCAGGTGGCCGGTTGATTTTGCCATCCTGGAAACAAGGTAGACAGAGGCCCCTGGGAGCATCTGACTGGTTCAGCCAGGTAAATGACGTCCCTAACCCCCCCCTCTGATAGGTGGGCCACTACAGAGAGTGACCAACACCCTTTTTAGGGCTAATTAAAAGCTCCCCCTAGGGTGGGTCCTCAGATTCGTTGAGAAAGACTTTTCAAGGATGTCTCTGCAAGACATCTTCTGCTCCTGGCCTCCGGAACCACTCCTGGTCTGCTTTTTGGAACTGAAACAAGGCTGTATCCAGTTGGGAGGGCTCCCACTGCAAGATTGTTTCTCCAGCTCCTGCAAGATTTCTTCAACATCTGTGGCTGGGCATCCTCCAAGGACTCTGCCAGCATGCACAAAGCAAGAAGGAATCTCCCTTGGAGTGAAGCAGTCACTCCCCTGCATCCGCAGGCACCTCAAGACAACGATGACCGGCTGGTGGATCCTGCTGTCCCAGAAACAACGTAAAGGCTCTGCTCACAGGTGGTGGTTCTGTAATCCTCTCCGGGTTCAACTTGTCTTCTGACCAACTTGGAAGACAGTGGACCCTTGCTGCAGCCACTGGAACGGAACCCCTGTGCACCGGGACTGTTGCTCTTGCCCAGGCTTGTTGGCTCTTCCTCCAAGAGATCTTTGAGCTCCAAGAATCCCCAGCATCCAATACTCTACAACTCCAGATTCAGCTTCCACTTTGTAGCTCCTGCGACGTGGGACTCCTGTTTTGTTGTGCTGCTGAGGCCTCATTGTGTCTCCCTGTGCCTGCTGCCAGAGGGTCACTTGTGGGGGCTCTTCCGATTCCGGCTGGCCTTCCTTCCTGCGGAAGACCTGCCCTTATTTCCCACCCCACAAAAGGGTTGAGTCACTAGAACATTGCTGATACTCCAAAATCTGCAAACGTCCTTGCAACCACTATTTGCATTTGCCAAGGCTTGTTGATGGTCTTGCTGGCCACTGACCCTCCTGCAATCCGGCCACCATTGTGGGACAGCTCACGGGCGACTCCAAGGATCTCATGCAGCCCCCTGGACTCTGCAGCTGGACTTCTTTGACCGTCCTGCAGCACCTTCACCTCCACGAGGGTGGGCATTGCCTACATGCACCGCCTGGACAACTCGGAGTGGTCTGAACACTGTCCCCTTCTTTTTCAGGTTCTTCATGTCGGAAATGCACCTTGTGGATCCACCTGCCTGGTCCACAGGTCGTGCCAGCAGCTGACCAACCGAGGCTTCCATTACTTCAACAAGGGTTTGCGATGCCACTTCACCCCTATGCACCCGGGCTCCCTGGTGTAGGTACTCCGGTCTTTTGGGTATCCACAGGTGATGGCACCAAACTTTTCTTGTGCCAACTGGTTACCTCGGGGTCCACTGGGAATGGTCGTAAAGCCATAAAAATTCTACCTGCGGCGGTACTGTGTTATCCTATAGCACACCTAGCTCAATAACAGCTCTGCACCCAGGTACCTGTGGGAATTCTAGTACTTACCTCTGGTGATTTTCTACTCCCCCATCCCCTGGGATCCTAACACACTTACCTTGGTTGGGCACCTCCATTCTTATACCACTTTATTAGTATATGGTTTGCACACACCCCTCCACCCTCCCCACCCCACCCACTGTTGCTAAGTGTATATTTTTGTGTGCTGAGATCTCCAGGTGGAGGTACACCAATGTTAGTATAGCTTTAGTGTTGTAATAAATAAACCTTTATTTATGCAACACCTGGTGTGGTACATTCTTGTGAGTGATTACTGACATACTACTGTGGTATTACACTAATCCTAGATAAGCTTTAGCTGCTCACCACAGCTACCTTTAGAGCTATCTGGATACCTAAACATTATCACTAAGAATTGCCTCGACTAAGTGTAGGGTGCCACACCGTAGGTGTACACCATAAACTGAGCCAGTCTCCTACAGCAAGAAGCTCACTCTAAAGAACAGCAGCAAAAGCAACACAGAACCCCCAAAAACACATGAGCAGGTAATGATGAACGCACAAAACAGAAAGATAACACTGGGGCCTCTGGAAGCTCAGTAAAGAAGTTCAACCAGAGTTGGGTCTACAGAGAGAAATTAAGTAAAACACCAGAGAGATAGGACTGGGTAATGCTGAGAAAAATAGGAGGCAGGGCTGGGAGAACAGACAGGATAATGCTCATAAGACCTATTGTGACATGAAAAGAAACAGCAATGTTGACCTGTGCAGAAATGTGTGAAGGAACAGAAACAGAAATATTGACTTGTGGTGACATATCGCAAGCAATCAGCAAAGCAATGTTGACCAATGCAGACCTGTAAGGGGATAGACTAGGCAATGCTGTCCTGTGGAAATATGTCTGAAGAAACAGACAGACACAAGGTAGAGAGGCCTGGAGGAGCAGATGAAGCTATGATGAAAGCTAGGGAGAAAGCTCACAGACAAGAAATAAAGAGACATCTGGAGCAATAAGACTGCTTGGATGACTAGCTAAGGAGATCTGGAAGTTGGATTGTTGGTCATGCAAGGACATTATGGCGCACTGACCTGCATTGAGGAGAGATGGAATAGCAGCACAGCGGATCAGATCTTCCAGCAACAAGCACTGCCGTGCAATGAGGATAGCCACAAATGTGGCTAAAGAATCATGGAAGGACAGGTCGCTCACCTGGAAGGAAATGAGAGGTTAGAAAGGACATTTTCCACACATGTACAATCTTCAATTAAAAACTGTTGGGAATTAAGCTTCTCAAACAGTGTAGGAAAGTGGATTATTAAGGGTTGACAAGTGTCCACCTGAACGGATAAGGCCACCAAATGTCACAAGTTAAATCAAATAAACCTATGCTCAATCCCTGGTAATGTGAACCACAATCCTCAGTAAAGGCAACATGTAAAATATCCAAGCATTGCATAAACAGTAGAAAGTCACACAAAACACAATAACATTTAAGAGTCAATTTAAAAAATAACAGGAAATATGTTACAAGTGAAATAAGAACAGAAAACCAAAAAGTGGAACAGGTGATATGAATTTGTAAAGATTTAAGTGACAAAGCACAAAGCTATTAAGATCAGTAAACTAGGACCTAGGCTCGATTTGAGGCTGACTGCGATGGAGCCCTGATCAGGTAAAACAAGCGGATTGGCCCAGATTGAAGTCAAAAAGAGGATAAAATTCAAAATGTTCAGATAAAAAAGGGACAATCATTTCAGTGAAAAGAAAAAGGTGTCCTGCAGGACAAATCAGAAATTTTAGCTACTGAGGTAAAATGGCTGGTTGGATACGTGCTCCAGATTAGTCCCTCTTAGTCTCAAGAGTTTTTGAGGTTTTTGCTGCACAGAATCACTATTGACAACTGACAAAGCCAAGAGTTCCCATAGGCAAGACTAGCAAATTTAAAAAACAAAACAAAAAAAACGAGAGAAAAAAACGAAATTACTACTGTCACTTTTTTTTTTTCTTTAAATACAATATGGGTGGCGGGAACCAATAGAGAGTGAGGATGGAAGCAGCACGAAGCATGCTTAATGCTAGTACATCCCTAGGCAAAGTTGCAGAACATGGAATATGTATCTTCTATTTTGAGTAAGTGGTGGTGAATCAAAGTGCAGCTCTTATGTGGCACCTGGCTTTCATGCTGCTTTGGCTTTGCTCTACAGTTGCCTCACAAAAGTCCAATAGTTGGCAAATTGCTATCCATCTTTCAGGAGGTCAGCACACATGCGCTAGGACGTATTTAGAAGTCTTACAGTGCCCAAAGGTCCATAATACACCAGCAAAATAGGTTTGTAACAGCACACAATCCAGGGGAAGTGTGTGAAACGAAGAATTTTCATACAGTGGGCCAATTATAGTAGGTTCAAGCACGTGCCTTGCCCCAGCAACATCCAGACGTCTCCCACCTCCTCAAACATGTCCCTCAACTTTCCTTCCCTTGAGGGTGACTGAGACGGACTATACAGCCCAAAGGAACATTTGCGGCAGGGCTTATGACGAACAGGTCTTGTAAAGAATTGTGTACACACAACACTTTCTCATTATTATGATCCATTCAGTGAAAGCACATGGGACAAACACGTGTAGACAGCTGAGTGAATATTTAATTTTTTTTGATGAAGGTAAACTGTTGAATTAAGGTAAAACATATGGCAGCAGAGGAACTAGGGGATAAGTCACTCCGTTTTAGGGGATCTGATAAACAACTCTCATGGATACCAGCTCCACTCTGGAGCCAAGCATAGTATATTTGCAGCTCTTCAGAGAGAGCGAGCTCTGATCTAGGAAGTTTTATTCTGAAATCTGGACATTAAGAATCTCCAGGTAGAGTGTGTGGATAGAGACTGGTAAAATATGACTTAAAAACAGTGAATAAAAGGGCTCTTTATAAAAGACACAAACAACTCAGATTTCCATGTCCTTCCAATGTAAAAGTGCATGGACTCCATCTGGAAATAGGAACACCCAATGGCCAGCAGACTTGCTGAAAACCACAACACTGTCACATGACAGTCCAGAAATGGGTGAACAGACTGGTTTATCACAATGGTTCTCTCAAGGAAACAACACTAACACGCACATCTTCCCATACATGCACATACATGAGCATTTGAGTTTCAGACTTACGTCCACATTGCAGAGGAGATCGTTGAATCCACATGTGCCATTGTTGGAGGAGCAGCACAGAGCTTTCAGCACACCCAACCACTCTGCACTCAGAGACTTGCAGGAGCACGTCAGCTCGGCACACAGGATGGCAATGTCATTAACCCTAGGGAGAATAGAGATGATATTTATAGGACAAGAGTGGAAATCAGGGGAAATGGTCCTTTTGGTCCCACATTCACAACAACCACACACAAAATAAGGGTATTGAAAAATCAAAGCACAACGGTGGCATTAACACACCATTTCACTTATTGCAAACAGATATGACAATACACCAGAGTCACACCAGTACTTACTAAGAACAAGCTTTGCTGCTGACAACATACACATTTTTTAAAAACTTTTAAATTAGTAAGCAAATGAGCGTCTTTTAGACTCTCTCAAAATGCAAATACATTGTTGTAAGGAAATGCCTCCCTGGCATGGTTACTGTAAGGAAATGCCTCCTTGGCATGGTTGCCCCCTGACTTTTTGCCTTTGCTGATGCTATGTTTACAATTGAAAGTGTGCTGAGGCCTGCTAACCAGGCCCCAGCACCAGTGGTCTTTCCCTAACCTGTACTTTTGTATCCACAATTGGCAGACCCTGGCATCCAGATAAGTCCCTTGTAACTGGTACTTCTAGTACCAAGGGCCCTGATGCCAAGGAAGGTCTCTAAGGGCTGCAGCATGTCTTATGCCACCCTGGAGACTTCTCACTCAGCACAGACACACTGCTTGCCAGCTTGTGTGTGCTGGTGAGAACCAAACGAGTAAGTCGACATGGCACCCCCCTCAGGGTGCCATGCCAGCCTCTCACTGCCTATGCAAGTATAGGTCAGTCACCCCTCTAGCAGGCCTTACAGCCCTAAGGCAGGGTGCACTATACCATAGGTGAGGGTACCAGTGCATGAGCATGGTACCCCTACAGTGTCTAAACAAAACCTTAGACATTGTAAGTGCAGGGTAGCCATAAGAGTATATGGTCTGGGAGTTTGTCAAACACGAACTCCACAGCACCATAATGGCTACACTGAAAACTGGGAAGTTTGGTATCAAACTTCTCAGCACAATAAATGCACACTGATGCCAGTGTACATTTTATTGCAAAATACACCCCAGAGGGCACCTTAGAGGTGCCCCCTGAAACTTAACCGACTGTCTGTGTAGGCTGACTAGTTCCAGCAGCCTGCCACACCAGAGACATGTTGCTGGCCCCATGGGGAGAGTGCCTTTGTCACTCTGAGGCCAGTAACAAAGCCTGCACTGGGTGGAGATGCTAACACCTCCCCCAGGCAGGAGCTGTAACACCTGGCGGTGAGCCTCAAAGGCTCACCCCTTTGTCACAGCCCAGCAGGGCACTCCAGCTTAGTGGAGTTGCCCGCCCCCTCCGGCCACGGCCCCCACTTTTGGCGGCAAGGCTGGAGGGAACAAAGAAAGCAACAAGGAGGAGTCACTGGCCAGTCAGGACAGCCCCTAAGGTGTCCTGAGCTGAGGTGACTCTAACTTTTAGAAATCCTCCATCTTGCAGATGGAGGATTCCCCCAATAGGGTTAGGATTGTGACCCCCTCCCCTTGGGAGGAGGCACAAAGAGGGTGTACCCACCCTCAGGGCTAGTAGCCATTGGCTACTAACCCCCCAGACCTAAACACGCCCTTAAATTTAGTATTTAAGGGCTACCCTGAACCCTAGAAAATTAGATTCCTGCAACAACAAGAAGAAGGACTGCCCAGCTGAAAACCCCTGCAGAGGAAGACCAGAAGACAACAACTGCCTTGGCTCCAGAAACTCACCGGCCTGTCTCCTGCCTTCCAAAGAACTCTGCTCCAGCGACGCCTTCCAAAGGGACCAGCGACCTCTGACTCCTCTGAGGACTGCCCTGCTTCGACGACGACAAGAAACTCCCGAGGACAGCGGACCTGCTCCAAAAAGACTGCAACTTTGTTTCAAGAAGCAGCTTTAAAGAACCCTGCAACTCCCCGCAAGAAGCGTGAGACTTGCAACACTGCACCCGGCGACCCCGACTCGGCTGGTGGAGAACCAACACCTCAGGGAGGACCCCCGGACTACTCTACGACTGCGAGTACCAAAACCTGTCCCCCTTGAGCCCCCACAGCGCCGCCTGCAGAGGGAATCCCGAGGCTTCCCCTGACCGCGACTCTCTGAAACCTAAGTCCCGACACCTGGAAAAGACCCTGCACCCGCAGCCCCCAGGACCTGAAGGACCGGACTTTCACTGCAGAAGTGACCCCCAGGAGTCCCTCTCCCTTGTCCAAGTGGAGGTTTCCCCGAGGAAGCCCCCCCTTGCCTGCCTGCAGCGCTAAAGAGATCCCTTGATCTCTCATAGACTAACATTGAAAACCCGACGCTTGTTTCTACACTGCACCCGGCCGCCCCCGCGCTGCTGAGGGTGAAATTTCTGTGTGGGCTTGTGTCCCCCCCGGTGCCCTACAAAACCCCCCTGGTCTGCCCTCCGAAGACGCGGGTACTTACCTGCAAGCAGACCGGAACCGGGGCACCCCCTTCTCTCCATTCTAGCCTATGCGTTTTGGGCACCACTTTGAACTCTGCACCTGACCGGCCCTGAGCTGCTGGTGTGGTAACTTTGGGGTTGCTCTGAACCCCCAACGGTGGGCTACCTTGGACCAAGAACTGAACCCTGTAAGTGTCTTACTTACCTGGTAAAACTAACAAAAACTTACCTCCCCCAGGAACTGTGAAAATTGCACTGTGTCCACTTTTGAAATAGCTATTTGTCAATAACTTGAAAAGTATACATGCAATTGAAATGATTCAAAGTTCCTAATGTACTTACCTGCAATACCTTTCAAACAAGATATTACATGTTAAATTTGAACCTGTGGTTCTTAAAATAAACTAAGAAAAGATATTTTTCTATAACAAAACCTATTGGCTGGATTTGTCTCTGAGTGTGTGTACCTCATTTATTGTCTATGTGTATGTACAACAAATGCTTAACACTACTCCTTGGATAAGCCTACTGCTCGACCACACTACCACAAAATAGAGCATTAGTATTATCTCTTTTTACCACTATTTTACCTCTAAGGGGAACCCTTGGACTCTGTGCATGCTATTCCTTACTTTGAAATAGCACATACAGAGCCAACTTCCTACAGTTACCCCCTGACTTTTTGCCTTTGCTGATGCTATGTTTTGAATTGAAAGTGTGCTGAGGCCTGCTAACCAGGTGTAGGAAGTTGGCTCTGTATGCACTATTTCAAAGTAAGGAATAGTATGCACAGAGTCCAAGGGTTCCCCTTAGAGGTAAGATAGTGGCAAAAAGAGATAATACTAATGCTCTATTTTGTGGTAGTGTGGTCGAGCAGTAGGCTTATCAAAGGAGTAGTGTTAAGCATTTGTTGTACATACACACAGGCAATAAATGAGGAACACACACTCAGAGACAAATCCAGCCAATAGGTTTTGTTATAGAAAAATATATTTTCTTAGTTTATTTTAAGAACCACAGGTTCAAATTCTACATGTAATATCTCATTTGAAAGGTATTGCAGGTAAGTACTTTAGGAACTTTGAATCATTACATTAGCATGTATACTTTTTACATAAAACACAATAAGCTGTTTTAAAAGTGGACACAGTGCAATTTTCACAGTTCCTGGGGGAGGTAAAGTATTGTTAGGTTTTGCAGGTAAGTAAACCACCTACGAGGTTAAGATTGGGGTCCAAGGTAGCCCACCGTTGGGGGTTCAGAGCAACCCCAAAGTCACCACACCAGCAGCTCAGGGCCGGTCAGGTGCAGAGGTCAAAGAGGTGCCCAAAACACATAGGCTTCAATGGAGAGAAGGGGGTGCCCCGGTTCCAGTCTGCCAGCAGGTAAGTACCCGCGTCTTAGAAACCTTCCCTGGCATCAGGGCCCTTGGTACCAGAGGTACCAGTTACAAGGGACTTACCTGGATGCCAGGGTGTGCCAATTGTGGAATCAAAAGTACAGGTTAGGGAAAGAACACTGGTGCTGGGGCCTGGTGTAAGGAAATGCCTCCTTGGCATGGTTACCCCCTGACTTTTTGCCTTTGCTGATGCTATGTTTTGTTGCAGGAGTGACCCCCAGGAGGCCCTCTCCCTTGCCCAGGTGGTGGCTACCCCGAGGAGCCCCCCCCTTGCCTGCCTGCACCGCTGAAGAGACCCCTTGGTCTCCCATTGATTTACATTGCAAACCCGACGCTTGTTTGCACACTGCACCCGGCCGCCCCAGTGCCGCTGAGGGTGTACTTTTTGTGTGAGCTTGTGTCCCCCCCGGTGCCCTACAAAACCCCCCTGGTCTGCCCTCCGAAGACGCGGGTACTTACCTGCTGGCAGACTGGAACCGGGGCACCCACTTCTTTCCATTGAAGCCTATGCGTTTTGGGCACCACTTTGAACTCTGCACCTGACCGGCCCTGAGCTGCTGGTGTGGTGACTTTGGGGTTGCTCTGAACCCCCAACGGTGGGCTACCTTGGACCCCAATTTGAACCCCGTAGGTGGTTTACTTACCTGCAAGAACTAACATTACTTTACCTCCCCCAGGAACTGTGAAAATTGCACTGTGTCCACTTTTAAAACAGCTAAATGTGTTTTATGTAAAAAGTATAAATGCTATTGTGATTATTCAAAGTTCCTAAAGTACTTACCTGCAATACCTTTCAAATGAGATATCACATGTAGAATTTGAACCTGTGGTTCTTAAAATAAACTAAGAAAATATATTTTTCTATAACAAAACCTATTGGCCTGGATTTGTCTCCGAGTGTGTGTTCCTCATTTATTGCCTGTGTGTATGTACAACAAATGCTTAAGACTACTCATTTGATAAGCCTACTGCTCGACCACACTACCACAAAATAGAGCATTAGTATTATCTTTTTGCCACTATCTTACCTCTAAGGGGAACCCTTGGACTCTCTGCATACTATTCCTTACTTTGAAATAGTGCATACAGAGCCAACTTCCTACAATTGTTCAACACTTTTCAAGTGCTCATACAACAGAGGAGCAATGCTGCTAAATTCTGTATGACAGGGTGGGATGGAATATACAGCTCTGAGGCCTGCTTAGAAGCATCAGTCTGCACTGAAGCCTACTGCAGCATTAAACCAACGAAACAGTTACTTACCTGTAAGAGTACTTTTACGGCTTCAACAATTTTCTGGAATCACATTATTCAACTACCCAGTGGTTGAGTCTGTAATAGTCTTTTTTTCTATTTCCTTTTTAAATTTTTCTTTTTTTTAACGTAGGTATCAACACTTTGACATCGCGTCCCTCAGATGACGTTAGCTTTATGTCCCTAAATCTCCTCCAAGTGGTTCTCATCTTTAGATTTTTTTTTTCTTTTAATCTTCTCTTAGTCCTTATGTTGTTGGAAGCTTCTTTTCCACTCCCATGTTGAAAATATTGCTTATCTCTATGGGAGGAGATAAGGTTCCATGTGAATACAGAAAATTCTCCAAGCTGCAAAACCACTACTACAGTCAAGAAACCATTTTATTCTGTAGCTGAATCTTTTCTGAATTCACATGTTGTGCACTGACTGTGTAGCTGTTTTAGTGAAGTGGGAGTTTGGGTTGCAATGATATTATATTTGCGAACAGCGATTTAGTGCTTTCTGTCCAACTAAGGGTCCTTGTTTGCCTAAATAGCTATAAAGTAGTATTTTGTGAAGGTGTGTGCGGAGGACCATGAAGCTGCCATGCATATATCCATAATAGAGTCTTCAGTTATTAAGTCCAGTGTTGCTTCTTTCTTTCTTGTGAAATGTTCTTGCAGTTTCCTTCCAATATAACTACTACTGCATGTGGCATTTCTTGCAGTGTCTGGACTATCCATCTTGCTAAAGTCCCTTTGTTTACTGGCTAGTCCTTAGAGTCCTGCACCAAAGAAACAAAAATTCATTTTCCCTTCCTGATAATTTTATTTCCAGAAAGTAATACATGACGGCTCTTTCAACGTTTAGTGTGTCAAGAGATTGTTAAGCTCAAGATTTTGATTTCTGGAAAAAAGCTGGCAGCAGTATGGTGTGATTGATGTGGAAGGATGAGTCCACCTTTGAAAGGAAGGGAGGATTAGCAGGAGGCTGGCCTGGTGTGCGGTGGTCACCTACGGTGTTGGCACCTCATATCAGGTCGAGGCAACCCTTATTAGTAAGTGTTACAGTGTCTAGGAAGCCAGGGCTCTCAAGTGGTAGCTGTGGTGAGCAGCCAAGATTTATCTAGGAGGAGTGTGAAGCACTTGCAATACCACAGACGTCACACAGTAACTTATCACACATGTAAGAAGCCACACAGTGTTGCAAAAATAAAGGTACTTTATTATAGTAGCACTGAACTAGAATACTATAGGCAATTCCCCCCCCCCCCCCACCTTCCTGGAGCTAAGTACACACAAAATAAACACAGGTAAGTACTAGGAATTCACATAAAATCATTAGAAACAGCAAGAAACAGCAACGGCCCTATAGGGGGCCAAACCATATAATGAAACAGTAGAATGCAAGAATGGGTCCCCTACCAGAGGATATGGAGTAGTTAGTCAAGGGCTGGGAGAGTATGGAACCCCAAGAGGTGAGTAGCTACAAGACCCCCAGCGACCAGAAGAACAAAGGTAAGTTACCTTGTCATATCATAGGCAAACATGGGGACTTGGAAATGGAACAAATGCAAGAACAGGATCGGGACGGTGGATTCCAGATGAAGAGGACCTGTAAAAGAAGGGGACAGAGTCCAGGCCTCGAGGTGTGTCCAGGCAGGGAGAAGCAAATGCCCATCCTTCAGTGGATAAAGATCGGGTCGATGGTGGTGGATGAAGGCCAGCTGCAGAGTCCAGGAGCTACAGAGAAGTCCCTGAATTCACCCCCGAGCTGACCCTTGACAGCCACCCGATTGGAGATGGGACAATTGTCGGAAGGACCACCAAAAAGCACAAGAAAAATGTAGGTTAGAGCTGAAGATGATTTGCAGGGCTGGAGAGGACCAACAAGGTCTTGGGCACTTGACCCTTGGAGGGGAGTAGTGGCTGGCCCTAGGAAGACAGGAGAGCCAGCAGAAGCAGTCAGAGCCCCCACGAGCACCCTACTGGCAGAAGGCACAGTAAGTGGCAGTGAGGCCCAGCCAGCACATCTGAAGAGGAGTCACACGTCGCTGGAGCAGCAGAGAGGAAACTGTCCTTGCAGAGGTAGATTGCTGGCGGCCGGGGCTACTTGGGGCCTGAAGATTCCTCGGAGCGGGAGTCAACAAGCCTTGGTTGCTGCAACAGTCACGGTGCACAGGGACTCTGTCCTGGAGGAATAGGCAAGGGCTCACTGTCTCCCAAGTTGGACAGAAGGCAGACAGGACAAAGAGGACCAGTCAGAACCAGCACATTTGTTGGAGAATCTTCGCAGGTCCAGAGGACTACAGATCTCAGTCGTCGGACGTTGTTACCTTAGGTGACTGCAGATGCAGGGGAATGACCCTTCACTCCAAGGGAGATTCCATCTTGCTTCATAGGTGCAGCTGAAGTCTTGCAGACCCCAGAGGATGGACAGCCGTGGAAATTTTGCAAAGCGCTAACAGGAGCCGCAGAAACAATGTTGCCAGGCGATGTCATCTCTGTATTGCCGTCTTGTTCCGTTTTTGTGGAGTCCAGCAGCGGTTCCGGTGGCCAGGAGCAGAAGAGGTTGTTGCAGAGGTGTCCTGGTGGAGTCTTGCACCCCAAATCTGGGGACCTACCCACAAGGGAGTCCCTAAATAGCCCAAAAAGGGGCTTTGCAACTTTGCAAGGTGACCACCTATCAGAGGGGGTTACTGATGTCACCTGCCTAACCTGACCACTCAGATGCTTCCAGGGGGCCACTGCCCATCTTGCCTTCAAGACGGCAGGATCAAGTGGCCACCTGGAGGAGCTTTGGGCACCACCCCTGGGGTGGTGATGGACAGGGGAGTGGTCACTCCCCTTTCCTTTGTGCAGTTTCATGCCAGAGCCAGGACCGGAGGTCTCTGGACTGGTGCAAACTGGATTATGCAAGGAGGGCACCTTCAAAACAAGCCGGTTGCATGGGAAGGCTACCCCTCCCCAGCCTTATAACACCTATTTCCAAGGGAGAGGAGGTTGCACCCCTCTCCCTCAAGAAATCCATTGCTCTGCCTTCCCCTGCTTTGAGTTGGTCAAGCAGCAGGAGGGCAGAATCCTGTCTGAAGGGCTGCAGCAGCTACTCGCAGACCCTGGAAGACTGGTAGGGGCAATACTGGGGGTCCTTTAAGGAGCCCCCAGAGTGCATGGAATCATGCCACTAATACTGGCATCAGTATTGGGGTATGATTCCGACATGTTTGATACCAAACATGCCTGGGTTCTTGGTTACCATTATGTAGTTGGACCATAGGTAGTGACCAATGGCCCGTACATAACTAAAATGGCTTCCCTGCTCTTACCAAGTCCAGGGAATTGGTACTGGAGTTCGTAGGGGCACCTCTGCTCTTGCAGGGGTGCCCACACACCAAGGGACCTGCACCCTGCCCTTAGGGCTGGAAGGGCCTACCATAGGGGTGACACACAGTGACCTGATGTAGTGCATGCACCTTTTCACACAGACTGAATATGGCAGGCCTTAGACATAGTTTGCATGGGCTCCTATAGGTGGCATAATACATGCTGCAGCCCATGGGGGTCCCCTAGTGCACCAGGGCCCTGGGTACCTGTTGGACCTGGCCCTTGTGGCAGGATCATCCCCTGACATTTTGCCTCTTTCCTCTTATGTTTTCTGACCTCTCGCTGTTGGCTCTAGGACTCCAGCACTGATCAGAACTGATAAAGGGTTCAAAGGGCAGGTGCTCTCCCTTCTAAAGTTGGTATGATTGGCTTATACCTAATTGGTATATTTAATTTACCTGTAAGTCCCTTGTACAGTGGTATTCCTAAACCCAGGGCCTGTAAATGAAACGCTACAAGTGGGCCTGCAGCGCAGCGTACACCACCCACAGAAGCAGCCTATCAAACCAGTCTCAGGCCTGCTAGCACAGGGCACGTGTGCGCAGTTGTCTGCCACAGGGACCTGGCATCTAAATGTACTTGCCAGGCCCAGAACTCCCCTTTTATTACATATAAGTCACTCCTAAGGTAGGCCCTAGCTAGCCCTATGGGCAGGGTGCTATGTACGTCGAAAGCAGGACATGTGGCTGGTTGCGTGGTCTGTCCTGGTAGTGACAAACAGCCTATTTGGTTTCTCACTGCTGTGAGTGCTGCCCTCTCATAGGAGTGCACTGGAAATGCCCTGCCTTATGTCTAGGGGGTATTGTCTGATTTATGAGGAGTAGTGTAGGAAGTTGGCTCTCTATGCACTATTTCAAAGTAAGGAATAGTATGCACAGAGTCCAAGGGTTACCCTTAGAGGTAAGATAGTGGCAAAAGGAGATAATACTAATGCTCTATTTTGTGGTAGTGTGGTCGAGCAGTAGGCTTATCAAAGGAGTAGTGTTAAGCATTTGTTGTACATACACACAGGCAATAAATGAGGAACACACACTCAGAGAAAATTCCAGGCCAATAGGTTTTTGTTATAGAAAAATATATTTTCTTAGTTTATTTTAAGAACCACAGGTTCAAATTCTACATGTAATATCTCATTTGAAAGGTATTGCAGGTAAGTACTTTAGGAACTTTGAATAATCACAATAGCATATATACTTTTTACATAAAACACATATAGCTATTTTAAAAGTGGACACAGTGCAATTTTCAACAGTTCCTGGGGGAGGTAAAGTAATGTTAGTTTTTGCAGGTAAGTAAACCACCTACGGGGTTCAGTTTGGGGTCCAATGTAGCCCACCGTTGGGGGTTCAGAGCAACCCCAAAGTCACCACACCAGCAGCTCAGGGCCGGTCAGGTGCAGAGTTCAAAGTGGTGTCCAAAACACATAGGCTTCAATGGAGAAGGGGGTGCCCCGGTTCCAGTCTGCCAGCAGGTAAGTACCCACGTCTTCGGAGGGCAGACCAGGGGGGTTTTGTAGGGCACCGGGGGGGGGACACAAGTCCACACAAAAAGTACACCCTCAGCAGCGCGGGGCCGGCCGGGAGCAGTGTGCAAACAAGCGTCGGGTTTCCAGTAGATTTCAATGGGAGACCAAGGGGTCTCTTCAGCGGTGCAGGCAGGCAAGGGGGGGGGGGGGGGAGCGCTCCTCGGGGTAGCCACCACCTGAGCAAGGGAGAGGGCCTCCTGGGGGTCACTCCTGCACTGGAGTTACGATCCTTCAGGTCCTGGGGGCTGCGGGTGCAGGGTCTTTTCCAGGCGTCGGGATTTCAGAGTCAGGCAGTCGCGGTCAGGGGGAGCCTCGGGATCCCCTCTGCAGGCGTCGCTGTGGGGGCTGGGGGGGGGGGGGGCAACTTTGGTTACTCACAGTCTCGGAGTCGCCGGAGGGTCCTCCCTGAGGTGTTGTTTCTTCACCAGTGGAGTCGGGGTCGCCGGGTGCAGTGTTGCAAGTCTCACGCGTCTTGCGGGGATTGCAGGGGTCTTTAAATCTGCTCCTCTGGATACAAAGTTGCAGTCTTTGTTGAACAGGGCCGCTGTTCTCGGGAGTTTCTTGGTCTTTTGGAAGCAGGGCAGTCCTCTGAGGATTCAGAGGTCGCTGGTCCCAGGGAAAGCGTCGCTGGAGCAGTTTTCTTCTGAAGGAGGGAGACAGGCCGGTAGGGCTGGGGCCAAAGCAGTTGGTGTCTTCTTCTTCTCTGCAGGGTTTTTCAGCTCAGCAGTCCTCTTCTTCTTTAAGTTGCAGGAATCTAGTTTCCTAGGTTCTGGGGAGCCCCTAAATACTGAATTTAGGGGTGTGTTTAGGTCTGGGAGGGCAGTAGCCAACGGCTACTGTCCTTGAGGGTGGTTACACCCTCTTTGTGCCTCCTCCCAAGGGGAGGGGGTCACATTCCTATCCCTTCTAAAAGTCAGAGTCACCTCAGCTCGGGACACCTTAGGGGCTGTCCTGACTGGCCAGTGACTCCTCCTTGTTTTTCTCATTATCTCTCCTGGACGTGCTGCCAAAAGTGGGGGCTGTGTCCAGGGGGCGGGCATCTCCACTAGCTGGAGTGCCCTGGGGCATTGTAACACGAAGCTTGAGCCTTTGAAGCTCACTGTTAGGTGTTACAGTTCCTGCAGGGGGGAGGTGTGAAGCACCTCCACCCAGAGCAGGCTTTGTTTCTGTCCTCAGAGAGCACAAAGGCTCTCACCGCATGGGGTCAGAAACTCGTCTCTCAGCAGCAGACCAGTCAGTCCTGCACTGAACAATTGGGTAAAATACAGGGGGCATCTCTAAGATGCCCTCTGTGTGCATTTTTTAATAGATCCAACACTGGCATCAGTGTGGGTTTATTATTCTGAGAAGTTTGATACTAAACTTCCCAGTTTTCAGTGTAGCCATTATGGTGCTGTGGAGTTCGTGTTTGACAGACTCCCAGACCATATACTCTTATGGCTACCCTGCACTTACAATGTCTATGGTTTTGTTTAGACACTGTAGGGGTACCATGCTCATGCACTGGTACCCTCACCTTTGGTATAGTGCACCCTGCCTTAGGGCTGTAAGGCCTGCTAGAGGGGTGTCTTACCTATACTGCATAGGCAGTGAGAGGCTGGCATGGCACCCTGAGGGGAGTGCCATGTCGACTTACTCGTTTTGTCCTCACTAGCACACACAAGCTGGCAAGCAGTGTGTCTGTGCTGAGTGAGAGGTCTCCAGGGTGGCATAAGACATGCTGCAGCCCTTAGAGACCTTCCTTGGCATCAGGGCCCTTGGTACCAGAAGTACCAGTTACCAGGGACTTATCTGGATGCCAGGGTCTGCCAATTGTGGATACAAAAGTACAGGTTAGGGAAAGAACACTGGTGCTGGGGCCTGGTTAGCAGGCCTCAGCACACTTTCAATTGTAAACATAGCATCAGCAAAGGCAAAAAGTCAGGGGGCAACCATGCCAAGGAGGCATTTCCTTACAGGTACCAACTTCATGTCAGCATACCTAAAACACATGTGGAATGAGTGTGGAGTGACTTACAAATTCACTACACCATACCATCCACAAACTAATGGCTTAGTTGAGAGATTCAACAAGACATTAAAAGGCATGATCATGGGGCTCCCAGAAAAACTCAAAAGGAGATGGGATGTCCTCTTGCCATGTCTGCTTTTCGCTTACAGAGAGGTGCCACAGAAGGGAGTAGGATTCTCACCCTTTGAACTTCTGTTTGGCCACCCTGTAAGGGGACCACTTGCTCTTGTTAAAGAAGGCTGGGAGAGACCTCTTCATGAGCCTAAACAAGACATAGTGGACTATGTACTTGGCCTTCGCTCTAGAATGGCAGAGTACATGGAAAAGGCAACCAAAAACCTTGAGGCCAGCCAACAGCTCCAGAAGTTTTGGTATGACCAAAAGGCTGCACTGGTTGAGTTCCAACCAGGGCAGAAAGTCTGGGTTCTGGAGCCTGTGGCTCCCAGGGCACTCCAGGACAAATGGAGTGGCCCTTACCCAGTGCTAGAAAGGAAGAGTCAGGTCACCTACCTGGTGGACCTGGGCACAAGCAGGAGCCCCAAGAGGGTGATCCATGTGAACCGCCTTAAGCTCTTCCATGACAGGGCTGATGTGAATCTGTTGATGGTAACAGATGAGGATCAGGAGGCAGAGAGTGAACCTCTCCCTGATCTTCTGTCATCAGACCCAAAAGATGGCTCAGTAGATGGAGTGATCTACTCAGACACCCTCTCTGGCCAACAGCAAGCTGATTGTAGGAGAGTCCTACAACAGTTTCCTGAACTCTTCTCCTTAACCCCTGGTCAGACACACCTGTGTACCCATGATGTGGACACAGGAGACAGCATGCCTGTCAAAAACAAAATCTTTAGACAGTCTGACCATGTTAAGGAAAGCATCAAGGTGGAAGTCCACAAGATGCTAGAATTGGGAGTAATTGAGCGCTCTGACAGCCCCTGGGCTAGCCCAGTGGTCTTAGTCCCCAAACCTCACACCAAAGATGGAAAGAAAGAGATGAGGTTTTGTGTGGATTACAGAGGGCTCAATTCTGTCACCAAGACAGATGCTCATCCAATTCCCAGAGCTGATGAGCTCATAGATAAATTAGGTGCTGCCAAATTCTTAAGTACCTTTGACTTGACAGCAGGGTACTGGCAAATAAAAATGGCACCTGGAGCAAAAGAGAAAACAGCATTCTCCACACCTGATGGGCATTATCAGTTTACTGTTATGCCCTTTGGTTTAAAGAATGCCCCTGCCACCTTCCAAAGGTTGGTGAATCAAGTCCTTGCTGGCTTGGAGTCCTTTAGCACAGCTTATCTTGATGATATTGCTGTCTTTAGCTCCACCTGGCAGGATCACCTGGTCCACCTGAAGAAGGTTTTGAAGGCTCTGCAATCTGCAGGCCTCTCTATCAAGGCATCCAAATGCCAGATAGGGCAGGGAACTGTGGTTTACTTGGGCCACCTTGTAGGTGGAGGCCAAGTTCAGCCACTCCAACCCAAGATCCAGACTATTCTGGACTGGGTAGCTCCAAAAACCCAGACTCAAGTCAGGGCATTCCTTGGCTTGACTGGGTATTACAGGAGGTTTGTGAAGGGATATGGATCCATTGTGACAGCCCTCACTGAACTCACCTCCAAGAAAATGCCCAAGAAAGTGAACTGGACTGTGGAATGCCAACAGGCCTTTGACACCCTGAAACAAGCAATGTGCTCAGCACCAGTTCTAAAAGCTCCAGATTATTCTAAGCAGTTCATTGTGCAGACAGATGCCTCTGAACATGGGATAGGGGCAGTTTTGTCCCAAACAAATGATGATGGCCTTGACCAGCCTGTTGCTTTCATTAGCAGGAGGTTACTCCCCAGGGAGCAGCGTTGGAGTGCCATAGAGAGGGAGGCCTTTGCTGTGGTTTGGTCCCTGAAGAAGCTGAGACCATACCTCTTTGGGACTCACTTCCTAGTTCAAACTGACCACAGACCTCTCAAATGGCTGATGCAAATGAAAGGTGAAAATCCTAAACTGTTGAGGTGGTCCATCTCCCTACAGGGAATGGACTTTATAGTGGAACACAGACCTGGGACTGCCCATGCCAATGCAGATGGCCTTTCCAGGTTCTTCCACTTAGAAAATGAAGACTCTCTTGGGAAAGGTTAGTCTCATCCTCTTTCGTTTGGGGGGGGGGTTGTGTAAGGAAATGCCTCCTTGGCATGGTTGCCCCCTGACTTTTTGCCTTTGCTGATGCTATGTTTACAATTGAAAGTGTGCTGAGGCCTGCTAACCAGGCCCCAGCACCAGTGTTCTTTCCCTAACCTGTACTTTTGTATCCACAATTGGCAGACCCTGGCATCCAGATAAGTCCCTTGTAACTGGTACTTCTAGTACCAAGGGCCCTGATGCCAAGGAAGGTCTCTAAGGGCTGCAGCATGTCTTATGCCACCCTGGAGACCTCTCACTCAGCACAGACACACTGCTTGCCAGCTTGTGTGTGCTAGTGAGGACAAAACGAGTAAGTCGACATGGCACTCCCCTCAGGGTGCCATGCTAGCCTCTCACTGTCTATGCAGTATAGGTAAGACACCCCTCTAGCAGGCCTTACAGCCCTAAGGCAGGGTGCACTATACCATAGGTGAGGGTACCAGTGCATGAGCATGGTACCCCTACAGTGTCTAAACAAAACCTTAGACATTGTAAGTGCAGGGTAGCCATAAGAGTATATGGTCTGGGAGTCTGTCAAACACGAACTCCACAGCACCATAATGGCTACACTGAAAACTGGGAAGTTTGGTATCAAACTTCTCAGCACAATAAATGCACACTGATGCCAGTGTACATTTTATTGCAAAATACACCCCAGAGGGCACCTTAGAGGTGCCCCCTGAAACTTAACCGACTGTCTGTGTAGGCTGACTAGTTCCAGCAGCCTGCCACACTAGAGACATGTTGCTGGCCCCATGGGGAGAGTGCCTTTGTCACTCTGAGGCCAGTAACAAAGCCTGCACTGGGTGGAGATGCTAACACCTCCCCCAGGCAGGAGCTGTGACACCTGGCGGTGAGCCTCAAAGGCTCACCCCTTTGTCACAGCCCAGCAGGGCACTCCAGCTTAGTGGAGTTGCCCGCCCCCTCCGGCCACGGCCCCCACTTTTGGCGGCAAGGCTGGAGGGAACAAAGAAAGCAACAAGGAGGAGTCACTGGCCAGTCAGGACAGCCCCTAAGGTGTCCTGAGCTGAGGTGACTCTAACTTTTAGAAATCCTCCATCTTGCAGATGGAGGATTCCCCCAATAGGGTTAGGATTGTGACCCCCTCCCCTTGGGAGGAGGCACAAAAAGGGTGTACCCACCCTCAGGGCTAGTAGCCATTGGCTACTAACCCCCCAGACCTAAACACGCCCTTAAATTTAGTATTTAAGGGCTACCCTGAACCCTAGAAAATTAGATTCCTGCAAACTACAAGAAGAAGGACTGCCTAGCTGAAAACCCCTGCAGAGGAAGACCAGAAGACGACAACTGCCTTGGCTCCAGAAACTCACCGGCCTGTCTCCTGCCTTCCAAAGAACTCTGCTCCAGCGACGCCTTCCAAGGGACCAGCGACCTCTGAATCCTCTGAGGACTGCCCTGCTTCGAAAAAGACAAGAAACTCCTGAGGACAGCGGACCTGCTCCAAAAAGACTGCAACTTTGTTTCCAGAAGCAGCTTTAAAGAACCCTGCAACTCCCCGCAAGAAGCGTGAGACTTGCAACGCTGCACCCGGCGACCCCGACTCGGCTGGTGGAGAACCAACACCTCAGGAAGGACCCCCGGACTACTCTCCGACTGTGAGTACCAAAACCTGTCCCCCCTGAGCCCCCACAGCGCCGCCTGCAGAGGGAATCCCGAGGCTTCCCCTGACCGCGACTCTCTGAAACCTAAGTCCCGACGCCTGGAAAAGACCCTGCACCCGCAGCCCCCAGGACCTGAAGGACCGGACTTTCACTGGAGAAGTGACCCCCAGGAGTCCCTCTCCCTTGCCCAAGTGGAGGTTTCCCCGAGGAAGCCCCCCCTTGCCTGCCTGCAGCGCTGAAGAGATCCGTTGATCTCTCATAGACTAACATTGAAAACCCGACGCTTGTTTCTACACTGCACCCGGCCGCCCCCGCGCTGCTGAGGGTGAAATTTCTGTGTGGGCTTGTGTCCCCTCCCGGTGCCCTACAAAACCCCCCTGGTCTGCCCTCCGAAGACGCGGGTACTTACCTGCAAGCAGACCGGAACCGGGGCACCCCCTTCTCTCCATTCTAGCCTATGCGTTTTGGGCACCACTTTGAACTCTGCACCTTACCGGCCCTGAGCTGCTGGTGTGGTGACTTTGGGGTTGCTCTGAACCCCCAACGGTGGGCTACCTTGGACCAAGAACTGAACCCTGTAAGTGTCTTACTTACCTGGTAAAACTAACAAAAACTTACCTCCCCCAGGAACTGTGAAAATTGCACTAAGTGTCCACTTTTAAAGTAGCTATTTGTGAATAACTTGAAAAGTATACATGCAATTGAAATGATTCAAAGTTCCTAATGTACTTACCTGCAATACCTTTCAAACAAGATATTACATGTTAAATTTGAACCTGTGGTTCTTAAAATAAACTAAGAAAAGATATTTTTCTATAACAAAACCTATTGGCTGGATTTGTCTCGGAGTGTGTGTACCTCATTTATTGTCTGTGTGTATGTACAACAAATGCTTAACACTACTCCTTGGATAAGCCTACTGCTCGACCACACTACCACAAAATAGAGCATTAGTATTATCTATTTTTACCACTATTTTACCTCTAAGGGGAACCCTTGGACTCTGTGCATGCTATTCCTTACTTTGAAATAGCACATACAGAGCCAACTTCCTACATCTCTGTACTAGACATTATGCTTCTAAAAGTTGCAATACTTTTTAAGAATCTAAAACTAGTTCTAGGTTCTAATTCAAACTTTCACAAAACTTTTAAACTCTAAAAGGAAATGCTAAACAGGGACTAACACAAGGCCCTAGCAGGACTTTTAAGAATTTAGAAAAATAGCTCAAATTGCAAAAATCAATTTCTAATGACAATTTTTGGAATTTGTCGTGTGATCAGGTATTGGCTGAGTAGTCCAGCAAATGCAAAGTCTTGTACCCCACCGCTGATCCACCAATGTAGGACGTTGGCTCTGTATGCACTATTTCAAAGTAAGGAATAGTATGCACAGAGTCCAAGGGTTACCCTTAGTGGTAAGATAGTGGCAAAAGGAGATAATACTAATGCTCTATTTTGTGGTAGTGTGGTCGAGCAGTAGGCTTATCAAAGGAGTAGTGTTAAGCATTTGTTGTACATACACACAGGAAATAAATGAGGAACACACACTCAGAGACAATTCCAGGCCAATAGGTTTTTGTTATAGAAAAATATTTTTTCTTAGTTTATTTTAAGAACCACAGGTTCAAATTCTACATGTAATATCTCATTTGAAAGGTATTGCAGGTAAGTACTTTAGGAACTTTGAATAATCACAATAGCATATATACTTTTTACATAAAACACATATAGCTATTTTAAAAGTGGACACAGTGCAATTTTCAACAGTTCCTGGGGGAGGTAAAGTAATGTTAGTTTTTGCAGGTAAGTAAACCACATACGGGGTTCAGTTTGGGGTCCAAAGTAGCCCACCGTTGGGGGTTCAGAGCAACCCCAGAGTCACCACACCAGCAGCTCAGGGCCGGTCAGGTGCAGAGTTCAAAGTGGTGTCCAAAACACATAGGCTTCAATGGAGAAGGGGGTGCCCCGGTTCCAGTCTGCCAGCAGGTAAGTACCCGCGTCTTCGGAGGGCAGACCAGGGGGGGTTTTGTAGGGCACCGGGGTGGGGGACACAAGTCCACACAGAAAGTACACCCTCAGCAGCGCGGGGGCGGCCGGGTGCAGTGTGCAAACAAGCGTCGGGTTCTCTGTAGATTTCAATGGGAGACCAAGGGGTCTCTTCAGCGGTGCAGGCAGGCAAGGGGGGGGCTCCTCGGGGTAGCCACCACCTGGGCAAGGGAGAGGGCCTCCTGGGGGTCACTCCTGCACAGAAGTTCCGTTCCTTCAGGTGCTGGGGGCTGCGGGTGCAGGGTCTTTTCCAGCCGTCGGGACTTTAGGTTCAGGCAGTCGCGGTCAGGGGGAGCCTCGGGATTCCCTCTGCAGGCGTCGCTGTGGGGGCTCAGGGGGGACAACTTTGGTTACTCACGGACTCGGAGTCGCCGGAAGGTCCTCCCTGAGGTGTTGGTTCTCCACCAGTCGAGTCGGGGTCGCCGGGTGCAGTGTTGCAAGTCTCACGCTTATTGCGGGGAGTTGCAGTTCTTTTGGAGCAGTGCCGCTGTCCTCAGGAGTTTCTTGTCTTTCTTGAAGCAGGGCAGTCCTCTGAGGATTCAGAGGTCGCTGGTCCTTTGGAAAGCGTCGCTGGAGCAGGTTTCTTTGGAAGGCAGGAGACAGGCCGGTAAGACTGGGGCCAAAGCAGTTGGTGTCTTCTGTTCTTCTTCTGCAGGGGTTTTTCAGCAGTCCTCTTCTTCTTGTAGTTTCAGGAATCTAAATTCTTAGGTTCAGGGAAGCCCTTAAATACTAAATTTAAGGGCATGTTTAGGTCTGGGGGGTTAGTAGCCAATGGCTACTAGCCCTGAGGGTGAGTACACCCTCTTTGTGCCTCCTCCCAAGGGGAGGGGGTCACATCCCTAATCCTATAGGGGGAATCCTCCATCTGCAAGATGGAGGATTTCTAAAAGTTAGAGTCACTTCAGCTCAGGACACCTTAGGGGCTGTCCTGACTGGCCAGTGACTCCTCCTTGTTATTCTCATTATTTCCCCCGGCCTTGCCGCCAAAAGTGGGGCCGTGGCCGGAGGGGGCGGGCAACTCCACTAGCTGGAGCGCCCTGTGGTGCTGGAACAAAGGGGGTGAGCCTTTGAGCCTTTGAGGCTCACCGCCAGGTGTTACAGCTCCTGCCTGGGGGAGGTGTTAGCATCTCCACCCAGTGCAGGCTTTGTTACTGGCCTCAGAGTGACAAAGGCACTCTCCCCATGGCCAGCCAGCAACATGTCTCGGTTGTGGCAGGCTGCTGGAAACAGTCAGCCTACACAGATAGTCGGTTAAGGTTTCAGGGGGCACCTCTAAGGTGACCTCTGGGGTGTATTTTACAATAAAATGTACACTGGCATCAGTGTGCATTTATTGTGCTGAGAAGTTTGATACCAAACTTCCCAGTTTTCAGTGTAGCCATTATGGTGCTGTGGAGTTCGTGTTTGACATACTCCCAGACCATATACTCTTATGGCTACCCTGCACTTACAATGTCTAAGGTTTTGCTTAGACACTGTAGGGGCACAGTGCTCATGCACTGGTGCCCTCACCTATGGTATAGTGCACCCTGCCTTAGGGCTGTAAGGCCTGCTAGAGGGGTGACTTATCTATACCTGCATAGGCAGTGAGAGGCTGGCATGGCACCCTGAGGGGAGTGCCATGTCGACTTACTCGTTTTGTTCTCACCAGCACACACAAGCTGGCAAGCAGTGTGTCTGTGCTGAGTGAGGGGTCTCCAGGGTGGCATAAGACATGCTGCAACCCTTAGAGACCTTTCTTGGCATCAGGGCCCTTGGTACCAGGGGTACCATTTACAAGGGACTTATCTGGATGCCAGGGTGTGCCAATTGTGGATACAAAAGTACAGGTTAGGGAAAGAACACTGGTGCTGGGGCCTGGTTAGCAGGCCTCAGCACACTTTCAATTCAAAACATAGCATCAGCAAAGGCAAAAAGTCAGGGGGTAACCATGCCAAGGAGGCATTTCCTTACATTATGCCCATTTACTAAACACTTACAGAGGTGCTAAAGGGGCCTGGTCACTTGGGGATTAGGTGTCTTGTTTTGGGGAAGGAATACTGGCACTCAGGACCTGGTAAGCAGAAACCCAGTGCACTTCAGTCAATTTTGCATCAAAACAAAAACCAGACAAAGTGAGGGGTACTCCAACCAGACCCCAGCTGCCTACAGCCTTCTAGTGTTTTCCCTTGACGTCTGCCTGTTGATGAGGTTCTTCAGCTTAATCCAGTGTTTTTTTCAGTGTTTTTCTAAAAAAAAAAAAAAAGTATTTTTTCCTACTTTTGCAATCCTGAGTTCTCAAACACATGGTGGTTAAAAAACGGGAGGTGAATTCCTAAATGTTTCACACTGTAAACCTGAAAGTAATAGGAAAATTTGAGAAAAAGCAGCCAGAAACGTCCCGTGGTCCCTGATCTGGCTATATGAGATGGGCTCGATACGAAGTGTGGATGTCTGGCACATGGGGGAGCTTCTGGCGAGGATGGGTTGACATCTCTAGTAACATCAAGTACCAGGGGTGTCTGGCCCATGTTGGCGCCACTAGGATGAAGGGTCACTGACATGTCTCATCATCTTCATCACATACGGGTTGAAGGGAAGAGGCAGAAAAGAGTACAATAATATCCCTGACTAGTTCATTGATAAAGCATTGCCCACGGACTGTGGTGGTGGTACCTGGATCCAAACTTATGGCATTTTACGTTTTTGGGAATGGCAAAGAGGTTTTTAGTTGTGGTCCCCCACTGCTGAATGTACTTACAAGGGTTTGGAGAGGAGCTCCCACTCATGGACCCGTTGGTGTGACGTCCTGAGCTGATTCGGAAAATCTTTCTCCAGCCCTGGCAAATGCTCCATTATCAGGTGAAGGTTGTGGTGCACTGCCCAATGCCAAATCTGCTGTGCCAATGCTGAGAGCTGCTTGTGATGTGTGCCTCCCTGCTTCAGTAAGTGGAACATGGCTGTCATGTTGTCTGTTTTCAACATCGTCTTTCTCCGTATGAGTGGAAGGAACACACTGAGTGATAGTCAATCATATGTGGCACTGTTGTTGCTGCCAGGGCCACAGTCCATCCTTACCCCACAAGAGAGGTTTCGGTGCTGATGGCCACTTAGGGAAGATCTGCAGAGGAGCAGATTGTTGCTGTTCCACCAAAGCAGAGAATGCAGACTCTTGGTAGTTGCCAATACTTGATCCTCCCAACACCCTTCTGTATTTCCCATTGCATCAGTTGTTATTCTTGGAGTGGACGTGTGTGCAACCTGGCATGTGGCACAGCTGCTATGCATGAGGCCATCCTTGCAAACAACTTTATGTCAGTTCAAATAATAGGCTGGTGTGCTTGAGAGAGTAGCTATGGTATGGTCATCACCCTCTGGTTGTTATGGTACCCTTGCCGGGTAGGGTTTTGAACAATGACCCTAGGAATGGCAGACTGTTGGGGCTGCAGATGCGATCTCTTTTCAGTGATGGTGAAACACAGGCTGTGAAGCAGAGAGACTGCAGCCAATAACTACGTGTGGAAAGATGTGAGTGGATCTCAGCACAGGTGGGCCACAGTCATTGTCAAACACCTTGTGAATACCCTTAGAGCTATAGTGACTCAGAAGCGTAGCACCCTAAACTGGCAGTGCTGTTCACTTGCCACAGGTACTGGTTGTGCTCTGGGAGTATTAGTTTATAGAAAGGTGGCATCTTTCAGATTGAGAGCTATCGTGATGTCATGGCGCAGCAGAGGGATGAAGTGCTGACGGGTGACCATATGAAAGTGTTCTGAATGGATCCATCTCTTTAATGGTCAGAGGCTAGAAACAATCAGGGTGCTGTCCTTTATGGGAATTAGAAAGTAAAAGGAGTACACCCTCTGGCATCATCGATGTGCTGATAGTAGGTGCATTAACCCCTTCGGCAAGACTGCTTGAACCTCTTCATCTGGAAGGTGAACATGGGCTGAGCAGATTCCACGGAGGCGAGGTAGTATGGTGCAAGATATTATCCTTCACGTAGAATACAAAGTACTCGTTGATCAGAAGTGGTGTCTTCCCACGAGATAGGAAGCGCCTCAATCTACCCAACAGGTGTTGTGTGAACCAGGGAAAAGAAATTGAGTTGCTGCTCTGCATCAGAGGAGCCCCTGGTTTTACCTCCTCTGCAACTGTCATGCCCATTCTCCCTGCTGCAGCAATTTAACGACTGCTGGTATGTCAAGTGAGGAGGTTTTTATTAGAGCCTCCTGGATTGGACCCTCCTCTGCATTGCTTCTTCCGGCACTCTGCCTGGAAATTGGAGGATTTAGGGGTACCCACAAGACCAATTTCTGTATCACTCAATCTTCTCAAGCATCTGCTCCACCAGATAGTGGAACAGATGCTTGCCGTCAAAAAGTACACAGATTGTTGTTGCACCTCAGGCCTAAACCTGGACACTCTGACCCATGCAAAGGAGTACGTCAGAGTTAATGCCCCTCACTACCCCGTGTGTTGCATTAGGAGTACAGCTAATATCATCGCTAATAGCCCTAATCTCTGTGACCAATTCCTTTTCCCTACTGCGGAAGGCCTCCGGTGGGTGCTACACCACCTCCTCCATTTCCTCCAAGCGACAATGATCGTAGTTGGAAAGGAGACCTATTGAGTAGGCAACACATCTGTGTGAGACTACTAGACACCACCCATGTGCCAGCTGCATCATTTTACTTGGGACTTCATCAGGACAAGAAGCCTCTCCTCTACCCCGCACGGAAGTCCTCTTATGGCTGTATAGACCTCTAGCAAATCCAGAATAAAGTGCCCCCTTACGGAAGCTAAGTCATCTGGCACCAGCGTGTTCTTTTCTTTAGATCTTCTTGGAGTGAAGACCCTAGGCTTCCTTGTTTGAAGTCTGCTTATCTACGGCTCATGTGAAAATGCGTGAGGTGGAAGCAGTGCTATTGGAGTAGGGGCTTTGGGTGGCACTGGTGGTAAAAAGGTGGTTCTGGTGGGCAACTCTTAAACCCGTTTCACTGCCAAGGAAATCCTTTGTTCTGCCTTCCTAGGCTTGATCAGATCAAGCAGCAGGAGGGCATAAACCTGCCTGAGGGGTGGAAGCAGCTTGGGCTGGCCAGAAAACCCTAAAAGGCTGGTGGTAGCAATGCTGGGGGTCCTCTAAGGAGCCCCCAGAGTGCATGGAATCATACTTCCAATACTGGCAACAGTATTGGGGTATGATTCCAACATGTTTGGTACCAAACATGCCCAGGTTCGGAGCTACCATTATGTAGCTGGACATAGGTAGTGACCCATTTCAGCTGCATCGAAGGCATACTGTATGGTGGTGTTAGAGATGGTTTTGTCTTCTGAGGCTCTCTCTTCCAACCTGGTTTCTGAATTCGTGAGGAAGGTGCTGCAGAAGTCCCTCCATCTCCTCCTACTGACTGCAGAGTGCCCAGAGGTTAGCTCAATTGGCAATGCACCAATAGGTAGTGGCCCCTAATGCTGCCTGTTGTTCCTCTGCATCTATACACTTGCTCTCCTAGTCAGGTTGGGGATCGTAGCCTGTCGATTCAGCAGCAGCACGTTTGTGGGCAGTACCTACCACCAGGAAGTCTGGGGGACATGACCATTAATGTTAATGGGAATGAGGGAGAAGGTGTTAACTTATGTTTTATCCTGGGTGCAACCACCCATCCTCTTACTAGTTTCTTAAACGTGTTGGGGCGATCTTGAGTATTCCCTTGAGCATCAACTGCAACTTGAGGAATACTTTGTCCTAGAGAGCGTCACCACTAGGAAGGTATCACACTCAGGCTTTATGGTATGCAGCCACCTGCTGTATAATCCTGTGGTACTGTAGGAAGTTGCCTCTGTATTTATTATCTCAAAGTGAGAGATAGTGTGCACAGAGTCCAAGGGTTCCCCTTAGAGGTTGGTAGTGGCAAAATTAGATAATACTAATGCTCTGTTTTGTGGTAGTGTGGGCGAGCAGTAGGCTTATCAGAGGGTAGTGTTAAGCATTTGTTGTACACACACAGGCAATAAATGAGGAACACACACTCAAAGACGTAACTCTAGGCCAATTGTTTTTTTATATAGAAAAACATATTTTCTTAATTTATTTTAGAACCACAAGATTTAAGATTTCGGGTAAGTACATAAAATGCAGGGTACTTCACACAGGTAAGTAGAGAACTTTGATTTAAAACAGTTGTAAACACAGTTTAGGTTAAAATGGCAATAAGCTATTTTAAAAGTGGACAGTGCAGAAATCAACAGTTCCTGGGGGAGGTAAGTTTGGTTAAGTTTCTCAGGTAAGTAAAGCACTTACACAGTCAGTTTCCTGGGCATAGGCAGCCCACCGTTGGGGGTTCAAGGCAACCCCAAAGTCACTGCACCAGCAACACAGGGCCGGTCAGGTGCAGAGGTCAAAGGAGGGCCCAAAACACATAGGTGCCTATGGAGAACAGGGGTGCTCCGGTTCCACTCTGCTAGCAGGTAAGTACCTGCGTCCTCGGGGAGCTGACCAGCGGGGTTTTGTAGAGCACTGGGGGGACACAAACAGGCACACAAAACACAACCTCAGCGGCACAAGCAATGGAGGGACCCTGGAGTCACTTAGGCGATGCAGGCAGGGCACAGGGGGGCTTCTCTGGCCAGCCACCGACTGGGCTAGGAAGAGGGCCGCCTACTGGTCACTCCTGCTCTGGTGGGTGGTTCCTCTCGGTCCTGGGGGCTGCGGGTGCAGTGCTTGGTCCAGGCGTCGGGTACCTTACTACCAGGCAGTCGCGGTCAGGGGGAGCCTCTGTATCCTCTCTGCAGGCGTCGCTGTGGAGGTGCAGGGGGGGGTCGACTCAGGTTACTCATGTCATCGTAGTCGCCTGGGAGTCCTCTCTGCGGTGTTAGTTCTCTGGAGCTCGAGCCAGGGGCGTCGAGTGCAGAGTGAGAAGTCTCACGCTTCCTGCAGGAAGAAAGAGTTCTTTGGACATTGCTAAAAACTTGCAAAGTTGTTGCTGTTTTTGAACAGTGCCGCTGTTCTCTGGAGTTTCTTGGTCCTTCGGGTTCAGGGCAGTCCTCTGAGTCCTCAGAGGTCGCTGGTCCCTGTCAGATGTGTCGCTGTGCAGGTTCTTTGAGTCTGTCCTGGAGGACGGCTACACCCTCTATATGCCTCCTCCCCGAAGGGAGGGGGGGGCACATCCCTATTCCTATTGGGGGAATCCTCCAATCTCAAGATGGAGGATTTCTAAAGGCAGGAGCCACCTCAGCTCAGGGCACCTTAGGGGCTGTCCTGACTGGTGGGTGGCTCCTCCTTGTTTTTCTCATTACCTCCTCCAGCCTTGCCGCCAAAAGTGGGGGAAGTGGCCGGAGGGGCGGGCATATTTACTAGCTGGGATGCCCTAGGGTGCTGTGACAAAAAGCATGAGCCTTTGAGGCTCACCGCCAGGTGTTACAGTTCCTGCAGGGGGAGGTGAGAAGCACCTCCACCCAGTACAGGCTTTGTTCCTGGCCACAGAGTGACAAAGGCACTCACCCCATGTGGCCAGATGCTCATCGGGTTGTGGCAGGCTGGAAGAAAATGCTCAGCCTAGCACTAGGAGTCGGGATGGTATTCAGGGGGCATCTCTAAGATGCCCTCTGGGTGTATTTGACAATAAATCCCACAAAGGCATCAGTGTGCATTTATTGTGTTGAGAAGTTTGATACCAAACTTCCTAGATTTCAGAGTAGCCATTGTAGAACTGTGGAGTTCGTATTTGACAAGCTCCCAGACCATATACTCTTTATGGCTACCCTGCACTTACAATGTCTACGGTTTTGCTTAGACACTGTAGGGGCATAATGCTCATGCACTTATGCCTTCACCTGTGGTATAGTGCACCCTGCCTTAGGGCTGTAAGGCCTGCTAGAGGGGTGACTTACCTATGCCACAGGCAGTGAGAGGTGGGCATGGCACTCTGCGGGGAGTGCCCTGTCGACTTAGTCATTTTCTCCCCATCAGCACACACAAACTGTGAGTCAGTGTGCATGTGCGAAGTCCTCAACAGGACATGCTCTAGATCCCCAGCCCAGACATGTTTATATCAGTCTTCTCACAGGCCTTTTGCTGGCAGTGAGTAAAATGTGACTTCATAGTCCTCTAGTGGGGAGCAGGAACTAGGACTGCCAGTTTCGGAGTATGACTGGGGTGGCCTATGTGGGGAATGTGAAGTAGCTGGTGAGGGCAGGGGGTCAGGGTGAAAGTGGTGGGGGGGGAAGGTAGAGGGGTTGGAAATAGAGGAGTAGTAGCCTTGCCTTTAAGCATTTTATTGCAGTGTAGGCTGAAGAGCGTCATCCAGTACTGGCATGTCCTTGAATGGCAGCCACTTTTCCTTCAGCAAAGTCTCTACAGTAACAAAAGAGATCTTCCCCCATATGGATATAGATACCAAACCACCTTTGCCTTTCGTTGATGATCTCCTGAAGCTGGAAAGAGCCCTCTGGGCCGGCCATGGAAGGATGTCTCGTCACCAATGGGGCTTTCCACCTCGGAGGATGTTTTGGTGCCTCAGTGCCGACAGGCTTCTTTGGGCTCAAGGGCATATATGAGTCGGAGCCCTTGGCTGGATTCAGTCTCCGTTCAGGTTCCGTGCCTCAGTGTCACTCCATGCCTGGGGGCAGCGGAGGGCCTGTAAGTGACAGTGGCGTACGCGCGGAGCTCACATTTGAACTCCTGGAGGGTGGTGCTCTGTCTTGGCGTGTGGCTTGGAGTGAGGTTTGTGTGCTTCTTTTTCAATTACACTCTTGGATATCGGGGTCTACTTTGTACAAGGGTCAGTGTCAACAAAAGTAGATGGCACATTGTTGCCCCCTTCTTACTCCGGATGAGAGGGAGCTGAAGTTGATGATCTCTGAACTGGGTTGGGCTGGTGAGCAGAGACACCCAATGGTCCTGCGTTCTCCTCTTCCTCAGCTCTAAGGGGAAGGCTTTGGCATAGATGTTCGGTGTCTTTTCGTTGGACCTCCTCATCCTGATGTGGGCCCACCATCTGTCTTTCCATTGGCAAAGGGTCTCCTTGCACCAAAAGGCCAAGAACAAGGTGCAGGTGGTGTCATCGTGGTCGGTGGAGAGATAGATTACAGACACTGTAGAGGTCAGCCCAAGGGTATCTGGCATTGCACTGAAAGCATTTCTAGAATTGCGTCCCTTTCATAACAGTCCATGTCTCTTCATTCTTCTGAGCCAACGATGGAAGATGTGTGTGGGGCCCTCCCGAAGTAGCAGCAGCACCCAGAGTCTCGGGGACCAGGTCTCCAACAGGTGCTCTTAAGCAAATCATAGGAGCAGAAAGGGACAGCTATTGTCAGAAAAGTCCTTCACGGTGATGGCAGTGGAAGATTTGACCATGCAGGTCTCAAGAAAGAAGCACTGAGACAGAGTCCCAGAGCACTGTAAAACACATCATAAGCTGATGGTTAAGAATAAACAGTCTAACAATGGAGTCAGTTCCCATGTGTATTGCCAATTAAGGGTGACGTTGCATGATAACTTGTGCCTTGAAAGACTTCAACAAACAACAACTTGCAACAGTCCGACCCTAACACTAGATGGCAGGAGTATGCAAAGCATGAGTATATCTACAGACGCACATGCACAACTAGGAGGAATGACAGCCCCACAAGTCCAATGAGTGCTGAGTCAACACCTATCAAATTTTCTGTGGGCAAACATAAAACTCTTTCCAGATGTCATTTATGCTCTTGGTTATTGTTTGCAGGTCTTAATGTTCAGAATATCCAATTAATTTTCTAAGTCATGAAGTGCAGATGCCACAGAACGCAGCTCCTGGACCGGCAACTGTTCATTGGGTTACTTTAAAGGCATTTTGCAAGGTATATGGTAGCAAAATTGAAATGAAGAGGAAGTAAGATATAACCCCTGCGCCCTTAGGGAGGGCGATAAGTCTAAGCCACAGAAACAAGCCAGCACATGCAGGTGTCTGAAGATTTGCAGAATGCGGGTGGAGTTATGGCAGTAAACATTTGAGAAGCACATCTGCATCACTGAGCACCCAGGTAAAGTCACCAACATTAAACAGCCACATGCAGAGCACTTACCGATCCGGGTCATGGTGCCCGACACACACATGCATAAGAGCGTTGCACACAAAGCTGTAGCGGTTGGCTGGGTTGTCATTCAGGATCTTGCCCAGCATTGCATAGCTGAAGTTGTGAGCTGACGGATTCACTATTGCATCAATCATGAACTCGGGCTCCCACAGCAGATTGGAGTCAGATGGCTCCACGTTACAATGGATGGTATTCTTCACTTTGGAGCAGAAATCGCTGGGAGGCAACAAGCAAGATGAAGAGATGTCAACAGAACAAACCAAAGGAGCACATAACAGAACAAACCTGTCACATAGCAGCCAGTGCTTCATTGCAAACAGAATTACAATGGATCAAACTAAAAGAAAATAGTTTACAATATATTTCAGTGATGTAATTCATAATCATCATGTGTGCAGGTATTTTGCCACTCTTTTCCTGGCCCCTGAACTGAGCATCTGCCCTTCCAGCATGTAATAAACAAGTTACTTACCTTTGCAGATTCCTCACTTGTAGAATATCCCCAGAAACTATAGAGGAACTAGAATATTTTTTAACGTTGCCCCTGCATGTGAGCAGGTGGCTTTGTGCGGCTCCGCTTTATCTCCACCCTGAAAGTGTGGGTTGGAGTCGCATATAACGGCTGTCCGCGCCCTCAGAAACAAAGCCCAAATACCAATTGCAAGTCCGCAGATCTTTAATTTGAGACCATTTTGTATGGAAAAAAGTCCATTTCAGAGAATGGTGGAGGACAGTGAGGAATCTGTGGTAAGCTAGATTGTCCACAAGAAAGAGCACTGCTACTTCTTGCAATGCGGGAAGCACCTGTGGGCCTGCAAGATGGGCAATTGGAAGTAAGCGTCCAGCAGGTTTGATTCTACCACCTAGTCCTTATGCATAAAGAAACGGAAAGTGAAGATTTAAGTTACTAGGAAACAACAGGAGTAAAACCCAGTTACAGTACAGTCTCCGAGGCCAGGATTCCCTATGGCCCTTTTCGCCAAGATAGCCATAACATCCTGCAGCAAAATGGACGAATGATTTTCTGAAAGACTCTCCGATGCGAGTGGGAGAAGCAGCAGGGCAGAAACTATTGGCAGGGTGTGGCACCATAAGGACTTTGTGCCAGACCCACCTTTCAGATGTTATGACTTACAACTCATCTAGAAAAGGACTGGCAGTCATGCTCCACTGAGGGCAAACTAAAGTGGCTTGAAGACTGCTTTCGAGAAGCAAAAGAGGGCTGGTATGTATTCTGTGTCTACGATTCTGGACATTGTCTGCTAGATCTGCCAACCAAACATAGAAAGTTTGGAGTGCCTGCTGCTGGAGTGGTGGGTCTTGGCACTGCCTATAGAAAAGCCCCTAGCGATCGCTCAGTGTGGAGAGACTGAGGGAGCAAATGGTGGCTGTAAGGAAATGCCTCCTTGGCATGGTTACCCCCTGACTTTTTGCCTTTGCTGATGCTATGTTTTGAATTGAAAGTGTGCTGAGGCCTGCTAACCAGGCCCCAGCACCAGTGTTCTTTCCCTAACCTGTACTTTTGATTCCACAATTGGCACACCCTGGCATCCAGATAAGTCCCTTGTAAGTGGTACCCCTGGTACCAAGGGCCCTGATGCCAAGGAAGGTCTCTAAGGGCTGCAGCATGTCTTATGCCACCCTGGAGACCCCTCACTCAGCACAGACACACTGCTTGCCAGCTTGTGTGTGCTGGTGAGAACAAAACGAGTAAGTCGACATGGCACTCCCCTCAGGGTGCCATGCCAGCCTCTCACTGCCTATGCAGGTATAGATAAGTCACCCCTCTAGTAGGCCTTACAGCCCTAAGGCAGGGTGCACTATACCATAGGTGAGGGCACCAGTGCATGAGCACTGTGCCCCTACAGTGTCTAAGCAATGCCTTAGACATTGTAAGTGCAGGGTAGCCATAAGAGTATATGGTCTGGGTGTCTGTTTTACACGAACTCCACAGCACCATAATGGCTACACTGAAAACTGGGAAGTTTGGTATCAAACTTCTCAGCACAATAAATGCACACTGATGCCAGTGTACGTTTTATTGTAAAATACACCACAGAGGGCACCTTAGAGGTGCCCCCTGAAACTTAACCGACTACCTGTGTAGGCTGACTGGTTCCAGCAGCCTGCCACACTAGAGACATGTTGCTGGCCCCATGGGGAGAGTGCCTTTGTCACTCTGAGCCCAGTAACAAAGCCTGCACTGGGTGGAGATGCTAACACCTCCCCCAGGCAGGAGCTGTAACACCTGGCGGTGAGCCTCAAAGGCTCACCCCTTTGTCACAGCACCGCAGGACACTCCAGCTTAGTGGAGTTGCCCGCCCTCTCCGGCCACGGCCCCCACTTTTGGCGGCAAGGATGGAGGAAACAAAGAAAACAGCAAGGAGGAGTCACTGGCCAGTCAGGACAGCCCCTAAGGTGTCCTGAGCTGAAGTGACTCTAACTTTTAGAAATCCTCCATCATGCAGATGGAGGATTCCCCCAATAGGATTAGGGATGTGACCCCCTCCCCTTGGGAGGAGGCACAAAGAGGGTGTACTCACCCTCAGGGCTAGTAGCCATTGGCTACTAACCCCCCAGACCAAAACACGCCCTTAAATTTAGTATTTAAGGGCTTCCCTGAACCTAAGAATTTAGATTCCTGAAACTACAAGAAGAAGAGGACTGCTGAGCTGAAAAACCCCTGCAGAAGAAGAACAGAAGACACCAACTGCTTTGGCCCCAGTCCTACCGGCCTGTCTCCTGCCTTCCAAAGAAACCTGCTCCAGCGACGCTTTCCAAAGGACCAGCGACCTCTGAATCCTCAGAGGACTGCCCTACTTCAAGAAAGACAAGAAACTCCCGAGGACAGCGGCACTGCTCCAAAAGAACTGCAACTTTGTTTCAAGGAGCAGATTTAAAGACCACTGCAACTCCCCGCAAGAAGCGTGAGACTTGCAACACTGCACCCGGCGACCCCGACTCGACTGGTGGAGAACCAACACCTCAGGGAGGACCCTCCGGCGACTCCAAGTCCGTGAGTAACCAAAGTTGTCCCCCCTGAGCCCCCACAGCGACGCCTGCAGAGGGAATCCCGAGGCTCCCCCTGACCGCGACTGCCTGAACTCCATTTCCCGACGGCTGGAAAAGACCCTGCACCCGCAGCCCCCAGCACCTAAAGGAACGGAACTCCTGTGCAGGAGTGACCCCCAGGAGGCCCTCTCCCTTGCCCATGTGGTGGCTACCCCGAGGAGCCCCCCCCCCTTGCCTGCCTGCAACGCTGAAGAGATCCCTTGATCTCTCATTGATTTACACTGAAAACCTGACGCTTGTTTCTACACTGCACCCGGCCGCCCCAGTGCCGCTGAGGGTGTACTTTTTGTGTGAACTTGTGTCCCCCCCGGTGCCCTACAAAACCCCCCTGGTCTGCCCTCCGAAGACGCGGGTACTTACCTGCTGGCAGACTGGAACCGGGGCACCCCCTTCTCTCCATTGAAGCCTATGTGTTTTGGGCACCTCTTTGACCTCTGCACCTAACCGGCCCTGAGCTGCTGGTGTGGTAACTTTGGGGTTGCTCTGAACCCCCAACGGTGGGCTACCTTGGACCCAAAACTGAAACCTGTAAGTGACTTACTTACCTGTTAAAACTAACATTACTTTACCTCCCCCAGGAACTGTGAAAATTGCACTAAGTGTCCACTTTTAAAACAGCTTATTGTGTTTTATGTGAAAAGTATACATGCTAATGTAATGATTCAAAGTTCCTAAAGTACTTACCTGCAATACCTTTCAAATGAGATATTACATGTAGAATTTGAACCTGTGGTTCTTAAAATAAACTAAGAAAATATATTTTTCTATAACAAAACCTATTGGCTGGATTTGTCTCCGAGTGTGTGTTCCTCATTTATTGCCTGTGTGTATGTACAACAAATGCTTAACACTACTCCTTGGATAAGCCTACTGCTCGACCACACTACCACAAAATAGAGCATTAGTATTATCTCTTTTTGCCACTATCTTACCTCTAAGGGGAACCCTTGGACTCTGTGCATACTATTCCTTACTTTGAAATAGTGCATACAGAGCCAACTTCCTACATTGGTGGATCAGCGGTGGGGTACAAGACTTTGCATTTGCTGGACTACTCAGCCAATACCTGATCACATGACAAACTCCAAAAATTGTCATTAGAAATTGATTTTTGCAATTTGAATTTTTTCTAAATTCTTTAAAGTCCTGCTAGGGCCTTGTGTTAGTCCCTGTTAGCATTTCTTTTAGAGTTTAAAAGTTTGTTAAAAGTTTGAATTAGATTCTAGAACTAGTTTTAGTTTCTTAAAAAGTATTCCAACTTTTAGAAGCATAATGTCTAATACAGATGTGAATGTGGTGGAACTCGACACCACACCTTACCTCCATCTACAGATGAGAGAGCTAAGGTCACTCTGTAAAATCAAGAAAATAACAATGGGCTCTAGACCTACCAAACAACAGCTCCAGGAGCTGTTGGCAGAGTATGAAAGAGCCAACCTCCCTGTGGATGGCAACACAGAGGATGAGGATAGTGACTTGGAGGAAGATTCCCCCCTACCAGTCCTATCTAGGGAGGACAGGGCCTCTCAAGCCCTGACTCCACAAATACTAGTCAGAGATGCTAGTTCCCTCACAGGAGGGACCAACTTCTCTGAAATCACTGAGGATAACTCCAGTGAAGAGGACACCCAGTTAGCCAGGATGGCCAAAAGATTGGCTTTGGAAAGACAAATCCTAGCCATAGAAAGGGAAAGACAAGAGATGGGCCTAGGACCCATCAATGGTGGCAGCAACATAAATAGGGTCAGAGATTCTCCTGACATGTTGAAAATCCCTAAAGGGATTGTAACTAAATATGAAGATGGTGATGACATCACCAAATGGTTCACAGCTTTTGAGAGGGCTTGTGTAACCAGAAAAGTGAACAAATCTCACTGGGGTGCTCTCCTTTGGGAAATGTTCACAGGAAAGTGTAGGGATAGACTCCTCACACTCTCTGGAAAAGATGCAGAATCTTATGACCTCATGAAGGGAACCCTGATTGAGGGCTTTGGATTCTCCACTGAGGAGTATAGGATTAGATTCAGGGGGGCTCAAAAATCCTCGAGCCAGACCTGGGTTGACTTTGTAGACTACTCAGTAAAAACACTAGATGGTTGGATTCAAGGCAGTGGTGTAAGTAATTATGATGGGCTGTACAATTTATTTGTGAAAGAACACCTATTAAGTAATTGTTTCAATGATAAACTGCATCAGCATCTGGTAGACCTAGGACCAATTTCTCCCCAAGAATTGGGAAAGAAGGCGGACCATTGGGTCAAGACTAGGGTGTCCAAAACTTCCACAGGGGGTGACCAAAAGAAAGGGGTCACAAAACCTCCCCAGGGGAAAGGTGGTGAGACAGTCAAAAACAAAAATAGTAAAGAGTCTTCTACAGGCCCCCAAAAACCTGCACAGGAGGGTGGGCCCAGAGCCTCTTCACAAAACAATTCTGGGTACAAGGGTAAAAACTTTGATCCCAAAAAGGCCTGGTGTCGTAGCTGTAGTCAGTCTGGACACCAAACTGGAGACAAGGCCTGTCCCAAGAAAGATACCACTTCTAACTCCCATCCAGCTAAAACTGGAATGGCCAGTCTCCAAGTGGGATCAACAGTGTGCCCAGAGCAAATCAGGTGTCACACTGAAGCTACATTAGTCTCTGAGGGTGGGGTGGATTTAGCCACACTGGCTGCCTGGCCCCCTAACATGCAAAAATACAGGCAGCAGCTCTTAATTAATGGGACAAGTGTAGAGGGCCTGAGGGATACAGGTGCCAGTGTCACTATGGTGACAGAGAAACTGGTTTCCCCTGGCCAATACCTGGCTGGACAAACTTATCCAGTCACCAACGCTGACAATCAGACTAAAGTACATCCCATGGCTATGGTAACTTTAGAGTGGGGAGGGGTCAATGGCCTGAAACAGGTGGTGGTCTCCTCAAATATCCCAGAAGACTGTTTGCTTGGAAATGACCTGGAGTCCTCAGCATGGGCTGAGGTAGAACTGAAAACCCATGCAGCCATGCTGGGTATCCCTGAACTGGTGTGTGTCAAGACAAGGGCACAGTGCAAGGCTCAGGGTGAAAAGTAGAGCTGGAGTCTGGAAGAAAGGCCCAGCCTACCAAGAGGAAAGGAAAGTCAGCTGGGAAACCAGCTGCAACACAGCAAGAAAAAGAGAACCTCTCTTCTCAGGAAGAAGTTCTGCCCTCTGAGGGAACTGAGCCTATGGAGCTGGAACCTTATCAGGTTGAGCTCTTAGGCCCAGGGGGACCCTCAAGGGAAGAGTTGTGTAAGGGACAAGAAACCTGTCCCTCTCTTGAAGGCCTTAGGCAGCAAGCTGCTGAAGAGTCCAATGGCAAGAAAAATGGAACACATAGGGTCTATTGGGAAGATGGACTCCTGTACACTGAGGCAAGAGATCCCAAACCTGGTGCCACTAGGAGAGTGGTAGTGCCTCAGGGTTTCAGAGAGTTTATTCTGACCTTAGCCCATGATATTCCCCTTGCTGGGCATTTGGGACAAACCAAGACGTGGGAGAGGTTAGTCAACCACTTCTACTGGCCCAATATGTCCCAGAAGGTTAAGGAGTTTTGCCTCTCCTGCCCCACCTGTCAAGCCAGTGGTAAGACAGGTGGGCATCCAAAGGCCCCCCTTATTTCACTTCCAGTGGTGGGGGTCCCCTTTGAAAGAGTGGGTGTGGACATAGTTGGTCCACTAGAACCTCCCACAGCCTCAGGAAATATGTACATCCTAGTAGTAGTGGATCATGCTACTAGGTATCCTGAAGCTATTCCCCTTAGGTCGACTACTGCCCCTGCAGTAGCCAAGGCCCTCATTGGTATCTTTACCAGAGTGGGTTTCCCTAAGGAGGTGGTGTCTGACAGAGGTACCAACTTCATGTCAGCATACCTAAAACACATGTGGAATGAGTGTGGGGTGACTTATAAATTCACTACACCATATCATCCACAAACTAATGGCCTTGTTGAGAGATTCAACAAGACATTAAAGGGCATGATCATGGGGCTCCCAGAAAAACTCAAAAGGAGATGGGATGTCCTCCTGCCATGTCTGCTTTTCGCTTACAGAGAGGTGCCACAGAAGGGAGTAGGATTCTCACCCTTTGAACTTCTGTTTGGCCACCCTGTAAGGGGACCACTTGCTCTTGTTAAAGAAGGCTGGGAGAGACCTCTTCATGAGCCTAAACAAGACATAGTGGACTATGTACCTGGCCTTCGCTCAAGGATGGCAGAGTACATGGAAAAGGCAAGTAAAAACCTTGAGGCCAGCCAACAACTCCAGAAATTGTGGTATGACCAAAAGGCTGCACTGGTTGAATTTCAACCAGGGCAGAAAGTCTGGGATCTGGAGCCTGTGGCTCCCAGGGCACACCAGGACAAATGTAGTGGCCCTTACCCAGTACTAGAAAGGAAGAGTCAGGTCACCTACCTGGTGGACCTGGGCACAAGCAAGAGCCCCAAGAGGGTGATCCATGTGAACCGCCTTAAGCTGTTCCATGACAAGGCTGATGTAAATCTGTTGATGGTGACAGATGAGGACCAGGAAGCTGAGAGTGAACCTCTCCCTGATCTCCTCTCATCAGACCCTAAAGATGGCTCAGTGGATGGAGTGATCTACTCAGACACCCTCTCTAGCCAACAGCAGTCTGACTGTAGGAAGGTCCTGCAGCAGTTTGCTGAACTCTTTTCCCTAACCCCTGGTGTAGGAAGTTGGCTCTGTATGTGCTATTTCAAAGTAAGGAATAGCATGCACAGAGTCCAAGGGTTCCCCTTAGAGGTAAAATAGTGGTAAAAAGAGATAATACTAATGCTCTATTTTGTGGTAGTGTGGTCGAGCAGTAGGCTTATCCAAGGAGTAGTGTTAAGCATTTGTTGTACATACACATAGACAATAAATGAGGTACACACACTCCGAGACAAATCCAGCCAATAGGTTTTGTTATAGAAAAATATCTTTTCTTAGTTTATTTTAAGAACCACAGGTTCAAATTTAACATGTAATATCTTGTTTAAAAGGTATTACAGGTAAGTACATTAGGAAATTTGAATCATTTCAGTTGCATGTATACTTTTCAAGTTATTCACAAATAGCTATTTCAAAAGTGGACACAGTGCAATTTTCACAGTTCCTGGGTGTAAAGAAATGGCTCCCTGTTGCAGTTACCCCCCACTTTTTGCCTGATACTGATGCTGACTTGACTGAGAAGAGTGCTGGGACCCTGCTAACCAGGCCCCAGCACCAGTGTTCCTTCACCTAAAATGTACCATTGTATCCACAATTGGCAGACCCTGGCATCCAGATAAGTCCCTTGTAACTGGTACTTCTAGTACCAAGGGCCCTGATGCCAAGGAAGGTCTCTAAGGGCTGCAGCATGTCTTATGCCACCCTGGAGACCCCTCACTCAGCACAGACACACTGCTTGCCAGCTTGTGTGTGCTAGTGAGAACAAAACGAGTAAGTCGACATGGCACTCCCCTCAGGGTGCCATGCCAGCCTCTCACTGCCTATGCAGTATAGGTAAGACACCCCTCTAGCAGGCCTTACAGCCCTAAGGCAGGGTGCACTATACCATAGGTGAGGGTACCAGTGCATGAGCATGGTACCCCTACAGTGTCTAAACAAAACCTTAGACATTGTAAGTGCAGGGTAGCCATAAGAGTATATGGTCTGGGAGTCTGTCAAACACGAACTCCACAGCACCATAATGGCTACACTGAAAACTGGGAAGTTTGGTATCAAACTTCTCAGCACAATAAATGCACACTGATGCCAGTGTACATTTTATTGTAAAATACACCACAGAGGGCACCTTAGAGGTGCCCCCTGAAACTTAACCGACTATCTGTGTAGGCTGACTAGTTTTAGCAGCCTGCCACAAACCGAGACATGTTGCTGGCCCCATGGGGAGAGTGCCTTTGTCACTCTGAGGCCAGTAACAAAGCCTGCACTGGGTGGAGATGCTAACACCTCCTCCAGGCAGGAGTTGTCACACCTGGCGGTGAGCCTCAAAGGCTCACCTCCTTTGTGCCAACCCAGCAGGACACTCCAGCTAGTGGAGTTGCCCGCCCCCTCCGGCCAGGCCCCACTTTTGGCGGCAAGGCCGGAGAAAATAATGAGAATAACAAGGAGGAGTCACTGGCCAGTCAGGACAGCCCCTAAGGTGTCCTGAGCTGAGGTGACTCTAACTTTTAGAAATCCTCCATCTTGCAGATGGAGGATTCCCCCAATAGGGTTAGGATTGTGACCCCCTCCCCTTGGGAGGAGGCACAAAGAGGGTGTACCCACCCTCAGGGCTAGTAGCCATTGGCTACTAACCCCCCAGACCTAAACACGCCCTTAAATTTAGTATTTAAGGGCTACCCTGAACCCTAGAAAATCAGATTCCTGCAACAAGAAGAAGGACTGCCCAGCTGAAAACCCCTGCAGCGGAAGACCAGAAGACGACAACTGCCTTGGCTCCAGAAACTCACCGGCCTGTCTCCTGCCTTCCAAAGATCCTGCTCCAGCGACGCCTTCCGAAGGGACCAGCGACCTCGACATCCTCTGAGGACTGCCCCTGCTTCGAAAAGACAAGAAACTCCCGAGGACAGCGGACCTGCTCCAAGAAAAGCTGCAACTTTGTTTCCAGCAACTTTAAAGATCCCTGCAAGCTCCCCGCAAGAAGCGTGAGACTTGCAACACTGCACCCGGCGACCCCGACTCGACTGGTGGCGATCCAACACCTCAGGAGGGACCCCAGGACTACTCTGATACTGTGAGTACCAAAACCTGTCCCCCCTGAGCCCCCACAGCGCCGCCTGCAGAGGGAATCCCGAGGCTTCCCCTGACCGCGACTCTTTTGAACCTAAAGTCCCGACACCCGGGAGAGACCCTGCACCCGCAGCCCCCAGGACCTGAAGGACCGGACTTTCACTGGAGAAGTGACCCCCAGGAGTCCCTCTCCCTTGCCCAAGTGGAGGTTTCCCCGAGGAACCCCCCCCTTGCCTGCCTGCAGCGCTGAAGAGATCCCGAGATCTCTCATAGACTAACATTGCAAACCCGACGCTTGTTTCTACACTGCACCCGGCCGCCCCCGCGCCGCTGAGGGTGAAATTTCTGTGTGGACTTGTGTCCCCCCCGGTGCCCTACAAAACCCCCCTGGTCTGCCCTCCGAAGACGCGGGTACTTACCTGCAAGCAGACCGGAACCGGGGCACCCCCTTCTCTCCATTCTAGCCTATGTGTTTTGGGCACCACTTTGAACTCTGCCCCTGACCGGCCCTGAGTTGCTGGTGTGGTGACTTTGGGGTTGCTCTGAACCCCCAACGGTGGGCTACCTTGGACCAAGAACTGAACCCTGTAAGTGTCTTACTTACCTGGTAAAACTAACAAAAACTTACCTCCCCCAGGAACTGTGAAAATTGCACTAAGTGTCCACTTTTAAAACAGCTATTTGGCAATAACTTGAAAAGTATACATGCAATTTTGATGATTTGAAGTTCCTAAAGTACTTACCTGCAATACCTTTCGAATGAGCTATTACATGTAGAATCTGAACCTGTGGTTCTTAAAATAAACTAAGAAAAGATATTTTTCTATACAAAACCTATTGGCTGGATTTGTCTCTGAGTGTGTGTACCTCATTTATTGTCTATGTGTATGTACAACAAATGCTTAACACTACTCCTTGGATAAGCCTACTGCTCGACCACACTACCACAAAATAGAGCATTAGTATTATCTATTTTTACCACTATTTTACCTCTAAGGGGAACCCTTGGACTCTGTGCATGCTATTCCTTACTTTGAAATAGCACATACAGAGCCAACTTCCTACACTGGGGGAGGTAAGTTTTGGTTAGTTTTACCAGGTAAGTAAGACACTTACAGGGTTCAGTTCTTGGTCCAAGGTAGCCCACCGTTGGGGGTTCAGAGCAACCCCAAAGTTACCACACCAGCAGCTCAGGGCCGGTCAGGTGCAGAGTTCAAAGTGGTGCCCAAAACGCATAGGCTTCAATGGAGAGAAGGGGGTGCCCCGGTTCCAGTCTGCCAGCAGGTAAGTACCCGCGTCTTCGGAGGGCAGACCAGGGGGGTTTTGTAGGGCACCGGGGGGGACACAAGCCCACACAGAAATTTCACCCTCAGCGGCGCGGGGGCGGCCGGGTGCAGTGTTAGAACAAGCGTCGGGTTCGCAATGGAAGTCAATGAGAGATCAAGGGATCTCTTCAGCGCTGCAGGCAGGCAAGGGGGGGCTTCCTCGGGGAAACCTCCACTTGGGCAAGGGAGAGGGACTCCTGGGGGTCACTTCTGCAGTGAAAGTCCGGTCCTTCAGGTCCTGGGGGCTGCGGGTGCAGGGTCTTTTCCAGGCGTCGGGACTTAGGTTTCAGAGAGTCGCGGTCAGGGGAAGCCTCGGGATTCCCTCTGCAGGCGGCGCTGTGGGGGCTCAGGGTGGACAGGTTTTGGTACTCACAGTCGTAGAGTAGTCCGGGGGTCCTCCCTGAGGTGTTGGTTCTCCACCAGCCGAGTCGGGGTCGCCGGGTGCAGTGTTGCAAGTCTCACGCTTCTTGCGGGGAGATTGCAGGGTTCTTTAAAGCTGCTTCTTGAAACAAAGTTGCAGTCTTTTTGGAGCAGGTCCGCTGTCCTCGGGAGTTTCTTGTCGTCGTCGAAGCAGGGCAGTCCTCAGAGGATTCAGAGGTCGCTGGTCCCTTTAGAAGGCGTCGCTGGAGCAGAGTTCTTTGGAAGGCAGGAGACAGGCCGGTGAGTTTCTGGAGCCAAGGCAGTTGTTGTCTTCTGGTCTTCCTCTGCAGGGGTTTTCAGCTAGGCAGTCCTTCTTCTTGTAGTTGCAGGAATCTAATTTTCTAGGGTTCAGGGTAGCCCTTAAATACTAAATTTAAGGGCGTGTTTAGGTCTGGGGGGCTAGTAGCCAATGGCTACTAGCCCTGAGGGTGGGTACACCCTCTTTGTGCCTCCTCCCAAGGGGAGGGGGGTCACAATCCTAACCCTATTGGGGGAATCCTCCATCTGCAAGATGGAGGATTTCTAAAAGTTAGAGTCACCTCAGCTCAGGACACCTTAGGGGCTGTCCTGACTGGCCAGTGACTCCTCCTTGTTGCTTTCTTTGTTCCCTCCAGCCTTGCCGCCAAAAGTGGGGGCCGTGGCCGGAGGGGGCGGGCAACTCCACTAAGCTGGAGTGCCCTGCTGGGCTGTGACAAAGGGGTGAGCCTTTGAGGCTCACCGCCAGGTGTTACAGCTCCTGCCTGGGGGAGGTGTTAGCATCTCCACCCAGTGCAGGCTTTGTTACTGGCCTCAGAGTGACAAAGGCACTCTCCCCATGGGGCCAGCAACATGTCTCCAGTGTGGCAGGCTGCTGGAACCAGTCAGCCTACACAGATAGTTGGTTAAGTTTCAGGGGGCACCTCTAAGGTGCCCTCTGTGGTGTATTTTACAATAAAATGTACACTGGCATCAGTGTGCATTTATTGTGCTGAGAAGTTTGATACCAAACTTCCCAGTTTTCAGTGTAGCCATTATGGTGCTGTGGAGTTCGTGTAAAACAGACTCCCAGACCATATACTCTTATGGCTACCCTGCACTTACAATGTCTAAGGTTTGGCTTAGACACTGTAGGGGCACAGTGCTCATGCACTGGTACCCTCACCTATGGTATAGTGCACCCTGCCTTAGGGCTGTAAGGCCTGCTAGAGGGGTGTCTTACCTATACTGCATAGGCAGTGAGAGGCTGGCATGGCACCCTGAGGGGAGTGCCATGTCGACTTACTCATTTTGTTCTCACTAGCACACACAAGCTGGTAAGCAGTGGGTCTGTGCTGAGTGAGGGGTCTCTAGGGTGGCATAATACATGCTGCAGCCCTTAGAGACCTTCCCTGGCATCAGGGCCCTTGGTACCAGAGGTACCAGTTACAAGGGACTTATCTGGATGCCAGGGTGTGCCAATTGTGGAATCAATGGTACATTTTAGGTGAAAGAACACTGGTGCTGGGGCCTGGTTAGCAGGGTCCCAGCACACTTCTCAGTCAAGTCAGCATCAGTATCAGGCAAAAAGTGGGGGGTAACTGCAACAGGGAGCCATTTCTTTACACAAGCCCCCCCCCAGCCCACAGGCCAGGAGACTCAGCCAAAGCTGGAAGAGTCTTCCTAGTCTGTCAGGCGAGGAAGAGTAGAGGAAATAGGCTGGTTTGTTGCAGGGCCTACTCTGCCTTACATCCTCCTGTTCAGGTCATTCCCTCTGGGGAACTGACCCACTTCCACAGTGATAGGACCTAGTCTGAACTGCCTCTTGTCTGTGCTTTTTATGTCTTTACCCATTCTCTCTATTTTTAGGTCAGAGGTATCCACCTCTGCTAATCTTATCTTAGCCAGGGTCACCCCTAGCTTACCCAAAGAGGTTACCCAGAGCTGGAGTAACCCCACCATGACCAACAGGGTCAGGGGGCCTAACTTGTTATTTGGCATGGGGTCAGACCACCATGCCAAGGATAGTGCAGCCATAAAGGCTAACACCCAGCAGAGGCCACTGACAGCTGTCAGTGCCCAGAACCACACCTTTAGCTCTTCACCTACAAGGGAAGGGGCTAAGTTACAGGCTTCTTTGGGTTCAGGGTGCCTGTCTGCTGTATTAGAGTGGGGGGTTACCACATCTTGTAGTAAACACCCTTCTTCCACTCTTTCTTCTGTTAGCTGAGGAGCCACCCACTCAGGCTTAACAGTTGCCTGACTAGCCAGGACTTCTTGTGGGTCAGGTTGGACTTTATCCGAGCCACTTTTGGAGTTCTCCTCTACTGGAGCAGAATCTCCTTGGCTTGCTGGAACCTTGGCTAAAGGTTGTCCACCTTTCCTACTCTGTTTCCTTTTCTTTTTCTTCTGGGGCCTACTTGCATTTACTGCAGAGGCAGGCACTCCAGAATCCTTGGGAGAGGACTGGCCCTGGACCAGTTCTTCTCTTAGGCTCTGACTAACCTCTGGGTAGTCATTTCCAAGGAGACAATCAAGGGGGAGGTCTGTACTGACTACCACCCTTCTCCAGCTAAAAGTTCCACCCACTTCTATGGGCACACAAGCCACAGGCCTATTAGTGACCCTGTCTGGGCTAACTCTTACTCTGGCCATCTCACCTGGGATGTACTGGTTTGAGAACACCAGCCTGTCATGCACAATAGTGTGACTGGCACAAGTGTCTCTCAGGGCAGTGGCTGGGATTCCATTCACCTGTAGGTGGTGGAAGTGTCTACTTCCCTCTGGAATCTCCAACTCACCTGTTGGGCCCTTTTTCCAGTTGAAGGCTATGAAGACCTCCTCATCTGAGGAGTCATCCCCAATGGCTACACTGGTCACCCCTGGAATTTTGCTAGGGGTTTTGTTTTTGGGACAAGAAGTGTCCTTGGTGTGGTGCCCTGTCTGTTTACAGTTATGGCACCATGCCTTAGTGGCATCCCAGCTCTTACCCTGGTACCCACCTTTGTTTTGGGTTGTGTCTCTGGGCCCACCCACCTGGTCTGGTTTTTGGGGGCCTACAGGGGACTCTTTTTCTTTGTTTCTAGTGTCACACACTTTCTCCTGGGGAGGCTTTGTAACCCCTTTCTTTTGGTCACCCCCAGTGGAAGTTTTGGTTACCCTAGTCTTGACCCAGTGGTCTGCCTTCTTTCCCAATTCTTGGGGAGAAATTGGACCTAGGTCTACCAGATACTGATGCAACTTTTCATTGAAGCAGTTACTTAAAATGTGTTCTTTCATAAACAAATTATAAAGCCCAACATAGTCATACACTTCATTTCCAGTTACCCAACCATCCAGTGTTTTCACTGAGTAGTCAACATAATCAACCCAGGTCTGGCTCGAGGATTTTTGAGCCCCCCTGAATCTAATTCTATACTCCTCAGTGGAGAATCCAAAGCCCTCAATCAGGGTACCCTTCATGAGGTCATAAGATTCTGCATCTTTTTTAGAGAGTGTGAGGAGTCTATCCCTACACTTTCCTGTGAACATTTCCCAAAGGAGAGCACCCCAGTGAGATTTGTTCACTTTTCTGGTTACACAAGCCCTCTCAAAAGCTGTGAACCATTTGGTGATGTCATCACCATCTTCATATTTTGTTACAATCCCTTTAGGGATTTTCAACATGTCAGGAGAATCTCTGACCCTATTTATGTTGCTGCCACCATTGATGGATCCTAGGCCCATCTCTTGTCTTTCCCTTTCTATGGCTAGGATCTGTTTTTCCAAAGCCAATCTTTTGGCCATCCTGGCTAACTGGATGTCCTCTTCACTGGAGTTACCTTCAGTGATTTCAGAGAGGCTGGACCCTCCTGTGAGGGAGCCAGCATTTCTGACTACTATTTTTGGAGTCAGGGTTTGAGAGACCCTGTTCTCCCTAAATAGGACTGGTAGGGGGGAATTTTCCTCCAAGTCACTATCTTCATCCTCTGTGTTGCCATCCTCAGAGGGGTTGGCCTTTGCAAACTGTAGGAAGTTGGCTCTGTATGTGCTATTTCAAAGTAAGGAATAGCATGCACAGAGTCCAAGGGTTCCCCTTAGAGGTAAAATAGTGGTAAGAATAGATAATACTAATGCTCTATTTTGTGGTAGTGTGGTCGAGCAGTAGGCTTATCCAAGGAGTAGTGTTAAGCATTTGTTGTACATACACATAGACAATAAATGAGGAACACACACTCAGAGACAAATCCAGCCAATAGGTTTTGTTATAGAAAAATATATTTTCTTAGTTTATTTTAAGAACCACAGGTTCAAATTTAACATGTAATATCTTGTTTGAAAGGTATTGCAGGTAAGTACATTAGGAACTTTGAATCATTTCAATTGCATGTATACTTTTCAAGTTATTCACAAATAGCTATTTAAAAAGTGGACACTTAGTGCAATTTTCACAGTTCCTGGGGGAGGTAAGTTTTTGTTAGTTTTACCAGGTAAGTAAGACACTTACAGGGTTCAGTTCTTGGTCCAAGGTAGCCCACCGTTGGGGGTTCAGAGCAACCCCAAAGTCACCACACCAGCAGCTCAGGGCCGGTCAGGTGCAGAGTTCAAAGTGGTGCCCAAAACGCATAGGCTTCAATGGAGAGAAGGGGGTGCCCCGGTTCCAGTCTGCCAGCAGGTAAGTACCCACGTCTTCGGAGGGCAGACCAGGGCGGTTTTGTAGGGCACCGGGGGGGACACAAGCCCACACCGAAATTTCACCCTCAGCGGCGCGGGGGCGGCCGGGTGCAGTGTTAGAACAAGCGTCGGGTTCGCAATGGAAGTCAATGAGAGATCAAGGGATCTCTTCAGCGCTGCAGGCAGGCAAGGGGGGGCTTCCTCGGGGAAACCTCCACTTGGGCAAGGGAGAGGGACTCCTGGGGGTCACTTCTGCAGTGAAAGTCCGGTCCTTCAGGTCCTGGGGGCTGCGGGTGCAGGGTCTTTTCCAGGCGTCGGGACTTAGGTTTCAGAGAGTCGCGGTCAGGGGAAGCCTCGGGATTCCCTCTGCAGGCGGCGCTGTGGGGCTCAGGGGGGACAGGTTTTGGTACTCACAGTCGTAGAGTAGTCCGGGGGTCCTCCCTGAGGTGTTGGTTCTCCACCAGCCGAGTCGGGGTCGCCGGGTGCAGTGTTGCAAGTCTCACGCTTCTTGCGGGGAGTGGCAGGGTTCTTTAAAGCTGCTTCTTGAAACAAAGTTGCAGTCTTTTTGGAGCAGGTCCGCTGTCCTCGGGAGTTTCTTGTCGTCGTCGAAGCAGGGCAGTCCTCAGAGGATTCAGAGGTCGCCGGTCCCTTTGGAAGGCGTCGCTGGAGCAGAGTTCTTTGGAAGGCAGGAGACAGGCCGGTGAGTTTCTGGAGCCAAGGCAGTTGTTGTCTTCTGGTCTTCCTCTGCAGGGGTTTTCAGCTAGGCAGTCCTTGTTGTTGCAGGAATCTAATTTTCTAGGGTTCAGGGTAGCCCTTAAATACTAAATTTAAGGGCGTGTTTAGGTCTGGGGGGTTAGTAGCCAATGGCTACTAGCCCTGAGGGTGGGTACACCCTCTTTGGGCCTCCTCCCAAGGGGAGGGGGTCACAATCCTAACCCTATTGGGGGAATCCTCCATCTGCAAGATGGAGGATTTCTAAAAGTTAGAGTCACCTCAGCTCAGGACACCTTAGGGGCTGTCCTGACTGGCCAGTGACTCCTCCTTGTTGCTTTCTTTGTTCCCTCCAGCCTTGCCGCCAAAAGTGGGGGCCGTGGCCGGAGGGGGCGGGCAACTCCACTAAGCTGGAGTGCCCTGCTGGGCTGTGACAAAGGGGTGAGCCTTTGAGGCTCACCGCCAGGTGTTACAGCTCCTGCCTGGGGGAGGTGTTAGCATCTCCACCCAGTGCAGGCTTTGTTACTGGCCTCAGAGTGACAAAGGCACTCTCCCCATGGGGCCAGCAACATGTCTCTAGTGTGGCAGGCTGCTGGAACTAGTCAGCCTACACAGACAGTCGGTTAAGTTTCAGGGGGCACCTCTAAGGTGCCCTCTGGGGTGTATTTTGCAATAAAATGTACACTGGCATCAGTGTGCATTTATTGTGCTGAGAAGTTTGATACCAAACTTCCCAGTTTTCAGTGTAGCCATTATGGTGCTGTGGAGTTCGTGTTTGACAAACTCCCAGACCATATACTCTTATGGCTACCCTGCACTTACAATGTCTAAGGTTTTGTTTAGACACTGTAGGGGTACCATGCTCATGCACTGGTACCCTCACCTATGGTATAGTGCACCCTGCCTTAGGGCTGTAAGGCCTGCTAGAGGGGTGACTGACCTATACTTGCATAGGCAGTGAGAGGCTGGCATGGCACCCTGAGGGGAGTGCCATGTCGACTTACTCGTTTTGTTCTCACTAGCACACACAAGCTGGCAAGCAGTGTGTCTGTGCTGAGTGAGAGGTCTCCAGGGTGGCATAAGACATGCTGCAGCCCTTAGAGACCTTCCTTGGCATCAGGGCCCTTGGTACTAGAAGTACCAGTTACAAAGGACTTATCTGGATCCCAGGGTCTGCCAATTGTGGATACAAAAGTACAGGTTAGGGAAAGAACACTGGTGCTGGGGCCTGGTTAGCAGGCCTCAGCACACTTTCAATTGTAAACATAGCATCAGCAAAGGCAAAAAGTCAGGGGGCAACCATGCCAAGGAGGCATTTCCTTACACAACCCCCCCCCCAAACGAAAGAGGATGAGACTAACCTTTCCCAAGAGAGTCTCCATTTTCTAAGTGGAAGAACCTGGAAAGGCCATCTGCATTGGCATGGGCAGTCCCAGGTCTGTGTTCCACTATAAAGTCCATTCCCTGTAGGGAGATGGACCACCTCAACAGTTTAGGATTTTCACCTTTCATTTGCATCAGCCATTTGAGAGGTCTGTGGTCAGTTTGAACTAGGAAGTGAGTCCCAAAGAGGTATGGTCTCAGCTTCTTCAGGGACCAAACCACAGCAAAGGCCTCCCTCTCAATGGCACTCCAACGCTGCTCCCTGGGGAGTAACCTCCTGCTAATGAAAGCAACAGGCTGGTCAAGGCCATCATCATTTGTTTGGGACAAAACTGCCCCTATCCCATGTTCAGAGGCATCTGTCTGCACAATGAACTGCTTAGAATAATCTGGAGCTTTTAGAACTGGTGCTGAGCACATTGCTTGTTTCAGGGTGTCAAAGGCCTGTTGGCATTCCACAGTCCAGTTCACTTTCTTGGGCATTTTCTTGGAGGTGAGTTCAGTGAGGGCTGTCACAATGGATCCATATCCCTTCACAAACCTCCTGTAATACCCAGTCAAGCCAAGGAATGCCCTGACTTGAGTCTGGGTTTTTGGAGCTACCCAGTCCAGAATAGTCTGGATCTTGGGTTGGAGTGGCTGAACTTGGCCTCCACCTACAAGGTGGCCCAAGTAAACCACAGTTCCCTGCCCTATCTGGCATTTGGATGCCGTGATAGAGAGGCCTGCAGATTGCAGAGCCTTCAAAACCTTCTTCAGGTGGACCAGGTGATCCTGCCAGGTGGAGCTAAAGACAGCAATATCATCAAGATAAGCTGTGCTAAAGGACTCCAAACCAGCAAGGACTTGATTCACCAACCTTTGGAAGGTGGCAGGGGCATTCTTTAAACCAAAGGGCATAACAGTAAACTGATAATGCCCATCAGGTGTGGAGAATGCTGTTTTCTCTTTTGCTCCAGGTGCCATTTTTATTTGCCAGTACCCTGCTGTCAAGTCAAAGGTACTTAAGAATTTGGCAGCACCTAATTTGTCTATGAGCTCATCAGCTCTAGGAATTGGATGGGCGTCTGTCTTGGTGACAGAGTTGAGCCCTCTGTAGTCCACACAAAACCTCATCTCTTTCTTTCCATCTTTGGTGTGAGGTTTGGGGACTAAGACCACTGGGCTAGCCCAGGGGCTGTCAGAGCGCTCAATTACTCCCAATTCCAGCATCTTGTGGACTTCCACCTTGATGCTTTCCTTAACATGGTCAGTGTAGGAAGTTGGCTCTGTATGTGCTATTTCAAAGTAAGGAATAGCATGCACAGAGTCCAAGGGTTCCCCTTAGAGGTAAAATAGTGGTAAAAAGAGATAATACTAATGCTCTATTTTGTGGTAGTGTGGTCGAGCAGTAGGCTTATCCAAGGAGTAGTGTTAAGCATTTGTTGTACATACACATAGACAATAAATGAGGTACACACACTCCGAGACAAATCCAGCCAATAGGTTTTGTATAGAAAAATATATTTTCTTAGTTTATTTTAAGAACCACAGGTTCAAATTTAACATGTAATACCTTGTTTGAAAGGTATTGCAGGTAAGTACATTAGGAACTTTGAATCATTTCAATTGCATGTATACTTTTCAAGTTATTGACAAATAGCTATTTCAAAAGTGGACATTTAGTGCAATTTTCACAGTTCCTGGGGGAGGTAAGTTTTTGTTAGTTTTACCAGGTAAGTAAGACACTTACAGGGTTCAGTTCTTGGTCCAAGGTAGCCCACCGTTGGGGGTTCAGAGCAACCCCAAAGTCACCACACCAGCAGCTCAGGGCCGGTCAGGTGCAGAGTTCAAAGTGGTGCCCAAAACGCATAGGCTAGAATGGAGAGAAGGGGGTGCCCCGGTTCCGGTCTGCTTGCAGGTAAGTACCCGCGTCTTCGGCGGGCAGACCAGGGGGGTTTTGTAGGGCACCGGGGGGGACACAAGCCCACACAGAAATTTCACCCTCAGCAGCGCGGGGGCGGCCGGGTGCAGTGTAGAAACAAGCGTCGGGTTTTCAATGTTAGTCTATGAGAGATCAACGGATCTCTTCAGCGCTGCAGGCAGGCAAGGGGGGGCTTCCTCGGGGAAACCTCCACTTGGGCAAGGGAGAGGGACTCCTGGGGGTCACTTCTCCAGTGAAAGTCCGGTCCTTCAGGTCCTGGGGGCTGCGGGTGCAGGGTCTCTTCCAGGCGTCGGGACTTAGGTTTCAGAGAGTCGCGGTCAGGGGAAGCCTCGGGATTCCCTCTGCAGGCGGCGCTGTGGGGGCTCAGGGGGGACAGGTTTTGGTACTCACAGTCGTAGAGTAGTCCGGGGGTCCTCCCTGAGGTGTTGGTTCTCCACCAGCCGAGTCGGGGTCGCCGGGTGCAGTGTTGCAAGTCTCACGCTTCTTGCGGGGAGTTGCAGGGTTCTTTAAAGCTGCTTCTTGAGACAAAGTTGCAGTCTTTTTGGAGCAGGTCCGCTGTCCTCGGGAGTTTCTTGTCGTCGTCGAAGCAGGGCAGTCCTCAGAGGATTCAGAGGTCGCTGGTCCCTTTGGAAGGCGTCGCTGGAGCAGAGTTCTTTGGAAGGCAGGAGACAGGCCGGTGAGTTTCTGGAGCCAAGGCAGTTGTTGTCTTCTGGTCTTCCTCTGCAGGGGTTTTCAGCTGGGCAGTCCTTCTTCTTGTTGTTGCAGGAATCTAATTTTCTAGGGTTCAGGGTAGCCCTTAAATACTAAATTTAAGGGCGTGTTTAGGTCTGGGGGGTTAGTAGCCAATGGCTACTAGCCCTGAGGGTGGGTACACCCTCTTTGGGCCTCCTCCCAAGGGGAGGGGGTCACAATCCTAACCCTATTGGGGGAATCCTCCATCTGCAAGATGGAGGATTTCTGAAAGTTAGAGTCACTTCAGCTCAGGACACCTTAGGGGCTGTCCTGACTGGCCAGTGACTCCTCCTTGTTGCTTTCTTTGTTCCCTCCAGCCTTGCCGCCAAAAGTGGGGGCCGTGGCCGGAGGGGGCGGGCAACTCCACTAAGCTGGAGTGCCCTGCTGGGCTGTGACAAAGGGGTGAGCCTTTGAGGCTCACCGCCAGGTGTCACAGCTCCTGCCTGGGGGAGGTGTTAGCATCTCCACCCAGTGCAGGCTTTGTTACTGGCCTCAGAGTGACAAAGGCACTCTCCCCATGGGGCCAGCAACATGTCTCTAGTGTGGCAGGCTGCTGGAACTAGTCAGCCTACACAGACAGTCGGTTAAGTTTCAGGGGGCACCTCTAAGGTGCCCTCTGGGGTGTATTTTGCAATTAAATGTACACTGGCATCAGTGTGCATTTATTGTGCTGAGAAGTTTGATACCAAACTTCCCAGTTTTCAGTGTAGCCTTTATGGTGCTGTGGAGTTCGTGTTTGACAAACTCCCAGACCATATACTCTTATGGCTACCCTGCACTTACAATGTCTAAGGTTTTGTTTAGACACTGTAGGGGTACCATGCTCATGCACTGGTACCCTCACCTATGGTATAGTGCACCCTGCCTTAGGGCTGTAAGGCCTGCTAGAGGGGTGACTGACCTATACTTGCATAGGCAGTGAGAGGCTGGCATGGCACCCTGAGGGGAGTGCCATGTCGACTTACTCATTTTGTTCTCACTAGCACACACAAGCGGGCAAGCAGTGTGTCTGTGCTGAGTGAGAGGTCTCCAGGGTGGCATAAGACATGCTGCAGCCCTTAGAGACCTTCCTTGGCATCAGGGCCCTTGGTACTAGAAGTACCAGTTACAAGGGACTTATCTGGATGCCAGGGTCTGCCAATTGTGGATACAATGGTACATTTTAGGTGAAAGAACACTGGTGCTGGGGCCTGGTTAGCAGGGTCCCAGCACACTTCTCAGTCAAGTCAGCATCAGTATCAGGCAAAAAGTGGGGGGTAACTGCAACAGGGAGCCATTTCTTTACACAAGCCCCCCCCAGCCCACAGGCCAGGAGACTCAGCCAAAGCTGGGAGAGTCTTCCTAGTCTGTCAGGCGAGGAAGAGTAGAGGAAATGGGCTGGTTTGTTGCAGGGCCTACTCTGCCTTACATCCTCCTGTTCAGGTCATTCCCTCTGGGGAACTGACCCACTTCCACAGTGATAGGACCTAGTCTGAACTGCCTCTTGTCTGTGCTTTTTATGTCTTTGCCCATTCTCTCTATTTTGGGGTTAGAGGTATCCACCTCTGCTAATCTTATCTTAGCCAGGGTCACCCCTAGCTTACCCAAAGAGGTTACCCAGAGCTGGAGTAACCCCACCATGACCAACAGGGTCAGGGGGCCTAACTTGTTATTTGGCATGGGGTCAGACCACCATGCCAAGGATAGTGCAGCCATAAAGGCTAACACCCAGCAGAGGCCACTGACAGCTGTCAGTGCCCAGAACCACACCTTTAGCTCTTCACCTACAAGGGAAGGGGCTAAGTTACAGGCTTCTTTGGGTTCAGGGTGCCTGTCTGCTGTATTAGAGTGGGGGGTTACCACATCTTGTAGTAAACACCCTTCTTCCACTCTTTCTTTTGTTAGCTGAGGAGCCACCCACTCAGGCTTAACAGTTGCCTGACTAGTCAGGACTTCTTGTGGGTCAGGTTGGACTTTATCAGAGCCACTTTTGGAGTTCTCCCCTACTGGAGCAGAATCTCCTTGGCTTGCTGGAACCTTGGCTAAAGGTTGTCCACCTTTCCTACTCTGTTTCCTTTTCTTTTTCTTCTGGGGCCTACTTGCATTTACTGCAGAGGCAGGCACTCCAGAATCCTTGGGAGAGGACTGGCCCTGGACCAGTTCTTCTCTTAGGCTCTGACTAACCTCTGGGTAGTCATTTCCAAGGAGACAATCAAGGGGGAGGTCTGTACTGACTACCACCCTTCTCCAGCTAAAAGTTCCACCCACTTCTATGGGCACAAAAGCCACAGGCCTATTAGTGACCCTGTCTGGGCTAACTCTTACTCTGGCCATCTCACCTGGGATGTACTGGTTTGAGAGCACCAGCCTGTCAAGCACAATAGTGTGACTGGCACAAGTGTCTCTCAGGGCAGTGGCTGGGATTCCATTCACCTGTAGGTGGTGGAAGTGTCTACTTCCCTCTGGAATCTCCAACTCACCTGTTGGGCCCTTTTTCCAGTTGAAGGCTATGAAGACCTCCTCATCTGAGGAGTCATCCCCAATGGCTACACTGGTCACCCCTGGGATTTTGCTAGGGGGTTTGTTTTTGGGACAAGAAGTGTCCTTGGTGTGGTGCCCTGTCTGTTTACAGTTATGGCACCATGCCTTAGTGGCATCCCAGCTCTTACCCTTGTACCCACCTTTGTTTTGGGTTGTGTCTCTGGGCCCACCCACCTGGTCTGGTTTTTGGGGGCCTACAGGGGACTCTTTTTCTTTGTTTCTAGTGTCACCCACTTTCTCCTGGGGAGGCTTTGTAACCCCTTTCTTTTGGTCACCCCCAGCGGAAGTTTTGGTTACCCTAGTCTTGACCCAGTGGTCTGCCTTCTTTCCCAATTCTTGGGGAGAAATTGGACCTAGGTCTACCAGATACTGATGCAACTTTTCATTGAAGCAGTTACTTAAAATGTGTTCTTTCATAAACAAATTATAAAGCCCAACATAGTCATACACTTCAGTTCCAGTTACCCAACCATCCAGTGTTTTCACTGAGTAGTCAACATAATCAACCCAGGTCTGGCTCGAGGATTTTTGAGCCCCCCTGAATCTAATTCTATACTCCTCAGTGGAGAATCCAAAGCCCTCAATCAGGATACCCTTCATGAGGTCATAAGATTCTGCATCTTTTCCAGAGAGTGTGAGGAGTCTATCCCTACACTTTCCTGTGAACATTTCCCAAAGGAGAGCACCCCAGTGAGATTTGTTCACTTTTCTGGTTACACAAGCCCTCTCAAAAGCTGTGAACCATTTGGTGATGTCATCACCATCTTCATATTTTGTTACAATCCCTTTGGGGATTTTCAACATGTCAGGAGAATCTCTGACCCTATTTATGTTGCTGCCACCATTGATGGGTCCTAGGCCCATCTCTTGTCTTTCCCTTTCTATGGCTAGGATCTGTTTTTCCAAAGCCAATCTTTTGGCCATCCTGGCTAACTGGATGTCCTCTTCACTGGAGTTACCTTCAGTGATTTCAGAGAGGCTGGACCCTCCTGTGAGGGAGCCAGCATTTCTGACTACTATTTTTGGAGTCAGGGTTTGAGAGACCCTGTTCTCCCTAAATAGGACTGGTAGGGGGGAATTTTCCTCCAAGTCACTATCTTCATCCTCTGTGTTGCCATCCTCAGAGGGGTTGGCCTTTGCAAACTCTGCCAACAGCTCCTGGAGCTGTAGTTTGGAAGGTCTGGGGCCCATTGTTATTTTCTTTATTTTACAGAGTGACCTTAGCTCCCTCATCTTAAGATGGAGGTAAGGTGTGGTGTCGAGTTCCACCACAGTCACATCTGTGCTAGACATTTTGCTTCTAAAAGTTGGAATACTTTTTAAGAATCTAAAACTGGTTCTAGAATCTAATTCAAACTTTTACAAACTTTTAAACTCTAAAAGAAATGCTAAACAGGATCTAACACACGGCCCTAGCAGGTCTTTTAAGAATTTAGAAAACTTTTCAAATTGCAAAAATCAATTTCTAATGACAATTTTGGAATTTGTCGTGTGATCAGGTATTGGCTGAGTAGTCCAGCAAATGCAAAGTCTTGTACCCCACCGCTGATCCACCAATGTAGGAAGTTGGCTCTGTATGTGCTATTTCAAAGTAAGGAATAGCATGCACAGAGTCCAAGGGTTCCCCTTAGAGGTAAAATAGTGGTAAAAAGAGATAATACTAATGCTCTATTTTGTGGTAGTGTGGTCGAGCAGTAGGCTTATCCAAGGAGTAGTGTTAAGCATTTGTTGTACATACACATAGACAATAAATGAGGTACACACACTCCGAGACAAATCCAGCCAATAGGTTTTGTATAGAAAAATATATTTTCTTAGTTTATTTTAAGAACCACAGGTTCAAATTTAACATGTAATACCTTGTTTGAAAGGTATTGCAGGTAAGTACATTAGGAACTTTGAATCATTTCAATTGCATGTATACTTTTCAAGTTATTGACAAATAGCTATTTCAAAAGTGGACATTTAGTGCAATTTTCACAGTTCCTGGGGGAGGTAAGTTTTTGTTAGTTTTACCAGGTAAGTAAGACACTTACAGGGTTCAGTTCTTGGTCCAAGGTAGCCCACCGTTGGGGGTTCAGAGCAACCCCAAAGTCACCACACCAGCAGCTCAGGGCCGGTCAGGTGCAGAGTTCAAAGTGGTGCCCAAAACGCATAGGCTAGAATGGAGAGAAGGGGGTGCCCCGGTTCCGGTCTGCTTGCAGGTAAGTACCCGCGTCTTCGGAGGGCAGACCAGGGGGGTTTTGTAGGGCACCGGGGGGGACACAAGCCCACACAGAAATTTCACCCTCAGCAGCGCGGGGGCGGCCGGGTGCAGTGTAGAAACAAGCGTCGGGTTTTCAATGTTAGTCTATGAGAGATCAACGGATCTCTTCAGCGCTGCAGGCAGGCAAGGGGGGGCTTCCTCGGGGAAACCTCCACTTGGGCAAGGGAGAGGGACTCCTGGGGGTCACTTCTCCAGTGAAACTCCGGTCCTTCAGGTCCTGGGGGCTGCGGGTGCAGGGTCTCTTCCAGGCGTCGGGACTTAGGTTTCAGAGAGTCGCGGTCAGGGGAAGCCTCGGGATTCCCTCTGCAGGCGGCGCTGTGGGGGCTCAGGGGGGACAGGTTTTGGTACTCACAGTCGTAGAGTAGTCCGGGGGTCCTCCCTGAGGTGTTGGTTCTCCACCAGCCGAGTCGGGGTCGCCGGGTGCAGTGTTGCAAGTCTCACGCTTCTTGCGGGGAGTTGCAGGGTTCTTTAAAGCTGCTTCTTGAGACTAAGTTGCAGTCTTTTTGGAGCAGGTCCGCTGTCCTCGGGAGTTTCTTGTCGTCGTCGAAGCAGGGCAGTCCTCAGAGGATTCAGAGGTAGCTGGTCCCTTTGGAAGGCGTCGCTGGAGCAGAGTTCTTTGGAAGGCAGGAGACAGGCCGGTGAGTTTCTGGAGCCAAGGCAGTTGTTGTCTTCTGGTCTTCCTCTGCAGGGGTTTTCAGCTGGGCAGTCCTTCTTCTTGTTGTTGCAGGAATCTAATTTTCTAGGGTTCAGGGTAGCCCTTAAATACTAAATTTAAGGGCGTGTTTAGGTCTGGGGGGTTAGTAGCCAATGGCTACTAGCCCTGAGGGTGGGTACACCCTCTTTGGGCCTCCTCCCAAGGGGAGGGGGCCACAATCCTAACCCTATTGGGGGAATCCTCCATCTGCAAGATGGAGGATTTCTAAAAGTTAGAGTCACTTCAGCTCAGGACACCTTAGGGGCTGTCCTGACTGGCCAGTGACTCCTCCTTGTTGCTTTCTTTGTTCCCTCCAGCCTTGCCGCCAAAAGTGGGGGCCGTGGCCGGAGGGGGCGGGCAACTCCACTAAGCTGGAGTGCCCTGCTGGGCTGTGACAAAGGGGTGAGCCTTTGAGGCTCACCGCCAGGTGTCACAGCTCCTGCCTGGGGGAGGTGTTAGCATCTCCACCCAGTGCAGGCTTTGTTACTGGCCTCAGAGTGACAAAGGCACTCTCCCCATGGGGCCAGCAACATGTCTCTAGTGTGGCAGGCTGCTGGAACTAGTCAGCCTACACAGACAGTCGGTTAAGTTTCAGGGGGCACCTCTAAGGTGCCCTCTGGGGTGTATTTTGCAATTAAATGTACACTGGCATCAGTGTGCATTTATTGTGCTGAGAAGTTTGATACCAAACTTCCCAGTTTTCAGTGTAGCCTTTATGGTGCTGTGGAGTTCGTGTTTGACAAACTCCCAGACCATATACTCTTATGGCTACCCTGCACTTACAATGTCTAAGGTTTTGTTTAGACACTGTAGGGGTACCATGCTCATGCACTGGTACCCTCACCTATGGTATAGTGCACCCTGCCTTAGGGCTGTAAGGCCTGCTAGAGGGGTGACTGACCTATACTTGCATAGGCAGTGAGAGGCTGGCATGGCACCCTGAGGGGAGTGCCATGTCGACTTACTCATTTTGTTCTCACTAGCACACACAAGCGGGCAAGCAGTGTGTCTGTGCTGAGTGAGAGGTCTCCAGGGTGGCATAAGACATGCTGCAGCCCTTAGAGACCTTCCTTGGCATCAGGGCCCTTGGTACTAGAAGTACCAGTTACAAGGGACTTATCTGGATGCCAGGGTCTGCCAATTGTGGATACAATGGTACATTTTAGGTGAAAGAACACTGGTGCTGGGGCCTGGTTAGCAGGGTCCCAGCACACTTCTCAGTCAAGTCAGCATCAGTATCAGGCAAAAAGTGGGGGGTAACTGCAACAGGGAGCCATTTCTTTACAGTCAGACTGTCTAAAAATTTTGTTTTTGACAGGCATGCTGTCTCCTGTGTCCACATCATGGGTACACAGGTGTGTCTGACCAGGGGTTAGGGAGAAGAGTTCAGGAAACTGTTGTAGGACTCTCCTACAATCAGCTTGCTGTTGGCCAGAGAGGGTGTCTGAGTAGATCACTCCATCTACTGAGCCATCTTCTGGGTCTGATGACAGAAGATCAGGGAGAGGTTCACTCTCTGCCTCCTGATCCTCATCTGTTACCATCAACAGATTTACATCAGCCCTGTCATGGAAGAGCTTAAGGCGGTTCACATGGATCACCCTCTTGGGGCTCCTGCTTGTGCCCAGGTCCACCAGGTAGGTGACCTGACTCTTCCTTTCTAGCACTGGGTAAGGGCCACTCCATTTGTCCTGGAATGCCCTGGGAGCCACAGGCTCCAGAAACCAGACTTTCTGCCCTGGTTGGAACTCAACCATTGCAGCCTTTTGGTCATACCAAAACTTCTGGAGCTGTTGGCTGGCCTCAAGGTTTTTGGTTGCCTTTTCCATGTACTCTGCCATTCTAGAGCGAAGGCCAAGTACATAGTCCACTATGTCTTGTTTAGGCTCATGAAGAGGTCTCTCCCAGCCTTCTTTAACAAGAGCAAGTGGTCCCCTTACAGGGTGACCAAACAGAAGTTCAAAGGGTGAGAATCCTACTCCCTTCTGTGGCACCTCTCTGTAAGCAAAAAGCAGACATGGCAAGAGGACATCCCATCTCCTTTTGAGTTTTTCTGGGAGCCCCATGATCATGCCTTTTAATGTCTTGTTGAATCTCTCAACTAAGCCATTAGTTTGTGGATGGTATGGTGTAGTGAATTTGTAAGTCACTCCACACTCATTCCACATGTGTTTTAGGTATGCTGACATGAAGTTGGTACCTCTGTCAGACACCACCTCCTTAGGGAAACCCACTCTGGTAAAGATACCAATGAGGGCCTTGGCTACTGCAGGGGCAGTAGTCGACCTAAGGGGAATAGCTTCAGGATACCTAGTAGCATGATCCACTACTACTAGGATATACATATTTCCTGAGGCTGTGAGAGGTTCTAGTGGACCAACTATGTCCACACCCACTCTTTCAAAGGGGACCCCCACCACTGGAAGTGGAATGAGGGGGGCCTTTGGGTGCCCACCTGTCTTACCACTGGATTGACAGGTGGGGCAGGAGAGGCAAAACTCCTTAACCTTCTGTGACATATTGGGCCAGTAGAAGTGGTTGACTAACCTCTCCCACGTCTTGGTTTGTCCCAAATGCCCAGCAAGGGGAATATCATGGGCTAAGGTCAGAATAAACTCTCTGAACGACTGAGGCACTACCACTCTCCTAGTGGCACCAGGTTTGGGGTCTCTGGCCTCAGTGTACAGGAGTCCATCTTCCCAATAGACCCTATGTGTTCCATTTTTCTTGCCCTTGGACTCTTCAGCAGCTTGCTGCCTAAGGCCTTCAAGAGAGGGACAGGTTTCTTGTCCCTTACACAGCTCTTCCCTTGAGGGTCCCCCTGGGCCTAAGAGCTCAACCTGATAAGGTTCAAGCTCCAAAGGCTCAGTTCCCTCAGAGGGCAGAACTTCTTCCTGAGAAGAGAGGTTCTCTTTTTCTGACTGTGTTGCAGTTGGTTTCCCAACTGACTTTCCTTTTCTCTTGGTAGGCTGGGCCATTTTTCCAGACTCCAGCTCTACTTTTTCACCCTGTGCCTTGCATTGTGCTCTTGTTTTTACACACACCAGTTCAGGGATACCCAGCATGGCTGCATGGGTTTTTAGTTCTACCTCAGCCCATGCTGAGGACTCCAGGTCATTTCCAAGCAGACAGTCTACTGGGATGTTTGAGGAGACCACCACCTGTTTCAGGCCATTGACCCCTCCCCCATTCTAAAGTTACCATTGCCATGGGATGTGCTTTAGTCTGATTGTCAGCGTTGGTGACTGTATACGTTTTTCCAGTCAGGTATTGGCCAGGGGAAACCAGTTTCTCTGTCACCATGGTGACACTGGCACCTGTATCCCTCAGGCCCTCTACACTTGTCCCATTAATAAAGAGCTGCTGCCTGTATTTTTGCATGTTAGGCGGCCAGGCAGCTAGTGTGGCTAAATCCACCCCACCCTCAGAGACTAGAGTAGCTTCAGTGTGGACCCTGATTTGCTCTGGGCACACTGTTGATCCCACTTGGAGACTAGCCATTCCAGTGTTACCTGGATTGGAGTTTGGAGTGGAACTTTTCTTGCGACAGGCCTTGTTTCCAGCTTGGTGTCCAGACTGACTACAGTTTCGACACCAGGCCTTTTTGGGATCAAAGTTTTTACCCTTGTACCCAGGATTGTTTTGTGAAGAGGCTCTGGGCCCACCCTCCTGTGCAGGTTTTTGGGGGCCTGTAGAAGACTCTTTACTATTTTTATTTTTGGCTGTCTCACCACCTTTCCCCTGGTGAGGTTTTGTGACCCCTTTCTTTTGGTCACCCCCTGTGGAAGTTTTGGACACCCTAGTCTTGACCCAATGGTCCGCCTTCTTTCCCAATTCTTGGGGAGAAATTGGTCCTAGGTCTACCAGATGCTGATGCAGTTTGTAGGAAGTTGGCTCTGTATGTGCTATTTCAAAGTAAGGAATAGCATGCACAGAGTCCAAGGGTTCCCCTTAGAGGTAAAATAGTGGTAAAAATAGATAATACTAATGCTCTATTTTGTGGTAGTGTGGTCGAGCAGTAGGCTTATCCAAGGAGTAGTGTTAAGCATTTGTTGTACATACACATTGACAATAAATGCGGTACACACACTCCGAGACAAATCCAGCCAATAGGTTTTCTTAGTTTATTTTAAGAACCACAGGTTCAAATTTAACCTGTAATATCTTGTTTGAAAGGTATTGCAGGTAAGTACATTAGGAACTTTGAATCATTTCAGTTGCATGTATACTTTTCAAGTTATTCACAAATAGCTATTTCAAAAGTGGACACTTAGTGCAATTTTCACAGTTCCTGGGGGAGGTAAGTTTTGGTTAGTTTTACCAGGTAAGTAAGACACTTACAGGGTTCAGTTCTTGGTCCAAGGTAGCCCACCGTTGGGGGTTCAGAGCAACCCCAAAGTTACCACACCAGCAGCTCAGGGCCGGTAAGGTGCAGAGTTCAAAGTGGTGCCCAAAACGCATAGGCTTCAATGGAGAGAAGGGGGTGCCCCGGTTCCAGTCTGCCAAAAGGTAAGTACCCGCGTCTTCGGAGGGCAGACCAGGGGGGTTTTGTAGGGCACCGGGGGGGACACAAGCCCACACAGAAATTTCACCCTCAGCGGGGGCGGCCGGGTGCAGTGTTAGAACAAGCGTCGGGTTCGCAATGGAAGTCAATGAGAGATCAAGGGATCTCTTCAGCGCTGCAGGCAGGCAAGGGGGGGCTTCCTCGGGGAAACCTCCACTTGGGCAAGGGAGAGGGACTCCTGGGGGTCACTTCTGCAGTGAAAGTCCGGTCCTTCAGGTCCTGGGGGCTGCGGGTGCAGGGTCTTTTCCAGGCGTCGGGACTTAGGTTTCAGAGAGTCGCGGTCAGGGGAAGCCTCGGGATTCCCTCTGCAGGCGGCGCTGTGGGGGCTCAGGGGGGACAGGTTTTGGTACTCACAGTATCAGAGTAGTCCTGGGGTCCCTCCTGAGGTGTTGGATCTCCACCAGCCGAGTCGGGGTCGCCGGGTGCAGTGTTGCAAGTCTCACGCTTCTTGCGGGGAGCTTGCAGGGTTCTTTCAAGGCTGCTGGAAACAAAGTTGCAGCCTTTCTTGGAGCAGGTCCGCTGTCCTCGGGAGTTTCTTGTCTTTTCGAAGCAGGGGCAGTCCTCAGAGGATGTCGAGGTCGCTGGTCCCTTTGGAAGGCGTCGCTGGAGCAGAGTTCTTTGGAAGGCAGGAGACAGGCCGGTGAGTTTCTGGAGCCAAGGCAGTTGTTGTCTTCTGGTCTTCCTCTGCAGGGGTTTTCAGCTAGGCAGTCCTTCTTCTTGTTGTTGCAGGAATCTAATTTTCTAGGGTTCAGGGTAGCCCTTAAATACTAAATGTAAGGGCGTGTTTAGGTCTGGGGGGTTAGTAGCCAATGGCTACTAGCCCTGAGGGTGGGTACACCCTCTTTGTGCCTCCTCCCAAGGGGAGGGGGTCACAATCCTAACCCTATTGGGGGAATCCTCCATCTGCAAGATGGAGGATTTCTAAAAGTCAGAGTCACCTCAGCTCAGGACACCTTAGGGGCTGTCCTGACTGGCCAGTGACTCCTCCTTGTTGCTTTCTTTGTTCCCTCCAGCCTTGCCGCCAAAAGTGGGGGCCGTGGCCGGAGGGGGCGGGCAACTCCACTAAGCTGGAGTGCCCTGCTGGGCTGTGACAAAGGGGTGAGCCTTTGAGGCTCACCGCCAGGTGTTACAGCTCCTGCCTGGGGGAGGTGTTAGCATCTCCACCCAGTGCAGGCTTTGTTACTGGCCTCAGAGTGACAAAGGCACTCTCCCCATGGGGCCAGCAACATGTCTCTAGTGTGGCAGGCTGCTGGAACTAGTCAGCCTACACAGACAGTCGGTTAAGTTTCAGGGGGCACCTCTAAGGTGCCCTCTGTGGTGTATTTTACAATAAAATGTACACTGGCATCAGTGTGCATTTATTGTGCTGAGAAGTTTGATACCAAACTTCCCAGTTTTCAGTGTAGCCATTATGGTGCTGTGGAGTTCGTGTTTGACAAACTCCCAGACCATATACTCTTATGGCTACCCTGCACTTACAATGTCTAAGGTTTTGTTTAGACACTGTAGGGGTACCATGCTCATGCACTGGTACCCTCACCTATGGTATAGTGCACCCTGCCTTAGGGCTGTAAGGCCTGCTAGAGGGGTGACTGACCTATACTTGCATAGGCAGTGAGAGGCTGGCATGGCACCCTGAGGGGAGTGCCATGTCGACTTACTCATTTTGTTCTCACTAGCACACACAAGCGGGCAAGCAGTGTGTCTGTGCTGAGTGAGATGTCTCCATGGTGGCATAAGACATGCTGCAGCCCTTAGAGACCTTCCTTGGCATCAGGGCCCTTGGTACTAGAAGTACCAGTTACAAGGGACTTATCTGGATGCCAGGGTCTGCCAATTGTGGATACAATGGTACATTTTAGGTGAAAGAACACTGGTGCTGGGGCCTGGTTAGCAGGGTCCCAGCACACTTCTCAGTCAAGTCAGCATCAGTATCAGGCAAAAAGTGGGGGGTAACTGCAACAGGGAGCCATTTCTTTACAGTCAGACTGTCTAAAAATTTTGTTTTTGACAGGCATGCTGTCTCCTGTGTCCACATCATGGGTACACAGGTGTGTCTGACCAGGGGTTAGGGAGAAGAGTTCAGGAAACTGTTGTAGGACTCTCCTACAATCAGCTTGCTGTTGGCCAGAGAGGGTGTCTGAGTAGATCACTCCATCTACTGAGTCATCTTCTGGGTCTGATGACAGAAGATCAGGGAGAGGTTCACTCTCTGCCTCCTGATCCTCATCTGTTACCATCAACAGATTTACATCAGCCCTGTCATGGAAGAGCTTAAGGCGGTTCACATGGATCACCCTCTTGGGGCTCCTGCTTGTGCCCAGGTCCACCAGGTAGGTGACCTGACTCTTCCTTTCTAGCACTGGGTAAGGGCCACTCCATTTGTCCTGGAATGCCCTGGGAGCCACAGGCTCCAGAAACCAGACTTTCTGCCCTGGTTGGAACTCAACCATTGCAGCCTTTTGGTCATACCAAAACTTCTGGAGCTGTTGGCTGGCCTCAAGGTTTTTGGTTGCCTTTTCCATGTACTCTGCCATTCTAGAGCGAAGGCCAAGTACATAGTCCACTATGTCTTGTTTAGGCTCATGAAGAGGTCTCTCCCAGCCTTCTTTAACAAGAGCAAGTGGTCCCCTTACAGGGTGACCAAACAGAAGTTCAAAGGGTGAGAATCCTACTCCCTTCTGTGGCACCTCTCTGTAAGCAAAAAGCAGACATGGCAAGAGGACATCCCATCTCCTTTTGAGTTTTTCTGGGAGCCCCATGATCATGTCTTTTAATGTCTTGTTGAATCTCTCAACTAAGCCATTAGTTTGTGGATGGTATGGTGTAGTGAATTTGTAAGTCACTCCACACTCATTCCACATGTGTTTTAGGTATGCTGACATGAAGTTGGTACCTCTGTCAGACACCACCTCCTTAGGGAAACCCACTCTGGTAAAGATACCAATGAGGGCCTTGGCTACTGCAGGGGCAGTAGTCGACCTAAGGGGAATAGCTTCAGGATACCTAGTAGCATGATCCACTACTACTAGGATATACATATTTCCTGAGGCTGTGAGAGGTTCTAGTGGACCAACTATGTCCACACCCACTCTTTCAAAGGGGACCCCCACCACTGGAAGTGGAATGAGGGGGGCCTTTGGGTGCCCACCTGTCTTACCACTGGATTGACAGGTGGGGCAGGAGAGGCAAAACTCCTTAACCTTCTGTGACATATTGGGCCAGTAGAAGTGGTTGACTAACCTCTCCCACGTCTTGGTTTGTCCCAAATGCCCAGCAAGGGGAATATCATGGGCTAAGGTCAGAATAAACTCTCTGAACGACTGAGGCACTACCACTCTCCTAGTGGCACCAGGTTTGGGGTCTCTGGCCTCAGTGTACAGGAGTCCATCTTCCCAATAGACCCTATGTGTTCCATTTTTCTTGCCCTTGGACTCTTCAGCAGCTTGCTGCCTAAGGCCTTCAAGAGAGGGACAGGTTTCTTGTCCCTTACACAGCTCTTCCCTTGAGGGTCCCCCTGGGCCTAAGAGCTCAACCTGATAAGGTTCAAGCTCCAAAGGCTCAGTTCCCTCAGAGGGCAGAACTTCTTCCTGAGAAGAGAGGTTCTCTTTTTCTGACTGTGTTGCAGTTGGTTTCCCAACTGACTTTCCTTTTCTCTTGGTAGGCTGGGCCATTTTTCCAGACTCCAGCTCTACTTTTTCACCCTGTGCCTTGCATTGTGCTCTTGTTTTTACACACACCAGTTCAGGGATACCCAGCATGGCTGCATGGGTTTTTAGTTCTACCTCAGCCCATGCTGAGGACTCCAGGTCATTTCCAAGCAGACAGTCTACTGGGATGTTTGAGGAGACCACCACCTGTTTCAGGCCATTGACCCCTCCCCATTCTAAAGTTACCATTGCCATGGGATGTGCTTTAGTCTGATTGTCAGCGTTGGTGACTGTATACGTTTTTCCAGTCAGGTATTGGCCAGGGGAAACCAGTTTCTCTGTCACCATGGTGACACTGGCACCTGTATACCTCAGGCCCTCTACACTTGTCCCATTAATAAAGAGCTGCTGCCTGTATTTTTGCATGTTAGGCGGCCAGGCAGCTAGTGTGGCTAAATCCACCCCACCCTCAGAGACTAGAGTAGCTTCAGTGTGGACCCTGATTTGCTCTGGGCACACTGTTGATCCCACTTGGAGACTAGCCATTCCAGTGTTACCTGGATTGGAGTTTGGAGTGGAACTTTTCTTGCGACAGGCCTTGTTTCCAGTTTGGTGTCCAGACTGACTACAGTTTCGACACCAGGCCTTTTTGGGATCAAAGTTTTTACCCTTGTACCCAGGATTGTTTTGTGAAGAGGCTCTGGGCCCACCCTCCTGTGCAGGTTTTTGGGGGCCTGTAGAAGACTCTTTACTATTTTTATTTTTGGCTGTCTCACCACCTTTCCCCTGGGGAGGTTTTGTGACCCCTTTCTTTTGGTCACCCCCTGTGGAAGTTTTGGACACCCTAGTCTTGACCCAATGGTCCGCCTTCTTTCCCAATTCTTGGGGAGAAATTGGTCCTAGGTCTACCAGATGCTGATGCAGTTTGTAGGAAGTTGGCTCTGTATGTGCTATTTCAAAGTAAGGAATAGCATGCACAGAGTCCAAGGGTTCCCCTTAGAGGTAAAATAGTGGTAAAAATAGATAATACTAATGCTCTATTTTGTGGTAGTGTGGTCGAGCAGTAGGCTTATCCAAGGAGTAGTGTTAAGCATTTGTTGTACATACACATAGACAATAAATGAGGTACACACACTCAGAGACAAATCCAGCCAATAGGTTTTTGTATAGAAAAATATTTTTTCTTAGTTTATTTTAAGAACCACAGGTTCAAATTCTACATGTAATATCTCATTCGAAAGGTATTGCAGGTAAGTACTTTAGGAACTTTAAATCATAAAAATTGCATGTATACTTTTCAAGTTATTGACAAATAGCTGTTTTAAAAGTGGACACTTAGTGCAATTTTCACAGTTCCTAGGGGAGGTAAGTATTTGTTAGGTTAACCAAGTAAGTAAGACACTTACAGGGTTCAGTTCTTGGTCCAAGGTAGCCCACCGTTGGGGGTTCAGAGCAACCCCAAAGTTACCACACCAGCAGCTCAGGGCCGGTAAGGTGCAGAGTTCAAAGTGGTGCCCAAAACGCATAGGCTTCAATGGAGAGAAGGGGGTGCCCCGGTTCCAGTCTGCCAAAAGGTAAGTACCCGCGTCTTCGGAGGGCAGACCAGGGGGGTTTTGTAGGGCACCGGGGGGGACACAAGCCCACACAGAAATTTCACCCTCAGCGGGGGCGGCCGGGTGCAGTGTTAGAACAAGCGTCGGGTTCGCAATGGAAGTCAATGAGAGATCAAGGGATCTCTTCAGCGCTGCAGGCAGGCAAGGGGGGGCTTCCTCGGGGAAACCTCCACTTGGGCAAGGGAGAGGGACTCCTGGGGGTCACTTCTGCAGTGAAAGTCCGGTCCTTCAGGTCCTGGGGGCTGCGGGTGCAGGGTCTTTTCCAGGCGTCGGGACTTAGGTTTCAGAGAGTCGCGGTCAAGGGAAGCCTCGGGATTCCCTCTGCAGGCGGCGCTGTGGGGGCTCAGGGGGGACAGGTTTTGGTACTCACAGTCGTAGAGTAGTCCGGGGGTCCTCCCTGAGGTGTTGGTTCTCCAGCAGCCGAGTCGGGGTCGCCGGGTGCAGTGTTGCAAGTCTCACGCTTCTTGCGGGGAGATTGCAGGGTTCTTTAAAGCTGCTTCTTGAAACAAAGTTGCAGTCTTTTTGGAGCAGGTCCGCTGTCCTCGGGAGTTTCTTGTCGTCGTCGAAGCAGGGCAGTCCTCAGAGGATTCAGAGGTCGCTGGTCCCTTTGGAAGGCGTAGCTGGAGCAGAGTTCTTTGGAAGGCAGGAGACAGGCCGGTGAGTTTCTGGAGCCAAGGCAGTTGTTGTCTTCTGGTCTTCCTCTGCAGGGGTTTTCAGCTAGGCAGTCCTTCTTCTTGTTGTTGCAGGAATCTAATTTTCTAGGGTTCAGGGTAGCCCTTAAATACTAAATTTAAGGGCGTGTTTAGGTCTGGGGGGCTAGTAGCCAATGGCTACTAGCCCTGAGGGTGGGTACACCCTCTTTGTGCCTCCTCCCAAGGGGAGGGGGTCACAATCCTAACCCTATTGGGGGAATCCTCTGTAAAGAAATGGCTCCCTGTTGCAGTTACCCCCCACTTTTTGCCTGATACTGATGCTGACTTGACTGAGAAGAGTGCTGGGACCCTGCTAACCAGGCCCCAGCACCAGTGTTCCTTCACCTAAAATGTACCATTGTATCCACAATTGGCAGACCCTGGCATCCAGATAAGTCCCTTGTAACTGGTACTTCTAGTACCAAGGGCCCTGATGCCAAGGAAGGTCTCTAAGGGCTGCAGCATGTCTTATGCCACCCTGGAGACCCCTCACTCAGCACAGACACACTGCTTGCCAGCTTGTGTGTGCTAGTGAGAACAAAACGAGTAAGTCGACATGGCACTCCCCTCAGGGTGCCATGCCAGCCTCTCACTGCCTATGCAGTATAGGTAAGACACCCCTCTAGCAGGCCTTACAGCCCTAAGGCAGGGTGCACTATACCATAGGTGAGGGTACCAGTGCATGAGCATGGTACCCCTACAGTGTCTAAACAAAACCTTAGACATTGTAAGTGCAGGGTAGCCATAAGAGTATATGGTCTGGGAGTCTGTCAAACACGAACTCCACAGCACCATAATGGCTACACTGAAAACTGGGAAGTTTGGTATCAAACTTCTCAGCACAATAAATGCACACTGATGCCAGTGTACATTTTATTGTAAAATACACCACAGAGGGCACCTTAGAGGTGCCCCCTGAAACTTAACCGACTATCTGTGTAGGCTGACTAGTTTTAGCAGCCTGCCACAAACCGAGACATGTTGCTGGCCCCATGGGGAGAGTGCCTTTGTCACTCTGAGGCCAGTAACAAAGCCTGCACTGGGTGGAGATGCTAACACCTGCTCCAGGCAGGAGTTGTCACACCTGGCGGTGAGCCTCAAAGGCTCACCTCCTTTGTGCCAACCCAGCAGGACACTCCAGCTAGTGGAGTTGCCCGCCCCCTCCGGCCAGGCCCCACTTTTGGCGGCAAGGCCGGAGAAAATAATGAGAATAACAAGGAGGAGTCACTGGCCAGTCAGGACAGCCCCTAAGGTGTCCTGAGCTGAGGTGACTCTAACTTTTAGAAATCCTCCATCTTGCAGATGGAGGATTCCCCCAATAGGGTTAGGATTGTGACCCCCTCCCCTTGGGAGGAGGCACAAAGAGGGTGTACCCACCCTCAGGGCTAGTAGCCATTGGCTACTAACCCCCCAGACCTAAACACGCCCTTAAATTTAGTATTTAAGGGCTACCCTGAACCCTAGAAAATCAGATTCCTGCAACAAGAAGAAGGACTGCCCAGCTGAAAACCCCTGCAGCGGAAGACCAGAAGACGACAACTGCCTTGGCTCCAGAAACTCACCGGCCTGTCTCCTGCCTTCCAAAGATCCTGCTCCAGCGACGCCTTCCGAAGGGACCAGCGACCTCGACATCCTCTGAGGACTGCCCCTGCTTCGAAAAGACAAGAAACTCCCGAGGACAGCGGACCTGCTCCAAGAAAAGCTGCAACTTTGTTTCCAGCAACTTTAAAGATCCCTGCAAGCTCCCCGCAAGAAGCGTGAGACTTGCAACACTGCACCCGGCGACCCCGACTCGACTGGTGGCGATCCAACACCTCAGGAGGGACCCCAGGACTACTCTGATACTGTGAGTACCAAAACCTGTCCCCCCTGAGCCCCCACAGCGCCGCCTGCAGAGGGAATCCCGAGGCTTCCCCTGACCGCGACTCTTTTGAACCTAAAGTCCCGACACCCGGGAGAGACCCTGCACCCGCAGCCCCCAGGACCTGAAGGACCGGACTTTCACTGGAGAAGTGACCCCCAGGAGTCCCTCTCCCTTGCCCAAGTGGAGGTTTCCCCGAGGAACCCCCCCCTTGCCTGCCTGCAGCGCTGAAGAGATCCCGAGATCTCTCATAGACTAACATTGCAAACCCGACGCTTGTTTCTACACTGCACCCGGCCGCCCCCGCGCCGCTGAGGGTGAAATTTCTGTGTGGACTTGTGTCCCCCCCGGTGCCCTACAAAACCCCCCTGGTCTGCCCTCCGAAGACGCGGGTACTTACCTGCAAGCAGACCGGAACCGGGGCACCCCCTTCTCTCCATTCTAGCCTATGTGTTTTGGGCACCACTTTGAACTCTGCCCCTGACCGGCCCTGAGCTGCTGGTGTGGTGACTTTGGGGTTGCTCTGAACCCCCAACGGTGGGCTACCTTGGACCAAGAACTGAACCCTGTAAGTGTCTTACTTACCTGGTAAAACTAACAAAAACTTACCTCCCCCAGGAACTGTGAAAATTGCACTAAGTGTCCACTTTTAAAACAGCTATTTGGCAATAACTTGAAAAGTATACATGCAATTTTGATGATTTGAAGTTCCTAAAGTACTTACCTGCAATACCTTTCGAATGAGCTATTACATGTAGAATCTGAACCTGTGGTTCTTAAAATAAACTAAGAAAAGATATTTTTCTATACAAAACCTATTGGCTGGATTTGTCTCTGAGTGTGTGTACCTCATTTATTGTCTATGTGTATGTACAACAAATGCTTAACACTACTCCTTGGATAAGCCTACTGCTCGACCACACTACCACAAAATAGAGCATTAGTATTATCTATTTTTACCACTATTTTACCTCTAAGGGGAACCCTTGGACTCTGTGCATGCTATTCCTTACTTTGAAATAGCACATACAGAGCCAACTTCCTACATTGGTGGATCAGCGGTGGGGTACAAGACTTTGCATTTGCTGGACTACTCAGCCAATACCTGTTCACACGACAAATTCCAAAATTGTCATTAGAAATTGATTTTTGCAATTTGAAAAGTTTTCTAAATTCTTAAAAGACCTGCTAGGGCCTTGTGTTAGATCCTGTTTAGCATTTCTTTTAGAGTTTAAAAGTTTGTAAAAGTTTGAATTAGATTCTAGAACCAGTTGTAGATTCTTAAAAAGTATTCCAACTTTTAGAAGCAAAATGTCTAGCACAGATGTGACTGTGGTGGAACTCGACACCACACCTTACCTCCATCTTAAGATGAGGGAGCTAAGGTCACTCTGTAAACTAAAGAAAATAACAATGGGCCCCAAACCTACCAAAATACAGCTCCAGGAGCTTTTGGCAGAGTTTGAAAAGGCCAACCCCTCTGAGGGTGGCAACTCAGAGGAAGAGGATAGTGACTTGGAGGAAAATTCCCCCCTACCAGTCCTATCTAGGGAGAACAGGGTCCCTCAAACCCTGACTCCAAAAATAATAGTCAGAGATGCTGGTTCCCTCACAGGAGAGACCAACACCTCTGAAATCACTGAGGATAACTCCAGTGAAGATGACCCCCTGTTAGCCAGGATGGTCAAAAGATTGACTTTGGAAAAGCAGCTCCTAGCCATAGAAAGGGAAAGAAAAGAGATGGGCCTAGGTCCCATCGATGGTGGCAGCAACTTAAATAGGGTCAGAGATTCTCCTGACATCCTAAAAATCCCCAAAGGGATTGTAACAAAATATGAAGATGGTGATGACATCACCAAATGGTTCACAGCTTTTGAGAGGGCTTGTGTAACCAGAAAAGTAAACAGATCTCACTGGGGTGCTCTCCTTTGGGAAATGTTCACTGGAAAGTGTAGGGATAGACTCCTCACACTCTCTGGAAAAGATGCAGAATCTTATGACCTCATGAAGGGTACCCTGATTGAGGGCTTTGGATTCTCCACTGAGGAGTATAGAATTAGATTCAGGGGGGCTCAAAAATCCTCGAGCCAGACCTGGGTTGATTTTGTAGACTACTCAGTAAAAACACTAGATGGTTGGTTAACTGGAAATGAAGTGTGTGACTATGTTGGGCTTTATAATTTGTTTATGAAAGAACACATTTTAAGTAACTGCTTCAATGAAAAGTTGCATCAGTATCTGGTAGACCTAGGTCCAATTTCTCCCCAAGAATTGGGAAAGAAGGCAGACCACTGGGTCAAGACTAGGGTAACCAAAACTTCCACTGGGGGTGACCAAAAGAAAGGGGTTACAAAAACTCCCCAGGAGAAAGTGGGTGACACTAGAAACAAAGAAAAAGAGTCCTCTGTAGGCCCCCAAAAACCAGAACAGGTGGGTGGGCCCCAAGACACAACCCAAAACAAAGGTGGGTACCAGGGTAAGAACTGGGATGCCACTAAGGCATGGTGCCACAACTGTAAACAGTCTGGGCACCACACCAAGGACACTTCTTGTCCCAAAAACAAACCCCAGCACAAAATTCCAGGGGTAACCAGTGTAGCCATGGGAGATGACTCCTCAGATGAGGAGGTCTTCCTAGCCTTCAACTGGAAACAGGGCCCAACAGGTGAGTTGGAGATTCCAGAGGGAAGCAGACACTTCCACCACCTACTGGTGAATGGAATCCCAACCACTGCCCTGAGAGACACTTGTGCCAGTCACACTATTGTGCATGACAGGCTGGTGCTCTCAAACCAGTACATCCCAGGTGAGACTGCCAGGGTAAGAGTTAGCCTAGACAGGGTCACTAAGAGGCCTATGGCTTTAGTACCCATAGAAGTGGGTGGCACTCTTAGCTGGAGAAGGGTAGTAGTCAGTACAGACCTCCCCCTTGATTGTCTCCTTGGAAATGACTACCCAGAGGTTAGTCAGAGCCCAAGAGAGGAACTGGTCCAGTGCCAGTCCTCTCCCAAGGATTCTGGAAGTCCTGCCTCTGCAGTAAATGCAAGCAGGCCCCAGAAGAAGAAGAAAAGAAAACAGAGTAGGAAGGGTGGACAACCTTTAGCCAAGGTTACAGCAAGCCAAGGAGATTCTGCTCCAGTAGGGGAGAACTCCAAAAATGGCCCTGATAAAGTCCAACCTGACCCACAAGAAGTCCTGGCTAGTCAGGCAACTGTTAAACCTGAGTGGGTGGCTCCTCAGCTAACAGAAGAAAGAGTGGAAGAAGGGTGCTTACTACAAGATGTGGTAACCCCCCACTCTAATACAGCAGACAGGCAACCTGAACCCAAAGAGGCCTGTAACTTAGCCCCTTCCCTTTTAGGTGAAGAGCTAAAGGTGTGGTTCTGGGCACTGACAGCTGTCAGTGGCCTCTGCTGGGTGTTAGCCTTTATGGCTGCACTATCCTTAGCATGGTGGTCTGACCCCATGCCAAATAGCAAGTTAGGCCCCCTGACCCTATTGGTCATGGTGGGGTTACTCCAGCTCTGGGTAACCTCTCTGGGTAAGCTAGGGGTAACCCTGGCCAAGATAAGGTTAGCAGAGGTGGATACCTCTAAGACCAAAATAGAAAGAATGGGTGGAGACATTGAAGAGGCAGACAAGAGGCAATTCAGACTAGGTCCTATCACTGTGGAAGTGGGTCAGTTCCCCAAAGGGAATGACCTGAACAGAAGGATGTAAGGCAGAGTAGGCCCTGCAACTAACCAGCCTATTTCTCCTACTCTTCCTCGCCTGACAGACTAGGAAGACTCTCCCAGCTTGGGCTGAGTCTCCTGGCCTGTGGGCTGGGGGGGGCTTGTGTAAAGAAATGGCTCCCTGTTGCAGTTACCCCCCACTTTTTGCCTGATACTGATGCTGACTTGACTGAGAAGAGTGCTGGGACCCTGCTAACCAGGCCCCAGCACCAGTGTTCCTTCACCTAAAATGTACCATTGTATCCACAATTGGCAGACCCTGGCATCCAGATAAGTCCCTTGTAACTGGTACTTCTAGTACCAAGGGCCCTGATGCCAAGGAAGGTCTCTAAGGGCTGCAGCATGTCTTATGCCACCCTGGAGACCCCTCACTCAGCACAGACACACTGCTTGCCAGCTTGTGTGTGCTAGTGAGAACAAAACGAGTAAGTCGACATGGCACTCCCCTCAGGGTGCCATGCCAGCCTCTCACTGCCTATGCAGTATAGGTAAGACACCCCTCTAGCAGGCCTTACAGCCCTAAGGCAGGGTGCACTATACCATAGGTGAGGGTACCAGTGCATGAGCATGGTACCCCTACAGTGTCTAAACAAAACCTTAGACATTGTAAGTGCAGGGTAGCCATAAGAGTATATGGTCTGGGAGTCTGTCAAACACGAACTCCACAGCACCATAATGGCTACACTGAAAACTGGGAAGTTTGGTATCAAACTTCTCAGCACAATAAATGCACACTGATGCCAGTGTACATTTTATTGTAAAATACACCACAGAGGGCACCTTAGAGGTGCCCCCTGAAACTTAACCGACTATCTGTGTAGGCTGACTAGTTTTAGCAGCCTGCCACAAACCGAGACATGTTGCTGGCCCCATGGGGAGAGTGCCTTTGTCACTCTGAGGCCAGTAACAAAGCCTGCACTGGGTGGAGATGCTAACACCTCCTCCAGGCAGGAGTTGTCACACCTGGCGGTGAGCCTCAAAGGCTCACCTCCTTTGTGCCAACCCAGCAGGACACTCCAGCTAGTGGAGTTGCCCGCCCCCTCCGGCCAGGCCCCACTTTTGGCGGCAAGGCCGGAGAAAATAATGAGAATAACAAGGAGGAGTCACTGGCCAGTCAGGACAGCCCCTAAGGTGTCCTGAGCTGAGGTGACTCTAACTTTTAGAAATCCTCCATCTTGCAGATGGAGGATTCCCCCAATAGGGTTAGGATTGTGACCCCCTCCCCTTGGGAGGAGGCACAAAGAGGGTGTACCCACCCTCAGGGCTAGTAGCCATTGGCTACTAACCCCCCAGACCTAAACACGCCCTTAAATTTAGTATTTAAGGGCTACCCTGAACCCTAGAAAATCAGATTCCTGCAACAAGAAGAAGGACTGCCCAGCTGAAAACCCCTGCAGCGGAAGACCAGAAGACGACAACTGCCTTGGCTCCAGAAACTCACCGGCCTGTCTCCTGCCTTCCAAAGATCCTGCTCCAGCGACGCCTTCCGAAGGGACCAGCGACCTCGACATCCTCTGAGGACTGCCCCTGCTTCGAAAAGACAAGAAACTCCCGAGGACAGCGGACCTGCTCCAAGAAAAGCTGCAACTTTGTTTCCAGCAACTTTAAAGATCCCTGCAAGCTCCCCGCAAGAAGCGTGAGACTTGCAACACTGCACCCGGCGACCCCGACTCGACTGGTGGCGATCCAACACCTCAGGAGGGACCCCAGGACTACTCTGATACTGTGAGTACCAAAACCTGTCCCCCCTGAGCCCCCACAGCGCCGCCTGCAGAGGGAATCCCGAGGCTTCCCCTGACCGCGACTCTTTTGAACCTAAAGTCCCGACACCCGGGAGAGACCCTGCACCCGCAGCCCCCAGGACCTGAAGGACCGGACTTTCACTGGAGAAGTGACCCCCAGGAGTCCCTCTCCCTTGCCCAAGTGGAGGTTTCCCCGAGGAACCCCCCCCTTGCCTGCCTGCAGCGCTGAAGAGATCCCGAGATCTCTCATAGACTAACATTGCAAACCCGACGCTTGTTTCTACACTGCACCCGGCCGCCCCCGCGCCGCTGAGGGTGAAATTTCTGTGTGGACTTGTGTCCCCCCCGGTGCCCTACAAAACCCCCCTGGTCTGCCCTCCGAAGACGCGGGTACTTACCTGCAAGCAGACCGGAACCGGGGCACCCCCTTCTCTCCATTCTAGCCTATGTGTTTTGGGCACCACTTTGAACTCTGCCCCTGACCGGCCCTGAGCTGCTGGTGTGGTGACTTTGGGGTTGCTCTGAACCCCCAACGGTGGGCTACCTTGGACCAAGAACTGAACCCTGTAAGTGTCTTACTTACCTGGTAAAACTAACAAAAACTTACCTCCCCCAGGAACTGTGAAAATTGCACTAAGTGTCCACTTTTAAAACAGCTATTTGGCAATAACTTGAAAAGTATACATGCAATTTTGATGATTTGAAGTTCCTAAAGTACTTACCTGCAATACCTTTCGAATGAGCTATTACATGTAGAATCTGAACCTGTGGTTCTTAAAATAAACTAAGAAAAGATATTTTTCTATACAAAACCTATTGGCTGGATTTGTCTCTGAGTGTGTGTACCTCATTTATTGTCTATGTGTATGTACAACAAATGCTTAACACTACTCCTTGGATAAGCCTACTGCTCGACCACACTACCACAAAATAGAGCATTAGTATTATCTATTTTTACCACTATTTTACCTCTAAGGGGAACCCTTGGACTCTGTGCATGCTATTCCTTACTTTGAAATAGCACATACAGAGCCAACTTCCTACATCCTCCATCTGCAAGATGGAGGATTTCTAAAAGTTAGAGTCACTTCAGCTCAGGACACCTTAGGGGCTGTCCTGACTGGCCAGTGACTCCTCCTTGTTGCTTTCTTTGTTCCCTCCAGCCTTGCCGCCAAAAGTGGGGGCCGTGGCCGGAGGGGGCGGGCAACTCCACTAAGCTGGAGTGCCCTGCTGGGCTGTGACAAAGGGGTGAGCCTTTGAGGCTCACCGCCAGGTGTTACAGCTCCTGCCTGGGGGAGGTGTTAGCATCTCCACCCAGTGCAGGCTTTGTTACTGGCCTCAGAGTGATAAAGGCACTCTCCCCATGGGGCCAGCAACATGTCTCCAGTGTGGCAGGCTGCTGGAACCAGTCAGCCTACACAGATAGTTGGTTAAGTTTCAGGGGGCACCTCTAAGGTGCCCTCTGTGGTGTATTTTACAATAAAATGTACACTGGCATCAGTGTGCATTTATTGTCCTGAGAAGTTTGATACCAAACTTCCCAGTTTTCAGTGTAGCCATTATGGTGCTGTGGAGTTCGTGTAAAACAGACTCCCAGACCATATACTCTTATGGCTACCCTGCACTTACAATGTCTAAGGTTTGGCTTAGACACTGTAGGGGCACAGTGCTCATGCACTGGTACCCTCACCTATGGTATAGTGCACCCTGCCTTAGGGCTGTAAGGCCTGCTAGAGGGGTGTCTTACCTATACTGCATAGGCAGTGAGAGGCTGGCATGGCACCCTGAGGGGAGTGCCATGTCGACTTACTCATTTTGTTCTCACTAGCACACACAAGCTGGTAAGCAGTGGGTCTGTGCTGAGTGAGGGGTCTCTAGGGTGGCATAATACATGCTGCAGCCCTTAGAGACCTTCCCTGGCATCAGGGCCCTTGGTACCAGAGGTACCAGTTACAAGGGACTTATCTGGATGCCAGGGTGTGCCAATTGTGGAATCAATGGTACATTTTAGGTGAAAGAACACTGGTGCTGGGGCCTGGTTAGCAGGGTCCCAGCACACTTCTCAGTCAAGTCAGCATCAGTATCAGGCAAAAAGTGGGGGGTAACTGCAACAGGGAGCCATTTCTTTACACCTGGTCAGACACACCTGTGTACCCATGATGTGGACACAGGAGACAGCATGCCTGTCAAAAACAAAATATTTAGACAGTCTGACCAAGTTAAGGAAAGCATCAAGGTGGAAGTCCACAAGATGCTGGAATTGGGAGTAATTGAGTACTCTGACAGCCCCTGGGCTAGCCCAGTGGTCTTAGTCCCCAAACCTCACACCAAAGAAGGAAAGAGAGAGATGAGGTTTTGTGTGGACTACAGAGGTCTCAACTCTGTCACCAAGACAGATGCTCATCCCATTCCTAGAGCTGATGAGCTAATAGACAAATTAGGGGCTGCCAAATTCTTAAGTACCTTTGACTTAACAGCAGGGTACTGGCAAATCAAAATGGCCCCTGGAGCAAAAGAAAAGACAGCATTCTCCACACCTGATGGGCATTATCAGTTCACTGTTATGCCCTTTGGTTTAAAGAATGCCCCTGCCACCTTCCAAAGGTTGGTGAATCAAGTCCTTGCTGGGTTGGAATCCTTTAGTGCAGCTTATCTTGATGATATTGCTGTCTTCAGCTCCACCTGGCAGGATCACCTGGTCCACCTGAAGAAGGTTTTGAAGGCTCTGCAATCTGCAGGCCTCTCTATCAAGGCATCCAAATGCCAGATAGGGCAGGGAACTGTGGTTTACTTGAGACACCTTGTAGGTGGAGGCGAAGTTCAGCCACTCCAGCCTAAGATCCAGACTATTCTGGACTGGGCAGCTCCAAAAACCCAGACTCAAGTCAGGGCATTCCTTGGCTTGACTGGGTACTATAGGAGGTTTGTGAAGGGATATGGATCCATTGTGACAGCCCTCACAGAACTCACCTCCAAGAAAATGCCCCAGAAAGTAAACTGGACTGTAGAATGCCAACAGGCCTTTGACACCCTGAAGCAAGCTATGTGCACAGCACCAGTTCTAAAAGCTCCAGATTACTCCAAGCAATTCATTGTGCAAACAGATGCCTCTGAACATGGGATAGGGGCAGTTTTGTCCCAAACAAATGATGATGGCCTTGACCAGCCTGTTGCTTTCATTAGCAGGAGGTTACTCCCCAGGGAGCAGCGTTGGAGTGCCATTGAGAGGGAGGCCTTTGCTGTGGTTTGGTCCCTGAAGAAGTTGAGACCATACCTCTTTGGTACTCACTTCCTAGTTCAAACTAACCACAGACCTCTCAGATGGCTGATGCAAATGAAAGGTGAAAATCCAAAACTGTTGAGGTGGTCCATCTCCCTACAGGGAATGGCCTTTATAGTGGAACACAAACCTGGGACTGCCCATGCCAATGCAGATGGCCTTTCCAGGTTCTTCCACTTAGAAAATGAAGACTCTCTTGGGAAAGGTTAGTCTCATCCTCTTTCGTTTGGGGGGGGTTGTGTAAGGAAATGCCTCCTTGGCATGGTTACCCCCTGACTTTTTGCCTTTGCTGATGCTATGTTTTGAATTGAAAGTGTGCTGAGGCCTGCTAACCAGGCCCCAGCACCAGTGTTCTTTCCCTAACCTGTACTTTTGATTCCACAATTGGCACACCCTGGCATCCAGATAAGTCCCTTGTAAGTGGTACCCCTGGTACCAAGGGCCCTGATGCCAAGGAAGGTCTCTAAGGGCTGCAGCATGTCTTATGCCACCCTGGAGACCCCTCACTCAGCACAGACACACTGCTTGCCAGCTTGTGTGTGCTGGTGAGAACAAAACGAGTAAGTCGACATGGCACTCCCCTCAGGGTGCCATGCCAGCCTCTCACTGCCTATGCAGGTATAGATAAGTCACCCCTCTAGTAGGCCTTACAGCCCTAAGGCAGGGTGCACTATACCATAGGTGAGGGCACCAGTGCATGAGCACTGTGCCCCTACAGTGTCTAAGCAATACCTTAGACATTGTAAGTGCAGGGTAGCCATAAGAGTATATGGTCTGGGAGTCTGTTTTACACGAACTCCACAGCACCATAAAGGCTACACTGAAAACTGGGAAGTTTGGTATCAAACTTCTCAGCACAATAAATGCACACTGATGCCAGTGTACATTTTATTGTAAAATACACCACAGAGGGCACCTTAGAGGTGCCCCCTGAAACTTAACCGACTACCTGTGTAGGCTGACTGGTTCCAGCAGCCTGCCACACTAGAGACATGTTGCTGGCCCCATGGGGAGAGTGCCTTTGTCACTCTGAGGCCAGTAACAAAGCCTGCACTGGGTGGAGATGCTAACACCTCCCCCAGGCAGGAGCTGTAACACCTGGCGGTGAGCCTCAAAGGCTCACCCCTTTGTCACAGCACCGCAGGACACTCCAGCTTAGTGGAGTTGCCCGCCCCCTCCGGCCACGGCCCCCACTTTTGGCGGCAAGGCTGGAGGAAACAAAGAAAACAGCAAGGAGGAGTCACTGGCCAGTCAGGACAGCCCCTAAGGTGTCCTGAGCTGAAGTGACTCTAACTTTTAGAAATCCTTGCAGATGGAGGATTCCCCCAATAGGATTAGGGATGTGACCCCCTCCCCTTGGGAGGAGGCACAAAGAGGGTGTACTCACCCTCAGGGCTAGTAGCCATTGGCTACTAACCCCCCAGACCAAAACACGCCCTTAAATTTAGTATTTAAGGGCTTCCCTGAACCTAAGAATTTAGATTCCTGAAACTACAAGAAGAAGAGGACTGCTGAGCTGAAAAACCCCTGCAGAAGAAGAACAGAAGACACCAACTGCTTTGGCCCCAGTCCTACCGGCCTGTCTCCTGCCTTCCAAAGAAACCTGCTCCAGCGACGCTTTCCAAAGGACCAGCGACCTCTGAATCCTCAGAGGACTGCCCTACTTCAAGAAAGACAAGAAACTCCCGAGAACAGCGGCACTGCTCCAAAAGAACTGCAACTTTGTTTCAAGGAGCAGATTTAAAGACCACTGCAACTCCCCGCAAGAAGCGTGAGACTTGCAACACTGCACCCGGCGACCCCGACTCAACTGGTGGAGAACCAACACCTCAGGGAGGACCCTCCGGCGACTCCGAGTCCGTGAGTAACCAAAGTTGTCCCCCCTGAGCCCCCACAGCGACACCTGCAGAGGGAATCCCGAGGCTCCCCCTGACCGCGACTGCCTGAACTCCATTTCCCGACAGCTGGAAAAGACCCTGCACCCGCAGCCCCCAGCACCTAAAGGAACGGAACTCCTGTGCAGGAGTGACCCCCAGGAGGCCCTCTCCCTTGCCCAGGTGGTGGCTACCCCGAGGAGCCCCCCCCCCCTTGCCTGCCTGCAACGCTGAAGAGATCCCTTGATCTCTCATTGATTTACATTGAAAACCTGACGCTTGTTTCTACACTGCACCCGGCCGCCCCAGTGCCGCTGAGGGTGTACTTTTTGTGTTAACTTGTGTCCCCCCCGGTGCCCTACAAAACCCCCCTGGTCTGCTCTCCGAAGACGCGGGTACTTACCTGCTGGCAGACTGGAACCGGGGCACCCCCTTCTCTCCATTGAAGCCTATGTGTTTTGGGCACCTCTTTGACCTCTGCACCTAACCGGCCATGAGCTGCTGGTGTGGTAACTTTGGGGTTGCTCTGAACCCCCAACGGTGGGCTACCTTGGACCCAAAACTGAAACCTGTAAGTGACTTACTTACCTGTTAAAACTAACATTACTTTACCTCCCCCAGGAACTGTGAAAATTTCACTAAGTGTCCACTTTTAAAACAGCTTATTGTGTTTTATGTGAAAAGTATACATGCTAATGTAATGATTCAAAGTTCCTAAAGTACTTACCTGCAATACCTTTCAAATGAGATATTACATGTAGAATTTGAACCTGTGGTTCTTAAAATAAACTAAGAAAAGATATTTTTCTATAACAAAACCTATTGGCTGGATTTGTCTCCGAGTGTGTGTTCCTCATTTATTGCCTGTGTGTATGTACAACAAATGCTTAACACTACTCCTTTGATAAGCCTACTGCTCGACCACACTACCACAAAATAGAGCATTAGTATTATCTCTTTTTGCCACTATCTTACCTCTAAGGGGAACCCTTGGACTCTGTGCATACTATTCCTTACTTTGAAATAGTGCATACAGAGCCAACTTCCTACAGTGGCCCTCCTTACTTTTGAAGAGTTCAACAACAGTCAGACTTTTCATGAAAAGGTCAGTGGATCTCATCTATGCGTGGCGCTGGAGAGCCACGCTCGCACAAACCACTCTGCCTAAACAGTAGATAGTTGCCAGGCCTGATTATATGGCATTCTTGGGTGCGTCCTGGCCATCTTAAAAGGTCTGGGCCACAGATTTCGTCTGGGACCTAAGGGCAAAGTTAACTGAGGAAAACATCCTTTTTCCAAATGTCACAATTATTTTTGACTCTCTGCATGGGGGTTGTAAGAAAAGACTTGGGGTTAAATCTGCGAGTGGATGCTTACACTACTAAGCTCTAGGGCAGAGGTCTTCAAACTGGGGGGCCTCAAGTGATCCCGGGGGGGGGGGGGGGGGCGCAAAACTCTGGGAAAAAGAAATATTATACAAATAACATGCCTTTGTTTTAAGCAGAAGCATGTTATTGCAGTTTTAAAAAGGTAACATGAGTTAACTGCAATGTTTAAATAGGTTTAGACCTATTTAAATATTGTAATCTTTCTAAAATAATTGTGAAAAATTCGGGGGGGGGGGGGGGGAACAATGATTTTTATTTTTCAACTGGGGGGGCAGGGCATTAAAAAGTTTGAAGACCACTGCTCTAGGGAGTAGGGAGCATTTTCAGGAAGGCAGGGTTACCTGCAGCAAGTCTGGGGCATCGTGCCACCTGTCTGTTCATATGCAGGCAGGAGCAAGGTCTATCCCAAGTGCCTATGAAGATGTTAATCCGAGCTTCATTATACGACAGTAAAGATTCAGATGTCGCCTGCCCTGGTTGTACTAAGTCCATGAGGATGGGGGTTTTCATCTCAACAGAAGGTAACTGCTAATATTGAACTTCAGTTGTTCATCTAATGACTGAGGCAAATGAGGCTGACACTTCTAAGGAAGGGCCAGGGGGAGAACCCAGCCCGATATAAAGAGAAGTGTCCAACATACTGGACTCTGAAGTCCAGACAAAAATTGTCCTCATTTTGTGGGAATAATTCATCCCCATCATCATAACCAAAAGCTGTCTGACTCTGGTCAAAGTTCGATCTGAAAGGTTGTTACAGCACTGGAGTGTGGTCTTTGGCAAAAGCACTGTTTTGTCAGTGTGTACTGGGACCTGGCACATTGGAAATGCTTCGGCCAAGGTTGAGACTGATTTGGTGAGGAGTCAGAGACAATTGGATGGGTGACCTCCTACAGTGTGTGCAGAGCAGGGTCAGTGTTGACGCTGCAGGAACCAGCAGAGATCATGGTGGTGGACAAGGATTTGGCTCTGAAGCCGAACCCAAAGTGGGTCCATAAGGAACAGACAGTGCTGAGGGTGGATCCACCAGAACTAACCAGACTTGAGGCAGATCCATGGGACTCCATGGCACACCAGACAGAGCTGGTAGGATGCAGGAGATTTGATGCATAGCTTTGTTAAACACCTCAATCTTTTATGGAATTGCAGATGGCCCTGGGGACTTTGGGGAGCATTGGAATCAGCTGTGAAATCAGTGGTGGACCAGGAGAAAAAGAGGGGCAACTCTGCCTTTATGCAACTTCTCAACAGAGTGGTAGGGCTGGCATAAGGTCCATTTGGAATGCTAGCCGTGAATTGACTTCCTGTTGAATTCAGCTACAGAGAACTTTGTTTTGCGTTCCAGGATTGTCTTCAGGAGCATCAGGGCACACTCCTCGAACCCAAATATCAGAGCACAACCCATGGGGATCAGTCTAAGACATCTGCTTGGGAAAACCCCTACGGGGTTAAAGCCCTGTAGTTTTAAGGAGGGGACATGTTCCTTTGCACTTTGTGAAACTTGTGAGGGAAATAACGTCTGCTGGTGAGAAAAAGGTAGAAGCTAGCTCCGGATCTACATAGGAGGGAGTGGAAAGAAAGGAAATTACATGAGCGACCTTGGGTGGCTCTTGTGGCTACAGTTATGTCTTCAGGGGCAAAGCGGAGTGACATGGAGCCCACAGAGCCACCTACTTGGGCTATGATGAAAAAGCTTCCATATCCAGTCTGGTACAGGTGAGGAAGCTGCAGTTCGAAGTATCCATCAGAACTTTACTTTGTAGGCTCTAGATCAGGATTCATTAAATGGCCGGACTCACATCTGAGGTTACCACATCCTAGGTAACTTTTAAGTCCTTTACTTCGCAGGTAAATTACTTTTTAATCATTTCAAGAGACTTAATTCAAACACTATAAAGTATAGCTATCAATGTATCAAATATTTACATACATGTGAATACACGTACATATATTAGTGGTTCAATTTGTAACAGAGTTCTAAATTAAATATTAAAATAGGATTTAATGTAGTAAATTATTTACAATTACCATAAGGTAATTAAAATTTTAAGTAAGTAATCAGAAAATGTGTTTAATACTAATATTTAACTGTTAAATAATAACAAAGAATTATAATGGCATTTTAATATTTATATAATTTAATGTATGGCTATAGGTTTTTAGGACTAGGCAGTGTTTAAGGCTAGTAAGAGGTTTTAGGGATGGGTAGTGTTTGCAAAGAGAACCCTTTCTGATTGGTCATACCTAATTTTTCATGTTTTTGGGACATATATATATGTATTAATAAATCCTTTAATTATAATTTTAGATGGACACAAACAATCACATACAATCCATGTATGGGACCATATAGAAATACACGGGCATTAGTTCAATGCACGAAAGGCGACACATAGGGCCTCATTATGACCCTGGCAGCCGGCGGTAAGCTGGCGGTAACACCTCCAACAGGCTGGCGGTGTTACTCCAGCTATTATGACCATGGTGCAATAGCCACGGCCATACCGCTGGCATCTCCACTATACCGCCAGGCTTTCGCCTGGTGGTCATAATCCCCAGCCTGGCCACGGCGGTAAACACCGCCATGGAAAGGCTGGCGGTAAGGGGGACTTGGGGTGCCCCTGTACTTGGCATGGGCAATGCAGGGGCCCCAGGCATAGCCCCGTCGCGCATTTCGCTGCCCGAATTTCGGGCAGTGAAAGCACGACAGGTGCTACTGCACCCGCTGCACATTAGCATTGCCGCCGGCTCTATTACAAGCCAGCAGCAATGTTGATGTGACTTTTCCGCTGGGCCAGCGGACAGTTACACTGTTACAGTCTGCTGGCCCAGCGGAAAAGTCATAATAGGAAGCCAGAAATACCACCGGCACTGGCGGTATTCTGTCTACCGCAGCCTCGGCGGTCTGTAATGAGGGCCATAGTCAGGTACGTCAGTAATTACAGGCATAAGAGGGGGCACATTATGGTAATATTTAACTTTAACACTGGGACACTGCTACAGTGTATGTGCTCAGATCTGTAAAACATTGGCTTAGAACCTAATTGGCACATATAACTTTCCTAAGAGGCCTTAGTATGTGGTGCAGAAATGCAACTATGGCCCAGAAATTTAAATGAGACATGTTGACTGAAGAACCTATTGTGCCACCCACTACAGCTGCAGTTAAAAGTGGCTTTAGGCCTACCCTGTGTAGCCTAACAGCAGCTTGAAACTTGCTGCACAGACATGTCCAAATCACCATTTTGATAGGTAAGAAAACCTGACTTAAAACATCAAACAAGTAAACCCTAAGCACACCTTGTCCCCAACAAGGAAAGGTATATACAATTTATATACAAATATATAAAAGTTGTACATGTTTGAAATTAGAGGTGGCATGCTCCTCCAGTGACTAGGCCCAAAATGACATGGTAACTGGTCAGACTTTCGATGGCACATAAGAAAGGTCAAATGATAGATTATAGAGTTTAATCTATTTATGTTTGAACTGTACTAGCAACAGACTCCAGTTAAAGACTTATCTTATATTTAATTAAAACAATTTAATTAAACATACTAGAAATTTAACTATTAGGAACTTACATTTAACCTTCCCGAAAGTTTAAGTGTCAGCCCCAGGTTACATCTTGCACCATATGCTAAGGGTGAATAGGTAAGTTAAATATACCAACTAGTAATGTCCATTCAACCATGTTCAAAGGGGAAGTACAGGCACTTTACTACTTGGCTGCACACAGCTCTAAAGCAAGAAAAAATATAGAGTCCATCAAAAGGTGAAAAATGCAGAGTGACTGTAAGGAAATGCCTCCTTGGCATGGTTGCCCCCTGACTTTTTGCCTTTGCTGATGCTATGTTTACAATTGAAAGTGTGCTGAGGCCTGCTAACCAGGCCCCAGCACCAGTGTTCTTTCCCTAACCGGTACTTTTGTATCCACAATTGGCAGACCCTGGCATCCAGATAAGTCCCTTGTAACTGGTACTTCTAGTACCAAGGGCCCTGATGCCAAGGAAGGTCTCTAAGGGCTGCAGCATGTCTTATGCCACCCTGGAGACCTCTCACTCAGCACAGACACACTGCTTACCAGCTTGTGTGTGCTAGTGAGGACAAAACGAGTAAGTCGACATGGCACTCCCCTCAGGGTGCCATGCCAGCCTCTCACTGCCTATGCAGTATAGGTAAGACACCCCTCTAGCAGGCCTTACAGCCCTAAGGCAGGGTGCACTATACCATAGGTGAGGGTACCAGTGCATGAGCATGGTACCCCTACAGTGTCTAAACAAAACCTTAGACATTGTAAGTGCAGGGTAGCCATAGGAGTATATGGTCTGGGAGTCTGTCAAACACGAACTCCACAGCACCATAATGGCTACACTGAAAACTGGGAAGTTTGGTATCAAACTTCTCAGCACAATAAATGCACACTGATGCCAGTGTACATTTTATTGTAAAATACACCCCAGAGGGCACCTTAGAGGTGCCCCCTGAAACTTAACCGACTATCTGTGTAGGCTGACTAGTTTTAGCAGCCTGCCACAAACCGAGACATGTTGCTGGCCCCATGGGGAGAGTGCCTTTGTCACTCTGAGGCCAGTAACAAAGCCTGCACTGGGTGGAGATGCTAACACCTCTCCCAGGCAGGAATTGTCACACCTGGCGGTGAGCCTCAAAGGCTCACCTCCTTTGTGCCAACCCAGCAGGACACTCCAGCTAGTGGAGTTGCCCGCCCCCTCCGGCCAGGCCCCACTTTTGGCGGCAAGGCCGGAGAAAATAATGAGAAAAACAAGGAGGAGTCACTGGCCAGTCAGGACAGCCCCTAAGGTGTCCTGAGCTGAGGTGACTCTAACTTTTAGAAATCCTCCATCTTGCAGATGGAGGATTCCCCCAATAGGGTTAGGATTGTGACCCCCTCCCCTTGGGAGGAGGCACAAAGAGGGTGTACCCACCCTCAGGGCTAGTAGCCATTGGCTACTAACCCCCCAGACCTAAACACGCCCTTAAATTTAGTATTTAAGGGCTACCCTGAACCCTAGAAAATTAGATTCCTGCAACAAGAAGAAGGACTGCCCAGCTGAAAACCCCTGCAGCGGAAGACCAGAAGACGACAACTGCCTTGGCTCCAGAAACTCACCGGCCTGTCTCCTGCCTTCCAAAGATCCTGCTCCAGCGACGCCTTCCGAAGGGACCAGCGACCTCGACATCCTCTGAGGACTGCCCCTGCTTCGAAAAGACAAGAAACTCCCGAGGACAGCGGACCTGCTCCAAGAAAAGCTGCAACTTTGTTTCCAGCAACTTTAAAGATCCCTGCAAGCTCCCCGCAAGAAGCGTGAGACTTGCAACACTGCACCCGGCGACCCCGACTCGACTGGTGGCGATCCAACACCTCAGGAGGGACCCCAGGACTACTCTGATACTGTGAGTACCAAAACCTGTCCCCCCTGAGCCCCCACAGCGCCGCCTGCAGAGGGAATCCCGAGGCTTCCCCTGACCGCGACTCTTTTGAACCTAAAGTCCCGACACCTGGGAGAGACCCTGCACCCGCAGCCCCCAGGACCTGAAGGACCGGACTTTCACTGGAGAAGTGACCCCCAGGAGTCCCTCTCCCTTGCCCAAGTGGAGGTTTCCCCGAGGAATCCCCCCCTTACCTGCCTGCAGCGCTGAAGAGATCCCGAGATCTCTCATAGACTAACATTGCGAACCCGACGCTTGTTTCTACACTGCACCCGGCCGCCCCCGCGCCGCTGAGGGTGAAATTTCTGTGTGGACTTGTGTCCCCCCCGGTGCCCTACAAAACCCCCCTGGTCTGCCCTCCGAAGACGCGGGTACTTACCTGCAAGCAGACCGGAACCGGGGCACCCCCTTCTCTCCATTCTAGCCTATGTGTTTTGGGCACCACTTTGGACTCTGCACCTGACCGGCCCTGAGCTGCTGGTGTGGTGACTTTGGGGTTGCTCTGAACCCCCAACGGTGGGCTACCTTGGACCAAGAACTGAGCCCTGTAAGTGTCTTACTTACCTGGTTAATCTAACAAATACTTACCTCCCCTAGGAACTGTGAAAATTGCACTAAGTGTCCACTTTTAAAACAGCTATTTGTCAATAACTTGAAAAGTATACATGCAATTTTGATGATTTGAAGTTCCTAAAGTACTTACCTGCAATACCTTTCGAATGAGATATTACATGTAGAATTTGAACCTGTGGTTCTTAAAATAAACTAAGAAAAGATATTTTTCTATATAAAAACCTATTGGCTGGATTTGTCTCTGAGTGTGTGTACCTCATTTATTGTCTTGTGTATGTACAACAAATGCTTAACACTACTCCTTGGATAAGCCTACTGCTCGACCACACTACCACAAAATAGAGCATTAGTATTATCTCTTTTTACCACTATTTTACCTCTAAGGGGAACCCTTGGACTCTGTGCATGCTATTCCTTACTTTGAAATAGCACATACAGAGCCAACTTCCTACATTGGTGGATCAGCGGTGGGATACAAGACTTTGCATTTGCTGGACTACTCAGCCAATACCTGATCACACGACAAATTCCAAAATTGTCATTAGAAATTGATTTTTGCAATTTGAAAAGTTTTCTAAATTCTTAAAAGACCTGCTAGGGCCTTGTGTTAGATCCTGTTTAGCATTTCTTTTAGAGTTTAAAAGTTTGTAAAAGTTTGAATTAGATTCTAGAACCAGTTTTAGTTTCTTAAAAAGTATTCCAACTTTTAGAAGCATAATGTCTAGCACAGATGTGAATGTGGTGGAACTCGACACCACACCTTACCTCCATCTACAGATGAGAGAGCTAAGGTCACTCTGTAAACTAAAGAAAATAGCAATGGGCCCCAAACCTACCAAAGTACAGCTCCAGGAGCTTTTGGCAGAGTTTGAAAAGGCCAACCCCTCTGAGGATGGCAACTCAGAGGATGAAGATAGTGACTTGGAGGGAAATTCCCCCCCTCCAGTCCTACTTAGGGAGAGCAGGGCTTCTCAAGCCCTGACTCCACAAATAATAGTCAGGGATGCTGGTTCCCTCACAGGAGGGACCAACAACTCTGAAATCACTGAGGATAACTCCAGTGAAGAGGACATCCAGTTAGCCAGGATGGCCAAAAGGTTGGCTTTGGAAAGACAGATCCTAGCCATAGAGAGGGAAAGACAAGAGATGGGCCTAGGACCCATCAATGGTGGCAGCAACATAAATAGGGTCAGAGATTCTCCTGACATGTTGAAAATCCCCAAAGGGATTGTAACTAAATATGAAGATGGTGATGACATCACCAAATGGTTCACAGCTTTTGAGAGGGCTTGTGTAACCAGAAAAGTGAACAGATCTCACTGGGGTGCTCTCCTTTGGGAAATGTTCACAGGAAAGTGTAGGGATAGACTCCTCACACTCTCTGGACAAGATGCAGAATCTTATGACCTCATGAAGGGTACCCTGATTGAGGGCTTTGGATTCTCCACTGAGGAGTACAGGATTAGGTTCAGGGGGGCTCAAAAATCCTCGAGCCAGACCTGGGTTGACTTTGTTGACTACTCAGTGAAAACACTAGATGGTTGGATTCAAGGCAGTGGTGTAAGTAATTATGATGGGCTGTACAATTTATTTGTGAAAGAACACCTGTTAAGTAATTGTTTCAATGATAAACTGCATCAGCATCTGGTAGACCTAGGACCAATTTCTCCCCAAGAATTGGGAAAGAAGGCGGACCATTGGGTCAAGACAAGGGTGTCCAAGACTTCAACAGGGGGTGACCAAAAGAAAGGGGTCACAAAGACTCCCCAGCAGAAGGGTGATGAGACAACCAAAACTAAAAATAGTAAAGAGTCTTCTACAGGCCCCCAAAAACCTGCACAGGAGGGTGGGCCCAGAGCCTCTTCACAAAACAATGGGTACAAGGGTAAAAACTTTGATCCCAAAAAGGCCTGGTGTCATAGCTGTAAACAGCATGGACACCAAACTGGAGACAAGGCCTGTCCCAAGAAAGGTTCCACTCCAAACTCCCATCCAGGTAACACTGGTATGGCTAGTCTCCAAGTGGGATCAACAGTGTGCCCAGAGCAAATCAGGGTCCACACTGAAGCTACTCTAGTTTCTGAGGGTGGGGTGGATTTAGCCACACTAGCTGTCTGGCCGCCTAACATGCAAAAATACAGACAGCAACTCTTAATTAATGGGACTAGAATAGAGGGCCTGAGGGATACAGGTGCCAGTGTCACCATGGTGACAGAGAAACTGGTTTCCCCTGGCCAATACCTGACTGGAAAAACTTACACAGTCACCAACGCTGACAATCAGAGAAAAATACATCCCATGGCAATGGTTACTTTAGAATGGGGAGGGGTCAATGGCCTGAAACAGGTGGTGGTCTCCTCAAATATCCCAGTGGACTGTCTGCTTGGAAATGACCTGGAGTCCTCAGCATGGGCTGAGGTAGAACTAAAAACCCATGCAGCAATGCTGGGTATCCCTGAACTGGTGTGTGTGAAAACCAGAGCACAATGCAAGGCACAGGGTGAACAAGTAGAGCTGGAGTCTGGAAGAATGGCCCAGCCTACCAAGAGAAAAGGAAAGTCAGTTGGGAAACCAACTGCAACACAGCAAAAGAAAGGGAACCTCTCTTCTCAGGAAGAAGTTCTGCCCTCTGAGGGAACTGAGCCTTTGGAGCTTGAACCTTATCAGGTTGAGCTCTTGGGCCCAGGGGGACCCTCAAGGGAGGAGCTGTGTAAGGGACAAGAAACCTGTCCCTCTCTTGAAGGCCTTAGGCAGCAAGCTGCTGAAGAGTCCAAAGGCAAGAAAAATGGAACACATAGGGTCTATTGGGAAGATGGGCTCCTGTACACTGAGGCCAGAGACCCCAAACCTGGTGCCACTAGGAGAGTGGTAGTGCCTCAGCTGTTCAGAGAGTTCATCCTAACATTGGCCCATGACATTCCCCTTGCTGGACATTTGGGACAAACCAAGACGTGGGAGAGGTTAGTCAACCACTTCTACTGGCCCAACATGTCCAACATGGTTAAGGAGTTTTGCCTCTCCTGCCCCACCTGTCAAGCCAGTGGCAAGACAGGTGGACATCCAAAGGCCCCCCTCATTCCACTTCCTGTGGTGGGGGTGCCCTTTGAAAGAGTGGGTGTGGACATAGTTGGTCCACTAGAACCTCCCACAGCCTCAGGAAATATGTACATCCTGGTAGTAGTGGATCATGCTACCAGGTATCCTGAAGCTATTCCCCTTAGGTCGACTACTGCCCCTGCAGTAGCCAAGGCCCTCATTGGTATCTTTACCAGAGTGGGTTTCCCTAAGGAGGTGGTGTCTGACAGAGGTACCAACTTCATGTCAGCATACCTAAAGCACATGTGGAATGAGTGTGGAGTGACTTATAAATTCACTACACCCTACCATCCGCAAACTAATGGCTTAGTTGAGAGATTCAACAAGACATTAAAAGGCATGATCATGGGGCTCCCAGAAAAACTCAAAAGGAGATGGGATGTCCTCCTGCCATGTCTGCTTTTCGCTTACAGGGAGGTACCACAGAAGGGAGTAGGATTCTCACCCTTTGAACTTCTGTTTGGTCATCCTGTAAGGGGACCACTTGCCCTTGTTAAAGAAGGCTGGGAGAGACCTCTCCATGAGCCTAAACAGGACATAGTGGACTATGTACTTGGCCTTCGCTCTAGAATGGCAGAGTACATGGAAAAGGCAACCAAAAACCTTGAGGCCAGCCAACAGCTCCAGAAGTTTTGGTATGACCAAAAGGCTGCACTGGTTGAGTTCCAACCAGGGCAGAAAGTCTGGGTTCTGGAGCCTGTGGCTCCCAGGGCACTCCAGGACAAATGGAGTGGCCCTTACCCAGTACTAGAGAGGAAGAGTCAGGTCACCTACTTGGTGGACCTGGGCACAAGCAGGAGCCCCAAAAGGGTGATCCATGTAAACCGCCTTAAGCTCTTCCACGACAGGGCTGATGTCAATCTGTTGATGGTAACAGATGAGGATCAGGAGGCAGAGAGTGAACCTCTCCCTGATCTTCTGTCATCAGACCCAAAAGATGGTACAGTAGATGGAGTGATCTACTCAGACACCCTCTCTGGCCAACAGCAAGCTGATTGTAGGAGAGTCCTACAACAGTTTCCTGAACTCTTCTCCTTAACCCCTGGTCAGACACACCTGTGTACCCATGATGTGGACACAGGAGACAGCATGCCTGTCAAGAACAAAATCTTTAGACAATCTGACCATGTTAAAGAAAGCATCAAGGTGGAAGTCCACAAGATGCTGGAATTGGGAGTAATTGAGCGCTCTGACAGCCCCTGGGCTAGCCCAGTGGTCTTAGTCCCCAAACCTCACACCAAAGATGGAAAGAAAGAGATGAGGTTTTGTGTGGACTACAGAGGGCTCAATTCTGTCACCAAGACAGATGCCCATCCAATTCCAAGAGCTGATGAGCTCATTGATAAATTAGGTGCTGCCAAATTTCTAAGTACCTTTGACTTGACAGCAGGGTACTGGCAAATAAAAATGGCACCTGGAGCAAAAGAAAAGACAGCATTCTCCACACCTGATGGGCATTATCAGTTTACTGTTATGCCCTTTGGTTTAAAGAATGCCCCTGCCACCTTCCAAAGGTTGGTGAATCAAGTCCTTGCTGGCTTGGAGTCCTTTAGCACAGCTTATCTTGATGATATTGCTGTCTTTAGCTCCACCTGGCAGGATCACCTGGTCCACCTGAGGAAGGTTTTGAAGGCTCTGCAATCTGCAGGCCTCTCTATCAAGGCATCCAAATGCCAGATAGGGCAGGGAACTGTGGTTTACTTGGGACACCTTGTAGGTGGAGGCCAAGTTCAGCCACTCCAACCCAAGATCCAGACTATTCTGGACTGGGTAGCTCCAAAAACCCAGACTCAAGTCAGGGCATTCCTTGGCTTGACTGGGTACTACAGGAGGTTTGTGAAGGGATATGGATCCATTGTGACGGCCCTCACTGAGCTCACCTCCAAGAAAATGCCCAAGAAAGTGAACTGGACTGTGGACTGCCAACAGGCCTTTGACACCCTGAAACAGGCAATGTGCTCAGCACCAGTTCTCAAAGCTCCAGATTATTCTAAGCAGTTCATTGTGCAGACTGATGCCTCTGAACATGGGATAGGGGCAGTTTTGTCCCAAACAAATGATGATGGCCTTGACCAGCCTGTTGCTTTCATTAGCAGGAGGTTACTCCCCAGGGAGCAGCGTTGGAGTGCCATTGAGAGGGAGGCCTTTGCTGTGGTTTGGTCCCTGAAGAAGCTGAGACCATACCTCTTTGGGACTCACTTCCTAGTTCAAACTGACCACAGACCTCTCAAATGGCTGATGCAAATGAAAGGTGAAAATCCTAAACTGTTGAGGTGGTCCATCTCCCTACAGGGAATGGACTTTATAGTGGAACACAGACCTGGGACTGCCCATGCCAATGCAGATGGCCTTTCCAGGTTCTTCCACTTAGAAAATGAAGACTCTCTTGGGAAAGGTTAGTCTCATCCTCTTTCGTTTGGGGGGGGGTTGTGTAAGGAAATGCCTCCTTGGCATGGTTGCCCCCTGACTTTTTGCCTTTGCTGATGCTATGTTTACAATTGAAAGTGTGCTGAGGCCTGCTAACCAGGCCCCAGCACCAGTGTTCTTTCCCTAACCGGTACTTTTGTATCCACAATTGGCAGACCCTGGCATCCAGATAAGTCCCTTGTAACTGGTACTTCTAGTACCAAGGGCCCTGATGCCAAGGAAGGTCTCTAAGGGCTGCAGCATGTCTTATGCCACCCTGGAGACCTCTCACTCAGCACAGACACACTGCTTACCAGCTTGTGTGTGCTAGTGAGGACAAAACGAGTAAGTCGACATGGCACTCCCCTCAGGGTGCCATGCCAGCCTCTCACTGCCTATGCAGTATAGGTAAGACACCCCTCTAGCAGGCCTTACAGCCCTAAGGCAGGGTGCACTATACCATAGGTGAGGGTACCAGTGCATGAGCATGGTACCCCTACAGTGTCTAAACAAAACCTTAGACATTGTAAGTGCAGGGTAGCCATAGGAGTATATGGTCTGGGAGTCTGTCAAACACGAACTCCACAGCACCATAATGGCTACACTGAAAACTGGGAAGTTTGGTATCAAACTTCTCAGCACAATAAATGCACACTGATGCCAGTGTACATTTTATTGTAAAATACACCACAGAGGGCACCTTAGAGGTGCCCCCTGAAACTTAACCGACTATCTGTGTAGGCTGACTAGTTTTAGCAGCCTGCCACAAACCGAGACATGTTGCTGGCCCCATGGGGAGAGTGCCTTTGTCACTCTGAGGCCAGTAACAAAGCCTGCACTGGGTGGAGATGCTAACACCTCTCCCAGGCAGGAATTGTCACACCTGGCGGTGAGCCTCAAAGGCTCACCTCCTTTGTGCCAACCCAGCAGGACACTCCAGCTAGTGGAGTTGCCCGCCCCCTCCGGCCAGGCCCCACTTTTGGCGGCAAGGCCGGAGAAAATAATGAGAAAAACAAGGAGGAGTCACTGGCCAGTCAGGACAGCCCCTAAGGTGTCCTGAGCTGAGGTGACTCTAACTTTTAGAAATCCTCCATCTTGCAGATGGAGGATTCCCCCAATAGGGTTAGGATTGTGACCCCCTCCCCTTGGGAGGAGGCACAAAGAGGGTGTACCCACCCTCAGGGCTAGTAGCCATTGGCTACTAACCCCCCAGACCTAAACACGCCCTTAAATTTAGTATTTAAGGGCTACCCTGAACCCTAGAAAATTAGATTCCTGCAACAAGAAGAAGGACTGCCCAGCTGAAAACCCCTGCAGCGGAAGACCAGAAGACGACAACTGCCTTGGCTCCAGAAACTCACCGGCCTGTCTCCTGCCTTCCAAAGATCCTGCTCCAGCGACGCCTTCCGAAGGGACCAGCGACCTCGACATCCTCTGAGGACTGCCCCTGCTTCGAAAAGACAAGAAACTCCCGAGGACAGCGGACCTGCTCCAAGAAAAGCTGCAACTTTGTTTCCAGCAACTTTAAAGATCCCTGCAAGCTCCCCGCAAGAAGCGTGAGACTTGCAACACTGCACCCGGCGACCCCGACTCGACTGGTGGCGATCCAACACCTCAGGAGGGACCCCAGGACTACTCTGATACTGTGAGTACCAAAACCTGTCCCCCCTGAGCCCCCACAGCGCCGCCTGCAGAGGGAATCCCGAGGCTTCCCCTGACCGCGACTCTTTTGAACCTAAAGTCCCGACACCTGGGAGAGACCCTGCACCCGCAGCCCCCAGGACCTGAAGGACCGGACTTTCACTGGAGAAGTGACCCCCAGGAGTCCCTCTCCCTTGCCCAAGTGGAGGTTTCCCCGAGGAATCCCCCCCTTACCTGCCTGCAGCGCTGAAGAGATCCCGAGATCTCTCATAGACTAACATTGCGAACCCGACGCTTGTTTCTACACTGCACCCGGCCGCCCCCGCGCCGCTGAGGGTGAAATTTCTGTGTGGACTTGTGTCCCCCCCGGTGCCCTACAAAACCCCCCTGGTCTGCCCTCCGAAGACGCGGGTACTTACCTGCAAGCAGACCGGAACCGGGGCACCCCCTTCTCTCCATTCTAGCCTATGTGTTTTGGGCACCACTTTGGACTCTGCACCTGACCGGCCCTGAGCTGCTGGTGTGGTGACTTTGGGGTTGCTCTGAACCCCCAACGGTGGGCTACCTTGGACCAAGAACTGAGCCCTGTAAGTGTCTTACTTACCTGGTTAATCTAACAAATACTTACCTCCCCTAGGAACTGTGAAAATTGCTGTAGGAAGTTGGCTCTGTATGTGCTATTTCAAAGTAAGGAATAGCATGCACAGAGTCCAAGGGTTCCCCTTAGAGGTAAAATAGTGGTAAAAAATAGATAATACTAATGCTCTATTTTGTGGTAGTGTGGTCGAGCAGTAGGCTTATCCAAGGAGTAGTGTTAAGCATTTGTTGGACATACACAAGACAATAAATGAGGTACACACACTCAGAGACAAATCCAGCCAATAGGTTTTTATATAGAAAAATATCTTTTCTTAGTTTATTTTAAGAACCACAGGTTCAAATTCTACATGTAATATCTCATTCGAAAGGTATTGCAGGTAAGTACTTTAGGAACTTCAAATCATCAAAATTGCATGTATACTTTTCAAGTTATTGACAAATAGCTGTTTTAAAAGTGGACACTTAGTGCAATTTTCACAGTTCCTAGGGGAGGTAAGTATTTGTTAGATTAACCAGGTAAGTAAGACACTTACAGGGCTCAGTTCTTGGTCCAAGGTAGCCCACCGTTGGGGGTTCAGAGCAACCCCAAAGTCACCACACCAGCAGCTCAGGGCCGGTCAGGTGCAGAGTCCAAAGTGGTGCCCAAAACACATAGGCTAGAATGGAGAGAAGGGGGTGCCCCGGTTCCGGTCTGCTTGCAGGTAAGTACCCGCGTCTTCGGAGGGCAGACCAGGGGGGTTTTGTAGGGCACCGGGGGGGACACAAGTCCACACAGAAATTTCACCCTCAGCGGCGCGGGGGCGGCCGGGTGCAGTGTAGAAACAAGCGTCGGGTTCGCAATGTTAGTCTATGAGAGATCTCGGGATCTCTTCAGCGCTGCAGGCAGGCAAGGGGGGGATTCCTCGGGGAAACCTCCACTTGGGCAAGGGAGAGGGACTCCTGGGGGTCACTTCTCCAGTGAAAGTCCGGTCCTTCAGGTCCTGGGGGCTGCGGGTGCAGGGTCTCTCCCAGGTGTCGGGACTTTAGGTTCAAAAGAGTCGCGGTCAGGGGAAGCCTCGGGATTCCCTCTGCAGGCGGCGCTGTGGGGGCTCAGGGGGGACAGGTTTTGGTACTCACAGTATCAGAGTAGTCCTGGGGTCCCTCCTGAGGTGTTGGATCGCCACCAGTCGAGTCGGGGTCGCCGGGTGCAGTGTTGCAAGTCTCACGCTTCTTGCGGGGAGCTTGCAGGGATCTTTAAAGTTGCTGGAAACAAAGTTGCAGCTTTTCTTGGAGCAGGTCCGCTGTCCTCGGGAGTTTCTTGTCTTTTCGAAGCAGGGGCAGTCCTCAGAGGATGTCGAGGTCGCTGGTCCCTTCGGAAGGCGTCGCTGGAGCAGGATCTTTGGAAGGCAGGAGACAGGCCGGTGAGTTTCTGGAGCCAAGGCAGTTGTCGTCTTCTGGTCTTCCGCTGCAGGGGTTTTCAGCTGGGCAGTCCTTCTTCTTGTTGCAGGAATCTGATTTTCTAGGGTTCAGGGTAGCCCTTAAATACTAAATTTAAGGGCGTGTTTAGGTCTGGGGGGTTAGTAGCCAATGGCTACTAGCCCTGAGGGTGGGTACACCCTCTTTGTGCCTCCTCCCAAGGGGAGGGGGTCACAATCCTAACCCTATTGGGGGAATCCTCCATCTGCAAGATGGAGGATTTCTAAAAGTTAGAGTCACCTCAGCTCAGGACACCTTAGGGGCTGTCCTGACTGGCCAGTGACTCCTCCTTGTTTTTCTCATTATTTTCTCCGGCCTTGCCGCCAAAAGTGGGGCCTGGCCGGAGGGGGCGGGCAACTCCACTAGCTGGAGTGTCCTGCTGGGTTGGCACAAAGGAGGTGAGCCTTTGAGGCTCACCGCCAGGTGTGACAATTCCTGCCTGGGAGAGGTGTTAGCATCTCCACCCAGTGCAGGCTTTGTTACTGGCCTCAGAGTGACAAAGGCACTCTCCCCATGGGGCCAGCAACATGTCTCGGTTTGTGGCAGGCTGCTAAAACTAGTCAGCCTACACAGATAGTCGGTTAAGTTTCAGGGGGCACCTCTAAGGTGCCCTCTGTGGTGTATTTTACAATAAAATGTACACTGGCATCAGAGTGCATTTATTGTGTTGAGAAGTTTGATACCAAACTTCCCAGTTTTCAGTGTAGCCATTATGGTGCTGTGGAGTTCGTGTTTGACAGACTCCCAGACCATATACTCTTATGGCTACCCTGCACTTACAATGTCTAAGGTTTTGTTTAGACACTGTAGGGGTACCATGCTCATGCACTGGTACCCTCACCTATGGTATAGTGCACCCTGCCTTAGGGCTGTAAGGCCTGCTAGAGGGGTGTCTTACCTATACTGCATAGGCAGTGAGAGGCTGGCATGGCACCCTGAGGGGAGTGCCATGTCGACTTACTCGTTTTGTCCTCACTAGCACACACAAGCTGGTAAGCAGTGTGTCTGTGCTGAGTGAGAGGTCTCCAGGGTGGCATAAGACATGCTGCAGCCCTTAGAGACCTTCCTTGGCATCAGGGCCCTTGGTACTAGAAGTACCAGTTACAAGGGACTTATCTGGATGCCAGGGTCTGCCAATTGTGGATACAAAAGTACAGGTTAGGGAAAGAACACTGGTGCTGGGGCCTGGTTAGCAGGCCTCAGCACACTTTCAATTGTAAACATAGCATCAGCAAAGGCAAAAAGTCAGGGGGCAACCATGCCAAGGAGGCATTTCCTTACACAACCCCCCCCCAAACGAAAGAGGATGAGACTAACCTTTCCCAAGAGAGTCTTCATTTTCTAAGTGGAAGAACCTGGAAAGGCCATCTGCATTGGCATGGGCAGTCCCAGGTCTGTGTTCCACTATAAAGTCCATTCCCTGTAGGGAGATGGACCACCTCAACAGTTTAGGATTTTCACCTTTCATTTGCATCAGCCATTTGAGAGGTCTGTGGTCAGTTTGAACTAGGAAGTGAGTCCCAAAGAGGTATGGTCTCAGCTTCTTCAGGGACCAAACCACAGCAAAGGCCTCCCTCTCAATGGCACTCCAACGCTGCTCCCTGGGGAGTAACCTCCTGCTAATGAAAGCAACAGGCTGGTCAAGGCCATCATCATTTGTTTGGGACAAAACTGCCCCTATCCCATGTTCAGAGGCATCAGTCTGCACAATGAACTGCTTAGAATAATCTGGAGCTTTGAGAACTGGTGCTGAGCACATGGCTTGTTTCAGGGTGTCAAAGGCCTGTTGGCAGTCCACAGTCCAGTTCACTTTCTTGGGCATTTTCTTGGAGGTGAGTTCAGTGAGGGCTGTCACAATGGATCCATATCCCTTCACAAACCTCCTGTAGTACCCAGTCAAGCCAAGGAATGCCCTGACTTGAGTCTGGGTTTTTGGAGCTACCCAGTCCAGAATAGTCTGGATCTTGGGTTGGAGTGGCTGAACTTGGCCTCCACCTACAAGGTGTCCCAAGTAAACCACAGTTCCCTGCCCTATCTGGCATTTGGATGCCTTGATAGAGAGGCCTGCAGATTGCAGAGCCTTCAAAACCTTCCTCAGGTGGACCAGGTGATCCTGCCAGGTGGAGCTAAAGACAGCAATATCATCAAGATAAGCTGTGCTAAAGGACTCCAAGCCAGCAAGGACTTGATTCACCAACCTTTGGAAGGTGGCAGGGGCATTCTTTAAACCAAAGGGCATAACAGTAAACTGATAATGCCCATCAGGTGTGGAGAATGCTGTCTTTTCTTTTGCTCCAGGTGCCATTTTTATTTGCCAGTACCCTGCTGTCAAGTCAAAGGTACTTAGAAATTTGGCAGCACCTAATTTATCAATGAGCTCATCAGCTCTTGGAATTGGATGGGCATCTGTCTTGGTGACAGAATTGAGCCCTCTGTAGTCCACACAAAACCTCATCTCTTTCTTTCCATCTTTGGTGTGAGGTTTGGGGACTAAGACCACTGGGCTAGCCCAGGGGCTGTCAGAGCGCTCAATCACTCCCAATTCCAGCATCTTGTGGACTTCCACCTTGATGCTTTCCTTAACATGGTCAGACTGTCTGAAGATTTTGTTCTTGACAGGCATGCTGTCTCCTGTGTCCACATCATGGGTACACAGGTGGGTCTGACCAGGGGTTAGGGAGAAAAGCTCAGGAAACTGTTGTAGGACTCTCCTACAATCAGCCTGCTGTTGGCCAGAGAGGGTGTCTGAGTAGATCACTCCATCTACTGTGCCATCTTTTGGGTCTGATGACAGAAGATCAGGGAGAGGTTCACTCTCTGCCTCCTGATCCTCATCTGTTACCATTAACAGATTCACATCAGCCCTGTCATGGAAGAGCTTAAGGCGGTTCACATGGATCACCCTCTTGGGGCTCCTGCTTGTGCCCAGGTCCACCAGGTAGGTGACCTGACTCTTCCTCTCTAGCACTGGGTAAGGGCCACTCCATTTGTCCTGGAGTGCCCTGGGAGCCACAGGCTCCAGAACCCAGACTTTCTGCCCTGGTTGGAACTCAACCAGTGCAGCCTTTTGGTCATACCAAAACTTCTGGAGCTGTTGGCTGGCCTCAAGGTTTTTGGTTGCCTTTTCCATGTACTCTGCCATTCTAGAGCGAAGGCCAAGTACATAGTCCACTATGTCCTGTTTAGGCTCATGGAGAGGTCTCTCCCAGCCTTCTTTAACAAGGGCAAGTGGTCCCCTTACAGGATGACCAAACAGAAGTTCAAAGGGTGAGAATCCTACTCCCTTCTGTGGTACCTCCCTGTAAGCGAAAAGCAGACATGGCAGGAGGACATCCCATCTCCTTTTGAGTTTTTCTGGGAGCCCCATGATCATGCCTTTTAATGTCTTGTTGAATCTCTCAACTAAGCCATTAGTTTGTGGATGGTAGGGTGTAGTGAATTTATAAGTCACTCCACACTCATTCCACATGTGCTTTAGGTATGCTGACATGAAGTTGGTACCTCTGTCAGACACCACCTCCTTAGGGAAACCCACTCTGGTAAAGATACCAATGAGGGCCTTGGCTACTGCAGGGGCAGTAGTCGACCTAAGGGGAATAGCTTCAGGATACCTGGTAGCATGATCCACTACTACCAGGATATACATATTTCCTGAGGCTGTGGGAGGTTCTAGTGGACCAACTATGTCCACACCCACTCTTTCAAAGGGCACCCCCACCACAGGAAGTGGAATGAGGGGGGCCTTTGGATGCCCACCTGTCTTACCACTGGCTTGACAGGTGGGGCAGGAGAGGCAAAACTCCTTAACCATGTTGGACATATTGGGCCAGTAGAAGTGGTTGACTAACCTCTCCCACGTCTTGGTTTGTCCCAAATGTCCAGCAAGGGGAATGTCATGGGCCAATGTTAGGATGAACTCTCTGAACAGCTGAGGCACTACCACTCTCCTAGTGGCACCAGGTTTGGGGTCTCTGGCCTCAGTGTACAGGAGCCCATCTTCCCAATAGACCCTATGTGTTCCATTTTTCTTGCCTTTGGACTCTTCAGCAGCTTGCTGCCTAAGGCCTTCAAGAGAGGGACAGGTTTCTTGTCCCTTACACAGCTCCTCCCTTGAGGGTCCCCCTGGGCCCAAGAGCTCAACCTGATAAGGTTCAAGCTCCAAAGGCTCAGTTCCCTCAGAGGGCAGAACTTCTTCATGAGAAGAGAGGTTCCCTTTCTTTTGCTGTGTTGCAGTTGGTTTCCCAACTGACTTTCCTTTTCTCTTGGTAGGCTGGGCCATTCTTCCAGACTCCAGCTCTACTTGTTCACCCTGTGCCTTGCACTGTGCTCTGGTTTTCACACACACCAGTTCAGGGATACCCAGCATTGCTGCATGGGTTTTTAGTTCTACCTCAGCCCATGCTGAGGACTCCAGGTCATTTCCAAGCAGACAGTCCACTGGGATATTTGAGGAGACCACCACCTGTTTCAGGCCATTGACCCCTCCCCATTCTAAAGTAACCATTGCCATGGGATGTACTTTTCTCTGATTGTCAGCGTTGGTGACTGTGTAAGTTTTTCCAGTCAGGTATTGGCCAGGGGAAACCAGTTTCTCTGTCACCATGGTGACACTGGCACCTGTATCCCTCAGGCCCTCTATTCTAGTCCCATTAATTAAGAGTTGCTGTCTGTATTTTTGCATGTTAGGCGGCCAGACAGCTAGTGTGGCTAAATCCACCCCACCCTCAGAAACTAGAGTAGCTTCAGTGTGGACCCTGATTTGCTCTGGGCACACTGTTGATCCCACTTGGAGACTAGCCATACCAGTGTTACCTGGATGGGAGTTTGGAGTGGAACCTTTCTTGGGACAGGCCTTGTCTCCAGTTTGGTGTCCATGCTGTTTACAGCTATGACACCAGGCCTTTTTGGGATCAAAGTTTTTACCCTTGTACCCATTGTTTTGTGAAGAGGCTCTGGGCCCACCCTCCTGTGCAGGTTTTTGGGGGCCTGTAGAAGACTCTTTACTATTTTTAGTTTTGGTTGTCTCATCACCCTTCTGCTGGGGAGTCTTTGTGACCCCTTTCTTTTGGTCACCCCCTGTTGAAGTCTTGGACACCCTTGTCTTGACCCAATGGTCCGCCTTCTTTCCCAATTCTTGGGGAGAAATTGGTCCTAGGTCTACCAGATGCTGATGCAGTTTATCATTGAAACAATTACTTAACAGGTGTTCTTTCACAAATAAATTGTACAGCCCATCATAATTACTTACACCACTGCCTTGAATCCAACCATCTAGTGTTTTCACTGAGTAGTCAACAAAGTCAACCCAGGTCTGGCTCGAGGATTTTTGAGCCCCCCTGAACCTAATCCTGTACTCCTCAGTGGAGAATCCAAAGCCCTCAATCAGGGTACCCTTCATGAGGTCATAAGATTCTGCATCTTGTCCAGAGAGTGTGAGGAGTCTATCCCTACACTTTCCTGTGAACATTTCCCAAAGGAGAGCACCCCAGTGAGATCTGTTCACTTTTCTGGTTACACAAGCCCTCTCAAAAGCTGTGAACCATTTGGTGATGTCATCACCATCTTCATATTTAGTTACAATCCCTTTAGGGATTTTCAACATGTCAGGAGAATCTCTGACCCTATTTATGTTGCTGCCACCATTGATGGGTCCTAGGCCCATCTCTTGTCTTTCCCTCTCTATGGCTAGGATCTGTCTTTCCAAAGCCAATCTTTTGGCCATCCTGGCTAACTGGATGTCCTCTTCACTGGGGCTATCCTCAGTGATTTCAGAGGTGTTGGTCTCTCCTGTGAGGGAACCAGCATCTCTGACTATTATTTTTGGAGTCAGGGTTTGAGGGACCCTGTTCTCCCTAGATAGGACTGGTAGGGGGGAATTGTCCTCCAAGTCACTATCCTCTTCCTCTGAGTTGCCACCCTCAGAGGGGTTGGCCTTTTCAAACTCTGCCAAAAGCTCCTGGAGCTGTATTTTGGTAGGTTTGGGGCCCATTGTTATTTTCTTTATTTTACAGAGTGACCTTAGCTCCCTCATCTTAAGATGGAGGTAAGGTGTGGTGTCGAGTTCCACCACAGTCACATCTGTGCTAGACATTTTGTTTCTAAAAGTTGGAATACTTTTAAGAATCTACAACTGTTTCTAGAATCTAATTTCAAACTTTTAACAAACTTTTAAACTCTAAAAGACAATGCTAAACAGGGACTTAACACACAAGGCCCTAGCAGGACTTTTAAGAATTTAGAAAACTTTTCAAATTGCAAAAATCAATTTCTAATGACAATTTTGGAATTTGTCGTGTGATCAGGTATTGGCTGAGTAGTCCAGCAAATGCAAAGTCTTGTACCCCACCGCTGATCCACCAATGTAGGAAGTTGGCTCTGTATGTGCTATTTCAAAGTAAGGAATAGCATGCACAGAGTCCAAGGGTTCCCCTTAGAGGTAAAATAGTGGTAAAAAATAGATAATACTAATGCTCTATTTTGTGGTAGTGTGGTCGAGCAGTAGGCTTATCCAAGGAGTAGTGTTAAGCATTTGTTGGACATACACAAGACAATAAATGAGGTACACACACTCAGAGACAAATCCAGCCAATAGGTTTTTATATAGAAAAATATCTTTTCTTAGTTTATTTTAAGAACCACAGGTTCAAATTCTACATGTAATATCTCATTCGAAAGGTATTGCAGGTAAGTACTTTAGGAACTTCAAATCATCAAAATTGCATGTATACTTTTCAAGTTATTGACAAATAGCTGTTTTAAAAGTGGACACTTAGTGCAATTTTCACAGTTCCTAGGGGAGGTAAGTATTTGTTAGATTAACCAGGTAAGTAAGACACTTACAGGGCTCAGTTCTTGGTCCAAGGTAGCCCACCGTTGGGGGTTCAGAGCAACCCCAAAGTCACCACACCAGCAGCTCAGGGCCGGTCAGGTGCAGAGTCCAAAGTGGTGCCCAAAACACATAGGCTAGAATGGAGAGAAGGGGGTGCCCCGGTTCCGGTCTGCTTGCAGGTAAGTACCCGCGTCTTCGGAGGGCAGACCAGGGGGGTTTTGTAGGGCACCGGGGGGGACACAAGTCCACACAGAAATTTCACCCTCAGCGGCGCGGGGGCGGCCGGGTGCAGTGTAGAAACAAGCGTCGGGTTCGCAATGTTAGTCTATGAGAGATCTCGGGATCTCTTCAGCGCTGCAGGCAGGCAAGGGGGGGATTCCTCGGGGAAACCTCCACTTGGGCAAGGGAGAGGGACTCCTGGGGGTCACTTCTCCAGTGAAAGTCCGGTCCTTCAGGTCCTGGGGGCTGCGGGTGCAGGGTCTCTCCCAGGTGTCGGGACTTTAGGTTCAAAAGAGTCGCGGTCAGGGGAAGCCTCGGGATTCCCTCTGCAGGCGGCGCTGTGGGGGCTCAGGGGGGACAGGTTTTGGTACTCACAGTATCAGAGTAGTCCTGGGGTCCCTCCTGAGGTGTTGGATCGCCACCAGTCGAGTCGGGGTCGCCGGGTGCAGTGTTGCAAGTCTCACGCTTCTTGCGGGGAGCTTGCAGGGATCTTTAAAGTTGCTGGAAACAAAGTTGCAGCTTTTCTTGGAGCAGGTCCGCTGTCCTCGGGAGTTTCTTGTCTTTTCGAAGCAGGGGCAGTCCTCAGAGGATGTCGAGGTCGCTGGTCCCTTCGGAAGGCGTCGCTGGAGCAGGATCTTTGGAAGGCAGGAGACAGGCCGGTGAGTTTCTGGAGCCAAGGCAGTTGTCGTCTTCTGGTCTTCCGCTGCAGGGGTTTTCAGCTGGGCAGTCCTTCTTCTTGTTGCAGGAATCTGATTTTCTAGGGTTCAGGGTAGCCCTTAAATACTAAATTTAAGGGCGTGTTTAGGTCTGGGGGGTTAGTAGCCAATGGCTACTAGCCCTGAGGGTGGGTACACCCTCTTTGTGCCTCCTCCCAAGGGGAGGGGGTCACAATCCTAACCCTATTGGGGGAATCCTCCATCTGCAAGATGGAGGATTTCTAAAAGTTAGAGTCACCTCAGCTCAGGACACCTTAGGGGCTGTCCTGACTGGCCAGTGACTCCTCCTTGTTTTTCTCATTATTTTCTCCGGCCTTGCCGCCAAAAGTGGGGCCTGGCCGGAGGGGGCGGGCAACTCCACTAGCTGGAGTGTCCTGCTGGGTTGGCACAAAGGAGGTGAGCCTTTGAGGCTCACCGCCAGGTGTGACAATTCCTGCCTGGGAGAGGTGTTAGCATCTCCACCCAGTGCAGGCTTTGTTACTGGCCTCAGAGTGACAAAGGCACTCTCCCCATGGGGCCAGCAACATGTCTCGGTTTGTGGCAGGCTGCTAAAACTAGTCAGCCTACACAGATAGTCGGTTAAGTTTCAGGGGGCACCTCTAAGGTGCCCTCTGTGGTGTATTTTACAATAAAATGTACACTGGCATCAGAGTGCATTTATTGTGTTGAGAAGTTTGATACCAAACTTCCCAGTTTTCAGTGTAGCCATTATGGTGCTGTGGAGTTCGTGTTTGACAGACTCCCAGACCATATACTCTTATGGCTACCCTGCACTTACAATGTCTAAGGTTTTGTTTAGACACTGTAGGGGTACCATGCTCATGCACTGGTACCCTCACCTATGGTATAGTGCACCCTGCCTTAGGGCTGTAAGGCCTGCTAGAGGGGTGTCTTACCTATACTGCATAGGCAGTGAGAGGCTGGCATGGCACCCTGAGGGGAGTGCCATGTCGACTTACTCGTTTTGTCCTCACTAGCACACACAAGCTGGTAAGCAGTGTGTCTGTGCTGAGTGAGAGGTCTCCAGGGTGGCATAAGACATGCTGCAGCCCTTAGAGACCTTCCTTGGCATCAGGGCCCTTGGTACTAGAAGTACCAGTTACAAGGGACTTATCTGGATGCCAGGGTCTGCCAATTGTGGATACAAAAGTACAGGTTAGGGAAAGAACACTGGTGCTGGGGCCTGGTTAGCAGGCCTCAGCACACTTTCAATTGTAAACATAGCATCAGCAAAGGCAAAAAGTCAGGGGGCAACCATGCCAAGGAGGCATTTCCTTACAATTGCACTAAGTGTCCACTTTTAAAACAGCTATTTGTCAATAACTTGAAAAGTATACATGCAATTTTGATGATTTGAAGTTCCTAAAGTACTTACCTGCAATACCTTTCGAATGAGATATTACATGTAGAATTTGAACCTGTGGTTCTTAAAATAAACTAAGAAAAGATATTTTTCTATATAAAAACCTATTGGCTGGATTTGTCTCTGAGTGTGTGTACCTCATTTATTGTCTTGTGTATGTACAACAAATGCTTAACACTACTCCTTGGATAAGCCTACTGCTCGACCACACTACCACAAAATAGAGCATTAGTATTATCTCTTTTTACCACTATTTTACCTCTAAGGGGAACCCTTGGACTCTGTGCATGCTATTCCTTACTTTGAAATAGCACATACAGAGCCAACTTCCTACAGTGACCATGCAGAAAAGGTGGATTTCCTTCAGGAGGTTGTAGTGCATATAAAGTGACAACAGAAACATAACTCAAGGACCTTCAGACTCATTATCTGCCCCAATCTAACAACTTTAGACTACAATGGCAACTTCACTGTGTTTTGTAGAAAACAGATGCACTGTTTGTAGGTAAACATAGGTGAAATGATGAGCCTGTGAAGTATTTTTAAATAAATTTTTGACAATCCAAAGTAAGGTCCTCAGAGTTTTAGACGGTGGGTATTACTGTAAAACATCGTAGTGCACGAAGGGTGCAGTTGTTCAAGTTTGATTCATGTGAACTGGATTGGCAGTTGGGGGAAGCGAGGCAAGTTGTTGAAAACGTGGGTTGTAAGTGTTTGGAGCACATATGTATTGCATTGTGTGGTCCCAATTCAGTCAAATATTTTATTAAAAGCTCCTTCAGCAACTATGTGAGGAGCTGGTGAATTTGTTGTGCTCTGACCGAATGTTTAAGGGCTTTGTTTCGGATGGGATATTGCAGTCAAAGAGAAAAGTAACGCATTTGCTCGGTTTCCCCTTCACCAGACCAGTCCTCTCTTCCAGTACAGGAACCAATCCATCTTGCCTGAACAACAATCTACATCATTTACTATTCTTGGGCTGTATCCCAAGAAGGCATGTTCTCCCTGCAGTCAATTACCCTGATCGAAAGTACTGATAGAAAGGACACTCACCTAAAAAGCTCACCAAATTTACTCTTCTGGTGGGTGTACGAGGTGTACAGGTCATAGAGATAGGCCAGAATACATCGCTCAGCTGAGGAGCCATCCGATCGATTCATGCTATTTTTCACAACTCCACACAACCTGCCAAGGAAGGAACACAAAGCTAATGTAGTAAAAGTTGTACAAAGTATGAACTGTACATGATGCCCATTGAAAAGAGCCCTGAAACAGTGGAAAGCAGAAGCAGTGAAAATAACACTAGATGGCGATATATGCATAGCAGGTGTATCTGCAGCTACACATGCCATCGAACACACATATAATAAATATATATATGTAGCTACAACATGTACTCTTAATTCAACTGCACCACTATGGGTAACTTGATAGAGGATGCAAACAAACGTTCTAAACAGGACCCCACAAAGTCTAAAAACCTCAAAATTTAAGATTAATCTAAGTGAAGAACAAAATGGAAGCCATAATTTCTGGGTGAGTGCTGCTTGCCTATAATAGTGACAAACTGGGGCTTTTCTGTTGATGCTGCTCGATCCATTGAAGATCATAAAACTGCAGTCAACATGAAATGTTTATGCTACGTCAAACGCACTCTGTTGCATCTAGCCATTTCCAATAAACACTGTGGACACATTCATATCTTCCAGAAACCACTACAGCAATAGGAGTGATATTGGTGTTACAAATAATGCCCTTTGATGACTGCAGCATGTCATCCCCTAAATATAAAAAGTGTGATTATTTCATTCTTGCACAAAACTGAACTGGCTACTATTCAGGAACATCACTGTAGGAAGTTGGCTCTGTATGCACTATTTCAAAGTAAGGAATAGTATGCACAGAGTCCAAGGGTTCCCCTTAGAGGTAAGATAGTGGCAAAAGAGATAATACCAATGCTCTATTTTGTGGTAGTGTGGTCGAGCAGTAGGCTTATCAAAGGAGTAGTGTTAAGCATTTGTTGTACATACACACAGGCAATAAATGAGGAACACACTCAGAGACAAATCCAGCCAATAGGTTTTGTTATAGAAAAACATATTTTCTTAGTTTATTTTAAGAACCACAGGTTCAAATTCTACATGTAATATCTCATTTGAACCACCTCTGCTAATCTTATCTTAGCCAGGGTCACCCCTAGCTTACCCAAAGAGGTTACCCAGAGCTGGAGTAACCCCACCATGACCAACAGGGTCAGGGGGCCTAACTTGCTATTTGGCATGGGGTCTGACCACCATGCCAAGGATAGTGCAGCCATAAAGGCTAACACCCAGCAGAGGCCACTGACAGCTGTCAGTGCCCAGAACCACACCTTTAGCTCTTCACCTACAAGGGAAGGGGCTAAGTTACAGGCTTCTTTGGGTTCAGGGTGCCTGTCTGCTGTATTAGAGTGGGGGGTTACCACATCTTGTAGTAAACATCCTTCTTCCACTCTTTCTTCTGTTAGCTGAGGAGCCACCCACTCAGACTTAACAGTTGCCTGACTAGCCAGGACTTCTTGTGGGTCAGGTTGGACTTTATCAGAGCCACTTTTGGAGTTCTCCCCTACTGGAGCAGAATGTCCTTGGCTTGCTGGAACCTTGGCTAAAGGTTGTCCACCTTTCCTACTCTGTTTCCTTTTCTTTTTCTTCTGGGGCCTACTTGCATTTACTGCAGAGGCAGGAACTCCAGAATCCTTGGGAGAGGACTGGCACTGGACCAGTTCCTCTCTTGGGCTCTGACTAACCTCTGGGTAGTCATTTCCAAGGAGACAATCAAGGGGGAGGTCTGTACTGACTACCACCCTTCTCCAGCTAAAAGTCCCACCCATTTCTATGGGCACAAAAGCCACAGGCCTATCAGTGACCCTGTCTGGGCTAACTCTTACTCTGGCCATCTCACCTGGGATGTACTGGTTTGAGAACACCAGCCTGTCATGCACAATAGTGTGACTGGCACAAGTGTCTCTCAGGGCAATGGCTGGGATTCCATTCACCTGTAGGTGGTGGAAGTGTCTACTTCCCTCTGGAATCTCCAACTCACCTGTTGGGCCCTTTTTCCAGTTGAAGGCTATGAAGACCTCCTCATCTGAGGAGTCATCCCCAATGGCTACACTGGTTACCCCTGGGATTTTGCTAGGGGGTTTGTTCTTGGGACAAGAAGTGTCCTTGGTGTGGTGCCCTGTCTGTTTACAGTTATGGCACCATGCCTTAGTGGCATCCCAGTTCTTACCCTGGTACCTACCTTTGTTTTGGGTTGGGTCTCGGGGCCCACCCACCTGGTCTGGTTTTTGGGGGCCTACAGAGGACTCTTTTTCTTTGTTTCTAGTGTCACCCACTTTCTCCTGGGAAGGCTTTGTAACCCCTTTCTTTTGGTCACCCCCAGTGGAAGTTTTGGTTACCCTAGTCTTGACCCATTGGTCTGCCTTCTTTCCCAATTCTTGGGGAGAAATTGGACCTAGGTCTACCAGATACTGATGCAACTTTTCATTGAAGCAGTTACTTAATATGTGTTCTTTCATAAACAAATTATAAAGCCCAACATAGTCATGCACTTCATTTCCAGTTACCCAACCATCCAGTGTTTTCACTGAGTAGTCAACAAAATCAACCCAGGTCTGGCTCGAGGATTTTTGAGCCCCCCTGAATCTAATTCTATACTCCTCAGTGGAGAATCCAAAGCCCTCAATCAGGGTTCCCTTCATGAGGTCATAAGATTCTGCATCTTTTCCAGAGAGTGTGAGGAGTCTATCCCTACACTTTCCAGTGAACATTTCCCAAAGGAGAGCACCCCAGTGAGATTTGTTTACTTTTCTGGTTACACAAGCCCTCTCAAAAGCTGTGAACCATTTGGTGATGTCATCACCATCTTCATATTTAGTTACAATCCCTTTAGGGATTTTTAGCATGTCAGGAGAATCTCTGACCCTATTTAAGTTGCTGCCACCATTGATGGGTCCTAGGCCCATCTCTTGTCTTTCCCTTTCTATGGCTAGGATCTGTCTTTCCAAAGCCAATCTTTTGGTCATCCTGGCTAACTGGATGTCCTCTTCACTGGAGTTATCCTCAGTGATTTCAGAGAGGTTGGTCCCTCCTGTGAGGGAGCCAGCATCTCTGACTATTATGCTTGGAGTCAGGGCTTGAGAGGCCCTGTCCTCCCTAGATAGGACTGGTAGGGGGGAATCACCCTCCAAGTCACTATCATCATCCTCTGTGTTGCCATCCTCAGAGGGGTTGGCCTTTTCAAACTCTGCCAACAGCTCCTGGAGCTGTAGTTTGGAAGGTCTGGGGCCCATTGCTATTTTCTTTATTTTACAGAGTGACCTTAGCTCCCTCATCTTAAGATGGAGGTAAGGTGTGGTGTCGAGTTCCACCACATTCACATCTGTACTAGACATTACGCTTCTAAAAGTTGGAATACTTTTTAAGAATCTAAAAACTAGTTCTAGAATCTAACTCAAACTTTTACCAAACTTTTAAACTCTAAAAGAAATGCTAACAGGGACTAACACAAGGCCCTAGCAGGACTTTAAAGAATTTAGAAAAATTTCAAATTGCAAAAATCAATTTCTAATGACAACTTTTGGAATTTGTCGTGTGATCAGGTATTGGCTGAGTAGTCCAGCAAATGCAAAGTCTTGTATCCCACCGCTGCCACAAATGTAGGAAGTTGGCTCTCTATGCACTATTTGAAAGTAAGGAATAGTATGCACAGAGTCCAAGGGTTCCCCTTAGAGGTAAGATAGTGGCAAAAAGAGATAATACTAATGCTCTATTTTGTGGTAGTGTGGTCGAGCAGTAGGCTTATCAAAGGAGTAGTGTTAAGCATTTGTTGTACATACACACAGGCAATAAATGAGGAACACACACTCAGAGACAAATCCAGCCAATAGGTTTTTGTTATAGAAAAATATCTTTTCTTAGTTTATTTTAAGAACCACAGGTTCAAATTCTACATGTAATATCTCATTTAAAAGGTATTGCAGGTAAGTACTTTAGGAACTTTGAATAATTACAGTAGCATATATACTTTTCACATAAAACACAAATAGCTGTTTTAAAAGTGGACACAGTGCAATTTTCACAGTTCCTGGGGGAGGTAAAGTATTGTAAGTTTTAGCAGGTAAGTAAAGTACCTACAGGGTTCAGTTTTGGGTCCAAGGTAGCCCACCGTTGGGGGTTCAGAGCAACCCCAAAGTTACCACACCAGCAGCTCAGGGCCGGTCAGGTGCAGAGGTCAAAGAGGTGCCCAAAACACATAGGCTTCAATGGAGAGAAGGGGGTGCCCCGGTTCCAGTCTGCCAGCAGGTAAGTACCCGCGTCTTCGGAGGGCAGACCAGGGGGGTTTTGTAGGGCACCGGGGGGGACACAAGTCCACACAGAAAGTACACCCTCAGCAGCGCGGGGCGGCCGGGTGCAGTGTGCAAACAAGCGTCGGGTTCTCTGTAGGTTTCAATGGGAGACCAAGGGGTCTCTTCAGCGGTGCAGGCAGGCAAGGGGGGGGGGGGTCCTCGGGGTAGCCACCACCTGGGCAAGGGATAGGGCCTCCTGGGGGTCACTCCTGCACAGAAGTTCCGATCCTTTAGGTGCTGGGGGCTGCGGGTGCAGGGTCTTTTCCAGCCGTCGGGAAATTAGAGTTCAGGCAGTCGCAGTCAGGGGGAGCCTCGGGATTCCCTCTGCAGGCGTCGCTGTGGGGGCTCAGGGGGGACAACTTTGGTTACTCACGGTCTCGGAGTCGCCGGAGGGTCCTCCCTGAGGTGTTGGTTCTCCACCAGTCGAGTCGGGGTCGCCGGGTGCAGTGTTGCAAGTCTCACGCTTCTTGCGGGGATTTGCAGGGGTCTTTAAATCTGCTCCTCTGTAACAAAGTTGCAGTTCTTTTGGAGCAGTGCCGCTGTCCTCTGGAGTTTCTTGTCTTTCTTGAAGCAGGGCAGTCCTCTGAGGATTCAGAGGTCGCTGGTCCTTTGGAAAGCGTCGCTGGAGCAGGTTTCTCTGGAAGGCAGGAGACAGGCCGGTAAGACTGGGGCCAAAGCAGTTGGTGTCCTCTGTTCTTCTGCAGGGGTTTTTCAGCTCAGCAGTCCTCTTCTTCTTGTAGTTTCAGGAATCTAAATTCTTAGGTTCAGGGGAGCCCTTAAATACTAAATTTAAGGGCGTGTTTAGGTCTGGGGGGTTAGTAGCCAATGGCTAATAGCCCTGAGGGTGGGTACACCCTCTTTGTGCCTCCTCCCAAGGGGAGGGGGTCACATCCCTATTCCTATTGGGGGAATCCTCCTTCTACAAGATGGAGGATTTCTAAAAGTCAGAGTCACCTCAGCTCCAGACACCTTAGGGGCTGTCCTGACTGGTGTAAAGAAATGGCTCCCTGTTGCAGTTACCCCCCCACTTTTTGCCTGATACTGATGCTGACTTGACTGAGAAGTGTGCTGGGACCCTGCTGACCAGGCCCCAGCACCAGTGTTCCTTCACCTAAAATGTACCATTGTATCCACAATTGGCACACCCTGGCATTCAGATAAGTCCCTTGTAACTGGTACTTCTAGTACCAAGGGCCCTGATGCCAAGGAAGGTCTCTAAGGGCTGCAGCATGTCTTATGCCACCCTAGAGACCCCTCACTCAGCACAGACACACTGCTTACAAGCCTGTGTGTGCTAGTGAGAACAAAATGAGTAAGTCGACATGGCACTCCCCTCAGGGTGCCATGCCAGCCTCTCACTGCCTATGCAGTATAGGTAAGACACCCCTCTAGCAGGCCTTACAGCCCTAAGGCAGGGTGCACTATACCATGGGTGAGGGTACCAGTGCATGAGCACTGAGCCCCTACAGTGTCTAAACAAAACCTTAGACATTGTAAGTGCAGGGTAGCCATAAGAGTATATGGTCTGGGAGTCTGTTTTACACGAACTCCACAGCACCATAATGGCTACACTGAAAACTGGGAAGTTTGGTATCAAACTTCTCAGCACAATAAATGCACACTGATGCCAGTGTACATTTTATTGTAAAATACACCACAGAGGGCACCTTAGAGGTGCCCCCTGAAACTTAACCGACTGTCTGCGTAGGCTGACTAGTTCCAGCAGCCTGCCACACTAGAGACATGTTGCTGGCCCCATGGGGAGAGTGCCTTTGTCACTCTGAGGCCAGTAACAAAGCCTGCACTGGGTGGAGATGCTAACACCTCCCCCAGGCAGGAGCTGTAACACCTGGCGGTGAGCCTCAAAGGCTCACCCCTTTGTCACAGCCCAGCAGGGCACTCCAGCTTAGTGGAGTTGCCCGCCCCCTCCGGCCACGGCCCCCACTTTTGGCGGCAAGGCTGGAGGGAACAAAGAAAGCAACAAGGAGGAGTCACTGGCCAGTCAGGACAGCCCCTAAGGTGTCCTGAGCTGAGGTGACTCTAACTTTTAGAAATCCTCCATCTTGCAGATGGAGGATTCCCCCAATAGGGTTAGGATTGTGACCCCCTCCCCTTGGGAGGAGGCCCAAAGAGGGTGTACCCACCCTCAGGGCTAGTAGCCATTGGCTACTAACCCCCCAGACCTAAACACGCCCTTAAATTTAGTATTTAAGGGCTACCCTGAACCCTAGAAAATTAGATTCCTGCAACTACAAGAAGAAGGACTGCCTAGCTGAAAACCCCTGCAGAGGAAGACCAGAAGACGACAACTGCCTTGGCTCCAGAAACTCACCGGCCTGTCTCCTGCCTTCCAAAGATCCTGCTCCAGCGACGCCTTCCAAAGGGACCAGCGACCTCGACATCCTCTGAGGACTGCCCCTGCTTCGAAAAGACAAGAAACTCCCGAGGACAGCGGACCTGCTCCAAGAAAAGCTGCAACTTTGTTTCCAGCAGCTTTAAAGAACCCTGCAAGCTCCCCGCAAGAAGCGTGAGACTTGCAACACTGCACCCGGCGACCCCGACTCGGCTGGTGGCGATCCAACACCTCAGGAGGGACCCCAGGACTACTCTAAGACTGTGAGTACAAAAACCTGTCCCCCCTGAGCCCCCACAGCGCCGCCTGCAGAGGGAAATCCCGAGGCTTCCCCTGACCGCGACTCTTTGAATCCTAAGTCCCGACACCTGGGAGAGACCCTGCATCCGCAGCCCCCAGGACCTGAAGGACCGGACTTTCACTGGAGGAGTGACCCCCAGGAGTCCCTCTCCCTTGACCAAGTGGAGGTTTCCCCGAGGAACCCCCCCCTTGCCTGCCTGCAGCGCTGAAGAGATCCCTAGATCTCCCATTGACTTCCATTACAAACCCGACGCTTGTTTCTACACGGCACCCGGCCGCCCCCGCGCTGCTGAGGGTGAAATTTCTGTGTGGGCTTGTGTCCCCCCCGGTGCCCTACAAAACCCCTCTGGTCTGCCCTCCGAAGACGCGGGTACTTACCTGCAAGCAGACCGGAACCGGGGCACCCCCTTCTCTCCATTCTAGCCTATGTGTTTTGGGCACCACTTTGAACTCTGCACCTGACCGGCCCTGAGCTGCTGGTGTGGTGACTTTGGGGTTGCTCTGAACCCCCAACGGTGGGCTACCTTGGACCAAGAACTAAGCCCTGTAAGTGTCTTACTTACCTGGTTAACCTAACAAATACTTACCTCCCCTAGGAACTGTGAAAATTGCACTAAGTGTCCACTTTTAAAACAGCTATTTGTGAATAACTTGAAAAGTATACATGCAATTTTGATGATTTGAAGTTCCTAAAGTACTTACCTGCAATACCTTTCGAATGAGATATTACATGTAGAATTTGAACCTGTGGTTCTTAAAATAAACTAAGAAAAGATATTTTTCTATAACAAAACCTATTGGCTGGATTTGTCTCTGAGTGTGTGTACCTCATTTATTGTCTATGTGTATGTACAACAAATGCTTAACACTACTCCTTGGATAAGCCTACTGCTCGACCACACTACCACAAAATAGAGCATTAGTATTATCTATTTTTACCACTATTTTACCTCTAAGGGGAACCCTTGGACTCTGTGCATGCTATTCCTTACTTTGAAATAGCACATACAGAGCCAACTTCCTACATTGGTGGATCAGCGGTGGGGTACAAGACTTTGCATTTGCTGGACTACTCAGCCAATACCTGATCACACGACAAATTCCAAAATTGTCATTAGAAATTCATTTTTGCAATTTGAAATTTTTCTAAATTCTTAAAAGTCCTGCTAGGGCCTTGTGTGTTAAGTCCCTGTTTAGCATTGTCTTTTAGAGTTTAAAAGTTTGTTAAAGGTTTGAAATTAGATTCTAGAAACAGTTTTAGATTCTTTAAAAAGTCTTCCAACTTTTAGCAAAATAATGTCTGATACAGAGATGAATGTGGTGGAACTCGACACCACACCTTACCTCCATCTTAAGATGAGGGAGCTAAGGTCTCTCTGTAATATAAAGAAAATAACCATTGGCTCCAGACCTACCAAAATTCAGCTCCAGGAGCTGTTGGCAGAGTTTGAAAAAGCCAACCCCTCTGAGGATGACTTCACAGAGGAAGAAATTAGTGACTTGGAGGGCAATTCCCCCCTTCCAGTCCTAAATAGGGAGACCAGGGCCTCTCAAGCCCTGTCTCCAAAAATGATAGTCAGAAATGTTGCTTCCCTCACAGGAGGGTCCAGCATTTCTGAAATCACTGAGGATGCTCTCAGTGAGGATGACCCCCTGTTAGCCAGGATGGTCAAAAGATTGGCTTTGGAAAAGCAGCTCCTAGCCATAGAAAGGGAAAGAAAAGAGATGGGCCTAGGTCCCATCAATGGTGGCAGCAACTTAAATAGGGTCAGAGATTCTCCTGACATCCTAAAAATCCCCAAAGGGATTGTAACAAAATATGAAGATGGTGATGACATCACCAAATGGTTCACAGCTTTTGAGAGGGCTTGTGTAACCAGAAAAGTAAACAGATCTCACTGGGGTGCTCTCCTTTGGGAAATGTTCACTGGAAAGTGTAGGGATAGACTCCTCACACTCTCTGGAAAAGATGCAGAATCTTATGACCTCATGAAGGGTACCCTGATTGAGGGCTTTGGATTCTCCACTGAGGAGTATAGAATTAGGTGCAGGGGGGCTCAAAAATCCTCGAGCCAGACCTGGGTTGATTTTGTAGACTACTCAGTAAAAACACTAGATGGTTGGTTAACTGGAAATGAAGTGTGTGACTATGTTGGGCTTTATAATTTGTTTATGAAAGAACACATTTTAAGTAACTGCTTCAATGAAAAGTTGCATCAGTATCTGGTAGACCTAGGTCCAATTTCTCCCCAAGAATTGGGAAAGAAGGCAGACCACTGGGTCAAGACTAGGGTAACCAAAACTTCCACTGGGGGTGACCAAAAGAAAGGGGTTACACAAACTCCCCAGGAGAAAGTGGGTAACACTAGAAACCAAGAAAAAGAGTCCTCTGTAGGCCCCCAAAAACCAGAACAGGTGGGTGGGCCCCAGGACACAACCCAAAACAAAGGTGGGTACCAGGGTAAGAACTGGGATGCCACTAAGGCATGGTGCCACAACTGTAAACAGTCTGGGCACCACACCAAGGACACTTCTTGTCCCAAAAACAAACCCCAGAACAAAATTCCTGGGGTAACCAGTGTAGCCATGGGAGATGACTCCTCAGATGAGGAGGTCTTCCTAGCCTTCAACTGGAAACAGGGCCCAACAGGTGAGTTGGAGATTCCAGAGGGAAGCAGACACTTCCACCACCTACTGGTGAATGGAATCCCAACCACTGCCCTGAGAGACACTTGTGCCAGTCACACTATTGTGCATGACAGGCTGGTGCTCTCAAACCAGTACATCCCAGGTGAGACTGCCAGGGTAAGAGTTAGCCTAGACAGGGTCACTAAGAGGCCTGTGGCTTTAGTGCCCATAGAAGTGGGTGGCACTCTTAGCTGGAGAAGGGTAGTAGTCAGTACAGACCTCCCCCTTGATTGTCTCCTTGGAAATGACTACCCAGAGGTTAGTCAGAGCTCAAGAGAGGAACTGGTCCAGTGCCAGTCCTCTCCCAAGGATTCTGGAAGTCCTGCCTCTGCAGTAAATGCAAGCAGGCCCCAGAAGAAGAAGAAAAGAAAACAGAGTAGGAAGGGTGGACAACCTTTAGCCAAGGTTACAGCAAGCCAAGGAGATTCTGCTCCAGTAGGGGAGAACTCCAAAAATGGCCCTGATAAAGTCCAACCTGACCCACAAGAAGTCCTGGCTAGTCAGGCAACTGTTAAACCTGAGTGGGTGGCTCCTCAGCTAACAGAAGAAAGAGTGGAAGAAGGGTGTTTACTACAAGATGTGGTAACCCCCCACTCCAATACAGCAGACAGGCAACCTGAACCCAAAGAAGCCTGTAACTTAGCCCCTTCCCTTTTAGGTGAAGAGCTAAAGGTGTGGTTCTGGGCACTGACAGCTGTCAGTGGCCTCTGCTGGGTGTTAGCCTTTGTGGCTGCACTATCCTTGGCATGGTGGTCAGACCCCATGCCAAATAGCAAGTTAGGCCCCCTGACCCTGTTGGTCATGGTGGGGTTACTCCAACTCTGGGTAACCTCTTTGGGTAAGCTAGGGATGACCCTGGCTAAGATAAGATTAGCAGAGGTGGATACCTCTAAACCCAAAATAAAAAGAATGGGTGGAGACATTGAAGAAGCAGACAAGAGGCAATTCAGACTAGGTCCTATCACTGTGGAAGTGGGTCAGTTCCCCAAAGGGAATGACCTGAACAGAAGGATGTAAGGCAGAGTAGGCCCTGCAACTAACCAGCCTATTTCTCCTACTCTTCCTCGCCTGACAGACTAGGAAGACTCTCCCAGCTTGGGCTGAGTCTCCTGGCCTGTGGGCTGGGGGGGGGCTTGTGTAAAGAAATGGCTCCCTGTTGCAGTTACCCCCCCACTTTTTGCCTGATACTGATGCTGACTTGACTGAGAAGTGTGCTGGGACCCTGCTGACCAGGCCCCAGCACCAGTGTTCCTTCACCTAAAATGTACCATTGTATCCACAATTGGCACACCCTGGCATTCAGATAAGTCCCTTGTAACTGGTACTTCTAGTACCAAGGGCCCTGATGCCAAGGAAGGTCTCTAAGGGCTGCAGCATGTCTTATGCCACCCTAGAGACCCCTCACTCAGCACAGACACACTGCTTACAAGCCTGTGTGTGCTAGTGAGAACAAAATGAGTAAGTCGACATGGCACTCCCCTCAGGGTGCCATGCCAGCCTCTCACTGCCTATGCAGTATAGGTAAGACACCCCTCTAGCAGGCCTTACAGCCCTAAGGCAGGGTGCACTATACCATAGGTGAGGGTACCAGTGCATGAGCACTGTGCCCCTACAGTGTCTAAACAAAACCTTAGACATTGTAAGTGCAGGGTAGCCATAAGAGTATATGGTCTGGGAGTCTGTTTTACACGAACTCCACAGCACCATAATGGCTACACTGAAAACTGGGAAGTTTGGTATCAAACTTCTCAGCACAATAAATGCACACTGATGCCAGTGTACATTTTATTGTAAAATACACCACAGAGGGCACCTTAGAGGTGCCCCCTGAAACTTAACCGACTGTCTGCGTAGGCTGACTAGTTCCAGCAGCCTGCCACACTAGAGACATGTTGCTGGCCCCATGGGGAGAGTGCCTTTGTCACTCTGAGGCCAGTAACAAAGCCTGCACTGGGTGGAGATGCTAACACCTCCCCCAGGCAGGAGCTGTAACACCTGGCGGTGAGCCTCAAAGGCTCACCCCTTTGTCACAGCCCAGCAGGGCACTCCAGCTTAGTGGAGTTGCCCGCCCCCTCCGGCCACGGCCCCCACTTTTGGCGGCAAGGCTGGAGGGAACAAAGAAAGCAACAAGGAGGAGTCACTGGCCAGTCAGGACAGCCCCTAAGGTGTCCTGAGCTGAGGTGACTCTAACTTTTAGAAATCCTCCATCTTGCAGATGGAGGATTCCCCCAATAGGGTTAGGATTGTGACCCCCTCCCCTTGGGAGGAGGCCCAAAGAGGGTGTACCCACCCTCAGGGCTAGTAGCCATTGGCTACTAACCCCCCAGACCTAAACACGCCCTTAAATTTAGTATTTAAGGGCTACCCTGAACCCTAGAAAATTAGATTCCTGCAACTACAAGAAGAAGGACTGCCTAGCTGAAAACCCCTGCAGAGGAAGACCAGAAGACGACAACTGCCTTGGCTCCAGAAACTCACCGGCCTGTCTCCTGCCTTCCAAAGATCCTGCTCCAGCGACGCCTTCCAAAGGGACCAGCGACCTCGACATCCTCTGAGGACTGCCCCTGCTTCGAAAAGACAAGAAACTCCCGAGGACAGCGGACCTGCTCCAAGAAAAGCTGCAACTTTGTTTCCAGCAGCTTTAAAGAACCCTGCAAGCTCCCCGCAAGAAGCGTGAGACTTGCAACACTGCACCCGGCGACCCCGACTCGGCTGGTGGCGATCCAACACCTCAGGAGGGACCCCAGGACTACTCTAAGACTGTGAGTACAAAAACCTGTCCCCCCTGAGCCCCCACAGCGCCGCCTGCAGAGGGAAATCCCGAGGCTTCCCCTAACCGCGACTCTTTGAATCCTAAGTCCCGACACCTGGGAGAGACCCTGCATCCGCAGCCCCCAGGACCTGAAGGACCGGACTTTCACTGGAGGAGTGACCCCCAGGAGTCCCTCTCCCTTGACCAAGTGGAGGTTTCCCCGAGGAACCCCCCCCTTGCCTGCCTGCAGCGCTGAAGAGATCCCTAGATCTCCCATTGACTTCCATTACAAACCAGATGCTTGTTTCTACACGGCACCCGGCCGCCCCCGCGCTGCTGAGGGTGAAATTTCTGTGTGGGCTTGTGTCCCCCCCGGTGCCCTACAAAACCCCTCTGGTCTGCCCTCCGAAGACGCGGGTACTTACCTGCAAGCAGACCGGAACCGGGGCACCCCCTTCTCTCCATTCTAGCCTATGTGTTTTGGGCACCACTTTGAACTCTGCACCTGACCGGCCCTGAGCTGCTGGTGTGGTGACTTTGGGGTTGCTCTGAACCCCCAACGGTGGGCTACCTTGGACCAAGAACTAAGCCCTGTAAGTGTCTTACTTACCTGGTTAACCTAACAAATACTTACCTCCCCTAGGAACTGTGAAAATTGCACTAAGTGTCCACTTTTAAAACAGCTATTTGTGAATAACTTGAAAAGTATACATGCAATTTTGATGATTTGAAGTTCCTAAAGTACTTACCTGCAATACCTTTCGAATGAGATATTACATGTAGAATTTGAACCTGTGGTTCTTAAAATAAACTAAGAAACTATATTTTTCTATAACAAAACCTATTGGCTGGATTTGTCTCTGAGTGTGTGTACCTCATTTATTGTCTATGTGTATGTACAACAAATGCTTAACACTACTCCTTGGATAAGCCTACTGCTCGACCACACTACCACAAAATAGAGCATTAGTATTATCTATTTTTACCACTATTTTACCTCTAAGGGGAACCCTTGGACTCTGTGCATGCTATTCCTTACTTTGAAATAGCACATACAGAGCCAACTTCCTACAACTGGCCAGTGACGACTCCTTGTTTTTCTCATTATCTCTCCTGGACTTGCCGCCAAAAGTGGGGGCTGGGTCCAGGGGGCGGGCATCTCCACTAGCTGGAGTGCCCTGGGGCATTGTAACACGAAGCTTGAGCCTTTGAAGTTCACTGCTAGGTGTTACAGTTCCTGCAGGGGGGAGGTGTGAAGCACCTCCACCCAGAGCAGGCTTTGTTTCTGTCCTCAGAGAGCACAAAGGCTCTCACCGCAGGGGGTCAGAAACTCGTCTCTCAGCAGCAGGCTGGCACAGACCAGTCAGTCCTGCACTGAACAATTGGGTAAAATACAGGGGGCATCTCTAAGATGCCCTCTGTGTGCATTTTTTAATAAATCCAACACTGGCATCAGTGTGGGTTTATTATTCTGAGAAGTTTGATACCAACTCAGTCAAGTCAGCATCAGTATCAGGCAAAAAGTGGGGGGTAACTGCAACAGGGAGCCATTTCTTTACACCCAGCTACTTCTGCTCAGACCAACAAGGCTTAGAATCCCTCAGATCACCCCTTCTATGTGTTTCGTAAGCCCTCTCAAACCTCCCTTCTCAAGCTCTGGTACCTTCACACTGTTACTCTCACATTAAAAATGTTCCTTCAAGTCTTAGCCACAGGCTAGTAATTTCCTTACCCTTCGAAGACCTGAGCAGTCTGGTCTTGGTTAAGGATAAGACAGGAGTGGTAGTGCCGTAGAACAGCTACAATACACAGGCACAGGCTGGTGGTGTAGCTGCCAACCAGATTTGACGATTTTAGGATCAGCTCCGCCTCCACAACGCTCAACTCACTCAGCAGCTGTATTCGATCAGGAGAAAGAAAGAACAAACAACTGGTTCAGCAATGAACCGCAGGATCACTTTTGAGAACACGTCATTTTCAAAGAATCACTTCAAATAATACCCAATGCATCAAGTTGAATCGCTCAGTCTTCCATCACAGTTAACCGTAACAGCCTTACAACAATCTTTCACACCCCCCCCAATCCGGTCCCCCAGTAGATTCACACTAATTACTCAACTCAGGAGCAGATGGACAACGCGCTACATGTGTACTTTCCTCAGTGTGCTCATGTTTCGTAGGCACCGCTTTAGAAACTACCATCATGTCTCTCATTCTCTTGCTTCCTCTTGAATACTCTTAAATCATCATCCAGCTTACTTTACTAAACTTGGGAGAAGTTCGACACAGGAAGGAACAATATTTTAAAACTGATGTAGTCTCAGGCTACGAAGTTCCTCCCATTTCTCCCTCTGCTGCCACGTGTAGTCTATTGTGAGTAGATACATAAATAAGGAGCATGAATGCACAACCATGAAAGTGCCTGGTTATTTTTCATACCCTTTACTTGGGATACTGCACTCAAGTTTCCACTCAAGTTTCATGAGGTCTCCTTGCTGACATAAACAATATCTATTCTTGCATTGATATTTCTCATGAATCGTTTGTTTTTTTACTGAAATAGGCAAAAGTAGGAATTCAGAGTGTTTTTTGGGGCTTGGAAATCCATCAATTTAATGTTTTTCATGAAAGCTGCCCAGTTACTCTGCACTAAATATTCTTCCCTTACCCAATGTCGACAGAACAGACAATGTTCCTACTTCATAGACACTACTGTTGTAAATTTTAAAGATGGAAGAGGTGAAATCCCCAAATCCCTCTTCCAGTTGGAGTTCTATTCTGTTCAGTCGCACTCACCACTCAACAAAAGGAAAGGCAAGAACTCCAGGTCTTGGGACTAGCCAGGCTTCCAGTATCAAATGTCACAGCCAGATTGCAAGAAAAACTACAATCCGCTGCCACCAATGCTAGTCACCTCAATGCACGGCAAGACATTCTCCCTATAGAAAGGGACACTTTTAATCTACCCTGCACACCGTCGATCTGTTGATAAATGCAAAAGCACCTTCAGCGACCTTGCAGATTACTGTGTGCAATACTATGGGAAAATGGTTCAGGTCAGAAATACTCCAAAGGGGAAAAAGAGGTCATGGGGGCCAAAACAAATCACGAGGGCCTTCTTGAGGACAATATGCAATTGCCATAAATCTTTCAGAAGTCACAAAAGCACAATCACTGGTCAGAAAACCTAAAAAAAAAAAAATAGTTTTAAAATTTGGGCTTCGGGCATGGAAGGCCAACAGAGTACTAGACATGAGGCATGGCTAGAAGGGCATGTCCTCCCAATCAATAGAGCACAGTGACTCTGCAGGGGCTGTGGTCAAAGTCCATGACCTGTAACCGGTGTCTTGCAGATACTGTCAGCAGAATGGAGAAAGGTTATGAACAGTGTCGGCCAGGTCACAGGCCATGCATGAAATTTGCAGATAGATGTCTAAAGGCATGACCACATGGGTATTGCAGGCATCGGGCGAAGCCACTGGAAACTATTTCGGGAAGAAGGCAGGCATGTGACAGGGCATTTCCAAAGACCGCAGTCTACTCTGGATGCTGCGGACAGGCCTGAGGGCACAGGGCTAAGCTAAAGACTACGCCTTATAACAGTGCTAATAAAGCATATTAACAAGTTATGCCTTGCTGGTAATGGCACAGGAAGGAAAATTAGACAATTTGAAAATTCTAAGAACACTGCAACTCAGATTTTTTTAAAGTATACATGTAGGTAAGAACAGGAGTTGAAAAGACGTTATGGTCATGATTCACAACATACAATTTAATTTTACCAATTGTGGATGCCAGATAACAATTGTGCCAACAATCAGCTTGCATACATTTCAAAATATAGTATGCATGACATTCAGCAATGAAAATATCTACCCAGGATGAGTTCTACTTTTACCTTGTATCACTAGCTCATGGAGCCGCAGACATAGTTTTGCGGTCATCTGTGGTACCATACCAACAATATTGATTTAAAAGTCCCTACCTGCCAATTACTGAAGAGTAAAATCTGTCTGGAGACAAAAAATATCTGGATGATTGAAATTATAACGCTTAAAGGGATATGTTGGCACTTCTACTATTATACCAGCTCCAGATGACCCGTCTCTGACATACTGAATCAACTCACAGCCTCACCTCTGAATGGCAGACAGTGTCATAACCCTCCTCCTACCTGGATGGCAAAATCAATAAGACCACTGATGTTCAGGGAGTATTCCATTAGATCAAAGATGAACTGGATGTGATGCACCAGTGGTAGATGGTAGGACATTCCTAGAGCAAAGCTAGTGATCTGCTCCAGGACATTACGAGACACCTACGAGAAGAGCAGAACACATCAATCAGCAGGAACCACTAACATAGTAACAACATTTATGTAGACAATCCAGACGCGTACAAAGCATGCACAAGTTGTACCATCTGTCCCTTCTGCCAAACAAATATCTGGCATGAAGCTGCTTGAGGAAAAACTTCATTAACAATAAAATGCTTTAAGGTGATTAGGGTATTATAGGTTCTTGCTCTCCCTTCTTTGCAACTGGTTGGAAACACCTGCAGTCTGTGACACAGGCAGGCGCAGGAAAACAGATGCTACACGGTTAATATTTTGTGAAGAAACTCAATGCAATCCTTCAACACCCTATTCATGGAGCACAAACTCGCCCTGCAGAGCTCCCATGTTTTTCTACCAAGTACCAGTAGATCCCAGCATATACTTAACATGGGAATTGTAAGGGAGAGTAAGAACAAAGGACACCAGAATCATTATAAAGGCCACATTTGCTTATTGTTTATCACTTTTCTCTCCGAAAAAAAGAGTAATTATATGGCAGAGACACTGACATAAGTAGACACTGTAGAAGAAAAGCTTTACCTTGTTGAAGACATTAGATAAAGGTACATACCTCTGATCAACTAAAGCTGCCTTACTTCTAGTTTAAAGAATGTGAATAATCATGAGATAATGAACACCTCCAGTGATGTAACATATATTGCCTGGAGTTTGGACCAGAGTGTGCGATGCAAACAATCAGAAGATATCAAGGTAGTGGTTCCCAACAGAATTGAAGGAATATGGAAAGAAAGGTGTAAGGAAATGCCTCCTTGGCATGGCTACCCCCTGACTTTTTGCCTTTGCTGATGCCAAGTTATGATTTGAAAGTGTGCTGAGGCCTGCTAACCAGGCCCCAGCACCAGTGTTCTTTCCCTAACCTGTACCTTTGTCTCCACAATTGGCACACCCTGGCATCCAGGTAAGTCCCTTGTAACTGGTACCCCTGGTACCAAGGGCCCTGATGCCAGGGAAGGTCTCTAAGGGCTGCATGTCTTATGCCACCCTGGGGACCCCTCACTCAGCACAGACACACTGCTTGCCAGCTTGTGTGTGCTAGTGGGGAGAAAACGACTAAGTCGACATGGCACTCCCCTCAGGGTGCCATGCCAACCTCACACTGCCCATGGCATAGATAAGTCACCCCTCTAGCAGGCCTCACAGCCCTAAGGCAGGGTGCACTATACCATAGGTGAGGGCATACGTGCCTGAGCACTATGCCCTTACAGTGTCTATGCAAAACCTTAGACTTTGTAAGTGCAGGGTAGCCATAAGAGTATATGGTCTGGGAGTCTTTCATACACGAACTCCACAGCACCATAATGGCTTCACTGAAAACTGGGAAGTTTGCTATCAAACTTCTCAGCACAATAAATGCACACTGATGCCAGTGTACATTTTATTGTGAAATACACCCCAGAGGGAATCTTAGAGATGCCCCCTGAAAACATACCCGACTTCCAGTGTGGACTGACTAGTTTTGCCAGCCTGCCACATACCAGACATGTTGCTGGCCACATGGGGAGAGTGCCTTTGTCACTCTGTGGCTAGTAACAAAGACCTGTACTGGGTGGAGGTGCTTCTCACCTCCCCCTGCAGGAGCTGGAACACCTGGCGGTGAGCCTCAAAGGCTCACCCCCTTTGTTACAGCGCCACAGGGCTTTCCAGCTAGTGGAGATGCCGCCCCCTCCAGCCACGGCCCCACTTTTGGCGGCAAGGCCGGAGGAGATAATGAGAAAAACAAAAAGGAGTCACTGGCCAGTCAGGACAACCCCTAAGGTGTCCTGAGCTGAGGTGACTCTGACTTTTAGAAATCCTACATCTTGCAGATGGAGGATTCCCCCAATAGGATTAGGGATGTGTCCCCCTCCCCTCAGGGAGGAGGCACAAAGAGGGTGTAGCCACCCAACCCCCAGACCTAAACACACCCCTAAATTGAGTATTTAGGGGCCCCCAGAACCTAGCAAAACAGATTCCTGCGACCTAAGACTAAGAAAGACTGCTGACCTGAAGCCTTGCAGAGAAGACGGAGACACCAACTGCTTTGGCCCCAGCCCTACCGGCCTGTCTCCCACTTCAAGAGAAACTGCAACAACAACAGCGTTCCCCAAAGTCCAGCGACCTCTGAAGCCTCAGAGGACTACCCTGCATCTAAAAGGACCAAGAACTCCCGAGGACAGCGGCCCTGTGCCAAAGAAACCAAAACTTGCAACAAAGAAACAACTTTAAAAGGACTCCACGTTTCCCGCCGGAAGCGTGAGACTTTCCACTCTGCACCAGACGCCCCCGGCTCGACCTGCAGAGAAACACTACAGGGAGGACTCCCCGGCGACTGCGACCCTGTGAGTAGCCAGAGTTGACCCCCCCTGAGCCCCACCAGCGACGCCTGCAGAGGGAATCCAGAGGCTCACCCTGACCGCGACTGCCTGCTTCCAAGAACCCGACGCTTGGTAAAGACACTGCACCCGCAGCCCCCAGGACCTGAAGGATCCGACCTCCAGTGCAGGAGCGACCCCCAGGTGGCCCTCTCCCTTGCCCAGGTGGTGGCTACCCCAAGGAGCCCACCCCCTTGCCTGCCTGCTTCGCTGAAGAGACCCCTAGGGCTCCCATTGAAATCTATTGCAAACCAGACACCTGTTTGCACTCTGCACCCGGCCGCCCCTGTGCTGCTTTTTGTGCTAACTTGTGTCCCGTCCCCCCCCCCCGGTGCCCTACAAAACCTCCCTGGTCTGCCCTCCGAAGTCGCGGGTACTTACCTGCTGGCAGACTGGAACCGGGGCATCCCCTTCTCCATTGAAGCCTATGCGTTTTGGGCACCACTTGGACCTCTGCGCCTGACCGGCCCTGAGCTGCTGGTGTGGTAACCTTGGGGTTGCCCTGAACCCCCAACGGTGGGCTACCTTGGACCCAACTTTGAACCCTGTAGGTGGTTTACTTACCTGCAAAAATAACACATACTTACCTCCCCCAGGAACTGTTGAAATTTGCACTGTGTCTAGTTTTAAAATAGCTTATTGCCATTTTTGCCAAAACTGTACATGCTATTTTGCTGATTCAAAGTTCCTATGATACCTGAGTGAAATACCTTTCATTTAAAGTATTGTTTGTAAATCTTGAACCTGTGGTTCTTAAAATAAACTAAGAAAATATATTTTTCTATATAAAGACCTATTGGCCTGGAATTTGTCTGAGTGTGTGTTCCTCATTTATTGCCTGTGTGTGTACAACAAATGCTTAACACTACCCTCTGATAAGCCTACTGCTCGACCACACTCCCACGAAATAGAGCATTAGAATTATCTCTGTTTGCCACTATCTTACCTCTAAGGGGAACCCTTGGACTCTGTGCACACTATTTCTTACTTTGAAATAGTATATACAGAGCCAACTTCCTACAAAAGGTCAATAGTGTGAAGAGTTTTTTCAGTAGAGAAAAGGAAACAATACTTACTTGTAATCCTAGATCGCATCATAGGAATCCTTACTGAAGTCATAAACGTATAATATTACCACCAGTATGTGAGGACTCTGGAACATATACTTTCAGATACTATACTCCTTCAATTGTTTGGAGGTGAAAGCTGTCAATATCCCAGCACAGGCCTCACCTTCATAGCCTAAAGAGGCCAATTTTCTTTTTGTGTGTCCAAATTGTTTCTATCCATTAACATAATGTAAAAACTACATAAGCCAACACTGCAGCATTATGGATAGTGTGCAGAAAAATTGAGAAAAACAGCTTTAAAACTCCTTTATATGAGGAGAAAACGTGAGTGGAAAAACAGGCTGTATTCAGGAGAGAAAGAATATACTGTTCCTTTACGGAGCTAACAGATTCCCTCTTCCAGCATGCGTTTTACTGCCTGTTGCCACACAGGCTCAGTAGAACTGAACCCAAATTTAACTTTGAAGATAGAGACAGCGGTAAGGTAGGAGCTGTTTATGACTTTAGGGAAAAATACTAGGCTATCTTCTAGGAGCAGGTCTTCTTTCAACTCTCCACAAAGTATTTTAGTACAACAATTGTGAAGAAAGATCTTTAAGATGAACTTTTCCTACACACCCTCACAGCAGTCAAATGTACTTTTATGGAGGCTAATTTCACTGTCCCAGATTAAGGTAAAGGACGATGACATCCTCATCATAGATCATGGTTATTGAGAAGGCACCATAAAATAAATATTTTTCACCCAAAAGTGTAGGATGTTCTTGTAGGTTATGTTTACTTCTTTAAGGATGTTCATAAGTCTTATGATAGATTTAAGTTGCTGCACTAAACGATTTCAAAATGAATGCTGCTAATTTCATGAATTCCACATTTGAATTGTGTAACAGACCTTCCACCCTAGATAGCTGGCTCATTTTACATGGATGCTTTGTAGGAAAGTGCCCCTTTTCACATGGTCACCCCCACGTTTTTGCCACTGGTACTGAGGTTTTTCGACTGAAGGTGCACTGGCTTCCAGCCAAACAGGTCCCCAGTGTCAGTGCTCTTTCCCTAAAACAAGGTAAAATGACTGATTGTGTACAGTTAGCATACCTTCTAGCACCTCTTTTAGTGCCTTAGTAAATAGTACCCCTGGTACCTAGGGCAAGGGTACTAAAGGTGGTCCCCTAATGGGTGCAGCATATCTTATGCCACTATAAGGGACCCACACACAAATTGCACACATACTGCCATTGCAGACTGCTTGTCATAGTGCAAACCATAAGTGAAAACATAATGGCACACTTATGTGCCATGCCCCAAATCACTACATGCAAGTATGTGTAAGCCATCTCTACAGCAAGCCTTAGAGCCCTAAGGAAGGGTGCATTATATCTGATGTGAGGACATATTTGCAGAAGCACATTTGCCCCGGTGATGTCTTGCTCAATTACTAGATGTTGCAAGTGAACAGGGAAGGCATCTTAAGGTATGTACTTGGCACTGGTCAACACGAGTCTCCCAGCTACACAATGGCTTCACTGAAACATATGGTGTTTGGTATAAAACACCTAGTCTTAATAAATCCAGACTGATGCCAGTCTTGGATTTATTATCACATGCACCTTGAATGTATTATGACAGGGCACCTTAGAGGTGCCCCCTGCAACCAACTAGAAAATGAGTGTGCTGGCTGACTGCTATTGACCAGCCTGCCATCCCAGATATGTTTCTGACCCCCTGGGCGTGAGAGTCCATGCTCTTAGAGGCCAGAAACAATGCCTGTTCTGGAGGAAGGTGTTATCACCTCTTCCAGCAGCTTTCTACTGAATCTGCATACCAAGGCCTTCAAAGACCATGCTGCCTTTGGTATGTGACCTCAGCTTCCCCCAGACCTGGGAGTTGTCACTGCCGCCCTGAGGCCCATTTGGCACCAGGACAGGCAGGAAATTAGCTATGCAAGTAGTCGTATTGCAGTACCACTCTTACAACGCTAAGGTGGGCAGCCTGATGTTCTCCATGAAAGAAGGGTTTCACCATCTTGTTTTTGGTGGCATTAAGAATTCTGGGAGAGCGTTATGTCCACTTCCTACAGGAAATGGTCATATAAGGGATGTAGTCACCCAAGGGGTGCAGTTCCCTGCAGCCACCAACCACAACGTTCAGCTCCCCATTCCGCTGACCACCGGGTCCTGTGACGCAGCAGCCACCCAGGAGAAGGTTCTTTAAGCTTCCAGAGGTCGCCCCCAACTCCACCAGTGAGTCTAAATACAATACACCCTCCAAGATCCCTCTAGCACCAATACCCGGGGTACTGGAGCCCTTGCAGCAGCCAAGGCTTGTTAAGTGTTCAGCCTGGACATCAACACTCCAAAGACAGACCTACTGACTTAGGACAGCCACATCACCAAGGCCAGCAACAAGAGTGGTCCTGATGTCCTGTTTATCTCCAGGTCGACGTAAAAGATGAGACTCAGAAATGTTATAATTTCAGCCAATATTTGACATTTACAGGATATTACAAGGACAGAAATGCACATCACCATACACATGAGGTTTCCCTTATATTGAGAGAAGTGTAAGAATACAAAATGATAGGACATAGGTTATTAAATATATATATTGGATTCCCCTATATTTTTGGCTAACACTTTCAAATCAATATGCATAAAAGCGAATTTTGAAAAAAGCCCTCAAAATAAAAGGGCAACATGGAAAATACATAAAAAATAGAACAATTGATCTATACCCTTAAACTGTGATTTTTGGACACATTTTAAAAAATTGAATAGCTTTTTTAGTACCTATTTTTAGGTCTCGGCTAGACAGCGCAGGCACTGTCTCGAACAGACATGTTGTATATACTTTGTGGGCTTCAGAATGCCCATAGACTTCTCATTTGCTGGTTCTGTCGTAGGTCTCCTATTCTTTCTCCCTCTTTGTCCATGGCATGCATGAATCATACCTCTTCCTGTATTTAACCTTCCTCGAGGGCATGGACTACTAATCATCCACTGCTCCCATTTTAGCAACTATTTCAGGAACTACTTTTTTCTTTGTCGAAGAGCACTTCACATGAGAGCTCATGGTGTCACGCGCTCTGTGCTCCATTTTGGTAAACAAGTCTGTAAATCTTGTTTGTATCTCGCCCCATTTTCTCTGCATTCAAAGATTAAGGTCAATGACAGACACTCTATTCCGAGGGAGCCTGCTTACTTTTCTTTCTCGGACTTCAAAGTGAGAGGATTTTTTGGACATCCTAAATGTGTTTAATGAAAACGCACCTGTTTATTTTCTCGTCAGCACATCATTGGGCTAGCAGTTTTCAAGCTTCGCCGTCTAATATGCAACAGATCTGGAGGAAAATCATTCGCTCAAGTAAGATTGTGTCTGTATAATTTCAATTTGTTTTATAGTTCTGTTTTTAGTAAAAATGCAAATATTGTTTTCATGTTTTAATTACTAATGGACTGTATTATGACGTGGTTTTCTTAAGAGGTTTTACTTAACTAATTTTCTATGCACATTGACTGTTTTCCATTTACACTTTTTATATGTGCACATTTTTGTGAGCAAATGGATAGGTTCCTATACCGAGAACCTTACACTTCTCTGAAGCTTAAAAGTACGTTTTTATAAAATGTGTTCACAAATATCATTATCATAGCAATATGGAATTCGCCGTCACTAATCTCTCATACATCAATGTATGAAGCAAGAATACACTGCTCTGTAAACTCATCTAGTTAGGCTCTTAAGACACGGGAGCTGGCTGAGAGGAGAATACCAGCTAAAGCATGTGCTTTGTATTATATGTTGAATATCTGCAGCTTTATGTAACAAGAACTAGACCCAAGCTGGACAAGAAGTAGACTAGAACAGATAGGTGGTAGATCACTTCATACAAGAACAGTTTCAACACATTCCCTTGAAGTTCACTACAATACATTTTGCTGAGTGTTAGGTAACAAGCAAGCAAGAATGGTGGGGCAAAATTAATAGTATATTCGGCTAAATAAAGGACAAAACAGTTTGATGTGGGCGGCCAAAAAATGGAGTCTGTCCTGTCGGTCTGTAGATGCCACGTCTGCTAAGGTTCACTTACCACCCCAGCAGTGCTACAATACAAACATGGCTAAAAGACTTTGACAAAGCCAATAACTCTTGCATTGCCGAGACCAAGTGGCTTTGCCAAAGCTGGTTTATTCATTAGATTTTTCCTTCTGAAGTTGATTCACGGTGGGTACACAATGAAAAAAATACCACTGTAAGCTGTAGCCCATTCATGGTTTTGGAAATTGTTTGTTTGTGGCCAACAGAGAACACATAGATCTTCTGTAAAGTCTGGCAGACGTAACGATCATCAATCCAAACTAAAACAAAAAAATTTACAAAAAAAACACTTACACATGAAAATCTTGCCAATCATTTTTGTTTTAATTTTTCCTACCAACTATCAATGTTTTTCATGTTAATGTGTATTTTTTTGTTTTTGGGAAAACCTTAAGCAATAGTGATCTTCCCTTGCAGAATTTAGAGTAATTTCAAGAAATGTACAGCTTTCTGGGTTCTCCGATGGCTTTTACAAATCTTCCCCCACTATTTGCAAGTAGGTCTGAACGGAAAAAAATGAAATCCTGACCAGCACTTAAAAAATTGCAAAAAAAAGTTGGTGAAAAACATTTCCCCACTCTTTCCGAAAGCTAGAAAAAATGATCTTAACACAGCAAACCTTTTTGTTATTTGCTATTACTAGAAAAGAAATTGTAGCGCACCACTTTTTACCATTTTCTGGTTTAAAAAAATCAGATCGTTTAGCAATTTCCTCAGTACCTTGCAGAGTAAAGGACAAACCCTGGATACCGTTAGGATCATCACAATGTATTCAAATAGGCCATACATTTGTCCTGGATATTTTTTGTATCATTAATGCTACTCAGACTTGACTGAAAAGTGCCACAAATACCAAAAGGGCTCAGTACTGTTTGGGAGAGTACTGGGAGGAGGTGGGGCAAATGGTTGCAAATGGAAACTTACAGTAATTTAGGGGTGAAAATCATCTCATAACTACTTTGTATTCCCCTCAGGTTTTGCAACAGGACTGCCAAGTGAGTATAACTATGACATAACTGACAGCCCTTATAAGTTTAGTTTGCAGTGCTGCTTATGTACTCACTATTGAAACGTCAACGCTTTTATCTTTGTTGATGCTCGTTTTTCAGTGATGTTACATTTGCCCGCTTGGGAATGCTCAACAGTTAAACACAGGAGTGAAAGTACAAAAATAAACTGACTATTGTTGAAGGGAAAAAGAAAGAAGGTTGGTAATACCTGAGAGGTGACTTGGTGCTGATCGAAATGGGAAAGCTGCTGAAATTTAGCAAATATGTCTTCAGCTGTAGGGAAAGCTTCTGGCTTGCTCCTTTTCCTCTTTTGGCCTTCCTCTCCACCTTGAAAGAATGGAAAAAAGGTTAGTAACAGCCAACAAAGAAAAGCCATGAAAGCATCCATAATCTACAGTTCTTAGTGGCACATCCGCCAGTACACAAGGACTACACAGAATCTCACAACCCTCAGTATCGGAGGCATTTGGTTGGGGCGCTGTAGCAAGGGTTACTGGGCAGCACAGCAAGTGGACAATTACTACTGAGTGAGGACTACGATAATAATGAGTCCATCTGTATAGCCAAGTCACCCTTTTTAGGCACTTGAGTCTCTCAGTATACTGATAGGGAGCAGGCAGGGCTATCCCTAAGATGTGGCGGGGCTTAGAAACTCAAAGACAAGTTAGTGGTATAAAATAAAGGCCTTCCAAGACAGCAGGTAGGTCCTGACCTCTCTGCAAATGGCGCCCACATCCTAACCACTGGAGCTTCTCGGACACAGCTGCCGTCCACCCTCCTCGCACAATGAAGGACCATGGACCGTACAGGAGTGCTGAGCCGTCTTACTCCCCCTGCACAGACGCAGTGCAGCGCCTGGGATATAGCAGGAACCTCTGGCGGGGGTTAGAGCTGCGGGCCCGCTCCTCCTTACTGTGATTCTGGCCTCACGCCTGCATCGCAGGATTTTGGAGACGGTGCTTGGGGCCCATCAGGCACCCATACCCCTCCTTAGCAGGGCACCCTGTGGGTGTTTGAGAGTTATACCAACCATGTAGCCAAGGCCTGCCTTCTCAGACTCTCCAAGCACAGTAATTTCTACTGGGTGGCTTTGGACCTTGGGAGCTGGGCAGCAACACTGGGACCATAGGCCCCCCCACGAAAGTAAACTGCTACCCCAGTCCTCCCCAACCACTCTTCAGCATTTCAAGTTAGTGATATCCACAACAAGATGGACCCACTGAGAAGGCACCCTGTGATGGAGCTCTGTGGCAGAGGGAGTGGCTCCCCAATTGGACCTGCTGACTTCATGGGTGTTCTCGGACCTGCAGCTTACCCCACTGGTGCCAAATGACACAGGCCGTAAACTGACTTGGATGAACACCCGTGACACTGCAGAACAATAAACCCTCCACCTTGAAGACCAACATAATATCCTACAGGATACATTTGAGGACCTTGAAAACAGGTCCTATTGCAACATTACTTATGTACAAAGTTTACAGACCATCATCCCTGGCCTGTTAAAATATCTCAGAGATTGCTTTGATGCCATCCTTGAGAGAACTGCCAGTAACCACACAGTAATGGACAAAGCATACAGAATCATCACCTTGTACAGAGCTGGGAAACAAACAAATGATGCCCTGGCTCACAGATACTGCTTCACAGACCAGGAAGCAATTATGGCTAAAGCACAGCAAGGTGGTCTCCTCTCTTAACGGCACACAACTTCTCCTTTTGCAGCAACCAAAATGACAAAATGATGAGCCTTCAAACCTACTGCAGACTTCCTTCTCTCCCATGATATGAAATATAGATGGGCTCAGCCTTTCCCATTGTATTCTCAGGGGAGGGACATATGTGCACTACAAACTCATTCAGAGAGGCAAATTGTGGTGCTGCCATTGGAGAACACAGATGACCAGCCCCAGGGGAAACCCTAGATCCAGGAGATTGAGTAGCAGACTGCGACCAGATGGCTGGGAAGATGTCAACCAAGCTAAACAGAAATTGAAACCAGCATGGGTCAGCTCTTGGGGCACTTCTGATGTGCAAACGAAGACCACAAGAAAGAAAAACGAAGATGGCGACCCCCGGGCCTGTGCCGCTGTCTCCTCTGACTCACTGAACTCTATTCACCACACTGCAGATCACAGCCCCACTATCTACCTCTCTGACCGGAGCCAGGTGAGAAGTCTGAGACTTTTACACTGGGATAACAGCAGATCGCTCCCTCACCAATGTTTCTATTTTAAATACTTATGCATCCCTATCTCAGGGTTACAGATTTTTGTTGATTTTATGCTCTGCTCGTTGTTAACATTGCATTAACCTTTCACAAATGGGTTTTATTTGTTTGGCAGGTTTAGGAATCACTGGACACCAGACACTTATCTGTAAGAGGAACAGCTCTGAGTGCCTCTTAGTGAAGCATCTGCAGCCCGTTCAACTAAGATCACCATACAATGATCACCAGTTCCACATTTACGAAAATCATAACTTATGTTTGTGGCCTTAAGAATTCGTCAAAGAGATTAAGCATCTTGGGTGAATCCAAGACAGCAAATGTGGTAGGTGGGTGGTGGTGAATTGTCTCTGGGTGGGCTCCCTGATTAGTATGGCCTCTGTGCCCCAAACTAAGGACAAGAAAAATTATTGGGGGACAGCCCCACAAATCGCCCAGGGGTACCATTAACTAGGGACTTACAGGGGTGCTAAAGTGTGTGCCAATTGTACACAATTAGATTAGTTTACCTTGTTTTAGGAAAAGAGCACAGGCACTGGGGACGTGGTTAGCAGGAACTCAGTGCACCTTGCGTCAAAAAACATCAGTACCAGTGGCAAAAAGCAGGGATGACCATGTCAAAAAGGGTACTTTCCTACAACTACTGACAAAAGATCAGCCCAATCCCCTGAGACATATCTTGCCATTGGCTGCTTAGTTGCTCCTAGATTACCCTCATGCAAATTTAACCACGAGGCAATAGATGAACGTATGGAATCGTCATTAGAATTACCTTCAACATCCTTACTGTGGTCACATTCTTTGGAATAAAGGATTGTTGCTTGATGCATCAATTTGTTGCCTTTCTTGAAAGGGACAGACTAATCACTGTGCCGTGCAAATCCCAGCTCCCAGGAAAACTAAATGCCACCTGGGATCAAATGAGATCTCACCTGGGGCCAAATGGTATATGATGGATATAGCCAAGCCTAGACGTCATAGGAACTTCATTAAATTTGTAATTTCATGATCCTGTTGACAAGTTTTTGCCCTTATTAGCCAGTCACCGTAGCATGAATAAACCATACAGTCCTTTTGTCTTATGAAAGCTACCACCTAGGAAGAGTACTTCTTCGTGGGAGCATGTGCTGTGTGAGGTAACTGACAGACGTGTCTGTTTTTTAGTCCTCCCAACAGGTCTCTTCATCAACGATGGGGCTATTGAAGAGCCAACCTCAGCCATCTTCGACCTTTCCACAAGTTCTTTTCAGTGGACCCCACCATTCTCCTACAACTTGTAAAAATCTCTCTTAGGGATCTCACTCTCCTTTGCAGAGGCAGCGGCTGGCTTGATGTCTAACCTTCGAGGCAGGGCCAGAGAGTCTTAAAGGCAGCTTAGAGGTCTTCACCACTGACTTCTCAGAGGTAGGCATAGCATGCTTACTTCTTTATTTTGGTGAGGCCCTTTCCGGTGTTTCTTCCAAAATGGCTGAAGCTATCATTCTTTCTCAGTCTTTTACTGTTTTTACTCTAAAGATATATAAACCATAACCCTTCTTAGGGTTATGGCTGGGATGAAGGCATTTATGAATGTGGATCGTCCATGTAAATGTTCTCTCCACAAGCCTTGCATGCCTTGAAGAGTGATTTCTTCTAACCAAGCTCAGTCATGTTGATAAAGAGGATTTCTTTTGGAAAAATTGAAAAGGTTATAGAGCTCTTCCCCACAACGTTTGTCACTTTAGTGCACAATAGAACATCTAGCAGTTGAAGATGTCTGACAGGGGAACAGCTGATGGCGCTGGTCGCTGATTGGATGCATTTTGGATCGTTTACAATGATGTGGATAGGTTGCAAATACTGTGTCTAAGCTCAATGTTATTGAGCGTAAAAGGTACACTATTGTATTAACATTGTTTCCGAGGGTTCCCAGTCTGGTGACAGCAAATAATTCAAGCATGTGAATCGAGTAAAGGTCCAATACTAGAGAAGAATCGTTTTGCAGCTTATGTACCTTCCAGGTTCTCATACTGTGCATTATGCCACCAATTAGTGTTTGGGTCCGGAAATAGGTAGAACAAGTCTTTGTAGCATCAACCAGAAGAGAAGTCAGCCTGACATCAAGTGTAACCCCACAATGACAAAGTTGTGATCTTCACATTTGCTTCTGCTTTAAGGTGTTAGCTGTTTTTTGGGTTGATTGACTGGTTGCACCAACTCCACTCCTTCACAGTAGAGGCAGTGAAACGGCTATAGAATAACATGTTGTGGACAGATTATATAGCAGCCATACTGTCCTGTGAAGGAAGGAGTGTGGGCAGCTGAAAATAAATGCCTTAGACCCGTTTGACTTCCTCGTGCTTCTTTTCTTAAATGTACATCCACACAATAGGGCTTTGTGACTGTGTGTGCTGATGGCCATGTGGCTGTAGCTGTTAAGCATTTATTGTTAACTGAAATATTTTCAGGTATGTCAATTCCCTCCCTTTTTTATTCTAGTGGAAGGAGCCCTCTCTGTCTTTCAATTAAAGTTTTCCCTGCTAGCAAATAGCAGATTTGGATGGTTTGCACAACCCATCTCACTACTGTTCTCTTCAACACCAGCAGTCTTCTTGTCTCCGGCACATATGTGACAAAAAGCTGCTCTGTCTTTCAGAAAGAGTTTGCTTCTTGTGTGTAATACATAACTGCTCTCCTTATATTGAAGATGTGGCTTTTGGTTGATTGAAAAACTTTGGTAGCTGAATAGACTGTTTCGTATGGAAGAGCAATACTATATATGAAATAAATTGTGTATTGGTCCACAACCACCTTATGTCTATACACCTCTAAAGTATGGATCTGAAACATCATGCAGGTAAGGGTATTCTTAATGATGCGTATGAAAGTTTACAACTGAGTTTGTGCAAGAGGTATTTAATAATAATTATGTCATTTGTTACATCCTCTTGCAAGTCCCCCAGTGTACAACAGTGGCACAACAGTGGCACAACGGTGTGCACTCTGCAGCATAACACTTGTGAGTTAAGTCTTATTTCCGTCATAACATCTCTTTGGTATGCCTAAGTGTAGGAAGCTGGCCATCTATGGAATATGCTAATGCAGGGGCACACTATGCAGATAGCACAGATGACCCCTTGTGGTAGGTAGAGGCTAAAAAAAAATAACCCTAAATGCTCTCTTTTGTGGTGGTGTCTGTTAGTGGGACCACCGAGGTTAACCTTATACTTGCCTCCTTGACATTTCAAGCTTCCTTGGACAAATTCTCAACCCTTGGAAAAACCAAACTAAGCCAAACTCCAATTCAAACTTATCTCTGAACTCAACAATTAATTCATATCTAAAGATAATGCCCGATTCATACATACCCAGAGATATTGACTGTTGACAACACCTGCTAGGAACACCAACCCAGAAAAGCATGGCAGGCTTTCCGGCTTAGTGTTTTCTCTTGCATGCAGTAACAACGCCTGCCACTCACAGTAACAAGACACCCTGCACTGGTACATTCAAGAGAACAATTCTTACTTTTGAAACCATCTCCATTCATTGGGGAAAAAATGTGGTGTCATCGTAGGTCTCATCTCTCCCCCCTGCCGCATAACAGAGAAAAACTATAGATGGTACTAACCAGTCTCTGCTGTGCTTTTCCTGTTTAACACTTTTAAGATATCTTTGGTGATCTTCTTGATGTTGTGCCGGGCTTCATCTCGCTGTTTCCCAACACCAAACAGAACCACCAAGCGCTGGTTGCACTCATGGCTGCAGGACTCTTCCTGGTAAAGGGACAAAAGACAAGAAACTTGTCAATTCGACACTCTGCTGCAGTTGCAGTATTATCAGTACCCTCTAGGCTATCTGTTGTGTGTTTAGGGATATACGCTGTTTGTCGTGTTCAGATAAGTGCTAAGTGGGTAGTGGGTATCTAGATTCATCTGTGTCATTTTGTTTTCATTTTAAACATAAAAGTATGTATATTTTTAAGCAGATGACGACGTTTTGGTGTTACCCTGTAAGACTGGCCACAGACCCTTGGATGTGGGCTGGTTAAAGTTACCACTGACACTGTATGAGCTCTCCTAGTGTTGACACGAGTTAGTTCTGGATACACAAGAAAGTACTATAGGAACAGTATTGCCTGTTCATGAACTAACTTTACTTGTTTAGTTCTAAACTCAAACTTCTAGGTCTGTAATCCTGGTTAGTATGTGGATTAGAGTTAGAGCTGTTTGCAGATATATATTTTATAGTTCTAGTTGCATCTGCATGCACAATACTGTGTTCTGTAAGTCCTGGTGGTAGCACCAACTTAAACTAATTTAACAAAGTCAAAGGGTTCTCACCGCCAGCACAAGAATCTGACTCTCCAATGCTTGCAGAGAGGTAAACAGCCCTAGCTTTACTTGCAGACATTCAAAGAGACATTAGGTGGCCAGACAGCAACATGGTGATGCTTCAAAAACTAAAATGAATATGTACAGCGGGATGAGTCTGGTTACACAACTTTAATTCTGCCCTGATACGAGGTAAATGTAGGGTGAGACAGCACCAACAGTGGGTTTTTGTTGCAGTGCAGCACCAATTGCGGTCATACCTGTGGAATGGGGAAGTGTGTTGCATACTGGATGTGTCTTGGTTGATCGTACAATGATGACAATGTTCCATCGATCATCTTGTCTTTTATTACAGGCTTCACATCCTTCTCAGAATCTATCTTCTCTGGTGAAGGACTGGCCTTTGACTCACAGTGCATGGGAGGCGAGAACATCTGAAGAACAAGAGAAAGATTATTCTAAAGGTCAAAGTACCACCAATTCCTCCCAATAACGCTGAGCAACGAAGAAGTCTTAGGGACAGAATACCATGGCAAAGGGAAAGCTTAATTACCTGTTAGTGTTGGTCCCCATTGTAGCAATGTGGCATTACGTGGTATGACTGGCGGGGTCTTACCATGTAATAATACCACGTTATCAAGAAGTGAACCTCGGGTTCACACCACTAAACCTTAGCTCAATCCTGGTAGTGTGGCAAAGAGCAGTCGGGGCTACTTAGAGGAACATGTGTAAATTATTTCACAACAAGCACATGGACGGTAAGTAAATGGCACAACTCAAAAAAATCCGAATCCAATTTAGAATGATAAAGCAGGCTGTTATCGTAATTTAGATACCAAAACGAACTTTGTATCTTACAAACAACTAGAGTTGTGGAGTATTAACACGTTTAAAAATAGATGCACTTTTAGTTGTCAAATGAATACCACTGAAGTCACTGGGAGAAAGCACAGTGTGCAATTGGTCACTTGTGGGGTGAGTTCCATGGAACCCACCTGGAGTTAAGGCCTGAAGAGTCCCTAAACTAAGCTTCTCTAAACAGTACTTTTATTTTACCTTGCCCAGGGTGTCCGGATGCAGAAGTTGTCCTTCTGTCCTTAGAAAAGACAGGGAACTGCGAGTGCTGTCAACTAAAGATGCAGCACTCTGCAAAACCACACTTGGGGATGGAGTTACACTCTACCCTCTGACAGTAGAGGCCTTTTGGGTCCCAGAACTTGGATTCCACAACTGGCACTCTCCCACCACGTCTGGCGACTTCAGGTGTGGCCTTGCAGCCCTTAACTACGAGAGGGTCGCCCCAAGGATGCGTTGCCACTTAGTCGAAGTTGCTTTCTTCAGGATGCAAGATCTCAGCAGCGGGGTTGCTGCAGATGTCCGTCATTATTGCTGGGAGTTTTTGACATCAGGGGACGGGTCAGTTACCGGGCTGGTGACCAACAAGCCTTGGCAGCGGCAAAAGTAATCCATGGGTACTTCGTTGGCTGGAGGTTGACAGGAGTGGTGTAGCAGCTCGAAACTTGCTGTGAGCCTCACTATAACTCCCGGGGTGCAGGTCACCAATTTCCATTGGGCTCACTCAAGAGGGGCCCGATGGGTTGCACTTCTTGTGACACAGCACAACAATTCTTCTGAAGATTGCAGGTGACTGGTTCCACCACTCAGAGGAGTCTGCGTCAGTTCCTGGTGTCCATTGGAGTCAGTCTTGCTGGGCGCAACAAGTTTTTGCCACAGACACACGTAGACCACACAGTTCCAGTATATGGTCTCCTGACGGCAGGTAAATGTCCTCTCTTTGCGCTTAAGCGGAGTCCAAAGTCCTGTTGTCAGTGATGGCGTCTTCTCTGTGCCTCTTTTTAGATTCAAAGTCAGAACTAAGGTTCATGTGCCAGGTGAGCCCCATAAATCCTGGTTTTGGGGATGTTAAGTGTGTGAGGGTCAGTGGCCAATGGGCTACTCGTCCCTGCGGCTAATCCGCCCCCGAGATGACGACTTCGTTTGTGAGTGCGTCGCTTTTCAACCCAGTACCCTCTAATTCAGGTTCTGCTAAAAGTGTGACTAGCCTTTTGGGGGTGTTAGCCTCTTGAATACCTAATTTTCCCACCTGTCAGACTGGACAGGGCTGAAAGGGCTTTGCCCTTGAGTGCGGGACAAGAGATTACATATCAAGGGCAGTGTAAACAGTAGCCATCCTGGGAGCGCGAATGTGTGATAGAAAGCCTTCCTTAGGGGTGAATGACCTGTGCTATGGGCAGTGAAGGGACTGACTGCACCTGGTATGGGCAGAGTCTAACTCGAGAAGACAAGCTGCTCATGCAGGCGGACATGGCAGCTCTGCAGGCCTTGGTTTTCCTCAGGTCAAGCAGGGTGGCACATCAGTGCTGCAGCTCTGGTGATCCCTTTACCATCTCTGCCCTGGTTAGCACTGGTACAATTTACTAGGGCCTTACAGAGGTGGCAACGTCCTTGTCAACTGGGTTTATCAATCACACTACAATTTAAGGGAATCAGCACTGGCACTAGGGTCGATTATTAGGCCGCTATGCACCTTCTGATCAAAAACTACAACATCAAGTAGTCTAAATGCGGGCTAAGAGTGGGGGGGCATCTGCAAAGAGCTGTTTCTTACACCCATCAACAGCTATTCTCTCTGAATAAAAAGCACAGAATATCTCAGAGTACAAGAGGGATCACATAAACCTATTAATATGCATTTTTCAGACCTCCATCGTTAAAGATGGCCGTCTACCCCTGTGGATTTCTTTTTTGAGTGCTGAAAAAACTAAACAAAAAAACTAAAAACCAGCTGGGGACTTAGTTTTGGAAACAAGCATCGTCCTGATGACAAACAGGTGAAAAGATACTGGTCACCAGTAATTGGGGACCCAGATGCACTAGAGGAACTTGACTATTTTTGTATTTGGGTGACTGTAAACTCACCACCTGGGACTCCAGAGCTTTTTGGTCTTGCACTCAAAGCCACATCCATCGAAACACAGAGGGTGAGACACATAAAACTAAGGCTGATTTATCATCTATGCCCCTTTAACTGGACATCAAAGAATTATTTGCAAGCACTATAGTAAAAGATACCAACACAGTTAAAGATTCCCAAAGTGGACCTATGCACCGCTGCACAGGATAACATTGTCCAAAGCACCAAAGATACAGAAAATCTGTGCATTAACAGTAAAAAGAGTGGGGATGTGTTTCAAATAAACTGAACATACACTGCAGTTCAGTTTGAATATCAGACTTTAGTCTGTAAACCTTTGGTCTGCATGCCTTTATTCTGCAGACTTTACTCCACAAACATTTACTCTGAAGTTTCATTTAAAATAATGATAACTGCCTTTACAACACATCTTCACTACTCTCATATATTTTGTGCTCCACGTTATTTTTTATTTTGCTTTTAAAATTGCAGACCGAAAAACACTGGGGGGGGGGATGGTATTTCAATTTCAAATGTTCTTTCAAGGGCTGGGCCCATTGTCTTTGGGATACAAGATTCAAGAAATTTGATACAGCCATTGGAGATACTTAAAACTCCTTCACGTATTCCAAAGATACACAGGTTTCCCCATCTCTTCATATCTTCTAAATTGCTGATTTCCTTGGCCCTCTTTCAATTTCAAATGCTTTTTCAAAGGCTAGGCACACTGTCTTTGGGATCTAGGATACAAGAAATGTGATACTGCCTGTAGGAAGCTGGTCCTTTATGTGGTATGTAACTACTGTGTAAAGGGCCCAGGGGTTCCCCGGTGAGTGGACGGTGCTTGCTATTCAATCCAAAGTGCCCTATTTAGGGATAGTGTGGTTGAGCAGCCTTAGGTTTAACACAGAGGAGTGCATGACACCCACAAATACACACAATAGTCAATAAATGAGACACACAAGTCAAAAAGGACATACACACCAAAATATAAAAATAGCAAGTATCTTTATATATATTGAGGCATTAGAGAACAATCATTCAGGTAAGAATATTTTTAAATAGGAATTCTTTTCACTTTAAAAAGTGCAGACAGTGCTATTTCTGAGTTCTACAATGTTATCCTATGTGAGGAAAAACAAGGTCTGCAAAATGATACTTAGCAGCGACTTACACAACCACTTTTCTAGAGTTAAGGTAAGCATGGGGCAAAGTCCAAGGCATCAACAACAGGTCACTTCGGAGACACTGGGGCGTCCAGGTGCAGAGGTGCTTTTCAGTGCTGAGTGCACAATGTTCTCCTATGGGGGGAAAGAAGTACTGCATTCGGGCATTTCACAGTGACTTACAGGACCAATGTCCTAGACTTAAAGTAAGTATGGGGCAAGGTCGAAGGCAACACCAACAGGTCACTTCAGGAGGTACTGGGGCATCCGGGTGCAGAGGGGCTTTTCAGAATCGAGTGCCCAATGTTATCCTATGGAGGAAAAACATGTACTGCATTCAGGCATTTCACAGTAACTTACAGGACCAATCTCCTGGACTTGAAGTAGGTATGGGGCAAAGGCAGCACCAACAGTTCACTTCAGGAGGTACTGGGGCATCCGAGTGCAGAGGGGCTTTTCTATGTCTGGTGCCCAATGCGTTTCAATGGAAAATGATCACTGTGAAAAGAAGCTACAGGCTCTGGCTAGGAAACCAGTTGGACTGAACCAGCAAGTGGGCTCAGGCCTTGCGATGCTCGGTGACAGTGGGACACCTTTGGTCCTCTTATCAAAAGACCAGGGGAAATGGATGCAGGGGAGTCCTTAAGCATCGGGATTTCCCTTACAGGAGCAGTCGCGGTTGAGGGGGCCGATGTGCAGAGGCAGCAGGTGACATCTGGGAGTCCAGGAGGGGTGAAACCACAATGGACCAGACCTCTGGAGGTCTGGGGAACCTTGTTGGCACCGGTGGCCCAACTCAGGCCAGAGGTAACATGTGCAGTGGTGGCTTCGGGTGTTGGGTTCTGGCAGCTCCAGAGGCCTCCGAGTCTTCAGAGATTCTTTAGAACAGGTATGTTATGTTGTTCACAGGAGGTCTTAAGTCTTTTTCAAAGGCAGACAGTCCTCCAGATTTCTATAATCAACAGTTGCAGGAGGAGTCGACTTTGGTGCAGTTTTCATCAAAGGATGCAGGCAGACAGACTGGCGGTTGCTGGTACCAGGTCTGCTGCTTCTCTCCTCTTCTACGGCTCTTTGGTGTCCTCTCTCTTTTTAGGTCATCAGGATCTGCTTCTCTGCTACCAGGGACTCCCCTAAATACTGAAATTAGGGGTGTTTTGGGTGTGCAGACTAGTAGCCAATCTGGTACTGACCCTTGAGGTCACTATGCCCTCTATATGACCACTTCCTGTGGTAAGTGGGTGTAGGAAGTTGGCTCTGTATATACTATGTCAAAGTGAGAAATAGCATGCACAGAGTCCAAGGGTTCCCCTTAGAGGTAAGATAGTGGCAAAAAGAGATAATCCTAATGCTCTATTTTCTGGTAGTGTGGTCGAGCAGTAGGCTTATCAGAGGGTAGTGTTAAGCATTTGTTGTACACACACAGGCAATAAATGAGGAACACACACTCAAAGACTTACTCCAGGCCAATAGGTTTTTATATTGAAAAATATATTTTCTTAGTTTATTTTAAGAACCACAGGTTCAAGATTTACAGTTAATACTTTAAATGTAAGGTACTTCACTTAGATACTTTAGGAACTTTGAATAAAAGCAATATCAGATACAGTCTTTGTAAAAATGGCAAGAAACTATTTTCAAAGTTGACACAGCAAAAATCAACAGTTCCTGTGTGGGGGGGGGGGGGGGCAGTGGGGGGTAGGGGGGTAAGTAAAGGTTAGATTAGGAGATAAGTAAAACACTTGCAAGTCTCAGTCCTGGGGCATAGGCAACCCACCGTTGCCACACCAGCAGCTCAGGGACGGTCAGGTGCAGAGGTCAAAGTGGTGCCCAAAAAACATAGGCGCCTATGGAGAAGAGGGGTGCTCCGGTTCCAGTCTGCCAGCAGGTAAGTACCTGCGTCCTCGGGGGGCAGACCAGGGGGGTTTTGTAGAGTACTGGGGGGGGGGGGGGGACACAAGTAGGCACACAAAACACACCCTCAGCAGCACAGGGGCGGCCGGTGCAGTGTGCAAAGCAGGGTTCGGGTTTTGTATAGGTTTCAATAGAGGGACCCGGGGGTCACTCTAGCGGTGCAGGCAGGCACAGGGGGGGCTTCTCGGACAGCCACCACCTGGCCAAGGCAGAGGGTCGCCTGGGGGGCCACTCCTGCGTCGAAGTTCGGTTCCTTCAAGTCCTGGGAGCTGCGGGTGCAGTGTTGGTTCCAGGCAGTCGCGGTCAGGGGGAGCCTCTGGTTTCTCTCTGCAGGCGTAGCTGTGGGAGCTCAGGTGGGTCGTCTCTGGTTACTCATCGGCTCGCAGTCGCAGGGGAGTCCTCTCCGAGGTGTTGGTTTTCTGCAGGTCGAGCTGGGGGCGTCGGGTGCAGAGTGTAGAGTCTCACGCTTCCGGCGGGAAACGTGAAGTCCTTGGAAGTTGCTTCTTTGTTGCAAAGAAGTAGCTGGTTTTGAACAGGGCCGCTGTTCACTGGGGTTTCTTGGTCCTGTAGTCCAGGGCAGTCCTCTGAGGCTTCAGAGGTTGCTGGTCCCTGTCGGATGCGTCGCTGGAGCAGGTTTTCGAAGTTGGAGACAGGCCGGTAGGGCTGGGGCCAAAGCAGTTGTCTTCCTCCTTCTCTGCAGGCTTGTAGGTCAGCAGTCCTTCTTGTTTCTTCAGGTTGCAGAAATCGGATTCCTGGGATCTGGGGAGCCCCTAAATACTGAATTGAGGGGTGTGTTTAGGTCTGGGAGGGCAGTAGCCAATGGCTACTGTCCTTGAGGGTGGCTATACCCTCTTTGTGCCTCCTCCCTGTGGGGAGGGGGGCACATCCCTAATCCTATTGAGGGAATCCTCCAAACTCAAGATGGAGGCTTTCTCAAGACAGGGGTCACCTCAGCTCAGGACACCTTAGGGGCTGTCCTGACTGGTGGGTGACCCCTCCCTGTTTTTCTCATCATCTCCTCCAGCCTTGTCGCTAAAAGTGGGGGCAGTGGCCGGAGGGGCGGGCATCTCTACTAGCTGGGATGCCCTGGGGCGCTGTAACAAAAGGGGTGAGCCTCTGAGGCTCACCGCCAGGTGTTACAGTTCCTGCAGGGGGAGGTGAGAGGCACCTCAACCCAGTACAGGCTTTGTTCTGGGCCACAGAGTGACAAAGGCACTCTCCCCATGTGGCCAGCAACATGTCTGGTGTGTGGCAGTGTAGGAAGTTGGCTCTGTATGTGCTATTTCAAAGTAAGGAATAGCATGCACAGAGTCCAAGGGTTCCCCTTAGAGGTAAAATAGTGGTAAAAATAGATAATACTAATGCTCTATTTTGTGGTAGTGTGGTCGAGCAGTAGGCTTATCCAAGGAGTAGTGTTAAGCATTTGTTGTACATACACATAGACAATAAATGAGGTACACACACTCAGACAAATCCAGCCAATAGGTTTTTGTATAGAAAAATATCTTTTCTTAGTTTATTTTAAGAACCACAGGTTCAAATTCTACATGTAATATCTCATTCGAAAGGTATTGCAGGTAAATACTTTAGGAACTTTAAATCATAAAAATTGCATGTATACTTTTCAAGTTATTGACAAATAGCTGTTTTAAAAGTGGACACTTAGTGCAATTTTCACAGTTCCTAGGGGAGGTAAGTTTTTGTTAGTTTTACCAGGTAAGTAAGACACTTACAGGGTTCAGTTCTTGGTCCAAGGTAGCCCACCGTTGGGGGTTCAGAGCAACCCCAAAGTTACCACACCAGCAGCTCAGGGCCGGTCAGGTGCAGAGTTCAAAGTGGTGCCCAAAACACATAGGCTAGAATGGAGAGAAGGGGGTGCCCCGGTTCCGGTCTGCTTGCAGGTAAGTACCCACGCCTTCGGAGGGCAGACCAGGGGGGTTTTGTAGGGCACCGGGGGGGACACAAGCCCACACAGAAATTTCACCCTCAGCAGCGCGGGGGCGGCCGGGTGCAGTGTAGAAACAGGCGTCGGGTTCGCAATGTTAGTCTATGAGAGATCTCGGGATCTCTTCAGCGCTGCAGGCAGGCAAGGGGGGGATTCCTCGGGGAAACCTCCACTTGGGCAAGGGAGAGGGACTCCTGGGGGTCACTTCTCCAGTGAAAGTCCGGTCCTTCAGGTCCTGGGGGCTGCGGGTGCAGGGTCTCTCCCAGGCGTCGGGACTTTGGATTCAAAGAGTCGCGGTCAGGGGAAGCCTCGGGATTCCCTCTGCAGGCGGCGCTGTGGGGGCTCAGGGGGGACAGGTTTTGGTACTCACAGTATCAGAGTAGTCCTGGGGTCCCTCCTGGGGTGTTGGATCTCCACCAGCCGAGTCGGGGTCGCCGGGTGCAGTGTTGCAAGTCTCACGCTTCTTGCGGGGAGCTTGCAGGGTTCTTTCAAAGCTGCTGGAAACAAAGTTGCAGCCTTTCTTGGAGCAGGTCCGCTGTCCTCTGGAGTTTCTTGTCTTTTCGAAGCAGGGGCAGTCCTCAGAGGATGTCGAGGTCGCTGGTCCCTTTGGAAGGCGTCGCTGGAGCAGGATCTTTGGAAGGCAGGAGACAGGCCGGTGAGTTTCTGGAGCCAAGGCAGTTGTCGTCTTCTGGTCTTCCTCTGCAGGGGTTTTCAGCTAGGCAGTCCTTCTTCTTGTAGTTGCAGGAATCTAATTTTCTAGGGTTCAGGGTAGCCCTTAAATACTAAATTTAAGGGCGTGTTTAGGTCTGGGGGGTTAGTAGCCAATGGCTAGTAGCCCTGAGGGTGGGTACACCCTCTTTGTGCCTCCTCCCAAGGGGAGGGGGTCACAATCCTAACCCTATTGGGGGAATCCTCCATCTGCAAGATGGAGGATTTCTAAAAGTTAGAGTCACTTCAGCTCAGGACACCTTAGGGGCTGTCCTGACTGGCCAGTGACTCCTCCTTGTTGCTTTCTTTGTTCCCTCCAGCCTTGCCGCCAAAAGTGGGGGCCGTGGCCGGAGGGGGCGGGCAACTCCACTAAGCTGGAGTGCCCTGCTGGGCTGTGACAAAGGGGTGAGCCTTTGAGGCTCACCGCCAGGTGTTACAGCTCCTGCCTGGGGGAGGTGTTAGCATCTCCACCCAGTGCAGGCTTTGTTACTGGCCTCAGAGTGACAAAGGCACTCTCCCCATGGGGCCAGCAACATGTCTCTGGTGTGGCAGGCTGCTGGAACTAGTCAGCCTACACAGACAGTCGGTTAAGTTTCAGGGGGCACCTCTAAGGTGCCCTCTGGGGTGTATTTTGCAATAAAATGTACACTGGCATCAGTGTGCATTTATTGTGCTGAGAAGTTTGATACCAAACTTCCCAGTTTTCAGTGTAGCCATTATGGTGCTGTGGAGTTCGTGTTTGACAGACTCCCAGACCATATACTCTTATGGCTACCCTGCACTTACAATGTCTAAGGTTTTGTTTAGACACTGTAGGGGTACCATGCTCATGCACTGGTACCCTCACCTATGGTATAGTGCACCCTGCCTTAGGGCTGTAAGGCCTGCTAGAGGGGTGTCTTACCTATACTGCATAGGCAGTGAGAGGCTGGCATGGCACCCTGAGGGGAGTGCCATGTCGACTTACTCGTTTTGTCCTCACTAGCACACACAAGCTGGCAAGCAGTGTGTCTGTGCTGAGTGAGAGGTCTCCAGGGTGGCATAAGACATGCTGCAGCCCTTAGAGACCTTCCTTGGCATCAGGGCCCTTGGTACTAGAAGTACCAGTTACAAGGGACTTATCTGGAGGCCAGGGTCTGCCAATTGTGGATACAAAAGTACAGGTTAGGGAAAGAACACTGGTGCTGGGGCCTGGTTAGCAGGCCTCAGCACACTTTCAATTGTAAACATAGCATCAGCAAAGGCAAAAAGTCAGGGGGCAACCATGCCAAGGAGGCATTTCCTTACACAACCCCCCCCCCCCCAAACGAAAGAGGATGAGACTAACCTTTCCCAAGAGAGTCTTCATTTTCTAAGTGGAAGAACCTGGAAAGGCCATCTGCATTGGCATGGGCAGTCCCAGGTCTGTGTTCCACTATAAAGTCCATTCCCTGTAGGGAGATGGACCACCTCAACAGTTTAGGATTTTCACCTTTCATTTGCATCAGCCATTTGAGAGGTCTGTGGTCAGTTTGAACTAGGAAGTGAGTCCCAAAGAGGTATGGTCTCAGCTTCTTCAGGGACCAAACCACAGCAAAGGCCTCCCTCTCAATGGCACTCCAACGCTGCTCCCTGGGGAGTAACCTCCTGCTAATGAAAGCAACAGGTTGGTCAAGGCCATCATCATTTGTTTGGGACAAAACTGCCCCTATCCCATGTTCAGAGGCATCAGTCTGCACAATGAACTGCTTAGAATAATCTGGAGCTTTTAGAACTGGTGCTGAGCACATTGCTTGTTTCAGGGTGTCAAAGGCCTGTTGGCATTCCACAGTCCAGTTCACTTTCTTGGGCATTTTCTTGGAGGTGAGTTCAGTGAGGGCTGTCACAATGGATCCATATCCCTTCACAAACCTCCTGTAATACCCAGTCAAGCCAAGGAATGCCCTGACTTGAGTCTGGGTTTTTGGAGCTACCCAGTCCAGAATAGTCTGGATCTTGGGTTGGAGTGGCTGAACTTGGCCTCCACCTACAAGGTGGCCCAAGTAAACCACAGTTCCCTGCCCTATCTGGCATTTGGATGCCTTGATAGAGAGGCCTGCAGATTGCAGAGCCTTCAAAACCTTCTTCAGGTGGACCAGGTGATCCTGCCAGGTGGAGCTAAAGACAGCAATATCATCAAGATAAGCTGTGCTAAAGGACTCCAAACCAGCAAGGACTTGATTCACCAACCTTTGGAAGGTGGCAGGGGCATTCTTTAAACCAAAGGGCATAACAGTAAACTGATAATGCCCATCAGGTGTGGAGAATGCTGTTTTCTCTTTTGCTCCAGGTGCCATTTTTATTTGCCAGTACCCTGCTGTTAAGTCAAAGGTACTTAGGAATTTGGCAGCACCTAATTTATCTATGAGCTCATCAGCTCTAGGAATTGGATGAGCATCTGTCTTGGTGACAGAATTGAGCCCTCTGTAGTCCACACAAAACCTCATCTCTTTCTTTCCATCTTTGGTGTGAGGTTTGGGGACTAAGACCACTGGGCTAGCCCAGGGGCTGTCAGAGCGCTCAATTACTCCCAATTCCAACATCTTGTGGACTTCCACCTGGATGCTTTCCTTAACATGGTCAGACTGTCTAAAGATTTTGTTCTTGACAGGCATGCTGTCTCCTGTGTCCACATCATGGGTACACAGGTGTGTCTGACCAGGGGTTAAGGAGAAGAGTTCAGGAAACTGTTGTAGGACTCTCCTACAATCAGCTTGCTGTTGGCCAGAGAGGGTGTCTGAGTAGATCACTCCATCTACTGAGCCATCTTTTGGGTCTGATGACAGAAGATCAGGGAGAGGTTCACTCTCTGCCTCCTGATCCTCATCTGTTACCATCAACAGATTCACATCAGCCCTGTCATAGAAGAGCTTAAGGCGGTTCACATGGATCACCCTCTTGGGGCTCCTGCTTGTGCCCAGGTCCACCAGGTAGGTGACCTGACTCTTCCTTTCCAGCACTGGGTAAGGGCCACTCCATTTGTCCTGGAGTGCCCTGGGAGCCACAGGCTCCAGAACCCAGACTTTCTGCCCTGGTTGGAACTCAACCAGTGCAGCCTTTTGGTCATACCAAAACTTCTGGAGCTGTTGGCTGGCCTCAAGGTTTTTGGTTGCCTTGTCCATGTACTCTGCCGTTCTAGAGCGAAGGCCAAGTACATAGTCCACTATGTCTTGTTTAGGCTCATGGAGAGGTCTCTCCCAGCCTTCTTTAACAAGAGCAAGTGGTCCCCTTACAGGATGACCAAACAGAAGTTCAAAGGGTGAGAATCCTACTCCCTTCTGTGGCACCTCTCTGTAAGCGAAAAGCAGACATGGCAAGAGGACATCCCATCTCCTTTTGAGTTTTTCTGGGAGCCCCATGATCATGCCTTTTAATGTCTTGTTGAATCTCTCAACCAAGCCATTAGTTTGTGGATGGTATGGTGTAGTGAATTTGTAAGTCACTCCACACTCATTCCACATGTGTTTTAGGTATGCTGACATGAAGTTGGTACCTCTGTCAGACACCACCTCCTTAGGGAAACCCACTCTGGTAAAGATACCAATGAGGGCCTTGGCTACTGCAGGGGCAGTAGTCGACCTAAGGAGAATAGCTTCAGGATACCTGGTAGCATGATCCACTACTACCAGGATATACATATTTCCTGAGGCTGTGGGAGGTTCCAGTGGACCAACTATGTCCACACCCACTCTTTCAAAGGGGACCCCCACCACTGGAAGTGGAATGAGGGGGGCCTTTGGGTGCCCACCTGTCTTACCACTGGCTTGACAGGTGGGGCAGGAGAGGCAAAACTCCTTAACCATGTTGGACAAATTGGGCCAGTAGAAGTGGTTGACTAGCCTCTCCCACGTCTTGGTTTGTCCCAAATGTCCAGCAAGGGGAATGTCATGGGCCAATGTTCGGATGAACTCTCTGAACAGCTGAGGCACTACCACTCTCCTAGTGGCACCAGGTTTGGGGTCTCTGGCCTCAGTGTACAGGAGTCCATCCTCCCAATAGACCCTATGTGTTCCATTTTTCTTGCCCTTGGACTCTTCAGCAGCTTGCTGCCTAAGGCCTTCAAGAGAGGGACAGGTTTCTTGTCCCTTACACAGCTCCTCCCTTGAGGGTCCCCCTGGGCCTAAGAGCTCAACCTGATAAGGTTCAAGCTCCAAAGGCTCAGTTCCCTCAGAGGGCAGAACTTCTTCCTGAGAAGAGAGGTTCCCTTTCTTTTGCTGTGTTGCAGTTGGTTTCCCAACTGACTTTCCTGTTCTCTTGGTAGGCTGGGCCATTCTTCCAGACTCCAGCTCTACTTGTTCACCCTGTGCCTTGCATTGTGCTCTTGTTTTCACACACACCAGTTCAGGGATACCCAGCATTGCTGCATGGGTTTTTAGTTCTACCTCAGCCCATGCTCAGGACTCCAGGTCATTTCCAAGCAGACAGTCCACTGGGATATTTGAAGAGACCACCACCTGTTTCAGGCCATTGACCCCTCCCCATTCTAAAGTAACCATTGCCATGGGATGTACTTTTCTCTGATTGTCAGCGTTGGTGACTGTGTAAGTCTTTCCAGTCAGGTATTGGCCAGGGGAAACCAGTTTCTCTGTCACCATGGTGACACTGGCACCTGTATCCCTCAGGCCCTCTATTCTAGTCCCATTAATTAAGAGTTGCTGTCTGTATTTTTGCATGTTAGGCGGCCAGACAGCTAGTGTGGCTAAATCCACCCCACCCTCCGAAACTAGAGTAGCTTCAGTGTGGACCCTGATTTGCTCTGGGCACACTGTTGATCCCACTTGGAGACTAGCCATACCAGTGTTACCTGGATGGGAGTTTGGAGTGGAACCTTTCTTGGGACAGGCCTTGTCTCCAGTTTGGTGTCCATGCTGTTTACAGCTATGACACCAGGCCTTTTTGGGATCAAAGTTTTTACCCTTGTACCCATTGTTTTGTGAAGAGGCTCTGGGCCCACCCTCCTGTGCAGGTTTGTGGGGGCCTGTAGAAGACTCTTTACTATTTTTAGTTTTGGTTGTCTCATCACCCTTCCCCTGGGGAGTCTTTGTGACCCCTTTCTTTTGGTCACCCCCTGTTGAAGTCTTGGACACCCTTGTCTTGACCCAATGGTCCGCCTTCTTTCCCAATTCTTGGGGAGAAATTGGTCCTAGGTCTACCAGATGCTGATGCAGTTTATCATTGAAACAATTACTTAACAGGTGTTCTTTCACAAATAAATTGTACAGCCCATCATAATTACTTACACCACTGCCTTGAATCCAACCATCTAGTGTTTTCACTGAGTAGTCTACAAAGTCAACCCAGGTCTGGCTCGAGGATTTTTGAGCCCCCCTGAATCTAATCCTATACTCCTCCGTGGAGAATCCAAAGCCCTCAATCAGGGTACCCTTCATGAGGTCATAAGATTCTGCATCTTGTCCAGAGAGTGTGAGGAGTCTATCCCTACACTTTCCTGTGAACATTTCCCAAAGGAGAGCACCCCAGTGAGATCTGTTCACTTTTCTGGTTACACAAGCCCTCTCAAAAGCTGTGAACCATTTGGTGATGTCATCACCATCTTCATATTTAGTTACAATCCCTTTAGGGATTTTCAACATGTCAGGAGAATCTCTGACCCTATTTATGTTGCTGCCACCATTGATGGGTCCTAGGCCCATCTCTTGTCTTTCCCTCTCTATGGCTAGGATCTGTCTTTCCAAAGCCAATCTTTTGGCCATCCTGGCTAACTGGATGTCCTCTTCACTGGGGCTATCCTCAGTGATTTCAGAGGTGTTGGTCTCTCCTGTGAGGGAACCAGCATCTCTGACTATTATTTTTGGAGTCAGGGTTTGAGGGACCCTGTTCTCCCTAGATAGGACTGGTAGGGGGGAATTTTCCTCCAAGTCACTATCCTCTTCCTCTGAGTTGCCACCCTCAGAGGGGTTGGCCTTTTCAAACTCTGCCAAAAGCTCCTGGAGCTGTATTTTGGTAGGTTTGGGGCCCATTGTTATTTTCTTTATTTTACAGAGTGACCTTAGCTCCCTCATCTTAAGATGGAGGTAAGGTGTGGTGTCGAGTTCCACCACAGTCACATCTGTGCTAGACATTTTGCTTCTAAAAGTTGGAATACTTTTTAAGAATCTACAACTGGTTCTAGAATCTAATTCAAACTTTTACAAACTTTTAAACTCTAAAAGAAATGCTAAACAGGATCTAACACAAGGCCCTAGCAGGTCTTTTAAGAATTTAGAAAACTTTTCAAATTGCAAAAATCAATTTCTAATGACAATTTTGGAATTTGTCGTGTGATCAGGTATTGGCTGAGTAGTCCAGCAAATGCAAAGTCTTGTACCCCACCGCTGATCCACCAATGTAGGAAGTTGGCTCTGTATGTGCTATTTCAAAGTAAGGAATAGCATGCACAGAGTCCAAGGGTTCCCCTTAGAGGTAAAATAGTGGTAAAAATAGATAATACTAATGCTCTATCTTGTGGTAGTGTGGTCGAGCAGTAGGCTTATCCAAGGAGTAGTGTTAAGCATTTGTTGTACATACACATAGACAATAAATGAGGTACACACACTCAGAGACAAATCCAGCCAATAGGTTTTTGTATAGAAAAAAATATTTTCTTAGTTTATTTTAAGAACCACAGGTTCAAATTCTACATGTAATATCTCATTCGAAAGGTATTGCAGGTAAGTACTTTAGGAACTTTAAATCATAAAAATTGCATGTATACTTTTCAAGTTATTGACAAATAGCTGTTTTAAAAGTGGACACTTAGTGCAATTTTCACAGTTCCTAGGGGAGGTAAGTTTTTGTTAGTTTTACCAGGTAAGTAAGACACTTATAGGGTTCAGTTCTTGGTCCAAGGTAGCCCACCGTTGGGGGTTCAGAGCAACCCCAAAGTTACCACACCAGCAGCTCAGGGCCGGTCAGGTGCAGAGTTCAAAGTGGTGCCCAAAACACATAGGCTAGAATGGAGAGAAGGGGGTGCCCCGGTTCCGGTCTGCTTGCAGGTAAGTACCCGCGTCTTCGGAGGGCAGACCAGGGGGGTTTTGTAGGGCACCGGGGGGGACACAAGCCCACACAGAAATTTCACCCTCAGCAGCGCGGGGGCGGCCGGGTGCAGTGTAGAAACAGGCGTCGGGTTCGCAATGTTAGTCTATGAGAGATCTCGGGATCTCTTCAGCGCTGCAGGCAGGCAAGGGGGGGATTCCTCGGGGAAACCTCCACTTGGGCAAGGGAGAGGGACTCCTGGGGGTCACTTCTCCAGTGGAAGTCCGGTCCTTCAGGTCCTGGGGGCTGCGGGTGCAGGGTCTCTCCCAGGCGTCAGGACTTTGGATTCAAAGAGTCGCGGTCAGGGGAAGCCTCGGGATTCCCTCTGCAGGCGGCGCTGTGGGGGCTCAGGGGGGACAGGTTTTGGTACTCACAGTATCAGAGTAGTCCTGGGGTCCCTCCTGGGGTGTTGGATCTCCACCAGCCGAGTCGGGGTCGCCGGGTGCAGTGTTGCAAGTCTCACGCTTCTTGCGGGGAGCTTGCAGGGTTCTTTCAAAGCTGCTGGAAACAAAGTTGCAGCCTTTCTTGGAGCAGGTCCGCTGTCCTCAGGAGTTTCTTGTCTTTTCGAAGCAGGGGCAGTCCTCAGAGGATGTCGAGGTCGCTGGTCCCTTTGGAAGGCGTCGCTGGAGCAGGATCTTTGGAAGGCAGGAGACAGGCCGGTGAGTTTCTGGAGCCAAGGCAGTTGTCGTCTTCTGGTCTTCCTCTGCAGGGGTTTTCAGCTAGGCAGTCCTTCTTCTTGTAGTTGCAGGAATCTAATTTTCTAGGGTTCAGGGTAGCCCTTAAATACTAAATTTAAGGGCGTGTTTAGGTCTGGGGGGTTAGTAGCCAATGGCTACTAGCCCTGAGGGTGGGTACACCCTCTTTGGGCCTCCTCCCAAGGGGAGGGGGTCACAATCCTAACCCTATTGGGGGAATCCTCCATCTGCAAGATGGAGGATTTCTAAAAGTTAGAGTCACTTCAGCTCAGGACACCTTAGGGGCTGTCCTGACTGGCCAGTGACTCCTCCTTGTTGCTTTCTTTGTTCCCTCCAGCCTTGCCGCCAAAAGTGGGGGCCGTGGCCGGAGGGGGCGGGCAACTCCACTAAGCTGGAGTGCCCTGCTGGGCTGTGACAAAGGGGTGAGCCTTTGAGGCTCACCGCAAGGTGTTACAGCTCCTGCCTGGGGGAGGTGTTAGCATCTCCACCCAGTGCAGGCTTTGTTACTGGCCTCAGAGTGACAAAGGCACTCTCCCCATGGGGCCAGCAACATGTCTCTGGTGTGGCAGGCTGCTGGAACTAGTCAGCCTACACAGACAGTCGGTTAAGTTTCAGGGAGCACCTCTAAGGTGCCCTCTGGGGTGTATTTTGCAATAAAATGTACACTGGCATCAGTGTGCATTTATTGTGCTGAGAAGTTTGATACCAAACTTCCCAGTTTTCAGTGTAGCCATTATGGTGCTGTGGAGTTCGTGTTTGACAGACTCCCAGACCATATACTCTTATGGCTACCCTGCACTTACAATGTCTAAGGTTTTGTTTAGACACTGTAGGGGTACCATGCTCATGCACTGGTACCCTCACCTATGGTATAGTGCACCCTGCCTTAGGGCTGTAAGGCCTGCTAGAGGGGTGTCTTACCTATACTGCATAGGCAGTGAGAGGCTGGCATGGCACCCTGAGGGGAGTGCCATGTCGACTTACTCGTTTTGTCCTCACTAGCACACACAAGCTGGCAAGCAGTGTGTCTGTGCTGAGTGAGAGGTCTCCAGGGTGGCATAAGACATGCTGCAGCCCTTAGAGACCTTCCTTGGCATCAGGGCCCTTGGTACTAGAAGTACCAGTTACAAGGGACTTATCTGGATGCCAGGGTCTGCCAATTGTGGATACAAAAGTACAGGTTAGGGAAAGAACACTGGTGCTGGGGCCTGGTTAGCAGGCCTCAGCACACTTTCAATTGTAAACATAGCATCAGCAAAGGCAAAAAGTCAGGGGGCAACCATGCCAAGGAGGCATTTCCTTACAGGCAGGCTGGCAGAAACTGGTCAGCCTACACTAGAAGTCGGATTGGTATTCAGGGGGCATATCTAAGATGCCCTCTGGGTGTATGTTACAATAAATTGCACACTGGCATCAGTGTGCATTTATTGTGCTGAGAAGTTTGATACCAAACTTCCCAGTTTTCAGTGTAGCCATTATTCAACTGTGGAGTTCGTGTTTGACAAACTCCCAGACCATATACTCTTATGGCTACCCTGCACTTACAATGTCTAAGGTTTGGCTTAGACACTGTAGGGGCTTAGTGCTTATGCACATGCCCTCATCTGTGGTATAGTGCATCCTGCCTTAGGGCTATAAGGCCTGCTAGAGGGGTGACTTACCTATTCCACAGGCAGTGTGAGGTTGGCATGGCACTCTGAGGGGAGTGCCATGTCGACTTAGTCATTTTCTCCCCACCAGCACACACAAGCTGTGAGGCAGTGTGCATGTGCTGAGTGAGGGGTCCCCAGGGTGGCATACGACATGCTGCAGCCCTTAGAGACCTTCCCTGGCATCAGGCCCCTTGGTACCAGGGGTACCAGTTACAAGGGACTTATCTGAGTGCCAGGGCTGTGCCAATTGTGGAAGCAAAGGTACAGTTTAGGGAAAGAACACTGGTGCTGGGACCTGGTTAGCAGACCGCAGCACACTTTCAATCAAAACTTAGCATCAGCAAAGGCAAAAAGTTAGGGGTTAACCATGCCAAGGAGGCATTTCCTTACACCGGGGCCACGACAAGCGCCTCTGTGTGGGGGACTGAAGGACACCCATAGCTTTTTCTGTGTCTGTCCTTTTTTAGCTTTTAAAGGGTAGTGTCCACTTGAGGCCCACCAAGATGCTCCTTGTGGGAGGGAATATGAAGGACCACTTGCTGGCTTCTGGTTTGAAACCAGAGCAGTGCAGCCAAGCGTGCCTTCAGAGAAGGACAATGGTGTTAAAGATGCATGCAGCTGTGTCAGCGGCATCCAGGACACAGCAAATAGAATTATTAGAAATTGTCTGCCATTTTCAGGTGCTATGCTGGTAAGAACTTAAGGAGCTCCTCCATTTCGTCCCAGTGAGCCGGGTCATATCTGGCCAACAACGCTGGTGAGCTGGTGATACGCCAATGATTGGCTGCCTGGGCAGCAACCCTTTTGCCTGCAGCATCAATTTTCGTACTCTCCTCAGGAGGAGGAGAGTCTCCAGTGGCCTGGCTGTTAGCATGTTTTCGAGCTGTGGTAGCAACAATCTAGTTTGGGTGGGGGGGGGGGGGGGGGGGGGGGGGGGGGGCCCTGAGACCTGATTTACATAGGGTCAAAGGTCAACTCTAGGTGTAATAGTCCTAGAGCGGAAGGGCTAATTCAAGATTGTCTGCGTGATGAAGCATGACGAGGACCATTGGGAGGAAAAGAACATCCCTATGTGTAGAAGTAAGGTTATCGAAGAGGAGCATCTGTTCGATAGGGTCTCCATGTAATTCTACGTTATGAAAAGCAGCTGCTCGTGCCACTACTTATTGGTATGAAACAGTATATTCTGGTGGCGAGGGGTGTGCGGGATAGAAGTCAGGATCATTAGAGGGAATAAGGTGGGGATCATAAGTATCCCAAGGGTCTGGGTCGTACTGTGGTCCACCTAAACCCCCCAGCAAATAAAGGGGAACTCTGCACAGTATATTCTCCCTGTGTAGGTGAAGCAGGAGAATGAGGAGGGGAGGGAGAGAGAGGAGGGAGGTGAAGGGAAAGAAGGAGGCGGTGGAGAAAGAGGTGGTGGAGAAGGCCTATGAGGCGGACTAGAGGAATTGTCCTTAGTTCTGTTCTTTTGCGGTGGAGGAGTGTCCAAAACTTACTGGAAGGAAAGCTTCCTTTTCAAAAGTACAGGGGAGGATGCAATTATACTACCTGTATTCTCCCCTAAACAGGTGCTGACGAGAATTCATAGTCTTCAGTAAAGGCTCCACAGGAGAGCGGGTAGCAGAAGACTGACCAGAGTCCCTCTGTTCTGATTATCTCAACTCTGTGTGTTTCGGCACCAAAGATTTCAGTCGGTGTGATCTGGTCAGCACCCAAGTGGAGGCTGGAAGTGTTTGGCTCAGAGCTGAAGCTCAAATCAAGACAGAGATGATCTTTCGGTCTGATAAAAAGGAAGTCAAAGCAGAGGATGGTGCCTTGGTCTTGGTAGATGATTTTGGTGCTGAGGCGGGGCAGCCGAAGAAGCCTTTTGGCTCCAAACATGGCCTGGTGGCAGTAGCGGACTAGTGATCTCGAGAATGGCCCTTTAAAGAGCCTTGGGGTGAGCAGGAGGGGCCACAGTACTCACAGATTCTGTCAAAGTGATCTTGTGGCTTTCGATGTCAGACTGGACGTCGGAGTCTGAAGAGTCTTGAATGGAGAGGACTTCCTCCTGCTGCACGGGCTCCTTCAGTGCGGGTTCCTCCCAAGATGTCCGAGGTGTCATCTGGAGTCTTGTGGGCCATTTTCAATCGACATGTTTTTCGGTCCTGAAGAGTCTTCTTCAATCGGAAAGATTTGCAGGCATCACAGGTAACCTCTTGATGATCAGGGGAGAGGCAGAGATAACACATCAGATGCTGGTCGGTGTGTGGAAAATTTTCACGGCACCGAAGACAGAAGCAGGAAGGAGTCAGTTCCATCAGGCTGGCATGCACGACTGGGCAGTGTGGAATAAAGGCCCAAGTTGGGCGTAGACGCCCCGAAGGTAGCGCGGTCAGTGACCGAACCAAAAAGTCGACGCGAGTGCTAAGGTGGAAGAAGCGCAAGCGAGAACAATGCCCTTGAAAGAGGGTAAAGTAGAGGAAAGATTTCGAACTGGAGCGAGTTGTAAAAAGATGAAGCAAAGTCACACACATCCAAACCAGATGGCGGAGAGAAAACAATGTGCAAAGTCACACACATCCAAACCAGATGGAGGAGACAAAACAATCTAACAAAAGCGTCAATGCCAATGTGCAATATCACTGAGAGGAGGAGTCACTCGATCCTGTGACTTGGAACACTTATTCGAACAAAAACAACTTGCACCATTCCAGACCCATCACTAGATGGTAGGAGTATGAAGAGCATGTGTATCTACAGCCACACATGCCATCGAACACACAGTCTAGTCAACGGGAAGAGCAAATGGAAATACAGAAAGTGTGAGTTTCTGGTATGGTATGGTCTTGGCATGGCACGCTATGGCCATGGCATGGCATGGCAATCAATGAGGGGAATGCATTGTTAGGCTAACTTTCTGAAATTCTTCAAGATGTCTTTAGAAAACCAGACAGCAGTGCTGTCTGGAAGGCTGTGATCTAAAAAGTGTCAGTCTATGAAGGAAAGACACTCAAAACAACTCACAGAATCTACAATTTATGACAACATGCTGCTTGTTTGTAGCACAAGAGCCTGAAGGAGGGCCATGGTTGTACTTCCCAGAATCCCGGCTATTTCAGTAAAGATGATCTACAAGTAATATAATGTGCTCCTTGGAACAATGAAACCAATACACAGCATGAGTATGTTGGGCTGTGTTTCTTCTGAATGCACAAAAAATTTAGTCTAGAATACCCATGTACTCTAACTGAATTTTTATCTATGATATAATGAATTGTCTGTTTTGTGCTTTTATGGCTATTTCTAGCCAAATAAAGAACATTAACTGAGTCTAGATACCCATATATACACTGTTTCATGGCCTATAGCAGGCAACATATACTGAAATACACCCCTAAAGAGTGGTATGTTAGATTCAAGTAAACTTACAGCAAAGTCTGTTTTCTCCATTTCGTCGAAGAGTGCACTGGAGTTGTGATCCATGTCCATTGACTCGGAGAGACCAGTGTCCTGAGGAGAAACAGAGGCATTAGGTACTGCAAACAGGGTGGTGGGAATGGCTGCTCCTTTATATAAAGCTCAACATATTGGCTTAGGTATTTCATTTTATAATACTCCATAAGCACTGAGTGGGCCCAAACTTTATTCATAGATTGCACAAGTTTATAATACACAAAAACAAGTATTCAGTTTGGTTCAAGAGCTACTATTTCATTAGTGATACCCCTACAGTAAAAAGAGTGTCCCAAAGGCCAATTGGTCAGTATGGTCATCACCATTATCGTTCCCTTTTGTAGGCACAACTTCTTCTCCAGACTAGAAGGTAAATGTTTCTATTGGTATGTTAACCTTAGCTATGTTACATATTATTAGCACCTGCTTCTTCAAGGACAAAAGAATTTTAAGTAATGCACAAGGTTGCTATTACCAGTCTTTTCCAGTAACAGTTTCTATCCAGTTTGCCATTTCCAGCTTGTTTGGAAAAGGGATGGCCACTGAGTAAATGTCTCTAGGCTACCAAAAGCGTCTTTGTACTTGTCAGTTTGGCAGTGCGGTGACCAGAAGGCACACTGTCAAATCCTTCTACGAATTTAGGGTTTTATGACTGCCGTTTAGTGCATCAGATGTGATTCCAACAGTGACAAGTGAGATTGGGGGCCGGTGAAGCCTCTTGACGTGCTGGTGAGGTGAGCACTAGGTGAGGGGATGAGCCTGGCAGTAGAGCTGTGTATGGTCTGATCAAGCTCCAGTTTCTGAGATGGACACTAGCGCCATTACACTAAAGGAACCATCATCTTCTAACAAACATGAAGTGAACTTAATTATTCCACAATCCTAGCAAGGCCACTCCAACCTAATATATACATACACTCCCCCCCTCCCAAAACACAGCACTTAATGTGTCTCCTTCCATGTCTTCTGTTACGGTACACTGCACAGACATTACACAGAGGGAGCGGACAGACCATCTCTCCATTGGGATACAGGTAAAAACAAAAAAAGGCCTGTTCATACAATACCAATTAAAGTGTCACAATAGTCAGTCTCTCATAGCCTGGATCAAGAGGCTAGAGTTCACTTTCACTAAGAGGGGTCATCTTTAGTTACTCCCTATGACACCAGAGCCCATCTCTGACTTTAGGAAACAGGAGCAACTCCATTGGGCTTGCATGAATGCTGAACTCGTGGAGAAAAATGCTTAGGATATTACAAAAAAAATAATGGCATAAACAAGCCACACAGATGTTCTTGCCCTGATACTTTGAATTTTGGATTGTGTAGGTTTCCAGACCAGAGTGCAATTTCAAAAAAACTTAACTCTCATCAATGAGGGGGGGGAGGAGGGGGAGTAATGGAGTCGGTCTACAGGGAGTGTGTGGAATACCTCCACATGGAAGCCATCAGTGATAAACGACAGCTAACCATACAGGAAAAGGGGCAGAGGTGGACAGGAAGAGGAAACCTATTTTGAACAAAAAGGATTCCTTTCAGTAACATCATTTTCTGGTTGCTGTGTTCCTTGAGACGCTAGTGCCCACACTAGAAGCTGCCTACTATCCACTGATAGTCCTTCAAGCCCTACAAAAAGGCCCCCCTGAGAGCAAGTAGGTTACCCACTTGATGCGCTCCAGTAATAGTGACCATAGGAAAGCGGATTATTATGTGGTTTGGTTGTGAGACCTCATCACTGAATAATGACACTATCTTGATCAGGTCAAGTTAGGTTACTTTAATAAAACTCTCAGCTCAGTCCTAGGTGGCTGTGGCAAGAAGCAATCAGGCTTAATCAAAGGAACAAGTGTAAAGCATTTAGAAGTACTAAACGAGTCAATAATAAGAAAGAAGACACAAAAAAATGAACACCAATTTATAAAAATAGAGGATATTTTTTATCTTTGAATAGGCACCAGAACAACAACGATTTTTCAAAGGTAAGTATTTTTTTTTAAGCATAAAAATTGGTTGTAATCAGCTTAGCTGGTTCTCAGCCAATGGGCCAAAACAATAACCAATGATCTCTTGGGTGGGCCACTATTGGCTGGGAGTGAGTCACAGGGATCACTTTGGTCCAGAAAGACAGTTAACTGATAGGTCCAGCAGTCTCTGGGTGCTCAGTGCAATGTTCTCCTTCACTGCACTCCAGGCAAGAAGTGGTCCTGATGTTGGCAATACAGGATGCCAAGGATGCTGCAAAGATGAGGTCAATGTTCCTGGGGGCCCCCTGGAATCCATGACTGTCAAGATTGGCCTCCGACCTCAGGGCTCTATCTCCCATAATGCAGCTGAGAAGTCAAGTGTAGGTCCAGCCACTGCTTGTTTCCCAGTTACAGCAGCCTCAGCAGTTGCTTACAGGTAAGTAAATCTTTTATTTCTGGGGACCTAAGTCCGCTTCGACTTCCACTACGGGCAGTGCTTCATTTGTAAATAAAAACGTGCCATGCCCAAAGCTCTCTTTTGAAACACGCGGCTGCTGCATTTAAATGTGCGAGCTCAGAATACGGAGGCAGCGTAATCCTAAAGCCATCTCAGCCCTCTTTCATCCATTTAAAGCCACTCCCTGCCCCTTCAGCTCACTCTTGTAGCTTTCTACTTTCTCCTTTTGTGACATGTTTTCATTGTTATCTTCCTCTGTCTTTCTCATACGTGTCTTTTGCTTGCAGTAAATGCATGAGGCAGAAAAATAAGTGCTGTTCCTCAAAAATATGTGCTGGTGCCCCACACCGGAAATCACCAGCTCAAATTAAACACTGGGTACGGGTCCCACAGACTTGAGGACATCTCAGGAAGGTCAGGACCTGATCTCCCAGAAGGCACTTTGGCATTCCTGGGCACTCGAGGGGTGCAGATTTCCTTAACTTCTGGTGGCCAGAAAATTAGCCAATTATCTCTTGGTGTCTCTTTATCAGTCCTGGCACAGATGGAGCTCTCTTTCACTAGTGGGCAAAGCAGTCTCATCCTTCTTTGTGTGTTCCATGGGTGCAGTAGGTGCAGTCCAGTCTTTGGTACGGCCTCTTTGCTGGGCCCAGGGAGCAGCAGGGCAGTCCTTTTAAGGGATGCCCCTTTTAAGTCACCTTCATGTTCATGAGAAGGAAGGACTCACTAGCCAATGGGACAACAGTTTCACCTAGAAAACAGGTTCTGCAATGGGTTTATCCCCTCCAGAGGAGGGGACATTCTGTCTGTCTACACAAAGGAGCAGCCATGTAGAGGTGTGACCCTCATGTGCTTCACTGATGCACTAGTCACTGATAGGAAGCTCTTTGAAGCTGGCCATCCGTTTTCACCACCCAGTAGCCATTCAGCTGGAGGATGTCACTCCTCCTCACACCAATGGTTTCTCTTTGTTCATTATTCCTGGAAGTGCTTCACACTTCCTAGAAGTGGGCAGCCTGTTGTCTCTGGTGACCACAGCTGCCTACATTCAGGAAGGGCTGTAAGAGAAATGGGCAACAAAGTGATGACTTTCTATAGTCACATTTGCTTTAGAAATTACTTTAATTTCTACTTCAGCAATTAGTCAGATTTCATGCAACAATTAATTTGATTCCTTGGAGTACTATATTTATAGTATGCAGCTCCACAATAGCCAATGGGGCTACCAGCCTTGCCACAGTGAAAAGGTAGATTTCGAGTTTTCACTATCATGGCATGTCCAGCACACCAGGAACGTGCCCTTCTTTTGATTTTGTGGGCTACCAAGACCTTCCTTAGGGGAGAATTATAAAAAAAAAAAAGGGAGGTTTCAACTTGGCATAAGCGTTTTGCCATGTAGAGTTTGCAGGTTAAAAAAAGCTGCCCCGAGGGCTGCGATGGGAGACCTAAGGCCATGTTTTCCCTTATCACAGTAGTGATGGCACAATTAAATGCTCCAGCCCACTAGTGACATTTAACTTACAAGACCTGGGGGCCTCCGGTGCCATAGGTGAAGTAATCTGATCAAGTGTACAAAGCTTTGAGGGGATCAGAGCACATGCACTGGTTCCTGAGAAGGAGAGTCTAAAAACTGGCCGCATCAGACCACGTTTTGTGGGGGGGGGGATGGAACGGGGAGGTGGAGGGTGATCATAAAAAAGAGGCCGTTTCCTGCAGTGACCAAGTGTAGGAAGTTGGTTCTGTATGCACTATTTCAAAGTAAGGAATAGTATGCACAGAGTCCAAGGGTTCCCCTTAGAGGTAAGATAGTGGCAAAAAGAGATAATACTAATGCTCTATTTTGTGGTAGTTTGGTCGAGCAGTAGGCTTATCAAAGGAGTAGTGTTAAGCATTTGTTGTACACACACAGGCAATAAATGAGGAACACACACTCAAAGACAATTCCAGGCCAATAGGTTTTTGTATAGAAAAATATCTTTTCTTAGTTTATTTTAAGAACCACAGGTTCAAATTTTACATGTAATACTTTAAATGAAGGTTATTGCAGGTAGGTACTTTAGGAACTTTGAATAATCAAAATAGCATACACAGTTTTCATATAAATCACATATAGCTATTTTAAAACTAGACAGTGCAATTTTCACAGTTCCTGGGGGAGGTAAGTGTTTGTTAGTTTTTGCAGGTAAGTAAACCACCTACGGGGTTCAAGTTTGGGTCCAAGGTAGCCCACCGTAGGGGGTTCAGAGCAACCCCAAAGTTACCACACCAGCAGCTCAGGGCCGGTCAGGTGCAAAGTTCAAAGTGGTGCCCAAAACGCATAGGCTTCAATGGAGAGAAGAGGGTGCCCCGGTTCCAGTCTGCCAGCAGGTAAGTACCCGCGTCTTCGGAGGGCAGACCAGGGGGGTCTTGTAGGGCACCGGGGTGGACACAAGTCCACACAGAAAGTACACCCTCAGCAGCGCGGGGGCGGCCGGGTGCAGTGTGCAAACAAGCGTCGGGTTTCCAATGGATTTCAATGGGAGACCAAGGGGTCTCTTCAGCGGTGCAGGCAGGCAAGGGGGGGGCTCCTCGGGGTAGCCACCACCTGGGCAAGGGAGAGGGCCTCCTGGGGGTCACTCCTGCACTGGAGTTCCGATCCTTCAGGTCCTGGGGGCTGCGGTTGCAGGGTCTTTTCCAGGCGTCGGGATTTCAGAGTCAGGCAGTCGCGGTCAGGGGGAGCCTCGGGATTCCCTCTGCAGGCGTCGCTGTGGGGGCTCAGGGGGGACAACTTTGGTTACTCACGGTCTCGGAGTCGCCGGAGGGTCCTCCCTGAGGTGTTGGTTCTCCACCAGTCGAGTCGGGGTCGCCGGGTGCAGTGTTGCAAGTCTCACGCTTCTTGCAGGGATTGCAGGGGTCTTTAAATCTGCTCCTCTGGATACAAAGTTGCAGTCTTTGTTGAACAGAGACGCTGTTCTCTGGAGTTTCTTGGTCTCTTGGAAGCAGGGCAGTCCTCTGAGGATTCAGAGGTCGCTGGTCCCAGGAAAAGCGTCGCTGGAGCAGGTTTCTTCTGAAGGAGGGAGACAGGCCGGTAGGGCTGGGGCCAAAGCAGTTGGTGTCTTCTTCTCTGCAGGGTTTTTCAGCTCAGCAGTCCTCTTCTTCTGCAAGTTGCAGGAATCTAAATTCTTAGGTTCAGGGAAGCCCTTAAATACTAAATTTAAGGGCGTGTTTAGGTCTGGGGGGTTAGTAGCCAATGGCTACTAGCCCTGAGGGTGGGTACACCCTCTTTGTGCCTCCTCCCAAGGGGAGGTGGTCACATTCCTATCCCTATTGGGGGGGGATCCTCCATCTGCAAGATGGAGGATTCCTAAAAGTCAGAGTCACTTCAGCTCAGGTTGCCTTAGGGGCTGTCCTGACTGGCCAGTGACTCCTCCTTGTTTTTCTCATTATCTCCTCCGGCCTTGCCGCCAAAAGTGGGGCCGTGGCCGGAGGGGGCGGGCAACTCCACTAGCTGGAATGCCCTGTGGCGCTGGAACAAAGGGGGTGAGCCTTTGAGGCTCACCGCCAGGTGTTACAGCTCCTGCAAGGGGGAGGTGATAGCATCTCCACCCAGTGCAGGCTTTGTTACTAGCCACAGAGTGACAAAGGTACTCTCCCCATGTGGCCAGCAACATGTCTCGAGTGTGGCAGGCTGCTAAAACCAGTCAGCCTACACAGGTAGTTGGTTAAGGTTTCAGGGGGCACCTCTAAGGTGCCCTCTGGGGTGTATTTCACAATAAAATGTACACTGGCATCAGTGTGCATTTATTGTGCTGAGAAGTTTGATACCAAACTTCCCAGTTTTCAGTGTAGCCATTATGGTGCTGTGGAGTTCGTGTATGACAGACTCCCAGACCATATACTCTTATGGCTACCCTGCACTTACAATGTCTAAGGTTTTGCTTAGACACTGTAGGGGCATAGTGCTCATGCACTGGTGCCCTCACCTATGGTATAGTGCACCCTGCCTTAGGGCTGTAAGGCCTGTTAGAGGGGTGACTTATCTATACTGCATAGGCAGTGTGAGGTTGGCATGGCACCCTGAGGGGAGTGCCATGTCGACTTACTCGTTTTGTCCTCACCAGCACACACAAGCTGGCAAGCAGTGTGTCTGTGCTGAGTGAGGGGTCCCCAGGGTGGCATAAGCTATGCTGCAGCCCTTATAGACCTTCCCTGGCATCAGGGCCCTTGGTACCAGGGGTACCAGTTACAAGGGACTTACGTGGATGCCAGGGTGTGCCAATTGTGTAAAACAAAAGTACAGGTTAGGGAAAGAACACTGGTGCTGGGGCCTGGTTAGCAGGCCTCAGCACACTTTCAAATCAAAACATAGCATCAGCAAACCAAAAAGTCAGGGGGTAACCATGCCAAGGAGGCATTTCCTTACACCAAGGGCCACCAATGGTAACAAAAAAATGAAATACAAGTGGGTAAGCACACACTGCCCAAGGCCCGCAGGAAGCAGCCTCTAACAGTTTCCTCCAAACGATAGGAGTGTGGACAGCAATGAAGGTTGGTACTACAGCATAACAGAAAGCCGAGTGCCATGCAGGAAAGCATGCTCCCACAAGCAGTGCTGCAGGACTCCAGGAGTTCACTAGCGGCACTATACTGACCCAGTAATAACAACCTCGTACCAGCGGTATGAAATTAACACGTCCTAAAGTACCCGGGTCAGTGCTATGGAGCAGTGTAAGCTTTTCACCATCCGTGCACTATCCATGTAAACCTCAGTATCCCATCCATGGTATTCAGCTCAGTCTGCTTTGCCCCAACAGTTCCACCAGCATAAGTTCTTTTGGTAGTGCTCCGCAATATCTATAAAAGGCCTGCAGAACTGGTTTCTATAAAAAAATAAAACCAAATGAGCCATCCTTACCTCCAGCTTAATGCTGCTGTTCCCCTCTGGCTCCTTTCGGTCCTGGTCCTCTCCTGTGTCATCAAAAGGTGAGCGAGGATGTGGCGCATGAGAGTCCAGTGCCAAATCACCCCGTGAGATCAGAGTGCAAAGGTAGATGTTGTGCGAGAAAACATCATGGCGAATCAGCTCACAGAACAGCAGGACCAGGTTAAAAAACTCTACCTTCTCACTCTCACAATTCGGATCAGCTGCAACAGAGGAAGAAAGGGAATAAGGACAGGTTTGGTGTGTTTATAATAGCTCTACAGTCCTATTTCTTTAAACTTCCGAAGAGATAAAGTGAGACATTCTGAAGAAAGAGCATCTAATCGGATCCCTGGGTTGTCCTTTTTGCCTTTCTCAGTCTTGAACCAATGATACTGCTTTGAATTGATCCGCATCTCTCCAATTTTCAAGAAATGGTCACACAACCATAGAGTTTACACACAGAAAAGGCACAAACCTTGCTCAGTGGAAAAGCGCTACATTTACACATGGTTTAGGACAAACTGGACTATTGCACAACAACCAATAGAAGAGATCAGCAGGTTTGTAAGAGGGGACCTTTTTCTTACATTTGTAACTGATCCCAGCAAAAAGGAGAACCTCTAACAGTGTAGCTGGTAGGGTTCTAACTAAAGCAATAATATGACAATATTGTAAAACAAGCATTTGCAATGCAATAGGTCTCGCATTTGCCTCAGTTAGAGCTATTGGCATTGTAAATTCATAACTGGGCTTTTCTTGCCACATAAATTGGTCAACCCTGCCTCATAATTTTGTCTTTCCCTGCCACATAATTCCAGTGGCTCTGCATATAACTAAAGTACTTCCAATTACCTTCTCCCTTCAATTGCAGCCAAAAATGAAAATGTTGCCATTTAGCATCCTAATTTAAATCTGCCATGCTAATTCCAATAGAATACCACTTTCACCGCCTCGCCATCGGAGTTGCTGGCTGGCTCACACATTTCCCAGGAAAAGACACAAGATAGCCATGGAGGAGTAACGAAAGAAATAAACTAGAAGGGTCACCCAAACATATCAAGAATGTTCAGTCATAGTGTAATAAGAATGTTAAGTTGGCCTGAATCATGGTCATAATTGCAATAAGGAGAGATTAATAAAACAAATAAAATTATCATGTTAACCCAATAAAAACCTTTATCAGAAATAAACTTTTGGATTAGACTGTAATGCTCAGAATCGCCCCTAGAGAACAATGCATTTGTAAGAAACATGGTCATATATCCATATAGTTAGACCCTAGAGGGAATAACCACATGAAAAGAAAATGTCAGTAAGTAATGCACTGTAGCCATATATTTAGCCCCTAGAGGACATAGTTGTAGGAAGTTGGCTCTGTATGTGCTATTTCAAAGTAAGGAATAGCATGCACAGAGTCCAAGGGTTCCCCTTAGAGGTAAAATAGTGGTAAAAATAGATAATACTAATGCTCTATTTTGTGGTAGTGTGGTGGAGCAGTAGGCTTATCCAAGGAGTAGTGTTAAGAATTTGATGTACATACACATAGACAATAAATGAGGTACACACACTCAGAGACAAATCCAGCCAATAGGTTTTGTTATAGAAAAATATCTTTTCTTAGTTTATTTTAAGAACCACAGGTTCAAATTTAACATGTAATATCTTGTTTGAAAGGTATTGCAGGTAAGTACATTAGGAACTTTGAATCATTTCAATTGCATGTATACTTTTCCAGTTATTCACAAATAGCTACTTTAAAAGTGGACACTTAGTGCAATTTTCACAGTTCCTGGGGGAGGTAAGTTTTTGTTAGTTTTACCAGGTAAGTAAGACACTTACAGGGTTCAGTTCTTGGTCCAAGGTAGCCCACCGTTGGGGGTTCAGAGCAACCCCAAAGTTACCACACCAGCAGCTCAGGGCCGGTCAGGTGCAGAGTTCAAAGTGGTGCCCAAAACGCATAGGCTAGAATGGAGAGAAGGGGGTGCCCCGGTTCCGGTCTGCTTGCAGGTAAGTACCCGCGTCTTCGGAGGGCAGACCAGGGGGGTTTTGTAGGGCACCGGGGGGGACACAAGCCCACACAGAAATTTCACCCTCAGCGGCGCGGGGGCGGCCGGGTGCAGTGTTAGAACAAGCGTCGGGTTCGCAATGTAAGTCAATGAGAGATCAAGGGATCTCTTCCGCGCTGCAGGCAGGCAAGGGGGGGCTTCCTCGGGGAAACCTCCACTTGGGCAAGGGAGAGGGACTCCTGGGGGTCACTTCTGCAGTGAAAGTCCGGTCCTTCAGGTCCTGGGGGCTGCGGGTGCAGGGTCTTTTCCAGGCGTCGGGACTTAGGTTTCAGAGAGTCGCGGTCAGGGGAAGCCTCGGGATTCCCTCTGCAGGCGGCGCTGTAGGGGCTCAGGGGGGACAGGTTTTGGTACTCACAGTCGTAGAGTAGTCCGGGGGTCCTCCCTGAGGTGTTGGTTCTCCACCAGCCGAGTCGGGGTCGCCGGGTGCAGTGTTGCAAGTCTCACGCTTCTTGCGGGGAGTTGCAGGGTTCTTTAAAGCTGCTTCTTGAAACAAAGTTGCAGTCTTTTTGGAGCAGGTCCGCTGTCCTCGGGAGTTTCTTGTCGTCGTCGAAGCAGGGCAGTCCTCAGAGGATTCAGAGGTCGCTGGTCCCTTTGGAAGGCGTCGCTGGAGCAGAGTTCTTTGGAAGGCAGGAGACAGGCCGGTGAGTTTCTGGAGCCAAGGCAGTTGTCTTCTGGTCTTCCTCTGCAGGGGTTTTCAGCTAGGCAGTCCTTCTTGTTGTTGCAGGAATCTGATTTTCTAGGGTTCAGGGTAGCCCTTAAATACTAAATTTAAGGGCGTGTTTAGGTCTGGGGGGTTAGTAGCCAATGGCTACTAGCCCTGAGGGTGGGTACACCCTCTTTGTGCCTCCTCCCAAGGGGAGGGGGTCACAATCCTAACCCTATTGGGGGAATCCTCCATCTGCAAGATGGAGGATTTCTAAAAGTTAGAGTCACCTCAGCTCAGGACACCTTAGGGGCTGTCCTGACTGGCCAGTGACTCCTCCTTGTTGCTTTCTTTGTTCCCTCCAGCCTTGCCGCCAAAAGTGGGGGCCGTGGCCGGAGGGGGCGGGCAACTCCACTAAGCTGGAGTGCCCTGCTGGGCTGTGACAAAGGGGTGAGCCTTTGAGGCTCACCGCCAGGTGTTACAGCTCCTGCCTGGGGGAGGTGTTAGCATCTCCACCCAGTGCAGGCTTTGTTACTGGCCTCAGAGTGACAAAGGCACTCTCCCCATGGGGCCAGCAACATGTCTCTAGTGTGGCAGGCTGCTGGAACTAGTCAGCCTACACAGACAGTCGGTTAAGTTTCAGGGGGCACCTCTAAGGTGCCTTCTGGGGTGTATTTTGCAATAAAATGTACACTGGCATCAGTGTGCATTTATTGTGCTGAGAAGTTTGATACCAAACTTCCCAGTTTTCAGTGTAGCCATTATGGTGCTGTGGAGTTCGTGTTTGACAAACTCCCAGACCATATACTCTTATGGCTACCCTGCACTTACAATGTCTAAGGTTTTGTTTAGACACTGTAGGGGTACCATGCTCATGCATTGGTACCCTCACCTATGGTATAGTGCACCCTGCCTTAGGGCTGTAAGGCCTGCTAGAGGGGTGACTGACCTATACTTGCATAGGCAGTGAGAGGCTGGCATGGCACCCTGAGGGGAGTGCCATGTCGACTTACTCGTTTTGTTCTCACTAGCACACACAAGCTGGCAAGCAGTGTGTCTGTGCTGAGTGAGAGGTCTCCAGGGTGGCATAAGACATGCTGCAGCCCTTAGAGACCTTCCTTGGCATCAGGGCCCTTGGTACTAGGAGTACCAGTTACAAGGGACTTATCTGGATGCCAGGGTCTGCCAATTGTGGATACAAAAGTACAGGTTAGGGAAAGAACACTGGTGCTGGGGCCTGGTTAGCAGGCCTCAGCACACTTTCAATTGTAAACATAGCATCAGCAAAGGCAAAAAGTCAGGGGGCAACCATGCCAAGGAGGCATTTCCTTACACAACCCCCCCCAAACGAAAGAGGATGAGACTAACCTTTCCCAAGAGAGTCTTCATTTTCTAAGTGGAAGAACCTGGAAAGGCCATCTGCATTGGCATGGGCAGTCCCAGGTCTGTGTTCCACTATAAAGTCCATTCCATGTAGGGAGATGGACCACCTCAACAGTTTAGGATTTTCACCTTTCATTTGCATCAGCCATTTGAGAGGTCTGTGGTCAGTTTGAACTAGGAAGTGAGTCCCAAAGAGGTATGGTCTCAGCTTCTTCAGGGACCAAACCACAGCAAAGGCCTCCCTCTCAATGGCACTCCAACGCTGCTCCCTGGGGAGTAACCTCCTGCTAATGAAAGCAACAGGCTGGTCAAGGCCATCATCATTTGTTTGGGACAAAACTGCCCCTATCCCATGTTCAGAGGCATCTGTCTGCACAATGAACTGCTTAGAATAATCTGGAGCTTTTAGAACTGGTGCTGAGCACATTGCTTGTTTCAGGGTGTCAAAGGCCTGTTGGCATTCCACAGTCCAGTTCACTTTCTTGGGCATTTTCTTGGAGGTGAGTTCAGTGAGGGCTGTCACAATGGATCCATATCCCTTCACAAACCTCCTGTAATACCCAGTCAAGCCAAGGAATGCCCTGACTTGAGTCTGGGTTTTTGGAGCTACCCAGTCCAGAATAGTCTGGATCTTGGGTTGGAGTGGCTGAACTTGGCCTCCACCTACAAGGTGGCCCAAGTAAACCACAGTTCCCTGCCCTATCTGGCATTTGGATGCCTTGATAGAGAGGCATGCAGATTGCAGAGCCTTCAAAACCTTCTTCAGGTGGACCAGGTGATCCTGCCAGGTGGAGCTAAAGACAGCAATATCATCAAGATAAGCTGTGCTAAAGGACTCCAAACCAGCAAGGACTTGATTCACCAACCTTTGGAAGGTGGCAGGGGCATTCTTTAAACCAAAGGGCATAACAGTAAACTGATAATGCCCATCAGGTGTGGAGAATGCTGTTTTCTCTTTTGTTCCAGGTGCCATTTTTATTTGCCAGTACCCTGCTGTCAAGTCAAAGGTACTTACGAATTTGGCAGCACCTAATTTGTCTATGAGCTCATCAGCTCTAGGAATTGGATGAGCATCTGTCTTGGTGACAGAGTTGAGCCCTCTGTAGTCCACACAAAACCTCATCTCTTTCTTTCCATCTTTGGTGTGAGGTTTGGGGACTAAGACCACTGGGCTAGCCCAGGGGCTGTCAGAGCGCTCAATTACTCCCAATTCCAGCATCTTGTGGACTTCCACCTTGATGCTTTCCTTAACATGGTCAGACTGTCTAAAAATTTTGTTTTTGACAGGCATGCTGTCTCCTGTGTCCACATCATGGGTACACAGGTGTGTCTGACCAGGGGTTAGGGAGAAGAGTTCAGGAAACTGTTGTAGGACTCTCCTACAATCAGCTTGCTGTTGGCCAGAGAGGGTGTCTGAGTAGATCACTCCACCTACTGAGCCATCTTTTGGGTCTGATGACAGAAGATCAGGGAGAGGTTCACTCTCTGTCTCCTGATCCTCATCTGTTACCATCAACAGATTCACATCAGCCCTGTCATGGAAGAGCTTAAGGCGGTTCACATGGATCACCCTCTTGGGGCTCCTGCTTGTGCCCAGGTCCACCAGGTAGGTGACCTGACTCTTCCTTTCTAGCACTGGGTAAGGGCCACTCCATTTGTCCTGAAGTGCCCTGGGAGCCACAGGCTCCAGAACCCAGACTTTCTGCCCTGGTTGGAACTCAACCATTGCAGCCTTTTGGTCATACCAAAACTTCTGGAGCTGTTGGCTGGCCTCAAGGTTTTTGCTTGCCTTTTCCATGTACTCTGCCATTCTAGAGCGAAGGCCAAGTACATAGTCCACTATGTCTTGTTTAGGTTCATGAAGAGGTCTCTCCCAGCCTTCTTTAACAAGAGCAAGTGGTCCCCTTACAGGGTGACCAAACAGAAGTTCAAAGGGTGAGAATCCTACTCCCTTCTGTGGCACCTCTCTGTAAGCGAAAAGCAGACATGGCAAGAGGACATCCCATCTCCTTTTGAGTTTTTCTGGGAGCCCCATGATCATGCCTTTTAATGTCTTGTTGAATCTCTCAACTAAGCCATTAGTTTGTGGATGGTATGGTGTAGTGAATTTGTAAGTCACTCCACACTCATTCCACATGTGTTTTAGGTATGCTGACATGAAGTTGGTACCTCTGTCAGACACCACCTCCTTAGGGAAACCCACTCTGGTAAAGATACCAATGAGGGCCTTGGCTACTGCAGGGGCAGTAGTCGACCTAAGGCGAATAGCTTCAGGATACCTAGTAGCATGATCCACTACTACTAGGATGTACATATTTCCTGAGGCTGTGGGAGGTTCCAGTGGACCAACTATGTCCACACCCACTCTTTCAAAGGGGACCCCCACCACTGGAAGTGGAATGAGGGGGGCCTTTGGGTGCCCACCTGTCTTACCACTGGATTGACAGGTGGGGCAGGAGAGGCAAAACTCCTTAACCTTCTGGGACATATTGGGCCAGTAGAAGTGGTTGACTAACCTCTCCCACGTCTTGGTTTGTCCCAAATGCCCAGCAAGGGGAATATCATGGGCTAAGGTCAGAATAAACTCTCTGAACGACTGGGGCACTACCACTCTCCTAGTGGCACCAGGTTTGGGGTCTCTGGCCTCAGTGTACAGGAGTCCATCTTCCCAATAGACCCTATGTGTTCCATTTTTCTTGCCCTTTGTAAGGAAATGCCTCCTTGGCATGGTTGCCCCCTGACTTTTTGCCTTTGCTGATGCTATGTTTACAATTGAAAGTGTGCTGAGGCCTGCTAACCAGGCCCCAGCACCAGTGTTCTTTCCCTAACCTGTACTTTTGTATCCACAATTGGCAGACCCTGGCATCCAGATAAGTCCCTTGTAACTGGTACTTCTAGTACCAAGGGCCCTGATGCCAAGGAAGGTCTCTAAGGGCTGCAGCATGTCTTATGCCACCCTGGAGACCTCTCACTCAGCACAGACACACTGCTTGCCAGCTTGTGTGTGCTAGTGAGAACAAAACGAGTAAGTCGACATGGCACTCCCCTCAGGGTGCCATGCCAGCCTCTCACTGCCTATGCAGTATAGGTAAGACACCCCTCTAGCAGGCCTTACAGCCCTAAGGCAGGGTGCACTATACCATAGGTGAGGGTACCAGTGCATGAGCATGGTACCCCTACAGTGTCTAAACAAAACCTTAGACATTGTAAGTGCAGGGTAGCCATAAGAGTATATGGTCTGGGAGTCTGTCAAACACGAACTCCACAGCACCATAATGGCTACACTGAAAACTGGGAAGTTTGGTATCAAACTTCTCAGCACAATAAATGCACACTGATGCCAGTGTACATTTTATTGCAAAATACACCCCAGAGGGCACCTTAGAGGTGCCCCCTGAAACTTAACCGACTGTCTGTGTAGGCTGACTAGTTCCAGCAGCCTGCCACACCAGAGACATGTTGCTGGCCCCATGGGGAGAGTGCCTTTGTCACTCTGAGGCCAGTAACAAAGCCTGCACTGGGTGGAGATGCTAACACCTCCCCCAGGCAGGAGCTGTGACACCTGGCGGTGAGCCTCAAAGGCTCACCCCTTTGTCACAGCCCAGCAGGGCACTCCAGCTTAGTGGAGTTGCCCGCCCCCTCCGGCCACGGCCCCCACTTTTGGCGGCAAGGCTGGAGGGAACAAAGAAAGCAACAAGGAGGAGTCACTGGCCAGTCAGGACAGCCCCTAAGGTGTCCTGAGCTGAGGTGACTCTAACTTTTAGAAATCCTCCATCTTGCAGATGGAGGATTCCCCCAATAGGGTTAGGATTGTGACCCCCTCCCCTTGGGAGGAGGCACAAAGAGGGTGTACCCACCCTCAGGGCTAGTAGCCATTGGCTACTAACCCCCCAGACCTAAACACGCCCTTAAATTTAGTATTTAAGGGCTACCCTGAACCCTAGAAAATTAGATTCCTGCAAACTACAAGAAGAAGGACTGCCTAGCTGAAAACCCCTGCAGAGGAAGACCAGAAGACGACAACTGCCTTGGCTCCAGAAACTCACCGGCCTGTCTCCTGCCTTCCAAAGATCCTGCTCCAGCGACGCCTTCCAAAGGGACCAGCGACCTCGACATCCTCTGAGGACTGCCCCTGCTTCGAAAAGACAAGAAACTCCCGAGGACAGCGGACCTGCTCCAAGAAAGGCTGCAACTTTGTTTCCAGCAGCCTTGAAAGAACCCTGCAAGCTCCCCGCAAGAAGCGTGAGACTTGCAACACTGCACCCGGCGACCCCGACTCGGCTGGTGGAGATCCAACACCTCAGGAGGGACCCCAGGACTACTCTGATACTGTGAGTACCAAAACCTGTCCCCCCTGAGCCCCCACAGCGCCGCCTGCAGAGGGAATCCCGAGGCTTCCCCTGACCGCGACTCTTTGAATCCAAAGTCCCGACGCCTGGGAGAGACCCTGCACCCGCAGCCCCCAGGACCTGAAGGACCGGACTTTCACTGGAGAAGTGACCCCCAGGAGTCCCTCTCCCTTGCCCAAGTGGAGGTTTCCCCGAGGAATCCCCCCCTTGCCTGCCTGCAGCGCTGAAGAGATCCCGAGATCTCTCATAGACTAACATTGCGAACCCGACGCCTGTTTCTACACTGCACCCGGCCGCCCCCGTGCTGCTGAGGGTGAAATTTCTGTGTGGGCTTGTGTCCCCCCCGGTGCCCTACAAAACCCCCCTGGTCTGCCCTCCGAAGACGCGGGTACTTACCTGCAAGCAGACCGGAACCGGGGCACCCCCTTCTCTCCATTCTAGCCTATGTGTTTTGGGCACCACTTTGAACTCTGCACCTGACCGGCCCTGAGCTGCTGGTGTGGTGACTTTGGGGTTGCTCTGAACCCCCAACGGTGGGCTACCTTGGACCAAGAACTGAACCCTGTAAGTGTCTAACTTACCTGGAAAAACTAACAAAAACTTACCTCCCCTAGGAACTGTGAAAATTGCACTAAGTGTCCACTTTTAAAACAGCTATTTGTCAATAACTTGAAAAGTATACATGCAATTTTTATGATTTAAAGTTCCTAAAGTACTTACCTGCAATACCTTTCGAATGAGATATTACATGTAGAATTTGAACCTGTGGTTCCTAAAATAAACTAAGAAAATATATTTTTCTATACAAAAACCTATTGGCTGGATTTGACTCTGAGTGTGTGTACCTCATTTATTGTCTATGTGTATGTACAACAAATGCTTAACACTACTCCTTGGATAAGCCTACTGCTCGACCACACTACCACAAAATAGAGCATTAGTATTATCTATTTTTACCACTATTTTACCTCTAAGGGGAACCCTTGGACTCTGTGCATGCTATTCCTTACTTTGAAATAGCACATACAGAGCCAACTTCCTACACCCTTGGACTCTTCAGCAGCTTGCTGCCTAAGGCCTTCAAGAGAGGGACAGGTTTCTTGTCCCTTACACAGCTCCTCCCTTGAGGGTCCCCCTGGGCCTAAGAGCTCAACCTGATAAGGTTCAAGCTCCAAAGGCTCAGTTCCCTCAGAGGGCAGAACTTCTTCCTGAGAAGAGAGGTTCTCTTTTTCTGACTGTGTTGCAGTTGGTTTCCCAACTGACTTTCCTTTTTTCTTGGTAGGCTGGGCCTTTCTTCCAGACTCCAGCTCTACTTTTTCACCCTGTGCCTTGCATTGTGCTCTTGTTTTAACACACACCAGTTCAGGGATACCCAGCATGGCTGCATGGGTTTTTAGTTCTACCTCAGCCCATGCTGAGGACTCCAGGTCATTTCCAAGCAGACTGTCTACTGGGATGTTTGAGGAGACCACCACCTGTTTCAGGCCATTGACCCCTCCCCATTCTAAAGTTACCATTGCCATGGGATGTGCTTTAGTCTGATTGTCAGCGTTGGTGACTGTATACGTTTTTCCAGTCAGGTATTGGCCAGGGGAAACCAGTTTCTCTGTCACCATGGTGACACTGGCACCTGTATCCCTCAGGCCCTCTACACTTGTCCCATTAATAAAGAGCTGCTGCCTGTATTTTTGCATGTTAGGCGGCCAGGCAGCTAGTGTGGCTAAATCCACCCCACCCTCAGAGACTAGAGTAGCTTCAGTGTGGACCCTGATTTGCTCTGGGCACACTGTTGATCCCACTTGGAGACTAGCCATTCCAGTGTTACCTGGATTGGAGTTTGGAGTGGAACCTTTCTTGGGACAGGCCTTGTCTCCAGTTTGGTGTCCAGACTGACTACAGTTTCGACACCAGGCCTTTTTGAGATCAAAGTTTTTACCCTTGTACCCAGGATTGTTTTGTGAAGAGGCTCTGGGCCCACCCTCCTGTGCAGGTTTTTGGGGGCCTGTAGAAGACTCTTTACTATTTTTATTTTTGGCTGTCTCACCACCTTTCCCCTGGGGAGGTTTTGTGACCCCTTTCTTTTGGTCACCCCCTGTGGAAGTTTTGGACACCCTTGTCTTGACCCAATGGTCCGCCTTCTTTCCCAATTCTTGGGGAGAAATTGGTCCTAGGTCTACCAGATGCTGATGCAGTTTATCATTGAAACAATTACTTAACAGGTGTTCTTTCACAAATAAATTGTACAGCCCATCATAATTACTTACACCACTGCCTTGAATCCAACCATCTAGTGTTTTTACTGAGTAGTCTACAAAGTCAACCCAGGTCTGGCTCGAGGATTTTTGAGCCCCCCTGAATCTAATCCTATACTCCTCAGTGGAGAATCCAAAGCCCTCAATCAGGGTACCCTTCATGAGGTCATAAGATTCTGCATCTTTTCCAGAGAGTGTGAGGAGTCTATCCCTACACTTTCCTGTGAACATTTCCCAAAGGAGAGCACCCCAGTGAGATCTGTTCACTTTTCTGGTTACACAAGCCCTCTCAAAAGCTGTGAACCATTTGGTGATGTCATCACCATCTTCATATTTAGTTACAATCCCTTTAGGGATTTTCAACATGTCAGGAGAATCTCTGACCCTATTTATGTTGCTGCCACCATTGATGGGTCCTAGGCCCATCTCTTGTCTTTCCCTCTCTATGGCTAGGATCTGTCTTTCCAAAGCCAATCTTTTGGCCATCCTGGCTAACTGGATGTCCTCTTCACTGGGGCTATCCTCAGTGATTTCAGAGGTGTTGGTCTCTCCTGTGAGGGAACCAGCATCTCTGACTATTATTTTTGGAGTCAGGGTTTGAGGGACCCTGTTCTCCCTAGATAGGACTGGTAGGGGGGAATTTTCCTCCTGGTCACTATCCTCTTCCTCTGAGTTGCCACCCTCAGAGGGGTTGGCCTTTTCAAACTCTGCCAAAAGCTCCTGGAGCTGTATTTTGGTAGGTTTGGGGCCCATTGTTATTTTCTTTATTTTACAGAGTGACCTTAGCTCCCTCATCTTAAGATGGAGGTAAGGTGTGGTGTCGAGTTCCACCACAGTCACATCTGTGCTAGACATTTTGCTTCTAAAAGTTGGAATACTTTTTAAGAATCTAAAAACTAGTTCTAGAATCTAATTCAAACTTTTACCTAACTTTTAAACTCTAAAAGAAAATGCTAACAGGGACTAACACAAGGCCCTAGCAGGACTTTTAAGAATTTAGAAAACTTTTCAAATTGCAAAAATCAATTTCTAATGACAATTTTGGAATTTGTCGTGTGATCAGGTATTGGCTGAGTAGTCCAGCAAATGCAAAGTCTTGTACCCCACCGCTGATCCACCAATGTAGGAAGTTGGCTCTGTATGTGCTATTTCAAAGTAAGGAATAGCATGCACAGAGTCCAAGGGTTCCCCTTAGAGGTAAAATAGTGGTAAAAATAGATAATACTAATGCTCTATTTTGTGGTAGTGTGGTCGAGCAGTAGGCTTATCCAAGGAGTAGTGTTAAGCATTTGTTGTACATACACATAGACAATAAATGAGGTACACACACTCAGAGACAAATCCAGCCAATAGGTTTTTGTATAGAAAAATATCTTTTCTTAGTTTATTTTAAGAACCACAGGTTCAAATTCTACATGTAATATCTCATTCGAAAGGTATTGCAGGTAAGTACTTTAGGAACTTTAAATCATAAAAATTGCATGTATACTTTTCAAGTTATTGACAAATAGCTGTTTTAAAAGTGGACACTTAGTGCAATTTTCACAGTTCCTAGGGGAGGTAAGTATTTGTTAGGTTAACCAGGTAAGTAGGACACTTACAGGGCTTAGTTCTTGGTCCAAAGTAGCCCACCGTTGGGGGTTCAGAGCAACCCCAAAGTTACCACACCAGCAGCTCAGGGCCGGTCAGGTGCAGAGTTCAAAGTGGTGCCCAAAACACATAGGCTTCAATGGAGAAGGGGGTGCCCCGGTTCCAGTCTGCCAGCAGGTAAGTACCCGCGTCTTCGGAGGGCAGACCAGGGGGGTTTTGTAGGGCACCGGGGGGGACACAAGCCCACACAGAAATTTCACCCTCAGCAGCGCGGGGGCGGCCGGGTGCAGTGTAGAAACAAGCGTCGGGTTCGCAATGTTAGTCTATGAGAGATCTCGGGATCTCTTCAGCGCTGCAGGCAGGCAAGGGGGGGGTTCCTCGGGGAAACCTCCACTTGGGCAAGGGAGAGGGACTCCTGGGGGTCACTTCTGCAGTGAAAGTCCGGTCCTTCAGGTCCTGGGGGCTGCGGGTGCAGGGTCTCTCCCAGGCGTCGGGACTTAGGATTCAAAGAGTCGCGGTCAGGGGAAGCCTCGGGATTCCCTCTGCAGGCGGCGCTGTGGGGGCTCCGGGGGGACAGGTTTTGGTACTCACAGTATCAGAGTAGTCCTGGGGTCCTTCCTGAGGTGTTGGATCTCCACCAGCCGAGTCGGGGTCGCCGGGTGCAGTGTTGCAAGTCTCACGCTTCTTGCGGGGAGCTTGAAGGGTTCTTTCAAGGCTGCTGGAAACAAAGTTGCAGCCTTTCTTGGAGCAGGTCCGCTGTCCTCTGGAGTTTCTTGTCTTTTCGAAGCAGGGGCAGTCCTCAGAGGATGTCGGGGTCGCTGGTCCCTTTGGAAGGCGTCGCTGGAGCAGGATCTTTGGAAGGCAGGAGACAGGCCGGTGAGTTTCTGGAGCCAAGGCAGTTGTCGTCTTCTGGTCTTCCTCTGCAGGGGTTTTCAGCTAGGCAGTCCTTCTTCTTGTAGTTTGCAGGAATCTCATTTTCTAGGGTTCAGGGTAGCCCTTAAATACTAAATTTAAGGGCGTGTTTAGGTCTGGGGGGTTAGTAGCCAATGGCTACTAGCCCTGAGGGTGGGTACACCCTCTTAGTGCCTCCTCCCAAGGGGAGGGGGTCACAATCCTAACCCTATTGGGGGAATCCTCCATCTGCAAGATGGAGGATTTCTAAAAGTCAGAGTCACCTCAGCTCAGGACACCTTAGGGGCTGTCCTGACTGGCCAGTGACTCCTCCTTGTTGCTTTCTTTGTTCCCTCCAGCCTTGCCGCCAAAATTGGGGGCCGTGGCCGGAGGGGGCGGGCAACTCCACTAAGCTGGAGTGCCCTGCTGGGCTGTGACAAAGGGGTGAGCCTTTGAAGCTCACCGCCAGGTGTCACAGCTCCTGCCTGGGGGAGGTGTTAGCATCTCCACCCAGTGCAGGCTTTGTTACTGGCCTCAGAGTGACAAAGGCACTCTCCCCATGGGGCCAGCAACATGTCTCTGGTGTGGCAGGCTGCTGGAACTAGTCAGCCTACACAGACAGTCGGTTAAGTTTCAGGGGGCACCTCTAAGGTGCCCTCTGGGGTGTATTTTGCAATAAAATGTACACTGGCATCAGTGTGCATTTATTGTGCTGAGAAGTTTGATACCAAACTTCCCAGTTTTCAGTGTAGCCATTATGGTGCTGTGGAGTTCGTGTTTGACAGACTCCCAGACCATATACTCTTATGGCTACCCTGCACTTACAATGTCTAAGGTTTTGTTTAGACACTGTAGGGGTACCATGCTCATGCACTGGTACCCTCACCTATGGTATAGTGCACCCTGCCTTAGGGCTGTAAGGCCTGCTAGAGGGGTGACTGACCTATACTTGCATAGGCAGTGAGAGGCTGGCATGGCACCCTGAGGGGAGTGCCATGTCGACTTACTCGTTTTGTTCTCACTAGCACACACAAGCTGGCAAGCAGGGTGTCTGTGCTGAGTGAGAGGTCTCCAGGGTGGCATAAGACATGCTGCAGCCCTTAGAGACCTTCCTTGGCATCAGGGCCCTTGGTACTAGAAGTACCAGTTACAAGGGACTTATCTGGATGCCAGGGTCTGCCAATTGTGGATACAAAAGTACAGGTTAGGGAAAGAACACTGGTGCTGGGGCCTGGTTAGCAGGCCTCAGCACACTTTCAATTGTAAACATAGCATCAGCAAAGGCAACAAGTCAGGGGGCAACCATGCCAAGGAGGCATTTCCTTACACCTGGTAAAACTAACAAAAACTTACCTCCCCCAGGAACTGTGAAAATTGCACTAAGTGTCCACTTTTAAAATAGCTATTTGTGAATAACTTGAAAAGTATACATGCAATTGAAATGATTCAAAGTTCCTAATGTACTTACCTGCAATACCTTTCAAACAAGATATTACATGTTAAATTTGAACCTGTGGTTCATAAAATAAACTAAGAAAAGATATTTTTCTAAAACAAAACCTATTGGCTGGATTTGTCTCTGAGTGTGTGTACCTCATTTATTGTCTATGTGTATGTACAACAAATGCTTAACACTACTCCTTGGATAAGCCTACTGCTCGACCACACTACCACAAAATAGAGCATTAGTATTATCTCTTTTTACCTCTAAGGGGAACCCTTGGACTCTGTGCATGCTATTCCTTACTTTGAAATAGCACATACAGAGCCAACTTCCTACATTGGTGGATCAGCGGTGGGGTACAAGACTTTGCATTTGCTGGACTACTCAGCCAATACCTGATCACACGACAAAATTCCCAAAATTGTCATTAGAAATTGTTTTTGCAATTTGAACTATTTTTTTCTAAATTCTTAAAAGACCTGCTAGGGCCTTGTGTTAGATCCTGTTTAGCATTTCTTTTAGAGTTTAAAAGTTTGTGAAAGTTTGAATTAGAACCTAGAACTAGTTTTAGTTTCTTAAAAAGTATTCCAACTTTTAGAAGCATAATGTCTAATACAGATGTGAATGTGGTGGAACTCGACACCACACCTTACCTCCATCTACAGATGAGAGAGCTAAGGTCACTCTGTAAACTAAAGAAAATAGCAATGGGCTCCAGACCTCCCAAACTACAGCTCCAGGAGCTGTTGGCAGAGTTTGAAAGAGCCAACCCCTCTGAGGATGGCAACACAGAGGATGAAGATAGTGACTTGGAGGAAAATTCCCCCCTACCAGTCCTATTTAGGGAGAACAGGGCCTCTCAAGCCCTGTCTCCAAACATAATAGTCGGAGATGCTGTTCCCCTCACAGGAGGGACCAACATCTCTGAAATCACTGAGGATAACTCCAGTGAAGAGGACATCCAGTTAGCCAGGATGGCCAAAAGATTGGCTTTGGAAAGACAGATCCTAGCCATAGAAAGGGAAAGAAAAGAGATGGGCCTAGGACCCATCAATGGTGGCAGCAACATAACTAGGGTCAGAGATTCTCCTGACATGTTGAAAATCCCCAAAGGGATTGTAACTAAATATGAAGATGGTGATGACATCACCAAATGGTTCACAGCTTTTGAGAGGGCTTGTGTAACCAGAAAAGTGAACAAATCTCACTGGGGTGCTCTCCTTTGGGAAATGTTCACAGGAAAGTGTAGGGATAGACTCCTCACACTCTCTAAAAAAGATGCAGAATCTTATGACCTCATGAAGGGTACCCTGATTGAGGGCTTTGGATTCTCCACTGAGGAGTATAGAATTAGATTCAGGGGGGCTCAAAAATCCTCGAGCCAGACCTGGGTTGATTATGTTGACTACTCAGTGAAAACACTGGATGGTTGGGTAACTGGAAATGAAGTGCATGACTATGTTGGGCTTTATAATTTGTTTATGAAAGAACACATTTTAAGAAACTGCTTCAATGAAAAGTTGCATCAGTATCTGGTAGACCTAGGTCCAATTTCTCCCCAAGAATTGGGAAAGAAGGCAGACCACTGGGTCAAGACTAGGGTAACCAAAACTTCCACTGGGGGTGACCAAAAGAAAGGGGTTACAAAGCCTCCCCAGGAGAAAGTGGGTGACACTAGAAACAAAGAAAAAGAGTCCTCTGTAGGCCCCCAAAAACCAGACCAGGTGGGTGGGCCCCGAGACACAACCCAAAACAAAGGTGGGTACCAGGGTAAGAGCTGGGATGCCACTAAGGCATGGTGCCATAACTGTAAACAGACATGGCACCACACCAAGGACACTTCTTGTCCCAAAAACAAACCCCCTAGCAAAATCCCAGGGGTGACCAGTGTAGCCATTAGGGATGACTCCTCAGATGAGGAGGTCTTCATAGCCTTCAACTGGAAAAAGGGTCCAACAGGTGAGTTGGAGATTCCAGAGGGAAGTAGACACTTCCACCACCTACTGGTGAATGGAATCCCAGCCACTGCCCTGAGAGACACTTGTGCCAGTCACACTATTGTGCATGACAGGCTGGTGTTCTCAAACCAATACATCCCAGGTGAGATGGCCAGAGTAAGAGTTAGCCCAGACAGGGTCACTAATAGGCCTGTGGCTTTTGTGCCCATAGAAGTGGGTGGAACTTTTAGCTGGAGAAGGGTGGTAGTCAGTACAGACCTCCCCCTTGATTGTCTCCTTGGAAATGACTACCCAGAGGTTAGTCAGAGCCTAAGAGAAGAAGTGGTCCAGGGCCAGTCCTCTCCCAAGGATTCTGGAGGTGCTACCCCTGCAGTAAATGCAAGTAAGCCCCAGAAGAAAAAGAAAAGAAAACAGAGTAGGAAGGGTGGACAACCTTTAGCCAAGGTTCCAGCAAGCCAGGGAGATTCTGCTCCAGTAGGGGAGAACTCCAAAAATGGCCCTGTTAAAGTCCAACCTGACCCACAAGAAGTCCTGGCTAGTCAGGCAACTGTTAAACCTGAGTGGGTGGCTCCTCAGCTAACAGAAGAAAGAGTGGAAGAAGGGTGTTTACTACAAGATGTGGTAACCCCCCACTCTAATACAGCAGACAGGCACCCTGAACCCAAAGAAGCCTGTAACTTAGCCCCTTCCCTTGTAGGTGAAGAGCTAAAGGTGTGGTTCTGGGCACTGATAGCTGTCAGTGGCCTCTGCTGGGTGTTAGCCTTTATGGCTGCACTATCCTTGGCATGGTGGTCTGACCCCATGCCAAATAGCAAGTTAGGCCCCCTGACCCTGTTGGTCATGGTGGGGTTACTCCAGCTCTGGGTAACCTCTTTGGGTAAGCTAGGGGTGACCCTGGCTAAGATAAGATTAGCAGAGGTGGATACCTCTAACCCCAAAATAGAGAGAATGGGTGAAGACATAAAAAGCACAGACAAGAGGCAGTTCAGACCAGGTCCTATCACTGTGGAAGTGGGTCAGCTCCCCAGAGGGAATGACCTGAACAGGAGGATGTAAGGCAGAGTAGGCCCTGCAACAAACCAGCCTATTTCCTCTACTCTTCCTCGCCTGACAGACTAGGAAGACTCTCCCAGCTTTGGCTGAGTCTCCTGGCCTGTGGGCTGGGGGGGGCTTGTGTAAAGAAATGGCTCCCTGTTGCAGTTACCCCCCATTTTTTGCCTGATACTGATGCTGACTTGACTGAGAAGTGTGCTGGGACCCTGCTAACCAGGCCCCAGCACCAGTGTTCTTTCACCTGAAATGTACCATTGTTTCCACAATTGGCACAACCCTGGCACCTAGGTAAGTCCCTTGTAACTGGTACCCCTGGTACCAAGGGCCCTGATGCCAGGGAAGGTCTCTAAGGGCTGCAGCATGTCTTATGCCACCCTAGGGACCCCTCACTCAGCACAGACACACTGCTTGCCAGCTTGTGTGTGCTGATGGGGAGAAAATGACTAAGTCGACATGGCACTCCCCTCAGGGTGCCATGCCAACCTCCCACTGCCTGTGGCATAGGTAAGTCACCCCTCTAGTAGGCCTTACAGCCCTAAGGCAGGGTGCACTATACCACAGGTGAGGGCATAGGTGCATGAGCACTATGCCCCTACAGTGTCTAAGCAAAACCTTAGACATTGTAAGTGCAGGGTAGCCATAAGAGTATATGGGCTGGGAGTCTGTCAAAAACGAACTCCACAGCTCCATAATGGCTACACTGAATACTGGGAAGTTTAGTATCAAACTTCTCAGAATAATAAACCCACACTGATGCCAGTGTTGGATTTATTAAAAAATGCACACAGAGGGCATCTTAGAGATACCCCCTGTATTTTACCCAATTGTTCAGTGCAGGACTGACTGGTCTGTGCCAGCCTGCTGCTGAGAGACGAGTGTCTGACCTCATGCGGTGAGAGCCTTTGTGCTCTCTGAGGACAGAAACAAAGCCTGCTCTGGGTGGAGGTGCTTCACACCTCCCCCCTGCAGGAACTGTAACACCTAGCAGTGAGCTTCAAAGGCTCAAGCTTCGTGTTACAATGCCCCAGGGCACTCCAGCTAGTGGAGATGCCCGCCTCCTGGACCCAGCCCCCACTTTTGGCGGCAAGTCCAGGAGAGATAATGAGAAAAACAAGGAGGAGTCACTGGCCAGTCAGGACAGCCCCTAAGGTGTCCTGAGCTGAGGTGCCTCTGACTTTTAGAAATCCTCCATCTTGAAGAAGGAGGATTCCCCCAATAGGGATAGGAATGTGACCCCCTCCCCTTGGGAGGAGGCACAAAGAGGGTGTACCCACCCTCAGGGCTAGTAGCCATTGGCTACTAACCCCCCAGACCTAAACACGCCCTTAAATTTAGTATTTAAGGGCTTCCCTGAACCTAAGAATTTAGATTCCTGCAACTACAAGAAGAAGGACTGCCTAGCTGAAAAACCCCTGCAGAGGAAGACCAGAAGACAACAACTGCCTTGGCTCCAGAAACTCACCGGCCTGTCTCCTGCCTTCCAAAGAACTCTGCTCCAGCGACGCCTTCCAAAGGGACCAGCGACCTCTGAATCCTCTGAGGACTGCCCTGCTTCGACGACGACAAGAAACTCCCGAGGACAGCGGACCTGCTCCAAAAAGACTGCAACTTTATCCAAAGGAGCAGCTTTAAAGAACCCTGCAATCTCCCCGCAAGAGGCGTGAGACTTGCAACACTGCACCCGGCGACCCCGACTCGGCTGGTGGAGAACCAACACCTCAGGGAGGACCCCCGGACTACTCTACGACTGTGAGTACCAAAACCTGTCCCCCCTGAGCCCCCACGGCGCCGCCTGCAGAGGGAATCCCGAGGCTTCCCCTGACCGCGACTCTCTGAAACCTAAGTCCCGACGCCTGGAAAAGAACCTGCACCCGCAGCCCCCAGGACCTGAAGGACCGGACTTTCACTGCAGAAGTGACCCCCAGGAGTCCCTCTCCCTTGCCCAAGTGGAGGTTTCCCCGAGGAAGCCCCCCCTTGCCTGCCTGCAGCGCTGAAGAGATCCCTTGATCTCTCATTGACTTCCATTACGAACCCGACGCTTGTTCGAACACTGCACCCGGCCGCCCCCGCGCCGCTGAGGGTGAAATTTCTGTGTGGGCTTGTGTCCCCCCCGGTGCCCTACAAAACCCCCCTGGTCTGCCCTCCGAAGACGCGGGTACTTACCTGCTGGCAGACTGGAACCGGGGCACCCCCTTCTCTCCATTGAAGCCTATGCGTTTTGGGCACCACTTTGAACTCTGCACCCGACCGGCCCTGAGCTGCTGGTGTGGTAACTTTGGGGTTGCTCTGAACCCCCAACGGTGGGCTACCTTGGACCCAAACCTGAGACTTGTAAGTGTCTTACTTACCTGGTAAAACTAACAAAAACTTACCTCCCCCAGGAACCGTGAAAATTGCACTAAGTGTCCACTTTTAAAATAGCTATTTGTGAATAACCTGAAAAGTATACATGCAATTGAAATGATTCAAAGTTCCTAATGTACTTACCTGCAATACCTTTCAAACAAGATATTACATGTTAAATTTGAACCTGTGGTTCTTAAAATAAACTAAGAAAAGATATTTTTCTATAACAAAACCTACTGGCTGGATTTGTCTCTGAGTGTGTGTACCTCATTTATTGTCTATGTGTATGTACAACAAATGCTTAACACTACTCCTTGGATAAGCCTACTGCTCGACCACACTACCACAAAATAGAGCATTAGTATTATCTCTTTTTACCACTATTTTACCTCTAAGGGGAACCCTTGGACTCTGTGCATGCTATTCCTTACTTTGAAATAGCACATACAGAGCCAACTTCCTACAGTTCACAATTAAATGTCATTGCATTCAGTAATCTAAGGAATGCAATGAATAATTTATAATCATTTTATTCCGCCGTACCATACTCACAGGCCACCGTTTTCAGAAAATGTCAGATAGTGTGAGGACGCCACATGCAGTTTGAGAAGCCTGTGCCAAAAGGAAGCCAATACCTTTACATACGCACTACTGCACACAGTCCCCCCCATCCCCACACCATTTTATAATTTTCATGTTATGTGTAGAATACAATCAACGCAAAGCAACTGTCTGGAAAACAAAATATAACTCCAGCAAACAAACAAAAAAAACACAAGAAACAAAGCAAAGGAGATCGTCCTAAATAAATCGCACAAACGTAAAGGTGCTGCACCAGAAAACCACTGACTTGTCCGAAATGTTGAAGAATGTCGAGCCTACCTGGTCAAGATAGCCTAAAACGTAAGTTGCTAGCATCATAAAGTGGCTGAAACTCGAATCTATTTTCTTTTATCTAGTGGCGCACCAGGCGGAGACTCCTGACAGAAAGCCTGCAGCGCAGGAATGCATTATGGCTTGCAAGCCTCGACACTGCTAGTGTGTTTCAGAGGGGGCTGGGCTAATGCTCAACAGTGCGCTGCTTTCAGTAATCATGGTGCACACTGGGTTTAATCTATCCTTTTTTAGTCAACACCCTCCCCCGCAGACATGAAATGTGCCTTTATCTATCAGTTTGCAGCCAACCACTGCCGGGGATCCAGAGGAATGGCAAATAAAAGTGAGTTAGAGCTATTGCTGCTGTACATTCCTAACTGGACTTTTCTTGCCACATACATTGGACAATGCAGTGTCTAGCTAGATAAAAAACACATAAGAAAGGAGTAAAATATTAGTTGACATGAGCAAGCCGATTCAAAGCGCCATGGCCGCCATGAGCATGAGAGCGACGGAGAGATACAAAAGGAAAAAATAAGTTTGCTCACAGTCAAACAGTGCAATTATACATGTAACAGGGGCAGTCTGCAAAGTTGTAACCAAACCTCCCTAAGGCGGGACAAACAAAGCATTTACCAATGATAACAGATTTTTGAAAGGCAAGCCCAGGAACGAGTGAAAGTGATGACCATGAGGTGGGCGTGGCTAAAAGCCCATAATACTTACAACATGTCAAAGAACTTCTGCGCGCGACCTAAAAATGGCCTCAATTTGACAACATAGTTAAGTAAAAAGACTGAAATTGAATTATAAAGAAAAAGAACAAATTGAATAAAGCGTTAAAAGTTACAACGAAAATCAGAGAAAACATCCAAAGCTAAAAAGAGGCCACATCAAAATTGATCAAAAACAAAAATGATGAAGACATCAACAAGGTTTTGCATAAAGGGTCTTGAAGGTAAGTCACCCGAGAACATTTATTGAGAAGAAAAAAAAAAAAAAAATCACTTAAAAAAAATTACAATTATAATTTTAAACAAAGTGCATTTAAAAATCCAGTCCTCTTGTGGCTGAATGGCCTAATAAGAGTGAAGAGGAAGGGTTTACCTGGGTTTCTCCTCCTGAAGAGGGCCTTGCAACAGCTGATACCCACATCAATACATATCTGGAGCAGGAAAAGCCTGCGACCTGCTAGTGACTACCTGTCCTTTTCACCCCAAGAGACGGCTGAGGCTCTCACTACTTGCTGCTATTATCAGGCTGAACAACTGCACTATATGGTGGGAAGGAGGGTGTCTGAGAAGCAGTGGTTCTTCAATGACCAAACTCAAAATAGGTTGCTAGTTTGTGGTCCATTACATCAAGAGCCATACTTAGAGGGAAGTGCATCTGGAGTGCCTTTATTTTACATTATTTAAGGTAAGTTTTTATATGAGGGTTGGCTAAGGAGTTTCGTGTCAATACGAGTTCCACAGCTGAAGGAAGATGGCTCTCTATACGGTGCACTAAAAAGAAGAACACCGTGAACAGAGTCCAGTGGATCCCCAGTTGGTTTGCAGAGGCAAAAATAGATAGGACTAATGGTCTATTTTATGGTAGTGAGGGCGAGCAATTAGGCTTATCAAAGGGTACTGCTAAGCATTTGTTGTACTCGCAGAGGCAATAAATGAGACACTCAAAGAATAAATCCAAGACCAATTTAGAAAAATGATACTTTGGTTTATTTGTACTTTAAACCCAAGGACTTCGTTACGGGCTAAAGCATAAATTTTTAGCTTCAAAAACTGACAGTGCAATTTTAGAGTTCTTCAACGTTAACCTATGGAGGAAAACTAAATTCAGCGAGCACGCGGTTAACAACGACTTACAAGGCCAATCTCAGAAAGTTAAGGTAAGTATGGGGACTGATCAATACCAGAGCAGCAGGTCTCTCCGGACGGCACTAGGGTGGCAGGGTGCAGGAAGGCGTCTCGTGCCTAAATGTTTTCTATAGGGATTGGTCCTCGTGAAGACAGGCTACAGGCTCTGGCTAGGAAGCCAGTCGGGGACAACGAGCAGGTAGGTTGTAGACTTGGGGTGCTCTGGGACAAAGGTGCACATTTGGTCCTTTCCTCCAGGACCCAGGGGCGACTGATGCAGGGGTATCCTTGGGCATTGGGTTTCTCCGTGTGGGAGCACTCGCGGTCAGGGGGTCGTGTCTCTTGACGATGCAGGTGTTGTCGTGGAGTACAGCTGGGGTGAAACCACCTCAGATTGGGTCATGGGTGACGGGTGCAATAGTTGCTAAAGGCATCGAGTTTTCTCTCACCACAAGGCCGCGGGAGAGGGTACCTGCGTGCAGAAGCTGCAGGCAACTTGGGGAGTTACAAGTGGGTTGAAACCTGAGTGGAGGTGGACTCTGGACAGCTGGGGAACCCTGCTGGCACCTTTGGTTGGATTCACATCACGTCACAGACGTCAGGTGAAGCAGCCACTTCAGGCATTGGGTCTTTGCTGTTCCAGAGGCTGCAGAGTACTTTCTTGAGATTATGTTGCAGAGCAGATCTGCTGCTCACGGGAGTCTGAGTCTTTATGGAAAGCAGGCAGTCCTTCTGATTTTTTTTTTAGCAGGTCAGCTGCAGCACGAGTCGCCTTTTTGGGCAGAGTCCGTTGAGGTCAGTAGGAAGGCCGGTGGAAATGGTACCAAGTTGTCGTGAATCCTAGTTTGTTTTAATGGGATAACAGGAGTTAGCTCAGCCTCTGGCTTGCAGACTCGTGCCCCTGTCACCTAGTGACTTTTAACCTACTTAGCTTGCTCTGTCTTAGCCCATTTAATTATTTAATTCATCTAAGATGGCTGCTTTGTTTATAGTTAGGCCACTTGTTATGCTTTGCATTATCAGTGCCACCGCGCTAAGGCGTCAAGATCAAGCGACAAAGATAAACAAACAGTAGGTGTTCACACTTAGGGATTTTCCCTCTCTATACTACCGAGGGATTTGTTTATAATAGTTGCCGTCCCAAGTATGTCTGTTATCTATTGTTTGGGAACACACCTACGTCAGGCGTCCTGGTAGATCTGTATAAATACATCACACTTTAGACAGATAATCAGAGAGATTCCGACCAGAGGGCATCGCCACCATCGCTGTTACCGATGCTGCACGTCGTCTTGACGCTGACCCAGTCTTCGTGTCCTTGAGGAGTCTGAGATAGAGACCTCATTCCAAGGTAACCAGGGTTGGGGGCTTCTCTCATGGACATGGCATTGGCAGATTAGGTTTAGCAAACCCAGCTCTCCTTTAGGTAGGTTAGGTGTAAGGAAATGCCTCCTTGGCATGGTTGCCCCCTGACTTTTTGCCTTTGCTGATGCTATGTTTACAATTGAAAGTGTGCTGAGGCCTGCTAACCAGGCCCCAGCACCAGTGTTCTTTCCCTAACCTGTACTTTTGTATCCACAATTGGCAGACCCTGGCATCCAGATAAGTCCCTTGTAACTGGTACTTCTAGTACCAAGGGCCCTGATGCCAAGGAAGGTCTCTAAGGGCTGCAGCATGTCTTATGCCACCCTGGAGACCTCTCACTCAGCACAGACACACTGCTTACCAGCTTGTGTGTGCTAGTGAGGACAAAACGAGTAAGTCGACATGGCACTCCCCTCAGGGTGCCATGCCAGCCTCTCACTGCCTATGCAGTATAGGTAAGACACCCCTCTAGCAGGCCTTACAGCCCTAAGGCAGGGTGCACTATACCATAGGTGAGGGTACCAGTGCATGAGCCTGGTACCCCTACAGTGTCTAAACGAAACCTTAGACATTGTAAGTGCAGGGTAGCCATAAGAGTATATGGTCTGGGAGTCTGTCAAACACGAACTCCACAGCACCATAATGGCTACACTGAAAACTGGGAAGTTTGGTATCAAACTTCTCAGCACAATAAATGCACACTGATGCCAGTGTACATTTTATTGTAAAATACACCACAGAGGGCACCTTAGAGGTGCCCCCTGAAACTTAACCGACTATCTGTGTAGGCTGACTAGTTCTAGCAGCCTGCCACACTAGAGACATGTTGCTGGCCCCATGGGGAGAGTGCCTTTGTCACTCTGAGGCCAGTAACAAAGCCTGCACTGGGTGGAGATGCTAACACCTCTCCCAGGCAGGAATTGTCACACCTGGCGGTGAGCCTCAAAGGCTCACCTCCTTTGTGCCAACCCAGCAGGACACTCCAGCTAGTGGAGTTGCCCGCCCCCTCCGGCCAGGCCCCACTTTTGGCGGCAAGGCCGGAGAAAATAATGAGAAAAACAAGGAGGAGTCACTGGCCAGTCAGGACAGCCCCTAAGGTGTCCTGAGCTGAAGTGACTCTAACTTTTAGAAATCCTCCATCTTGCAGATGGAGGATTCCCCCAATAGGGTTAGGATTGTGACCCCCTCCCCTTGGGAGGAGGCACAAAGAGGGTGTACCCACCCTCAGGGCTAGTGGCCATTGGCTACTAACCCCCCAGACCTAAACACGCCCTTAAATTTAGTATTTAAGGGCTACCCTGAACCCTAGAAAATTAGATTCCTGCAACTACAAGAAGAAGGACTGCCCAGCTGAAAACCCCTGCAGCGGAAGACCAGAAGACGACAACTGCCTTGGCTCCAGAAACTCACCGGCCTGTCTCCTGCCTTCCAAAGATCCTGCTCCAGCGACGCCTTCCAAGGGGGCCAGCGACCTCGACATCCTCTGAGGACTGCCCCTGCTTCGAAAAGACAAGAAACTCCCGAGGACAGCGGACCTGCTCCAAGAAAAGCTGCAACTTTGTTTCCAGCAACGTTAAAGAACCCTGCAAGCTCCCCGCAAGAAGCGTGAGACTTGCAACACTGCACCCGGCGACCCCGACTCGGCTGGTGGCGATCCAACACCTCAGGAGGGACCCCAGGACTACTCTGATACTGTGAGTACCAAAACCTGTCCCCCCTGAGCCCCCACAGCGCCGCCTGCAGAGGGAATCCCGAGGCTTCCCCTGACCGCGACTCTTTGAACCTAAAGTCCCGACGCCTGGGAGAGACCCTGCACCCGCAGCCCCCAGGACCTGAAGGACCGGACTTTCACTGGAGAAGTGACCCCCAGGAGTCCCTCTCCCTTGCCCAAGTGGAGGTTTCCCCGAGGAATCCCCCCCTTGCCTGCCTGCAGCGCTGAAGAGATCCCGAGATCTCTCATAGACTAACATTGCGAACCCGACGCTTGTTTCTACACTGCACCCGGCCGCCCCCGCGCCGCTGAGGGTGAAATTTCTGTGTGGACTTGTGTCCCCCCCGGTGCCCTACAAAACCCCCCTGGTCTGCCCTCCGAAGACGCGGGTACTTACCTGCAAGCAGACCGGAACCGGGGCACCCCCTTCTCTCCATTCTAGCCTATGCGTTTTGGGCACCACTTTGAACTCTGCACCTGACCGGCCCTGAGCTGCTGGTGTGGTGACTTTGGGGTTGCTCTGAACCCCCAACGGTGGGCTACCTTGGACCAAGAACTGAACCCTGTAAGTGTCTTACTTACCTGGTAAAACTAACAAATACTTACCTCCCCTAGGAACTGTGAAAATTGCACTAAGTGTCCACTTTTAAAACAGCTATTTGTGAATAACTTGAAAAGTATACATGCAATTTTGATGATTTGAAGTTCCTAAAGTACTTACCTGCAATACCTTTCGAATGAGCTATTACATGTAGAATTTGAACCTGTGGTTCTTAAAATAAACTAAGAAAATATATTTTTCTATATAAAAACCTATTGGCTGGATTTGTCTCGGAGTGTGTGTACCTCATTTATTGTCTATGTGTATGTACAACAAATGCTTAACACTACTCCTTAGATAAGCCTACTGCTCGACCACACTACCACAAAATAGAGCATTAGTATTATCTCTTTTTACCACTATTTTACCTCTAAGGGGAACCCTTGGACTCTGTGCATGCTATTCCTTACTTTGAAATAGCACATACAGAGCCAACTTCCTACATTAGGCCTCTCACATTAGGGTATTAGGGCATATTACATCTTGTATGTCTTTTACATGCATTGCAAGATGGTGGGGGTCTTTGTAATAATGACTCTCGTCTTCACAATTCTGTTTCTGGCATTATTCATTATCCTAATCATTGCAGCCCATGCAACATATCGCAAACTGCAGTTATGTTAAATAAAAACTATTGAAACTTTACTGCATCTTTGTCATTGCCTGTGTTTGTATGAGACATGATATATCTGTGAGAAAGGGGTAATCTCCGTTTAACCACGACACTCCCTTAGATGTTTTATTCTCGAGTCCATGCGTAAAGGCTGCCACAAATCACCTTTTACTATTGTGTTTCTGGTGAGCCGGTAAGGTTGGGACAACAGTTGCGACTTGTTGTAGGATAGACATAGTCGCCTACAAGCAAAAGTACTGTAATTCTTTAACCAGAGTCTTGCCTAGAAGCAAGAGTCTAAACTACGACATGGCGCCACCAACGATGGTGTTTAGGCACTAATTTACGGATACCCCGATTATCACTGTCTTACAGACAACAGGTACCCTAAGTACCATTATACGGAGACGTCCGTGGCCTTTGGGAAATTCCTCCTCAGCTGAAAAGGTAACACCTGATTAAGCTGTAGGTTGTTCGAGCTCGAACTCATAAAAGGACTTATACTCCCCATTCTGGTGTTCCGTTTTCTAAACAAAACTGGCGGCTGCCATTGACGTTCCTGAAAATGCTAGACAAGCACTAACGCAACATTTATTAACGCATGGCCTTGCAGATGAGGGCGGGGATGTTACTCTTATAATAGAGGCTAATGAAGCATACCAAACAGAAACATTTTACTGTTGGGTCACCTTACCTGAGGTGGACCAGAGAACACATACATTTCACACATATGAAACTGCAAACGTACCTCCAAGGTACCGAGCATACCAGTATCATGAAATATCGCTCACATACCAAGAGTACCAGAACTGGTTTGAAGGCACCCTACCACATGTACTACAAAGCGTGAGACTAGGTCTCTTAAGTAATGACGGACCAACGTGGCCTATGTTTGCCACATACACACCTCAACCAGGCATACAAAATATGCCAATAGCAGATCTGCGAGACTTATATAACAAATTAGTGACATTATATAGACGATTAGTTCAGTTCGTAATGCGAACATTGAAAACACCAGCGCGTCCAGCACCTGGTGGTTATCAATTGGCTACTGGGATTAATCCACAAACAGTACATACTATCATGGGTAAAGTACCTGCAGAACGGGAAAAAATACCGTTCTGGATTGCCCAGAAAACTAATCAGCTGGAAGCTGTTTCCCCATACGGGACCACAGGAAAAACAGATAGCTCACTATGTGCTTGCCCTTTGGGATGGTTCCCTCGGTGGATGACTGCACCACACGGGGTACAGTCTTCACTGCCGTATATACTACCACACATGGTACCCCGACACTTGCCAATTTACCAGAAGTGTTAAAACAAATACAGAATGAGCACGGGGCTGCACCAGCCTTGGATTTGGGGATGAAATTAATGCATAACTTTGACGCGGTTTCCTCAATAATACTCAGTAACATTAAAGGGGAAGCGGTAGCACTGGCAATACGCCAGCGTCTCCGGGAAACTCCACACCTGTAACAAGAGAGACAGCTGCCGAAAAATATTTCCGACACCTATACTAGTATAGGGCGGGATAGTTTGGGAGCCAAGCCAAAGAAATTGGAGTTACAAAGTACCGCCCATAAGGAGGGTACAAAGCAGGCACAAGAGGGCCCTAAGAAGCACTTGGACAAACAAAAAGACTTCAAAGAAAAAATAAATAAGAGAGCTGATTCTCCACACCCGGAGAACTCCGAAAGGAGATACAATCTCAGAAATAGGGAGAACATTAAAACTCCAGACAGATATACTGATTCACGTCCCTCTCGTTCCTTTCAGGTCGCACCACACAAGACCTGGCCGAGAGACCGGGCCGTCCAGACTGATATCCTGAATACGTGAAAGAAAACAAAGGCTCACCGCAGTCTACAATTAAAAAAAAAGAAAAGACTCCTCAGCAAAAGCCACGGTTTAAAAAGAAAAAGGTGGCAGCACTGACAGCTAAAAATGCCAGTATATTTGAGAACAGTGTTGAGGAACAAGACATGGGCAGTGACACTGCTAGACAGCGCAGCAGAGGTCACGATATGTCGCCAGAGTCTGAAAGATCATCTGGATGCAACAGCAACTAGCGATTTTATCGCAGTTGAAACTGCGGACGGCCGCGTTCTCCCACACAACAGGGTTTTTGACTTACAAATTCAAATAGAGGGAGACGTGGAGCGCACCATTAGTGTGATATTTTGGGATCAACTTACTAGTGATATCCTATTGGCGGAAAGAGACTGGCCACCTGAACACGTCCGTAAGCTCCCACATGGGGAAGATGTAATTTTGCCTTCTTTCTCCGATCTTGTTTTGGAAGCAGAAAAAGAAGCCTATGCTGCTGAATGGGCTTTAGCGCAGGCACCTGCACTATACCGTAATCATGTAGGTTGGGACAATGCCGCTCCTTTTCATGTTATTCCCGTTAGGTCTACACCCCAACCGCAGCCACAATATCCTGTTAAACATGAAACGAAAGCTCCGGTGAGGGAGATCCTCACCCAGCTTGAGTCCCAGGGAGTAATTGAGCCCTGTACATCTACAATGAATAATCCGTTATTCCCCGTTGCAAAGCCTGATCATTCATACAGAATAGTCATTGATTATAGACATTTAAATAGTCATACACGCACATATGCTATACAAAATTCACATAGCACAGCACTAATAATATAGTGCGTAAAAAATATAAAACAACATTAGACATATCTAATGGCTTTTTCTGCCAGAATTTGGCCCACGAACGTCGGGATCTGGGAGCATTCTCATTTGGCTCACAGAAACGCATTTATCATTTACCTCAAGGCTATAAAAACAGCCCGGGGCTATTTTCAGCCCGTGTAACATCAATATTACATGATATTGACTCCGAGGCATTATCCTATGTGGATGACATATATCTCACAAACGACGACCTCGACATTCATCTTACAAGGGTTGATCGAATAATTTTGAGATTTGCAGACCTCAGTTACATATTCAACTTTAAAAAGTAAGATCGCCTTTCTCAGTGTATTGTTCCTGGGATTTGAGCTATCAAACGTGGGAAAGAGCCTAGCCCTGCACTTTCTGGAGAAATGTGCTCAACTGCACCCTCCTAACACACTTAAGAAACTGCAGTCATTACTAGGTTTCTTTAATTTTGGCAAAACATACATTCCAGATTATGCACAACATATCAAGCCACTTTATGACTTGGTTCGGTCCCATTTTTCTAGCAGACACTGGACAGTTGAACACACACACATCCTTAGGGAAAATGCAACAGGACATGCTAGAAGCTAAACACTTGCACACACGTGATAATAAAAAATATTTGATCATCAGAATAATTGGTGGTGCCATTGGATTTACTTATGTCACCTTCAACGAGGGTGACACGGTACCTGTAAGGAAATGCCTCCTTGGCATGGTTACCCCCTGACTTTTTGCCTTTGCTGATGCCAAGTTATGATTTGAAAGTGTGCTGAGGCCTGCTAACCAGGCCCCAGCACCAGTGTTCTTTCCCTAACCTGTACCTTTGTATACACAATTGGCACACCCTGGCATCCAGGTAAGTCCCTTGTAACTGGTACCCCGGTACCAAGGGCCCTGATGCCAGGGAAGGACTCCAAGGGCTGCAGCATGTTTTATGCCACCCGGGGACCCCTCACTCAGCACAGACACACTGCTTGCCAGCTTGTGTGTGCTAGTGGGGATAAAACGACTAAGTCGACATGGCACTCCCCTCAGGGTGCCATGCCAACCTCACACTGCCTATAGGTATAGATAAGTCACCCCTCTAGCAGGCCTTACAGCCCTAAGGCAGGGTGCACTATACCATAGGTGAGGGCACCAGTGCATGAGCACTGTGCCCCTACAGTGTCTAAGCAAAACCTTAGACATTGTAAGTGCAGGGTAGCCATAAGAGTATATGGTCTGGGAGTCTGTCATGCACGAACTCCACAGCACCATAATGGCTACACTGAAAACTGGGAAGTTTGGTATCAAACCTCTCAGCACAATAAATGCACACTGATGCCAGTGTACATTTTATTGTAACATACACCCCAGAGGGCACCTTAGAGGTGCCCCCTGAAACCTTAACCGACTACCAGTGTGGGCTGACTGGTTTTAGCAGCCTGCCACACACCAGACATGTTGCTGGCCACATGGGGAGAGTGCCTTTGTCACTCTGTGGCTAGTAACAAAGCCTGTACTGGGTGGAGGTGCTTCACACCTCCCCCTGCAGGAACTGTAACACCTGGCGGTGAGCCTCAAAGGCTCACCCCCTTTGTTACAGCACCCCAGGGCACTCCAGCTAGTGGAGTTGCCCGCCCCTTCCAGCCACGGCCCCACTTTTGGCAGCAAGGCCGGAGGAGATAATGAGAAAAACAAGGAGGAGTCACTGGCCAGTCAGGACAGCCCCTAAGGTGTCCTGAGCTGAGGTGACTGACTTTTAGAAATCCTCCATCTTGCAGATGGAGGATTCCCCCAATAGGATTAGGGATGTGCCCCCCTCCCCTCAGGGAGGAGGAACAAAGAGGGTGTAGCCACCCTCAGGGCTAGTAGCCATTGGCTACTAACCGCCCAGACCTAAACACACCCCTAAATTGAGTATTTAGGGGCTCCCAGAACACAGCAAGATAGATTCCTGCAACCTAAGACGAAGAAGGACTGCTGAGCTGAAAACCTGCAGAGAAGACCTAGACACCAACTGCTTTGGCCCCAGCCCTACCGGCCTGTCTCCCCACTTCTAAAGACAATGCTCCAGCGAAGCGTTCCACACGGTCCAGCGACCTCTGAAGCCTCAGAGGACTACCCTGCATCTAGAAGGACCAAGAACTCCCGAGGAGAGTGGCTCTGTTCCACAAAGACTGCAACTTTGCAACAAAGAAGCAACTTTGAAACAACACACGTTTCCCGCCGGAAGCGTGAGACTTTGCACTCTGCACCCAACGCCCCCGGCTCAACTTGTGGAGAACAAACACCACAGGGGGGACTCCCCGGCGACTACGAGACCGTGAGTTGCCAGAGTTGACCCCCCGGAGCCCCCACAGCGACGCCTGCAGAGGGAATCCCGAGGCTCCCCCTGACCACGACTGCCTGCTTCAAAGACCCGACGCCTGGTAAAGACACTGCACCCGCAGTCCCCAGGACCTGAAGGATCCAACCTCCAGTGCAGGAGCGACCCCCATTTGGCCCTCTCCCTTGCCCAGGTGGTGGCTACCCCGAGGAGCCCCCCCCCCCCCCTTGCCTGCATCGGATTACATTGCGAACCCGACACCTGTTTCCACACTGCACCCGGCCGCCCCCGTGCCGCTGAGGGTGTACTTTTTGTGCTGACTTGTGTCCCCCCCGGTGCCCTACAAAACCCCCCTGGTCTGCCCTCCGAAGACGCGGGTACTTACCTGCTGGAAGACTGGAACTGGGGCACCCCCTTCTCCATTGAAGCCTATGCGTTTTGGGCACCACTTTGAACTCTGCACCTGACCGGCCCTGAGCTGCTGGTGTGGTAACTTTGGGGTTGCCCGGGACCCCAAAGGTGGGCTACCTTGGACCCAACTTTGAACCCTGTAGGTGGTTTACTTACCTGCAAATCTAACAAACACTTACCTCCCCCAGGAACTGTTGAAAATGGCACTGTGTCTAGTTTTAAAATAGCTATATCTCATGTGTGTGAAAACTGTATATGCTATTTTGCTAGTTCAAAGTTCCTAAGTGAAATACCTTTCATTTAAAGTATTGTTTGTAAATCTTGAACCTGTGGTTCTTAAAATAAACTAAGAAAATATATTTTTCTATACAAAAACCTATTGGCCTGGAATTGTCTTTGAGTGTGTGTTCCTCATTTATTGCCTGTGTGTGTACAACAAACGCTTAACACTACCCTCTGATAAGCCTACTGCTCGACCACACTACCACAAAATAGAGCATCAGAATCATCTCTTTTTGCCACTATCTTACCTCTAAGGGGAACCCTTGGACTCTGTGCATACTATTTCTTACTTTGAAATAGTACATACAGAGCCAACTTCCTACAGTACCCATAGCATATAAAATCACATTTAAATTCTAATGCAGAACAGCGTTTTGCACCTAAAGAAAAGATTCTGACAGCAGTTAAGAAGTCCGTCATAAAAGAGAGGCCACTTGCCCAGGGGAAACCTATTATTGTTGTCTCCCCGGTGCCGGCATTAGAGGCTGTCACCAAAGCAAGCGTTCCTAACGCTAAAGCATTACATCAATGCTGGATTCAATGGGCAACATCTCTGACCGCCACTGATGTTGATTACATTTTTGATCCAGAACTTCAGACACAAAAGTTTCTCCAGTATGAACAAGAGTACCCCGTTCCTCTAAATATCTTGCCACTAGACAGATACCATACTGTCATATACACTGACGGTTGAGCACAACCGGCTGTAGATACTAAACATCAATACTCAGCAGCTTGTGCAGCCGTGAGCGGAGTGATGGAAGATGGAGTCTTCCACCCTCACAATACCTACACGCAGACACTAGGGGACTGCACAGCCCAGTTGGCTGAGCTTAAAGCTTTTATTCTAGCGCTCGAACATACTGAGCTAGGATGCCTGACTTTAATAGTCTGTGACTCATACTACTGCGTTCAGTCATACAATGATTATCCTAATCATTGTAAATTGAATGGGTTTTAGAGATTCTAAAGGGAACACCATTAAAAACAAAATATTGTTGGGGGGGAGAGGGGGGGGGCTGATCTTAAGGATTAGCTACCGCATGTCCATGTGGTACATACATTGGGCCACGAACGTGGCAGAGAGATTAGGAGAGGTCTCCCCGCTCCATGTGGAGCCCCCGGTTTCCGGACGGGCACTTGTGTTCCTGAGGATTCACCGCCACGACCCAGGCCAAAATCATTTAGGAGCCCGCTCACCGCCACAGTCCAGGAAGACACCACGGTAGTGAGGTGGGAGGACCGGTTGGAGTCCCCTGCTTCACCCGGAGTGGTGTGATTCCCTCCCATCCCTCGAAGCAGGGAGGAGGCACCCTCTGGACCCAAAAGCAGGTTGCTCCATCCCTGCAGTCCCCGCGCTCGCGGGCAGCCACACGGAGTACGCGGCAGGCGGAGAGATTAGGAGAGGTCACCCGCTTGTACTAACAGAGGTGGGTGTGCCCCCCCACTCTGGATCAGTTGCAGACCTGTGCTAGTGCTGCACTGTTGGCACGATAACCAGGACAGGGTAGCAACCCTAGAGAGACGTCCCGATCCTGGTAGTGTTGATTAGGAAAATACCATATTTTGTAGAAGATGAGCACAGGAGCTCCTGTGTGGAAGGTGTGCCCCCTTTACCATATAATACATAAGAGAAGAGCAGATGCACTGAGGCGTTGTGTTAGTTCTACTGATTACCTAATGTCCTGCATTTCCCGATCATGTTTCATGTACTCTCTTTCATTGGGTGCTGCGCGATATGATCTTGAGTAATTTATTGTACCCTTTGGCTGATTGAGGTGATCATCATATTTCTCGGTCTGCGTTGTCTACAGAGGGAGGATGTGTCTAGGATATATGCCGTATGGAAATAGTTACATCTATTTTGGGTGATAATGGCATGCCTTATAGAAATGTTCTCATTTTATGTGCATTTACTGTGGTGGTAATGATGACCTGACAACTGCTTATTTTTGCAGAATACTAGGAACTTATGTGATGTTCTGACAACTGCTTGTGTAGCAGGATATTATTGATTCATGTCATTTTTGGTCTAACAATTTTTTTTTTTTTTTAAATACAGTTTATTCTTTTATACCTTGTTGTGGAGTTTCTTTTGTGGCGTATTCATTGTGTCACGTGTTGTGTGGGTTGTGCAGGTTGTGCAAGCACTTTACACATTGCCTCTAGGATAATCCTGACTGCTCGTGCCAAGCTACCAAGAGGATGAGCAGGGGTTATCTCAGGTGTGTAGCTCTCTTGCCCTGACTAGAGTGGCAGTCCCTGCCTGGCTGAGGTGCCTACCATAGCCAACCAGAAACCCTGTTTCTAATATTTACCCATGGGGTAACATTACTGCACCCAAAATCTACACTGAGTGTCAATTTTTAAAAGCTCAAAAAATCTATATCTCGAAAAGTACTTACCCGATACTGGTAATCTTGGTATCCAAATGTACATAAAAGTATGTGCTATTTATATAAATTGGTGTCAGATTTCTTTATTGAGTGTGAGTCTCACTCACTGTATGTGTGTTTGCCTTATATGCTTAGCACTACCCTCGGATATGCCTAACTTCTCGACCACACTACCACAAAAGAGAGCATCTGGGGTGTTATTTGTGCCTCTATAATACCACTGGGGTTCGCCTGGACTCTTTGCACAGTGTACATCTTTTTGGTCCACTATATAAAGAGTGAGCTTCCTACATACCCTGAACCAAGATGGTGAAATCCTTCTTCCCCTGCGAGGAGCGCTGAGCACACCCCTCGGTGTACCCAGGATAAGGAGTCCCTCCTCCTGGAACCGATTCTGCAACAGGCTCTCCTCCTCTGGGGGCGATGCCAGTATGTCTACCAACACAAAGCAGCAGGCTAAGGTGTGACTGCATTTGCCTCAATAAGAAGGGTGAGTGGTTTCTGAAACAGCCTCTTTATTTGCAATAACTCTCTCATCAAGGATAGGGAATATACAAAGTATGTGCATCTATTTAAGACTCACTGCAGGAGAAATGACAACTCTAGACTAATAAAGCGCAATTAACCAATGGACAGCACCAATCTGCTGAAGTAAGTTGGCCAATCTCACAACCTTATATCCAATGCCAGACTTCCACTAATTATCACAATAGCAGCCGTTTGTGGTCTCTTGCATTTACTAAGTAACCAATGACTGGACTGCACTGCTTTGTCTTGGGTTCATGGGCAGTCCTTTAATCCCTTTGGGTAGTATGCCTACTAGTGCTCCCAGTAAACTATTCTCTAGACTACTATAGGCTACATGTGTAACATTTTAAGTAGGCCATGTTTTCCTGATAACTTACCTAGGACTGGCGCCTGCGTGTCCAGGAACTGCATGAGGACATCCTGAAAGACCGGAGCACTCGTTGCAGACAGGGACCCAGAAGAAATCGAGCCTTTTTCATCCACTACTTCAGACTCACCAGACCTCTGAAAGAAGAAGTAACATTATCATCAAAGCAGGAAATCAGCAGCCACATTCAAGTATTTACAGAAAAGTCCGGGAACTCAAGACGACAACACTCAAAGAAGGACGGCAGAGATTACTGCAAGAATGTTGTGATGACAAAAACTAGCCAGGGACACATTGCGCACAGCAATACCAAGGTGACAGTATACACACCATAACGCTAGTCTTAGGGTGCCTATTCTGCTTGCATTGCGGCAAATTCTTTTCATGCAGCGCCAGAGCAGTTTGCGGTAACTTAGTGGTAAATGACAGTACCCACACAGTACAAGGCCAAGTGTCCCTCACCACAATACTGGTGCACTTTCAAAGATAACGACGGTACTCCTTTTGGACACTACACTCTCCTAGAGAGAGAAGTGGAGCAGTCAAAACCTACTTCACATGGAAAGTGGGGAGATTCCAGAACCTCACATGCAGCGTGACATCACACAGCAGTCAATAATATCCAGGTTCAGCCACTGCTGCCCATTCAAAGAGGAATAGGAAAGAAGTCATGTGAAAATGACTAACCACATTCTTGGAGTTCTATGCTTTACATATTAATATACATTTGAATGGAATGCCAGCAGGAACAGTATAGTATCCCGAAGAGTTTTCTGGATTCACATGCTGTGCATCTGGCTATGTAGCGGTGTTTGGCTCCTTGAGAAGGATGGGTTGAAATGTGGTTGAATTGGCAAACAGGTGTAGCACTCTCTGCCCCATCTGTGTTTCTTTGTTTGTCTGGTTGTCCACACAGTAGCACTGCGTGATGTGTGGATGAAAATTTAGCAATCATGCAGATGTTGCTAATGGGTATGTGCGCCAGGACTCTCGGGCTGCACCCTTCTTTCTGTTTGATTGGGCCCTCTGGGCAAAGTTCATCCTGCTTGTGTGTAGCAGGTTTCAATAGTTTCCACTAATTGAGAAATCACTCCCTTCCTTACCAGTGTATCTTTGCTTGCCCTGGTGAATGAGACGAAGAGTTGCCCCCTTTTTCGATTTGCTTTTGTCCCCTGTAGGTAGTACATGAGTGCTCTTTGAAAGTCCAAGGTGTGTAAAGGTGTGTAATGCCATTTCGGCTTGTAACTTTGGATACTGGAAAAATGCTGGTAGTTGGATGCTATGACTAATGTGGAATTGGGATACTACCTTTGGTAAAAATTGAAGGTTTGTTCATACAACAACGCTCTCCTTGTGGGCTTGGAGGTATGGCTCCTGGATGGTGATCACTCGAAGCTCGTTGACTCTGAAAAGTGGCGTGATCGCAAGTAGGAATGTTTTTTAGGGTTAAGTACGTCAACTCCCTCTTGTGCATGAACTCAGAAAGGTCTGTCATCCACAGTGTGAGTACTTTGTTCAGGTTCCACATTTGCAAATCCTGTAGCACCCTCTGTAAGCCCCTAGTAAATGCTATCCCTGGCACCTAGGGCATGGGTACTAAAGAGGAACCCACAAGGGCTGCAGCACAAATTGTGCCACCCTAAGGGACTCCTCACCAAGCAGATGACAGGCTGCCATTGCTTTGGTTCAGACAAAAGTGAAAACACAACATGGCACACAACCTGCGTGCCATGTCCCCCAGCACTGCATGCAATATATGTAAGTAACCACTACGACAGGCTTTACAGCCCTAAGGCAGGGTGCATTATCCTACGTGTGGGAATATCTGCAAGAGCAGATATGGCCCTGCTATGCCTTTGTCGATTCTCAGACATAGTAAGTGTACAGGGAAGCTATTTTAAATACATGTGCTGGACAATAGTTTATACCAGTTTCCCAGCTACATGATGGCTTCACTGAAGATAGGGCTGTTTGGTATCAAACATCTCGTATTGATAAATTCCCACTGATGGATTTATCAATACATGCACCCAGAGACCACCTTAGAGGTGCCCCCAAAAACCTACCAGCCTCTGCTGTGCTTGCTGACCTGTTCCAGCCAGCCTACCACCACCAGACAAGAGTCTGGCCTACTAGTGTGAGAGACCCCTTGCTATCTGGAGGCCCAGAACAAAAGCCTGTCCAGGAAGAGGGTGTAACACCCTCTCCCACACGATGACATGCTTGGGCTGGCGAGCTTAACAGAAGCTGCTACCTTTGGAGTGCGAATCTCACTCCCCTCACAGGAGATGAAGCCAACCCCCTGTCCAGAGCCCCCTTGGCACCTAGACAGGAGGGAAAATTAGTCAGGTAGGTGTGCAACCCCCAGGCTAGTACTACCCCTAAGGTGGGATACTGTGAGGTGGACAGGATTTTTCAGAAGTAACTATCTTGGTTATGGCATACTTAGGGATTCTGGGACAGGGTTATGCCCATTTCCAACAGGAAGTGGTCATATAGGGGGTGTAGTGACCCCAAAGGTCAGCAGCCCATTGACTACTACCCTACACACCCCTAATGCCCCTAATGCACCTAAATTTAGTAGAGAAACAGATCCTGACGACCGCAGAAGCCCAAGGACACTAAAGAGCTGCAAAAGCAGAAGAGGAAAAAAGAAGCATCTGAACTTGTACCAACCCCACTGGCCTGTCTGCAGCCCTCGGCAAAATCTGCACCAAAGTCAACACAACCAGCAGCTGTGACCACAGAAACCTTGAGAGGGCTGCCTGCCTTCGAAAAAGACTCAAGATCTCCCATGAGCAGCCGACCTGTCCTCCAGAAAACTCCAAAGAAGGGACTCTGAAGACTCCGGAACTGCCAAAAGCCAACACCTGAAGTCACCACTGCACCTGCCATCTCCGACCCCAGCTGAAGTGGGCCATCGGTACTAACCGGGTTCCCCAGTCCTCCAGAGTCCGAGTTCATCGTGGTTTCACCCCTCCTGGTCTCCCATACGATGCCTGCAGCCTCTGTACGCAGCCCCTCCTCTACCAGTGACAGCTCCGATCAGCAAAACCAGACACCTGAAGACATCTCTGCACCCGACACACCTGAGCCGTGGAGAAGAGGATCAAAGGTGGCTACCTGTGCCTGAGCATAGTTAGGCCTGAGCCCCGCTGTTGGTTCAGCCCAACCGGCCTCCTGGCCAGAGACTTCAGCCTCTTTTCTCATTGACTTATCCCCATTGGAACACACTGGGCAGCCGATGCTGTTTTGCACTCTGCACCCGGCCGCCCCCGTGCTGCTGAGGGGGCACTGCTAGTGCTGCCTTGGAACTGCTCACTACTCACTTTAAACCCAGGAGATTGGTCTTGTAAGTCGCTGTACTCTACATGTTTGCAAAACTTGTTTTTTCTCCCATAGGATAACATTGCAGAACTCAGAAATTGCACTGTCTACTTTTTAAAGTGAAAAAAAATCAAATTTAAAAACGTACTTACCTGAATGATTTTTCTCCGATGCCTAAACATATAAAAAGATAATTGCTAATTTTATAAATGGGTGCGGAGTCATGTGTCATTTATTAACCATTGTGTATTTGCAGAATCTCCACATTGTCAACAAAACAACCATCAGAGGCACCCTTGCATTCCAACCCCCCAGGCCTGTGCTCCCGCTTCTGCAACACCATCGCAGACCTCATTGCACCCCTAGCCTTAGATTCCAAGGACTACATCTTCCTCAGCAACCTATATTTCCACATTGATGACTCCAATGACAATAATACCGCACACCTCCTTGACAGTATGAGCAGCCTCGGATTGACCCAGATCATCCACAACCTTACACAGACCACAGGGGACACGATGGACCCCATTTTCACCTCCAGCAACCGCATCAAATATAGGCATGTTACAGAATTCACATTGACCAATCACTCCATCATCCACTTCAGCATCTCCAGCCCCCGCACTTCCAACCCCAAGATGACCAGCATCCCCCCCACCTGAGGTGGAACAAAATCTCAGAGACCAGCTGGGTGGATGCCCTCAACATCTCCAATCCAGCTACCGCCACCAACCTTGAAGAGGGAGTGGAAAACTTCAACGCCTGGATCACCAATTGCGCTGACAGCATCGTCCCTATCACGAGCAACATACAGAGAAAATCCTCCACAAAGGTCCGCTGGTACACCCAAGAACTCAGAACAGCACAAAGCTGGAGAGGAGATGGCGCGCAAGCAAGGACACCTATGACAGTGCAACCTTAAAGCGCTCACTCAACCTGTACCACGGCCTGCGGAGGGCAACAAAGACAGCCCTTGCCACAGACATCAAAACTAGCACCAACAACACCAAGGAACTTTATAACACCGATAAGGAATTCTCCAAACCGGCTGCCAATGAAAACATCACACCCTCACAGGACCTGTGAGGCAACTTTGCCCACTTCTTTCATGACAAGATTGCAACCATATATAGAAACTTCAAACCCCAACCCACACCGATGGACTTCCTCGACAGATACGCCACCACCATAATCGACAAAAACCACATACTGACCACCTGGAACATCCTCTCCACCCAGGAAATCACCTCCACCATGAAATCCATCCACTCGGGAGCACCCACAGACCCATGCCCGTACTACATCTTCAACCTTGGAAACCAAAGGATCGGCCAGTAACTCACCAACCTGTTCAAAACCTCTATTAACACCACAACATTTCCCGACGCCTGGAAACATGTCAAAGTCAGACCACTACTCAAAAAACCCTCCACCGACCCCAGCACACCCAAAAACTACTGGTCATTTTCCCTGCTCCCATTCCTAGTGAAGGTACTGGAAAAGATCATCAACAAGCAATTCAACATACCTGGAGCAGAACCAACTACGCAATGCCTTCCAATCCGGCTTCCGCAGCAATCACAGCACCGAAACTGCCCCGATCACAGCCATGGACGACAACCAAACCCTCCTTGACTGAGGACAAACAGCAGCTTTGATCCTCCTCGATCTCTCAACAGCCTTCCATACAGTATCCCACCACATGCTGATCGAAAGACTCCACCACACCGGTATCCAAGGGGACACACTCAGATGGATCACCTCCTTCCTCACCGGAAGAACCCAGAAGATCTACCTCCCACCTTTCATCTCCGAATCCAAGGAGATCACCTGCAGTGTCCCCCAGGACTCATCCCTCAGCCCCACGCTCTTCTACACATATATGACCCCGCTGGCCAACATAGTCAGATCCCATGGTCTCAACATGATTTCTGACGCACACAACACCAATTCATCCTCTCGCTCACCCAAAAACCCCTCCACCACCAGAACCAGCTTCCACAGATGCATGACACGCGCTGCTGACTGGATGAAGAATGGCCTGCAGCTGAACACAGACAAGACGGAAGTACTGATCTTTGGCAAAGGCAGCAACACATGGAACGACTCCTGGTGGCCATCAGACCTAGGACCCACACCCACTCACTCGGACCACAGCAGAAACCTTGGAATCATCACTGACAACAAGCTCATCATGAAATCAGAGATCAATGCCATCTCCCCCACCTGCTTCCTCACTTTGCGAATGCTGCATAAGATCTTCAAGTGGCTACCTCTACACATGAGATGCAATGTGACACAGGCCCTCATCACCAGCCAACTGGACTATGGCCACTCCCTCTACGTAGGAATCGCTGTGCACCTCCTACAGAAACTTCAGACCATACATAACGCCGCAGCCAGACTCATCCTCAGCCTTCCCCGACGAACCCACATCCCACTCCTCCTCAGGCAACTCCACTGGCACCCCATACAGAAACAATGCCAATTCAAGCTGCTGACCCACGCACACAATGCTCTACACAACCAAGGACCAGCGTACATTAACCACGGCATGAACTTCCACCAACCGTAGAGAAGACTACGTTCTATCTCCCTTTCACTTGCCCATACTCCGCGCATCTACCGAGAAGTGGAGGGCGCTCCTTCTCTCATGTCGCATCAAAAACCTGGAACAGGCTTCCCACACACACCTCCGGACCATCACCTCACTTCCGGAATTCCGCAGGGCCCTCAAGACCTGGCTGTTCGAATAAGCCTCTGGGACCTGCAAGCGCCTGGATGCCCTATTGGGTGATTAGGCGCGCTTTATAAATCCTGATTGATCGACTGATGTCTTGCACTCCTCTGTTAAGCCTAAGGCTGCTCAACCACATTACCCCTAAATAGAACACTTTGGGATGGCATAGTAAACCCTGTCCACTCAGTGGAGAACGACTGGACTATTTACACAGTGTATCTAGTTATCTGATATACCACAAAAAGAGCTAGCTTCCGACAAGGGTCTACCGATTCAGAGGGAACATTTTCATTTAGGATTGGTGGTACTGTTAGAAAAAGAATCAAGACCTTTTTTGAGCAAACAGTGACAATTCCTTCCCTTTCACATTGTTCATGCTGTTGCCTTCATAAGTCCAGATTGTGAGACAGATGTCTGATCCATATGGCCTTCTTGGAAGGTTATGCAAAGGTTAGGATTATAATCTATGGCATTCTAAATTCTATCCTATTAGCTTCAAGTTGAGGTGAAAATAATTTTAAACAACTGGGAAGAAAGCCCTGTGAACTGGCTCGTGTAAACTGTGCCACTCGGCTCTCCCACGTACACAGGTCTGAGACACAGCAAGGATGAAAGCCCTCTGCATCGCTTTGTGTTAAGTGTGCTGCCTGGTTCTCCCACTTAACCGGGCGTTATGCAAAGTGCATCCCATTTCCACGAGCATAGATGCAGCTTCTTCTACTGAGTCTATGTGGAGAGACACTGTGAAGTCACCATTTTAACTATATTTCTGCATGGGGTGGTAATGGGTGAAAGACTACCCAAGTCACTCTGACACAATTACTACATTCCATATGCTTCCATCATGTCTGGCACATGTATGAAGGGTACCTGTGTCCATGTCAAGTGTGGGAATAAAATGTTGTGAATAGGCAATGAGACCTGCACTCTGTGTATTTTGTTGACGACTGTGAGGTCCACTGTGGAAGACCAGGGTTGTCCTTTCGGAAATACCAACCACAAATGAACATCTCGTCACTCTCCAGAAAACAAGTTGTGCAGCAAGCTAGCAAGACAAATCCTATACAAAGTCACTAGATGTCCTCCTGATCTAAATGCTTCTCCTTTCTGCCTTTGACTAACATCAGTCTATGAAATCACTCAGAGTCATTTAACATCCACTTGAGCCAGCGCAAAGAGGTCTCAGGAGGATGCAGGGCACAGCAAACTGGGACCAAAGCAGGAAGAATGTTCTCCCAGGATTGATGCAGCCTCTGTGACGGGTCCGGCTAGGCTACAAGAGAAGGATAAAGTACTGGGCTACCTCAGCAGTTTGTTCGAAGGAATTAACTAGTCACTGAGTAGGTCCTGCATCAGCATCTGATGAGAAGACTATGAAGATCCAGAGTAAACCCCCTGCTTGGCTGCCATTCGTCTTCCACAGTAGGCCCAAGTCCAGGAACACTTGTGGAGTCATATTGTTGTTTGACCTGCATAGAGGAACATCTTCCTACCTAAATTAGGAGGCACCAGGAAGAGTGGTCTGATCCAGCAAGGCCAAGCTGAACAAAGGGTCTGTGTGGTGATATGTCAACAGATGTATCCTTGCCCAGTAGCCTTGAGATTGACCCAGTCAAATTGCTCAGGAAAAGACAGAAGAATGCCAGGTAAAGGAGCTGCTCCAATGCCTTCAAAGCAATTTCATTCACTTAGGTGACACAAAATGCCTCTAGACCACACAGCATGAATGCAGTAGTTGTATAATACAAACATAAACAAAAGGCATCAGAGAATAGTACATGGTCAAAGACAAGGATGCAGACCGCTGGATACTGGGAGGAGAAATTAACTGCTACCGCAGTCAGTTGCAGTGTTCTTTAAAGAGCTGCATCTTCAAATCTTCCCTCAATTGGAGCGTCATGGGGTCGGTCCTGGTGGATACAGGGATGTTTCAGATAATGGCTGCATAGATGGAAAACACCTTGTAGGAAGTTGGCTCTGTATGCACTATTTCAAAGTAAGGAATAGTATGCACAGAGTCCAAGGGTTCCCCTTAGAGGTAAGATAGTGGCAAAAAGAGATAATACTAATGCTCTATTTTGTGGTAGTGTGGTCGAGCAGTAGGCTTATCAAAGGAGTAGTGTTAAGCATTTGTTGTACATACACACAGGCAATAAATGAGGAACACACACTCAGAGACAAATCCAGCCAATAGGTTTTGTTATAGAAAAATATCTATTCTTAGTTTATTTTAAGAACCACAGGTTCAAATTTTACATGTAATATCTCATTTGAAAGGTATTGCAGGTAAGTACTTCAGGAACTTTAAATCATTACATTAGCATGTATACTTTTTACATAAAACACAATAAGCTGTTTTAAAAGTGGACACAGTGCAATTTTCACAGTTCCTGGGGGAGGTAAGTTTTTGTTAGTTTTGTCAGGTAAGTAAATCACTTACAAGTCTCAGGTTTGGGTCCAAGGTAGCCCACCGTTGGGGGTTCAGAGCAACCCCAAAGTTACCACACCAGCAGCTCAGGGCCGGTCAGGTGCAGAGGTCAAAGAGGTGCCTAAAACGCATAGGCTGCAATGGAGAGAAGGGGGTGCCCCGGTTCCGGTCTGCCAGCAGGTAAGTACCCGCGTCTTCGGAGGGCAGACCAGAGGGGTTTTGTAGGGCACCGGGGGGGACACAAGTCAGCACAGAAAGTACACCCTCAGCAGCGTGGGGGCGGCCGGGTGCAGTGTGCAAACACGCGTCGGGTTTTCAATGTTGTTCAATGAGAGATCAAGGGATCTCTTCAGCGTCGCAGGCAGGCAAGGGGGGGGCTCCTCGGGGTAGCCACCACCTGGGCAAGGGAGAGGGCCTCCTGGGGGTCACTCCTGCACAGGAGTTCCGTTCCTTTAGGTGCTGGGGGCTGCGGGTGCAGGGTCTTTTCCAGCCGTCGGGAAATGGAGTTCAGGCAGTCGCGGTCAGGGGGAGCCTCGGGATTCCCTCTGCAGGCGTCGCTGTTTGGGGCTCAGGGGGGACAACTTTGGTTACTCGCGGTCTCGGAGTCGCCGGAGGGTCCTCCCTGAGGTGTTGGTTCTCCACCAGTCGAGTCGGGGTCGCCGGGTGCAGTGTTGCAAGTCTCACGCTTCTTGCGGGGAGTTGCAGGGGTCTTTAAATCTGCTCCTTTGAAACAAAGTTGCAGTCTTTTTGGAGCAGGTCCGCTGTCCTCGGGAGTTTCTTGTCGTCGTCGAAGCAGGGCAGTCCTCAGAGGATTCAGAGGTCGCTGGTCCCTTTGGAAGGCGTCGCTGGAGCAGAGTTCTTTGGAAGGCAGGAGACAGGCCGGTGAGTTTCTGGAGCCAAGGCAGTTGTTGTCTTCTGGTCTTCCTCTGCAGGGGTTTTCAGCTAGGCAGTCCTTCTTCTTGTTGTTGCAGGAATCTGGTTTCTAGGTTCAGGGAGAGCCCTTAAATACTAAATTTAAGGGCGTGTTTAGGTCTGGGGGGTTAGTAGCCAATGGCTACTAGCCCTGAGGGTGGGTACACCCTCTTTGTGCCTCCTCCCAAGGGGAGGGGGTCACATCCCTAATCCTATTGGGGGAATCCTCCATCTGCAAGATGGAGGATTTCTAAAAGTTAGAGTCACCTCAGCTCAGGACACCTTAGGGGCTGTCCTGACTGGCCAGTGACTCCTTGTTATTCTCATTATTTTCTCCGGCCTTGCCGCCAAAAGTGGGGGCCGGGGCCGGAGGGGGCGGGAAACTCCACTAGCTGGAGTGTCCTGCGGGGCTGTGACAAAGGGGTGAGCCTTTGAGGCTCACCGCCAGGTGTTACAGCTCCTGCCTGGGGGAGGTGTTAGCATCTCCACCCAGTGCAGGCTTTGTTACTGGCCTCAGAGTGACAAAGGCACTCTCTCCATGGGGCCAGCAACATGTCTCTAGTGTGGCAGGCTGCTGGAACCAGTCAGCCTACACAGATAGTCGGTTAAGTTTCAGGGGGCACCTCTAAGGTGCCCTCTGTGGTGTATTTTGCAATAAAATGTACACTGGCATCAGTGTGCATTTATTGTGCTGAGAAGTTTGATACCAAACTTCCCAGTTTTCAGTGTAGCCATTATGGTGCTGTGGAGTTCGTGTAAAACAGACTCCCAGACCATATACTCTTATGGCTACCCTGCACTTACAATGTCTAAGGTTTTGCTTAGACACTGTAGGGGCACAGTGCTCATGCACTGGTACCCTCACCTATGGTATAGTGCACCCTGCCTTAGGGCTGTAAGGCCTGCTAGAGGGGAGTCTTACCTATACTGCACAGGCAGTGAGAGGCTGGCATGGCACCCTGAGGGGAGTGCCATGTCGACTTACTCATTTTGTTCTCACTAGCACACACAAGCTGGTAAGCAGTGTGTCTGTGCTGGGTGAGGGGTCTCTAGGGTGGCATAATACATGCCGCAGCCCTTAGAGACCTTCCCTGGCATCAGGGCCCTTGGTACCAGAGGTACCAGTTACAAGGGACTTATCTGGGTGCCAGGGTGTGCCAATTGTGGGATCAAAAGTACAGGTTAGGGAAATAACACTGGTGCTGGGGCCTGGTTAGCAGGCCTCAGCACACTTTCAATTCAAAACATAGCATCAGCAAAGGCAAAAAGTCAGGGGGTAACCATGCCAAGGAGGCATTTCCTTACATCGACTTACTCGTTTTGTTCTCACCAGCACACACAAGCTGGTAAGCAGTGTGTCTGTGCTGAGTGAGGGGTCCCCAGGGTGGCATAAGATATGCTGCAGCCCTTAGAGACCTTCCCTGGCATCAAGGCCCTTGGTACCAGGGGTACCAGTTACAAGGGACTTACCTGGATGCCAGGGTGTGCCAATTGTGGAATCAAAAGTACAGGTTAGGGAAAGAACACTGGTGCTGGGGCCTGGTTAGCAGGCCTCAGCACACTTTCAATTCAAAACATAGCATCAGCAAAGGCAAAAAGTCAGGGGGTAACCATGCCAAGGAGGCATTTCCTTACACACCTGCTGCCTTCTTTTTAATTTTCTACACTTCTTAGACTTCAGTTTAAAGGTGTCCTGGCTGCTACGGTGCCAAGAGCCAGCAGGGATGGTGAGCTTGTCTGTAATATAAGCAGGGTGCTTGTTGAGCTGGCTTTTTAAATGATGCAACTGGATTTGAAATGGTGTGGGCGGCAGGGGAAGGCAACTGACTTCCATTAGGATTGGGTGATAGGATCATATTTATTCAGGGCCTGGATGAGATGTGCTGTGGCATGTAAGGTGCCCTTAATTGCCAGTGTAGAGTCTGGGAGTCCATCAAGCAAGTACTTACCACCCTAAAGATGTGAGAGCACATGGGTTGGAACAGCAGTTCTAAAACGGGTTAATTTTCGTCAGAAGAGAGCTGGTAATAGACCATCTGTTTTTTGGCAATGCTTTCTTTGAGAGTGATGTTTATGTCCAGGGTGAATCCAAATAACCAGGCATTCAGTGAAAGCTGCAGTTCAAAGCAGCCGAAGTTCATATCATTAACCCAGGTTTGTACTATTTCTTGGTTGTTGTTCATGTCAGGGAATCCGGTCTTGGGGGCGTTGAGCTGCTAGTGGCTAGGACTCGCCAGGCAATGGTGGCCCAGGTTTGGATGAGGTGAAGACATTGTCTGAGGTACTGGATGTCTTTAGTGGGGGAGACCCTCAAGGAGAGATGTATATTGTTGGCATATTAGTGAATACCAATGCTGTTATCACTGAGTAGAGCTGCAAGGGGCTCAAAGAAGAGGCTGAAAATGAGCCAGGGACAGTATGGAGTCCTGGGGCAATCCGGAGATGGTCTTTTGGGATCTGAAGGTGCCCACCTGAACAAGCTGCTGTTATTTGAAAAAGTAAGAGGAGAATCAGTACAAGTCAATGCCAGCCAACCCTATTCAAGAAACATGGTGCTGGGCATTACTTAAGTAAATGGGCCTGCACATGCATTAGTAGAGGTACTTTGGCATAGGGAACTGAATCTTTTGCTTGGCTCGAGATGTAACAGAGATATGTCAGCTGCACCTGCTCAAACAACAAGCAGTGAGATACTCTGTCCATGAGCTAACAGCGCGCAAGGAAGGGGAATGGCGTTTGTGTTAGTGACAATGTTGAGGCAGATCTGTAGGTCCTCTGACCCTTGCTTGACCATCAACACCCCTTGTCTAGCCTGGACTACAGGAGCTCTGTCGTTCATTCACAAGCCTGCATAGCACCGTGACCACATCAGTCTTTATGCACTCCTGGACCTTCTTGGACAAGTCGAAAGTCTTGTTTTAACCAGGCAGACATCCCCATGTGCACAGCATGGACAGAGTGAAGTCAAACCCAAAGTCAGCAGAAACAGCTGCACAAAGTGAACAGGCACTATCAAATATTTTGCTGCTCAGGGGAAAGATTCACTTCCTCCATAAGGCAATCTTTTCTTAACTCCAGGAAGTTAACTGTTCAGCTGCCCAAGCAGCGCTGTCAGCTTTTCCCTCCAGAGGGAAGGAGTATGTTGATGTGCATGGAACACCCTGTAGGGGCTGCTCATAGCACCGTGTAGGAGGCTGGGATCTCTTTGCAGTACACCCACCTCTCTTTGCCTGGTTTTTTATTCAACTTTGACTGAAGTGCACTGGATTCCTGCTAACCAGGTCTCCAGTGCTACTGTTCCTTCTCCAAAACAAGACACCTGTTCACATGATCCCCAAGAGGCCAGGCCCCATAGCACCTCTGTAAGTCCCTAGTAAATGGTATCTCTGTGCCTAAGGCACAGAAACTAAAGAGGGTCCCTCAGAGCTGCAGCACAGCTTGTGCCACACTAAGGGACCCAGCACCAACATCGTGCAGACCGCCAATGCAGGCTGTGTGACAAGGTGATCCCAAAAGTGGAAACACAACATGGCACACAGTGTGTGTGCCACATCCCCTAAACACTGCATGTAATATTTGTATGTCACCCCTAAGGCAGGCCTTACAACCCTAAGGCAGGTTGTAGGAAGCTACATCTGTATATACTATAGCAAAGTGACATATTGAGCATCGAGTCCAGGGGATCACCAGAGGCTTAACAGAGGTTAAAGTACATAATAACAATGCTCTCTTTTGTGGTAGTGTGGCCGAGCAGTTAGGCTTATCAGATGGTAGTGCAAAGCATTTGTTGTACACCCACAGAAAACAGAAAAAGCACACACTCAAGGACTTAACTCCAGATCAATGGTTTTTATGTTGCAAAAATCTATTTTCTTAGTTTATTTTTAGCACCACAAAATTCAAGTTGCAGGTAAGTACCTTAAAAGTTTAGTCTTTCACACAGGTATCAACAGTACTTTGTTTGAAATAGGTAAGTAATACAGTTTTTGAATTATAGGCAAATAGCTGTTTTAAAAATGGACACTGCAATTATCAAACAGTTCTGGGGGGGGGAAAGGGGGAGGGGGGACGAGTAGGCGACTCAGAGGGCAGACCGGTGGGCCACAAGTAGGCACCAAACACACACAATCAGCGGCACAGGGGCAGCCGGGTCCAGGGTGCAAACAGGATGTCCGTTTTCAATGCTTGCCTATGAGGAAACCCCGGGGGTCACTCAGAGGCTGCAGGCGGGGTCCAGGAGGGTGTCTCAGGCACAGCCACCGGTCGGACAGGGAGGGCCGTCTGCTGAACAATGAGGCACCGGGGTCGGTTTCTCCAAGGCCTGGGGGCTTTAGGGGGCATCTTTAAGATGCCCTCAATATGCATTTTTCAATAAATCCCACACTGGCATCAGTGTGGGTTTATTGTGCTGAGACGTTTGATACCAAACTTACCAGTATTCAGTGAATCCACTATGGTGCTGTAGAGTTTGTAATGACAAACTCCAAGACCATATACTCAGTATGGCTACACTGCACTTACAATGTCTAAGAATGGACTTAGACACTGTAGGGGCATTTTGCTCATGCAGCTATGCCTTCACCTGTGGAATAGTGCACCCTGTCTTAAGACTGTAAGGCCTGCTAGAGGGGTGACTTACCTTTGCCACAGGCTATGGTTGGTGGGCATGGCACCCTGAGAGGGGTGCCATATTGACTTTGTCTTTTCTCCTCCCCAGCACACACGGCAAGGTAGTGTGCATGGGCTGAGTGAAGGGTCCCCTAGGCTGGCATAATACACTCTGCAGCCCTTAGAGAACTTCCCTGGCCACAGGCTCCTTGGTACCATGGGTATCTTTTACAAGAGACTTAACTGTGTCCCAGGGCTGTGCTACTTGTGGCAACAAAGGTACAGTTTTAGGGAAAGAAGACTGGTGCTAGGGCCTGGTTAGCAGGATCCCAGCACACTTTCAATCAAAGGTGGCGGCATCAACACTAGGCAAAAAGTGTGTGTGTGGGAGGGGGGGTTACCCATGCAAACAGTGGCACTTTCCTACACAGGGTGAATTATATACATGTTTGGGCATATCTGTAAGAGCAGATATGCCTCCCCGTGCCTTTGTCGATTCTCAGACATAGTAAGTGTACAGGGAAGCCATATTAAACACATGCTGGATACTGGTTGTAGGAAGTTGGTTCTGTATGTGCTATTTCAAAGTAAGGAATAGCATGCACAGAGTCCAAGGGTTCCCCTTAGAGGTAAAATAGTGGTAAAAATAGATAATACTAATGCTCTATTTTGTGGTAGTGTGGTCGAGCAATAGGCTTATCCAAGGAGTAGTGTTAAGCATTTGTTGCACATACACATAGACAATAAATGAGGTACACACACTCAGAGACAAATCCAGCCAATAGGTTTTGTATAGAAAAATATCTTTTCTTAGTTTATTTTAAGAACCACAGGTTCAAATTCTACATGTAATATCTCATTTGGAAGGTATTGCAGGTAAGTACTTTAGGAACTTTAAATCATAAAAATTGCATGTATACTTTTCAAGTTATTGACAAATAGCTGTTTTAAAAGTGGACACTTAGTGCAATTTTCACAGTTCCTAGGGGAGGTAAGTATTTGTTAGGTTAACCAGGTAAGTAAGACACTTACAGGGCTCAGTTCTTGGTCCAAGGTAGCCCACCGTTGGGGGTTCAGAGCAACCCCAAAGTCACCACACCAGCAGCTCAGGGCCGGTCAGGTGCAGAGTTCAAAGTGGTGCCCAAAACACATAGGCTAGAATGGAGAGAAGGGGGTGCCCCGGTTCCGGTCTGCTTGCAGGTAAGTACCCACGTCTTCGGAGGGCAGACCAGGGGGGGTTTTGTAGGGCACCGGGGGGGACACAAGTCCACACAGAGATTTCACCCTCAGCGGCGCGGGGGCGGCCGGGTGCAGTGTAGAAACAAGCGTCGGGTTCGCAATGTTAGTCTATGAGAGATCTCGGGATCTCTTCAGCGCTGCAGGCAGGCAAGGGGGGGGTTCCTCGGGGAAACCTCCACTTGGGCAAGGGAGAGGGACTCCTGGGGGTCACTTCTCCAGTGAAAGTCCGGTCCTTCAGGTCCTGGGGGCTGCGGGTGCAGGGTCTCTCCCAGGTGTCGGGACTTTAGGTTCAAAGAGTCGCGGTCAGGGGAAGCCTCGGGATTCCCTCTGCAGGCGGCGCTGTGGGGGCTCAGGGGGGACAGGTTTTGGTACTCACAGTATCAGAGTAGTCCTGGGGTCCCTCCTGAGGTGTCGGATCGCCACCAGCCGAGTCGGGGTCGCCGGGTGCAGTGTTGCAAGTCTCACGCTTCTTGCGGGGAGCTTGCAGGGTTCTTTAAAGCTGCTGGAAACAAAGTTGCAGCTTTTCTTGGAGCAGGTCCGCTGTCCTCGGGAGTTTCTTGTCTTTTTGAAGCAGGGGCAGTCCTCAGAGGATGTCGAGGTCGCTGGTCCCTTTGGAAGGCGTCGCTGGAGCAGGATCTTTGGAAGGCAGGAGACAGGCCGGTGAGTTTCTGGAGCCAAGGCAGTTGTCGTCTTCTGGTCTTCCGCTGCAGGGGTTTTCAGCTGGGCAGTCCTTCTTCTTGTAGTTGCAGGAATCTAATTTTCTAGGGTTCAGGGTAGCCCTTAAATACTAAATTTAAGGGCGTGTTTAGGTCTGGGGGGTTAGTAGCCAATGGCTACTAGCCCTGAGGGTGGGTACACCCTCTTTGTGCCTTCTCCCAAGGGGAGGGGGTCACAATCCTAACCCTATTGGGGGAATCCTCCATCTGCAAGATGGAGGATTTCAAAAAGTTAGAGTCACCTCAGCTCAGGACACCTTAGGGGCTGTCCTGACTGGCCAGTGACTCCTCCTTGTTTTTCTCATTATTTTCTCCGGCCTTGCCGCCAAAAGTGGGGCCTGGCCGGAGGGGGCGGGCAACTCCACTAGCTGGAGTGTCCTGCTGGGTTGGCACAAAGGAGGTGAGCCTTTGAGGCTCACCGCCAGGTGTGACAATTCCTGCCTGGGGGAGGTGTTAGCATCTCCACCCAGTGCAGGCTTTGTTACTGGCCTCAGAGTGACAAAGGCACTCTCCCCATGGGGCCAGCAACATGTCTCGGTTTGTGGCAGGCTGCTAAAACTAGTCAGCCTACACAGATAGTCGGTTAAGTTTTCAGGGGGCACCTCTAAGGTGCCCTCTGTGGTGTATTTTACAATAAAATGTACACTGGCATCAGTGTGCATTTATTGTGCTGAGAAGTTTGATACCAAACTTCCCAGTTTTCAGTGTAGCCATTATGGTGCTGTGGAGTTCGTGTAAAACAGACTCCCAGACCATATACTCTTATGGCTACCCTGCACTTACAATGTCTAAGGTTTTGTTTAGACACTGTAGGGGTACCATGCTCATGCACTGGTACCCTCACCTATGGTATAGTGCACCCTGCCTTAGGGCTGTAAGGCCTGCTAGAGGGGTGTCTTACCTATACTGCATAGGCAGTGAGAGGCTGGCATGGCACCCTGAGGGGAGTGCCATGTCGACTTACTCGTTTTGTCCTCACTAGCACACACAAGCTGGCAAGCAGTGTGTCTGTGCTGAGTGAGAGGTCTCCAGGGTGGCATAAGACATGCTGCAGCCCTTAGAGACCTTCCTTGGCATCAGGGCCCTTGGTACTAGAAGTACCAGTTACAAGGGACTTATCTGGATGCCAGGGTCTGCCAATTGTGGATACAAAAGTACAGGTTAGGGAAAGAACACTGGTGCTGGGGCCTGGTTAGCAGGCCTCAGCACACTTTCAATTGTAAACATAGCATCAGCAAAGGCAAAAAGTCAGGGGGCAACCATGCCAAGGAGGCATTTCCTTACACTGGTCAATACGAGTTCCCCAGCTACATGGTGGCTTCCCTGAAAATAGGGATATTTGGTATCAAACATCTCGTATTAAACTTTCACTGGTTCCAGTGACAGATTAATACCTGCGCCCAGAGGGCACCTTAGAGGTGCCCCCTGAAAACCTACCAACTGCTAGTGGGCTCAATGACTAGTTCAAGCCAGCCTGCCACCAACAGATGAGATTCTGACACCCAGGGGAGAGATCATTTGCTCTCTGGAGGTCAGAAACAAAGCCTGCTCTGGCAAGGGTGTTACACAGCCCTCCCAACAGGATGAACTGTACATCTGCATTCCAAAGCATGAGGCTTCAAAGAAGCCCACCGCCACTGGAATGCAGATCTAGCCTTCCTCAGAGGAAGATGCCGAGTCCCCCCAGCCACAGGGCCCATCTGGCACCTGGACAGGCGGGATAATTAGGAGGCGTGTTGCACTTGTGAACTGGACACACCCCTAGGGTGATCAGCCTGAAATGAACACAGCCTTAGAAATTCCACCATCTTGTGTGTGGAAGGAACTAGGAATTCTGGGACAGGGTGATGCCCACCCCCCCAAAGGAAGTGGTCATCTAGGGGTGTACTGACCCCAAGGGTAAGTAGCCCATTGGCTACTACCCTTCACTCCCCTTAGCGCCCTCTAAATTGAGTAGTTATTGATACAAGGGCATCAGATCTTCGCTAGACACAAAAAAAGTATACGAAGCCTGCAGAACCTGAGAACAGAGGAGCATGACTGACCTGGCACTAACCCTGCTAGCCTGTCTGCTGCACCTGACTCTCGAGGAGCAACTGACCTATCCTGCCACTGCAGCATCCAAGAAACCAGGAGAGGTGCTTGTGCTTTGTAAATTGCTAAGAAGAACTTCCTATGAGCAGAGGAGCTTCTTTCCTGCATCTGCAGGCACCCAAAGAAAGAACTGTGAGGACCGGGATCACGGAAAAACCCAAGGCTGGACAGTACCGGTGCACTCAAGCTGCTTAGTCTGAGGTGAAGTGGGCTAAAGGGGCCAGCGAGGTCCCTAGGCCCTCTAGAGACAAAGCCCTCCACGAGCTTGCCCTCTGTGGACTTCCTGACTGCATCTGCAGCCTGTTTCAAAGGACCCCCCCTGCAACCGCGAGTGTCCTGAAGACAAAGATCCGACGCCTCAGGACACTTCTGCACCAGACTGCCCCGGAATAAGGAGAAGAGGACCAAGGGTGTTGTCACGTCTCCCAGCATTGTGAGACATGAGCCCACTTGTTGGCTTGGTCGGGCTGGACTCCCAGTTCATGCCTGAAGCCTGCTTTTGTGGGCCTCCCCTCCAACCGGGAGTCAAATCCAGCACCAGAAGACACTACTGCACCCGAGCCCTGCAGCCCAAGGAGAAATCGAGCCCCTCTGCAGGTTCCCCAGGATTGACCTCCCAGTCCCAGCTTCAAGCAAATTCAAGACCGGACTGTTTCCCTTTTGAAGTGACTGGAACACCCGACGCCATAACACACCTCTGCACACCTGGACACCCCAAAGCCTACCGAGGTGACCTGTTGGTGTGGCCTTGGGCAGTGTCCCATGCTCATCTTAAGTCCTGGAGGAACAGTCCCGTAAGTCGCTGTGAAGTGTCGGAATGCAGTACATGTTTCCCCCCAATAGGATAACATTACTGCACCCTAAAATTGCAGTGTCAACTTTTAAAAACTCTAAAAATTCCTATCTCGAAAAGTATTCACCGGATTCTGGTGATCTTTGCATCACAGCTTATATAAAACTATGTGTTATTTTTATAAATTGGAGTCGGATTTTTTAATAGAGTGTGTATCTCACTTAGTGCACGTGTGTGGATTACGTGCTTAGCACTAGCCTTTAAATGCCTAACTGCTGAACCACACTAGCACAAAAGAGAGCATTGGGGTGCCATTTGTGCCCCTGTGGTACCTTCGGGGTTTGCCTGGACTCTCTGCACAGTGTACCTCACTTTGGTCCACTATATAGCGAGCCAGCTTCCTACACAATGTAAACCATTCTAAAGACACTACTTATCTTCCTGACGCACTACTCCGTTGTAACCAGCGAGAGAGGCATTACGGCCTACATTTTGGTGAGCGCAGGTCTGCGGTAATGGCAGTTTCACGACCTGCCTCAGCTGGGCCGAGCCCACATCATCGTGAGTGAAAGTTGCCCGTTTTCTCTCCTTTGCCTCGCTCACCAAGTGTAAGGGATAACAAATAAGGAGGTGCCTAGAGCTCTCAGGCTCCAGGCAAAAGGAGAAAGCCTCTGAATTTCTAGTTTGGAGGGAGCCATCCCCCAACTAATCCAGGAAACCACAAAGTCACACTCTAAGTGAGATCTCTGGTGCACTGCATTAGCAGAACGGGCTACTGGAAGACAGTATCTAAGCAAAAAGTGCTTGTAAATCCCTTTCTACACTCAAAGCACCTGCATCTCCAATGTTATCAGTACCCGTGTGTCGAAAATTCTTTTGTGCTGTACAATAAACTAGTTGTGCTCAATATGGACATAATGGATAATGCTTGCCGTATCAAATATACTCTACCACTAATCAATACAACAGTATACTCTAACTTTGCCAGCCAATTTATTTTATTAGTCCTTTTCTATATGAAACACTTTCCAACAGATGCATAACAGACCACATTTTCCTACAGTCAACAAGTATCCCAACCAGGTAGGAGGTGCTCAAAATCTGTAGGTGCTAACGACTCATACAGTAATAAAGCAATTAACAAATGTGCATAAGATTATAACAGAAAAACAGAAGACTGCAGACCACTTACCTCAGCTTCTATCTCGGCCTGCCGCTTCTCCAGCAGCGTAGCCACTACCATAGCTCTGTGGTGCCCAGACCTCTTGCAGCTGACTGCCCACTCACAAAGCAAGGCCACCACAGCATCATCGTCCGGGGAGATCTGCAGGAAGGCAGAAGGGCCATCACACTAGTCATAAACAGAGAAGAAGCTCAGGGAGGGGGAGATCTCGTCCTGCTGTTTAAAACACTGCAGGGATACGCCATGGATCACACTAGCAGTTACACAATTCTCGCTCTCTCATTCCACAACCGACATCTTGTACACTAATGACGTGTGGTCGGACTATTGCTGAACAGCTACTGTCTCCTACCACTAGGGGGTTGACATTTGAAGCAAATCCCAATGTTCTAGTAAAAATGTCATCTGGAAGGAGGCAAGCAACAGTTTCTGCACAAAGCACTCTGTGAACAGCTTTACCTACAGATGCTAGGATGCATACGTGTGTTGCTTCTAAAAGTGTTGGACTGAAGTCAGGCAGTTCTGCACAGGACAATTGAGTTTCTTATACAGCCCCACCGGTAGGCATCAAATCTTTTCAGTGGACACTTAGTTTGGGGGAGGGTGGTCACTTGGAATGTGGAAGAAACTGAAAATGAGCACAGGATAAGCTACAAAGGATAAAAAAAGGACACCTGCTGAAGTGTAAGGGGTGTACACTGAGCACAAGTCAGCCTATACTGTCGTGCATGAGATACACCAGCTTCAAATGTTTATATCCTTTTCATTTTGTACTATTTATCATAAAGTATACCATCTTGGGGCCGAGTAAGACGCACCTTAGGATCTTGAGGGAGTCGAGTGCCAGACTGCCAGTGCCAATGACAACCTTGTTTACTTTTCAGAAGAGATATGAGGTGCCAAAGGACTAGAAAGGAGATGGTGGAATCCCATTTCCTAAAAATGTAAGTATGGGCGAGTGAGGCAGCAGAACACCAGGCCTCTTGCAAGTGGTGAATATCGATGAATAACAGTGTCTATTGGATTCCAAGTAGGTAATTCCATTCAGTAAAGCATGAACAATGCTGTCTGATAGGACAGAACTGAAGCATGTAAGTAAGATGCAGGCCAGAGGCCACAGGTCATGATGCACCTGGCACTTTCCTGGGCTCTACTCCCTCACTTGACTTATGTTTTTTCGGGTAAGCCTTCTTTTCTCCATGTCAGAGCAGAACTGAAGTGACTGCCCTGTGGTAAAAGGGAAGGGCAAAAATTCACAAAAGGCATGAAGGGATGAAGTGCAAGGCTGCTTCTTAAGTGGAAGAGGCTAGAACAGGGTCCTTCCTAGGCCCCTTCTAGGTCATGCACCATTACTGTGCAGAACACATGTAGGCTTTAGAACAATTTGCAGAAAAAAGCTTTGTGGATATTAACTTCCTGCAAATATGAATATAAATCAAATTCATCACCTTAAGTTGTGTCCATGACCTTGAAAAAACAGATTTATTTTTGGCTAAATAAATATTTACATTCCTTTTCCTTCAACAGTATTTCAAAATGCACAGTAATGACTAAATAGGCGCAGCATCACAAAAATATAGCTGCCCTTGTTTCTAGGGTGAGTGCAGCCTACTTCAGTTCCCAGAGTCTGAGGCAACCACATTCTTCCTGCCTCAGAGCAGGGTGCGAAGTGCACTTATTCTATTTCACAGAGACATTCTTTACCTTTCTGGCGGCATTGCTTTTCTTTTTCAAAATGTTTCAAGGGTCTCGTCAGGAGCTCTGCAGGTAAGAATGACCTTTTCCATCTCAGAAGAGATAAAAATGGCCTTATTTACGTTCTGTGCCCAGTACAACGGCAAGATGACAGCTGAAGATGGGCTGCCTTAGTGCCTGAACTTCGTGCCTCCTCACCAAGACATTTTAGTCACATTTGGCTTTATGACCTTATTGACACACAATGTTCGGATGATGTTATTTGTCATATCTTGTAATTTTGAGTCTTGATTTCAGTACTAGCAAGCATTGTGCACTGTATGATAACTCAAACAAGTTGTGTGGTACCACTGCTTTTCCAAACCTTTCAAGCTAAAAATGTGTCCTATTGTGCAGCGGTGGTCTTCTAAACTACCCCTAATATCAGATTAGCACATTACTAGGTTATTTCCAAAGCTGACCAAGCCTCTCTGCTCTCACCCAAACTTCCATCTGCTCCATCTCATTCTAGTGTTATCCACTAAGATCCATCTACCCACACTCCCTCCTTGCTTTTTCTTTTCTACCTCTCACCTCATGGCCATCCTTGCTTGGGCCGAGCCCAAAGATACGGTTGTAGAGCGAATCCAATGAGTTGCCAGAATCAGACTTCTCAAAGCTTTGACTGTCCAGAACCTCTAACGTATGCAGCACACGCCCAATGGTGAACCCTGCAGAAAAGAGAAGAGGAATATGCAACAGAGAAAAGGGGTCACTTAACAGGATTTTTCAATATAACTATGAAGTTTGTAATGTTTGCCTTGAAGACAAAAACCCTTCATGGCCCAAACAGGACATCCGACCACATGAACTGATGGGCGCAGGGCACAGAGTCACAAAGAAATGCCAGGATTAGGTAAAAGCAGCAAACCTATTGAGGAGCAGGTAAAGATTTGCTGAAGGGATCACAAAAGCCATTAAAGAAGCATTAACAATCTGATTTAAGTGTCAACTGTCATGATAACTTCCATATTGTATCAAACATTAAATCTTCTCACCTCAACTATCATCCATCTATTTCTAGCAGGTGCCTTAGTTGGACAATAGACTATGGTGGAAGTTGCCCCCTTTCCACAACATCCTTGAGGTTACCTTTAGTACACATTTGCTAAGCTAGCCAACACGGCACATGAGGTGTGGCCGTGCTTCCCAGATAGACCTAGGGTACACTACCAGACACCTGACATCCTATTTATACAAAGCCCTTAAAGCAAATAGACCGGCGGCCCCGCTGATGGCTAGACGATGGTGGAGGAGGACTTGGAGGAACAACTGGCAGACGGGGACTGGAAGAATACGTGCACACCTTTTCATGGAGTGGCAAGCAACACGTGTTTTAATATTCTCCACTTTCAATGTATACATAGCAGACCAAATGCACGATAAACCTATAGAAATCATCGGCTTGTGCTAGATGTTGCAAAACCAGAGCTACGTTCTTGTATACGGCATGGGAGTGTGGCCCAGTTCAAGATTACTGGAAAGAGGTGGTAGTAAATCTGCCCAGGACGACTACTGTGTCCACTGACACCAAAGTAAAACACTATCTTTTGGGGTTTATTTCGCTAACAAAACAAAGGAAAATAAGGTATCGCTATGCTTCTCTGGGATTAGTGCTGGGACAGTGTAGACTGGCAATACATTGGCTGTACCCTAGAGCCCCACACACAATGCTTGGTGCAGAGACATGGGGAAACGGGCCATAGCTGAAGAATGGCAGATGAAGGAGTGAGCTGATGGGGGAGTGGAAGATGATTTGTAGATGGGAAAGGTGTTAAATACTTGGCTGGAAGCAGAGGGAGAGATGGGAACTAATAGCTAGTGGTGCAAACCAAGGGGGAAGGTACTGGTGTGGGGGTGGGGGGGAGGTGGGGGGTTGCTGAGTCGAGTAGTTAGGGCTGCTATAGGCTCATTTGAAGTGTAGAGGGTGACAGTGGAAAAGCAGCAGGAGGTGTGTGTTATAGTCAGTGTCTACCAAAGGGAGTTGATGGGTGGGAGGGGGGCTTGTTGTGGGTGATTGCTAGTAGCAACATCAAATGGTAAGGAATCAGTGCACATTGTTATGGTGTATAGTAGAGCCTACTGAACACCCCATCCAAGGGTCCTGAGGTGAAAGCCATTGTGGAAACAGTATGACAATCAGACAGTAGAACATACCTGCAGTGGTTTCCTGGCACTTATCAAAAGACCACCTGACCTCCACAGCCTGTCCACGCTCCTTAATCTGCAATTCCATCTCCCGCAACTTTGCCCTCACCTAGAAACCAAAAGGAGAATACATTAGTGAAGAAGCGAAGCTGTGCCAGTCTGCTGTAGAAGAGCTGTAATGCAGAGCCCACTGTTCTACATACTGACAGAATCACATACAAGTGTATGCATCTTCACTTTTACACCTACCTTGCAATGACCTTCACACTCGTCCCCAGCGTCTCACTCACCCCCAACTTGTGATCTTGTGCAATATTTCACAAACAGTGGGTTGAGAGAGGAGATTTTTGCTGGGCCATGAAAGTCCAAGCAATAAATAAAGATGCCTTTAAATGCTGTACTTATCTGATCACATTTGCTGTGCTTCAAAGACCGAGGTCAAGAGTCACACTGTGCCTTCTGACAAGTTGCTGCCTATTTTTTTAAATGGGGGCTTGTGTTTACAAACTCCTCTCACTTTTCAGTGGGAGAAAACGTGTAAAGTCTTTATGTGACAGTCTTGCTGGGGTACACCAGTGTGAAAGGAAATGCTGTAGGATGCCTTTTTGTAACACAACAAAAATGTAAAAAAAAAAAAAAAACAATCTGTCGTTAACTGTACATATTCAGAAGTAAGGAAAGCAAATTTAGGCCCACAACCCGGTAGTGCCAGTTGCACCGAATGCTGGCCTCAAAGCTCATCATGCGAGTGTCATAGCCCAGCTTGTGTTTGACAAGGGACACCCTGCTTCTATTTTTTATTTTTTTTATTTAACTCCACCGTTGGGACAGTGGAAAAGCTTCAGCCATGGCAGTGGGAGACTTGACATTTAATACTGGTTTTACCACTTGCCCAAGTATGCTGGTTGTGAACTCTGTATCTAAAGGCTGGTCAGGTTCCACTGCACAGGGGCACTTCTTTGGTGAGAGCATCTCTCACCATCAGAACAACTCACGCCGCATTTGATGTGTAATGAGCAAGATGGAAACTGTGGAACCAGAAGGATTGTATTTTGTTTTTTTAATTTATCATCACTGCCTCTTATGACAAATTGTGCGCTCTTGGATAATCATTTTCACAATTTATTTCTCTGCTTTTTTTTTTTTTTTAACACAGAAAAAAACTTTAATCAAACTAAAGTCTGGTAGTAAGCATGTCATAAGAAAACAGAACTGTAACCCAACAATTATTTGATTGTATCCAAGGAGGAGAGAACGACAAGTCTCACAGACCACTCACAAAAATATTGTGTACTGAGAAAGTTATGAGTCTTGAAACAGGGAGTCCTTTACTGGTGTTTGATGATAGTTAAATTATTTCCTTCCTATAACTTTGTCCACTTAATAGGTGTTATGTGAGAAGTGGTCAAGTCATGCCAAGTGTCTGGCTGCTCAGAGGGTGCACATTATGACTTGCCTCAGTGTCTGCTGCTCAGAGGGTGCACATTATGACTTGCCTCAGTGTCTGCTGCTCAGAGGGTGCACATTATGGCTTGCCTCAGTGTCTGCTGCTCAGAGGGTGCACATTATGGCTTGCCTCAGTGTCTTCCGCTCAGAGGGTGCACATTATGGCTTGCCTCAGTGTCTGCCGCTCAGAGGGTGCACATTATGACTTGCCTCAGTGTCTGCTGCTCAGAGGGTGCACATTATGACTTGCCTCAGTGTCTCCCGCTCAGAGGGTGCACATTATGGCTTGCCTCAGTGTCTTCCGCTCAGAGGGTGCACATTATGGGTTGCCTCAGTGTCTGCTGCTCAGAGGGTGCACATTATGGCTTGCCTCATTGTCTGCTGCTCAGAGGGTGCACATTATGACTTGCCTCAGTGTCTCCCGCTCAGAGGGTGCACATTATGGCTTGCCTCAGTCTCTGCTGCTCAGAGGGTGCACATTATGGCTTGCCTCAGTGTCTGCCGCTCAGAGGGTGCACATTATGGCTTGCCTCAGTTTCTGCTGCTCAGAGGGTGCACGTTATGGCTTGCCTCAGTCTCTGCCGCTCAGAGGGTGCACGTTATGGCTTGCCTCAGTGTCTGCTGCTCAGAGGGTGCACGTTATGACTTGCCTCAGTGTCTGCTGCTCAGAGGGTGCACGTTATGGCTTGCCTCAGTGTCTGCTGCTCAGAGGGTGCACGTTATGGCTTGCCTCAGTGTCTGCTGCTCAGAGGGTGCACGTTATTGCTTGCCTCAGTGTCTGGCTGCTCAGAGGGTGCACATTATGACTTGCCTCAGTGTCTGCTGCTCAGAGGGTGCACGTTATGGCTTGCCTCAGTGTCTGCCGCTCAGAGGGTGCACGTTATGACTTGCCTCAGTGTCTGCCGCTCAGAGGGTGCACGTTATGACTTGCCTCAGTGTCTGCCGCTCAGACGGTGCACATTATGACTTGCCTCAGTGTCTGCTGCTCAGAGGGTGCACATTATGGGTTGCCTCAGTGTCTGCCGCTCAGAGGGTGCACATAATGACTTGCCTCAGTGTCTGCCGCTCAGAGGGTGCACATAATGACTTGCCTCAGTGTCTGCTGCTCAGAGGGTGCACATTATGGCTTGCCTCAGTGTCTGCTGCTCAGAGGGTGCATGTTATGGCTTGCCTCAATATCTGCTGCTCAGAGGGTGCACATTATGACTTGCCTCAGTGTCTGCCGCTCAGAGGGTGCACATAATGACTTGCCCCAGTGTCTGCTGCTCAGAGGGTGCACATTATGACTTGCCTCAGTGTCTGCCGCGCAGAGGGTGCACATTATGACTTCCTCACCCGCAGGCTTTGCTGTCAGGGTGGGGTGGAAGCATGACTTCCTACATTCCTGTTTAACAACTATCTCTTAAAAAATATTTCTCAATGTACTGATATAATCTTATGTACTAAGAAGAAATGCTTCTGCGTATAAATGAAAAACAGGTTTTTGAATTTGGAAAAAACTCATTTGTACATGTTTGTTGCAAGATCTCCTAAAAAAAGTGTTTCTGAAGTTAAGTGGTGGAGGACACTTTCTTTGCTTCTTTTATTTTACTTCAGTTAAGAAGTAAATGTGTAAATAGATGGTTGTTATTTTTTTAACATTTTTCGGACTGTAAGCTCCCAATTAAACAGCAGCAGAGTGCTTCTGTTCACTGGGGGGGCCCTTAAGAGATTCACAGAGTCGCAGGGCATTACCATGATCCAGATGACAGAGTATGATGGGCTTGAACAGCAGTCCTGAAGTCACTTTCTGGAAGAAATAGTTTCATTTTATTCTGAAGACAGAGGTGGTACAATTAGGTGAAAGCTGGCATGTGAAGCAGTCATGGTTCATGTCACTGGAGCAGCTTTGTACTGTTTCTTGTTATTGTTGTAAGCAAATAACATTAATTCTGTCTTGGCGGATAACAGGGATTCTGTCTTGGGCGCTTTGAGCTCCAGGCAGGTGCTGGACATCAGATATGGATGATGTGCAGGTAGGGTTTGAAGTGCTGGATGTCCGAACTAGAGGAGACTCGAGTTGAGTAGTGTACCACTGGCATACTGGTGAATCCTGATGCTGTTATCAGCGAGCGCAGCACCACAGGTCTTCATACAGAGGATGAAGACCACAGGAGACAGTATGGAACCCTTGGGGACTCTGCTAGTCAGAGGGATCTTTTGGGGTCTGGGGCTGCACATTTAAACAAACAGGTGTTGGTTAGAAAGGTAGGAGAAGATGCAGTAAAGGACACCGAAGTTAAATCTCATTTTACTCCAGGGTGCAATGTTGGACTTTGTCAAAGTCAGCTGAGAGGTCCAGCAATATCGGAGGCAGGCGTCATCTTCATCTATTATCAAGAGGGCATCGTCTACAATTATACAGTAGAGCTCTCCACGTTGTAGTGTGATGTGAAGTCAGACTGGTAATCTGGGATACTGTAGTTTATTGTACTACAATTGCCTATTTAGAGCTTACTAGTGTTGTGTAGCCATTTTAGTTATAGCTCCATGCACATTATATTAACACACTAGGCCGCTGTGCACTTTAACCTAGATATGTTCTATTCAGCTTCGCATTATATATTATTATTACAATTACCATTTTACGGTCTTGTTTTATTTTCTGTTTATCTAACTGTTTTTGCCTAGGCCAGCACTCTGTTCTCAAACGAGACATTCTTGATCACTCTGTGCTTGTTCCAAGGCTACAGCTCGGTACATTGCCGGTCAAGGTGATAGAAGTCAAGTCTCCAACATTCGTAGAAAATACACATCCTTCCATAGGGACATTTTCTCAGAACATCAGCTGTGTTATTATATAAATACTTCCTTGTCCCGTTACACGTTAGAAGGAGATTCCAGCCAGGGAAACAAGACTGTATGCTGATTGCATCGCTACAGATGCTAACGCAGACCACAGGCCTTTGCTCAGGTATAGGGGTTGATGTCTTCCCAGGGGAAACTGAAAGGCAGAACTAGAGCTTAACATGCTGTGTTCAAATTATAACTTAGATAGGAAATAGTCCATCGATCAAAGTGACAATATGATAGCGTTGTTTTTATGCTTCACTCTTCTCGTCACAATTTTAATACTGTCACGTTGTGTCATCCTGGTTATTGCAGCTCACGCTTTGCTATCTAAGATGCAGTCGTTTTATTAAACTCATTATTGAAACATATACTGCTTCTGTTTGTCATTTATATATGAGACTGAATTGTAAATGAGAGAACTGGATGCGACCCGAGTGACTACAACTTCCTGAGAAGCCTAGTATGTCATACGCTTGGCTGCCCAATCATCACTATCCTTTAGTAGCAATGAGGCACTGCTAGTTAGCCAGAGCAAAACCCGGATTAGAGCGACAGGTGTCACCCGCAGTGGGTAAGGCTCAGCCTCCCACACCGCGGATGATTCTGCTGCTCAAAATCCAGTAGTCTCATTAGAATAATGAGAACCTACACGACATGGCACCGCCAACATTTGGTCAGGCTCTAATTTTCGGGTCCTCCGGAGTATCTCAGTCTCATTATATATAATGACTCCTCAATACCGTATGCGGAAACGTCCATGGTACTGAGGATTTCTGCCCCAGCTGCGTAGGTTATCCTATTTGCAGCTGGAGATTGTTCAAGATTGATCATTAAAAGGAAAGCCCTATTTGGTGTGCGTTCTCTGAACTTAGTGTCTCTACAATGGCGAATCCACAGCAGGTACAAAAAGCGGTTAATATGAGACAACCTCTAACTGCACATTTATTAGCGAATGGCCTAACGGCCCAGGAGGGGTCCAGTCACATTTGTGGTGGATGCCCATGCAGCTTATAGAACAGAACTTTTTTATTCTTGGGTCACATTTCCAGCATTTGATTGGAACACGAATACATTTCACCAATATACACCTGCAAATGCGCCTGGACAATACAGAGAATACGCATATTTAGAGATACCACTATCTTATCAAGAACATAATAATTGGCTTGATGGCGCCCTATCCCACACAATATTACCAGTAAGGTTAGATCCTTTAAGTAATGACAGTCCTACCTGGCCTGTATTGGCCACTTATACACCACATCCTGTGGTTGCAAATTTAGCAGTAGCTGAGGTTCGTCGTTTATATACTGAACTTACAGCGATATATAGACGATTAGTACAATTTGTAATGCAAACATTAAATACAAACCCAGCACGTGCACCATGTCACACAGCCTGCAGGGGCAGTCTGCATGGAATTTGTATGGGGGGTCACTTAGGGTGGCATAATACATTCTACAACCCCTAGGGACCCTCTTAGTACCTGTGCTCTAGGAACAAGGGGTGCCATTTACTAGGGACTGACATGGGTGCTAAAGTGCTTGGCAATTGGGTTACAACTGGGTATTTCGTTTTTAAGCGGAAAGAACACTGGCACTGAAGCCTGGTTAGCAGGCGTCAGTGCACTGTCAAAGTTGAAAACTAGCATCTAGCAGTTCACATGGGGGCAAGAAGTGTGTGAGGGGGTGGACAACCTGCAAAAAGCCTGGCTTCCTACAGTCCCCTTTGTTCATGGGGTTCTAGATTGACAAGTATTGCTCTAATGAGACACAATCAGAAATGTGAAAGGTTTCGATCTTAGCCAGAAAATCGAGTCCTTGATCACTTTAAATAGCCAACTTTAATGGGAAATATATATCAAGAAAGGAACATAGGAGAGAAAACAAAGCCATGTGCTGGGAGGGAGGTGGTTAGGTTATTGACAAGGTTCTGTAGGGTACACTCTTCCACGGGATGTCAGGAATGGGAAGAGACATATTGTGTTCACCCCTTGGGGATGACAGTGTTTAAGTCCCCCAGAGACTCCAGCTCAGCTCAACAATATGACCTAGTGGTTAGAAGTCACAGTGCAGGATTAGTGAGAGCTGTAGCAAAGGCTCTGCTATCTAACTCTCCCTGTGAGGTTTCTCAAACTGCAGGCACAGGGCGCTTAAGATATTCATCATTGAAAATCCTTAGACTCGCTATGTGAGTGAGGAAAAAAAAAAGAGAGGCTCTGAAAGCTTACCCGGTGATATCACCTGGGCTTCAAGTGTATCAAAAGGTTCCAAAATTGTGACTCACCCGAAAGAGAGAGGGATTGCAGCTTAAGCAATTGCCTTCCCCTCCCTGGACAGACATTCCCAACCAAAGCCCTCTGCAATATCTGAGACAAACTGGTCTCCTGGTAAAGTAATCTAAATGACTGAACAGTCAGCTAGGAGGGGAAACTTCTCTCAAACATGGTCTCTAGAAATAAAACTGATCCAAAAGAAGAGTTTCCCTCCATGTGACCAGGCATTGAAGCTCCACCAAACGAAACCACCCGAAAAATATCTGGCATTCTGTAAATCATCTCCCAGCAACTTCCTAGGAAACCACTTTGATGATGTGCCAAAGCTTGGGACTCCTCTTCAGAAGATTCTTGCAGCCATATGCACATTGAAAGACCCTTAACACACTCATCTCAGGCAGGGATGTAGCTTGGTCAGTAAGATAGGGGGAATAACCTTCAGACTTCCAAACAAGCACACAAGAATACTTTATATGTAAAAGATGTTTAGTACAAAAAAGAACATAATATGAAACGCAAGACATGTGAGAGAAGTAAGGAGGCAGTGAAAAGGAAGAGGTATGCACAATGTAAGGAGTAGTGTAAAGAAATGGCTCCCTGTGGCAGTTACCCCCCACTTTTTGCCTGATACTGATGCTGACTTGACTGAGAAGTGTGCTGGGACCCTGCTAACCAGGCCCCAGCACCAGTGTTCTTTCACCTAAAATGTACCATTGTCTCCACAATTGGCACAACCCTGGCACCCAGGTAAGTCCCTTGTAACTGGTACCCCTGGTACCAAGGGCCCTGATGCCAGGGAAGGTCTCTAAGGGCTGCAGCATGTCTTATGCCACCCCGGGGACCCCTCACTCAGCACAGACACACTGCTTGCCAGCTTGTGTGTGCTGGTGGGGAGAAAATGACTAAGTCGACATGGCACTCCCCTCAGGGTGCCATGCCAACCTCCCACTGCCTGTGGCATAGGTAAGTCACCCCTCTAGCAGGCCTTACAGCCCTAAGGCAGGGTGCACTATACCACAGGTGAGGGCATATGTGCATGAGCACTATGCCCCTACAGTGTCTAAGCAAAACCTTAGACATTGTAAGTGCAGGGTAGCCATAAGAGTATATGGCCTGGGAGTCTGTCAAAAACTAACACCACAGCTCAATAATGGCTACACTGAATACTGGGAAGTTTGGTATCAAACTTCTCAGAATAATAAACCCACACTGATGCCAGTGTTGGATTTATTAAAAAATGCACACAGAGGGCATCTTAGAGAGCCCCCTGTATTTTACCCAATTGTTCAGTGCAGGACTGACTGGTCTGTGCCAGCCTGCTGCTGAGAGACGAGTTTCTGGCCCCATTCGGTGAGAGCCTTTGTGCTCTCTGAGGACAGAAACAAAGCCTGCTCTGGGTGGAGGTGCTTCACACCTCCCCCCTGCAGGAACTGTAACACCTAGCAGTGAGCTTCAAAGGCTCAGGCTTCGTGTTACAATGCCCCTGGGCACTCCAGCGACTGGAGGTGCCTGCCCCCTGGACACATCCCCCCCTTTTGGTGGCAAGTCCAGGAGAGATAATGAGAAAAACAAGGAGTCACTGGCCAGTCAGGACAGCCCCTAAGGTGTCCTGAGCTGAGGTAACTCTAACTTTTAGAAATCCTCCATCTTGCAGATGGAGGATTCCCCCAATAGGATTAGGGATGTGCCCCCCTCTCCTCAGGGAGGAGGCACAAAGAGGGTGTAGCCACCCTCAAGGACAGTAGCCATTGGCTACTGCCCTCCCAGACCTAAACACACCCCTAAATTCAGTATTTAGGGGCTCCCCAGAACCAAGGAACTCAGATTCCTGCAACCTAAGAAGAAGAGGACTGCTAAGCTGAAAAACCCTGCAGAAGACGACGGAGACACCAACTGCTTTGGCCCCAGCTCTACCGGCCTGTCTCCCCACTTCGAAAAGACACTACTCCAGCGACGCTTTCCCCAGGACCAGCGACCTCTGAATCCTCAGAGGACTGCCCTGCTCTAGAAGGACCAAGAAACTCCAGAGGACAGCGGCTCTGTTCACCCAAGACTGCAACTTTGTTTCCAAAGAAACAACTTCAAGACAACTGCGTTTCCCGCCAGAAGCGTGAGACTTGCAACTCTGCACCAGACGCCCCCGGCTCGACTTGTGGAGAACAAACAATTCAGGGAGGACTCCCCGGCGACTACGAGACCGTGAGTAGCCAGAGTTGCCCCCCCCTGAACTCCCACAGCGACGCCTGCAGAGGGAATCCCGAGGCTCCCCCTGACCGCGACTGCCTGACTCCCAGATCCCGACGCCTGGAAAAGTCCCTGCACCTGCAGCCCCCAGGACCTGAAAGATCGGAACTCCAGTGCAGGAGTGACCCCCAGGAGGCCCTCTCCCTTGCCCAGGTGGTGGCTACCCCGAGGAGCCACGCCCTTGCCTGCATCGCTGAAGAGACCCCTTGGTCTCCCATTGATTCCAATTGAAAACCCGACGTGTGTTTGCACACTGCACCCCGCCGCCCCCGTGCTGCTGAGGGTGTACTTTCTGTGCTAACTTGTGTCCCCCCGGTGCCCTACAAAACCCCCCTGGTCTGCCCTCCGAAGACGCGGGTACTTACCTGCTGGCAGACTGGAACCGGGGCAACCCCTTCTCCATTGAAGCCCATGTGTTTTGGGCACCACTTTGAACTCTGCACCTGACCGGCCCTGAGCTGCTGGTGTGGTAACTTTGGGGTTGCTCTGAACCCCCAACGGTGGGCTACCTTGGACCCAAACTTGAACCCCGTAGGTGGTTTACTTACCTGCAAGAACTAACAATTACTTACCTCCCCTAGGAACTGTGAAAATTGCACTGTGTCTAGTTTTAAAATAGCTATATGTGTTTTATTTGAAAAGTATATATGCTATTGTGATTATTCAAAGTTCCTAAAGTACTTACCTGCAATACCTTTCATGCAAAGTATTACATGTAGAATTTGAACCTGTGGTTCTTAAAATAAACTTAGAAAAGATATATTTCTATACAAAAACCTATTGGCCTGGAATTGTCTCCGAGTGTGTGTTCCTCATTTATTGCCTGTGTGTATGTACAACAAATGCTTAACACTACTCCTTTGATAAGCCTACTGCTCAACCACACTACCACAAAATAGAGCATTAGTATGATCTCTTTTTGCCACTATCTTACCTCTAAGGGGAACCCTTGGACTCTCTGCATACTATTCCTTACTTTGAAATAGTGCATACAGAGCCAACTTCCTACAAGTAGTAAGTGAGAGAAACAAAATTTTGTAAAATAATTCAAATTTTTAAGGCTTTCAAAACAGACATGGGAGAGCATATGTTTGTGTCAGTGTGTGGGGCATAAATGCCAGGTGAAATCCGACAGACACCTCACTATACCTGGCTGAAAGCAACTGTACCAAACTATTAATCAGAAAATACATTTATTAGGGAGGTGCACTAACCCAAACACCCCCCCCCCCTTGAAGCTACGCCCCTGATCTCATGAGGTTGGCACTTGTGAATAGTTAATCATCATCATCATCATCTCCACAGTTAGCGGTACTGATATTTGTTCTGTAGGGTTTTTACACTTTGAGGATAAAATGAATGTGTGTACTGCATCAAAAGGAGTGCCTGACTTTGGTTAGGTTTTCACATGTCAAGAGTGGCACTGTAAGCATAGAGTCGCAATGTATTCTTTGGCTTTGTAAATGCGTGTTAATTCTGGCACTGCTAGTACAGCATCAAAAATAATGGACCTACAAGTCACTAAAATAATCTAGGTGCAGAGTGGCCTGTGACAGAATCGAGACAGCCAGAAATGTTTCACAATGCTTCGGTTACCATGCTAGATTCTGTGTTGAAACCATACGGGGAAGGCCAATACAAATCTGCCACAACTGTTACTGTTACTAGGCAAGACTGAGTGGAGCAAGAAGCCTCCTCTATGCTAAGCAACCTCTACCCAGCCTTGCGGGCCCCTAGTTAAAATCGCAGTAACACCACTTATCCCCACAACCTCCTTCAGCCTGGTGTCAGACACAGATGTGGGTTGGCCATTGGATGGCAGATACAGAGGCTGGTGAATTGTGTTTATCATCAATTCCAAAAAACGTCTTTCACCTCTCCAAACTTTGGAAGAGAAAAGTGAAGAGGACACACATTTGGAGGTGTTAGTGAAGTGTCAGCTATGGATGTCGGGAGACAGTTTACATTATGTAGGCGGAGCTCTAGAAGATGATATGCTGTTTATCTAATGCAAACTCACGAGTGATTCTCCCCACAATGGACAACATGTATTGTCCACTTAAGCCACAGTAACTGCACTAGATCTGAGGCACATCACAGCTACCACTATGCATGTCATGCATCAACAGTCCTTCAAAGCAACAACTATAGGCTGCTGCAAGAGACATTCCAAGAGGCAGCCATTCGTTCACCACCCTTGGAGAACAGTGGGCTGTATAAACCGGGATAAAACACACTTGTTACTCAATGATCACACAGAGGTCGCCTTCTATAATCCCGTTCCACCCACCTGAACTTCACACATGCACTTAGGCGGGGAACAGCAAAAGCCCCCGGGCTACATAACTGTGGCGGGTTAAGGCAAGTAGTCTGCTGATTATGTGAATCCTTCAACGATGCCCCTCAGCATTCCTAGGCAGCAATGGGTAGACACAAACGGGATCCAGGGTTCGGAGGAAATATCACACTCACCTGCTGTGTGAAGGCAGTGTTGCCCCCTGGCATGGGAAGGCTGGAAGGTGCGATGGGAAGGTGGTCTAATGGAGAGCCAGTTTTGATTCGACTGTCGGTCAGTGAATAGTGCCAGACCAGAGCACTCGGGCAACATAGTACAATACTCTGAAAGAAAAGAACAAGTGGCAGTTTCACTGACTGGCAAGGGCACCTACATCACACTCCGCGGCTGTATACACTCGGACACTGGAGAGGTAAGTCACTCCTCTGAACCACAGGTTCATGTGCACTTGCGAGATTAAACACAGACTGAACATGCTTGGACCTCCCACTCAACTTCCGTACAGAAGCATGTGATGAGATGCATCTCAGAGATTCTTGAGGGTTATGGAGTTGAAATTCAAGATTACAAAGTGCAGGTACTGCCCTGGCATAGAAGAGACAGTTGGTTAAACAATAAGGCATCAGAGGATGTTGTTATGGTAAGGTTGAAAATATCTGGCTAGCAAAGAAGAATCTGCAGAAAAAAAAAGAACTCCTCCTTATCACCCTCAAATTTCAAAAGAGGCTCTACAGAACAAACTGAAACTTTAAGTTGTATTTTCCAGCTCCAACTCTCAAGCATATTCACTGGGCTTCACCCTGGAGCATCCTATCTCTCTTCCTCGCACATTATCAAACACACCAAATCAATGAATTTCTACTTCCACTCCCTAAAAAAAATATCCAATGAAGGATTTCCAACTTAGAATGCCAGCACTTGCTTTTATGTTCTAATCAGACACTGGCTAAGCTGGTAGGCTGCAGTTTATGACCAGGAGGCCTGATGTAGCTCGGGGTGAGGACATGCCCATGCAGATGCAGTAAAAATTAGGAGTCAATTGCCCCGTGTAGGGACCTGGGTTCTGGTTGCAGTCCACCCCTCCCCCCATGTTTTGGCCTGCTTTTTAGGTGCAACTTTGACTGAAGTGCATTGGATTCCTGCTAACAAGGTCCCCAGCGCCAGAATTCCTTCTCTAAAACAAGACAACTGGTCACTTAATCCCCAAGTGAACAGGCCCTTCAGCCCCCTAGAGGTCCCTAGTAAATGGTACCCCTGGTACCTAGGGCATGGGTACTGAAGAGGGTTTGTAGGAAGCTGGCCTGGTGTGTGATGGGTACCTATGGTACTTACACCATATACCAGGTCCAATTATCCCATCTTAGTGTAGTGTAGTCAGTGTCTAGAAGCCGGGCTCTCCAGAGGTAGCTGTGGATAAGCAGCCAAGGCTTACCTAGGAAACATGCAAAGCTCATGCAATACCACTGTAGTCACACAGCACTTACAAATATGAAAGAAAACACTCAGTTGTACAAAAATAAAGGAACTTTATTTTTGGAACACAATACCACAAAATACTAGAAGGGCAGCCCTTTAATAGGAGGTAAGTAATCAATATATACACTAGTAAAGACTGATATGCATAGAAAAGTTTAGAAAAAACAGTGCAAATAGCAATAACCAATAGTGACCCTAGGGGGAGCCCAAACCATATACTAAACAAGCATTTGCAATGCAACGGGTCTCGCATTTACTCATGTTAGAGCTGATAGCGTTGTAAACTCATAACCTGACTTTTCAGATATCGGCTAAAGTGCATTTATGCACGTAACCCGAAAAAGTACAATTAACTATGTAAAGCGCTTCTACCAAGCGATATCGCGCTAGTAAATTAGAGAAAAAGTAGCCCATGAGCCGGACAGAAAACAGCGAGCCTCGCATGTTTTCTGTACTTGGTTGATGCGCTCGAGGAGGGCTAGCCACCGGAAAAGGCATGACCTATGCATGCCTTAGACTAATGAAAGCAAGCAGATTTTAATAGGCAAGCACACGAACCAATAAAAAACACGGACGTGACGTCAACAGGGCTCCGAGCCCTTTTCTAAACACTAAAGCGTCTCGCTGCGATACGCATGCGCATGCAACGCAGGCTCGACCCTAAAAAATGGAATGCGAACACCGGAGCCCAACCCTAGGTAAGTAAAATGTGTAGAGAGTTGCTGGGAGTACCAGGAAACCACAGAGGTCAGTAACACAATACCACCCCCAGCGACTAGGAATGTAGGAGTAAATCACTGGATTTTCCCCAAACCCAAAAGGAGGAAAAGAAGAAGACACCCAGAGAAGACTGCAAGAAACCACTGGTGGATTTGTGAAGAAAGAAGACCTGTGGAGAGAGGGGACTAAGTCCAAGAGTCACAGTGGAGTCCAGGAGGAGTAGGAGCTACTACCCACCCAGCTGTGGATGCAGGAGTTGGTTGATGGTGATGAAGAACAGGTCAGCACTGCAGTACTGGAGCTGGAGAAGAGTTCATGATGGATGCAGAAGATATCCCACGCTGGAGTGAAGACTGCAGACGGGTGTCAGAGCAGGAATTCCACCAACAAGCCTTGGCAAAGGCAAAGTTGCGGTTAGTGGGAAAGTGGTGCTGTCGGGGACCAGCAAGGCCCAGGAGGGCTCAACCCACAAGGGGGAGTCACAAGGGACCCTCGGCGTCACAGAGAGACCACAGGAGCAGAGGCAGCACCCACAGAAGTCCCACAGGACAGGGAAACAGGAGCTGCAGAAGGACCCTGCACAGCTGAGGGCTAAGCATGGCGGGAAGGAGTGCTGGGGACTGGAGCTGCACGTCACCTGAAGATCCCTTGGAGGAGATGCAAACAAGCCTTGGCAGCTGCAAGAGGTGCGGTGCACAGGGGTACTGTCCTGCATGGGAAGGCAAGGGCTTACCTCCACCTAAGTTAGACAGCTGGCAGAGAGGACCAAGAGGACTACTCCAGACTACCACCTGTGATGCACGATCCACTCATCTCAAAATGAAGGGAGATCCACGCAGCCAGCCGTCGCTTGTTGTAGGTGCCTGCGGTTGCAGGGGAGTGACTCCTTCACTCCAAGGGAGATTTCATTTTCTTGTGCAGGTTGAAGAGTTGCAGTCTTCTGAGGATACGCGGCGAGGGATTTGTTGCAAAGCTGGCAGGAACCCTGGAAACAATGTTGCTGAAGAGTCCTTTCTTCTTGGAGGCAGCTTGTCAGGTCCTGGAGGTTCCTTTCGCAGTTCCAGGGGCCAGAAGTCGAAGCAGAGGTTGCAGAGGAGTCCTGCTGAAATCTTGCAAGCTGAATCTTAGGACCCACCCCAGAGGAAGATCTTAAATAGCCCTTTAATCGGAACTGGTCACCTAAGCAGGTAAGCACCTATCAGGAGGGGGGCTCTGACATCCTGGCCACTCAGATGCTCCCAGAATTCCATGCCAACCTTGGAAACAAGACAGCAGAACTCAGGGACCCTCTGGAGGAGCTCTGAGCACCACCACTGGGGTAGTGATGAACAGGGGGTCCTTGAACCGGTGTGGACTGGTGTAAGGAAATGCCTCCTTGGCATGGTTGCCCCCTGACTTTTTGCCTTTGCTGATGCTATGTTTACAATTGAAAGTGTGCTGAGGCCTGCTAACCAGGCCCCAGCACCAGTGTTCTTTCCCTAACCTGTACTTTTGTATCCACAATTGGCAGACCCTGGCATCCAGATAAGTACCTTGTAACTGGTACTTCTAGTACCAAGGGCCCTGATGCCAAGGAAGGTCTCTAAGGGCTGCAGCATGTCTTATGCCACCCTGGAGACCTCTCACTCAGCACAGACACACTGCTTGCCAGCTTGTGTGTGCTAGTGAGGACAAAACGAGTAAGTCGACATGGCACTCCCCTCAGGGTGCCATGCCAGCCTCTCACTGCCTATGCAGTATAGGTAAGACACCCCTCTAGCAGGCCTTACAGCCCTAAGGCAGGGTGCACTATACCATAGGTGAGGGTACCAGTGCATGAGCATGGTACCCCTACAGTGTCTAAACAAAACCTTAGACATTGTAAGTGCAGGGTAGCCATAAGAGTATATGGTCTGGGAGTCTGTCAAACACGAACTCCACAGCACCATAATGGCTACACTGAAAACTGGGAAGTTTGGTATCAAACTTCTCAGCACAATAAATGCACACTGATGCCAGTGTACATCTTATTGCAAAATGCACCTTAGAGGTGCCCCCTGAAACTTAACCGACTGTCTGTGTAGGCTGACTAGTTCCAGCAGCCTGCCACACCAGAGACATGTTGCTGGCCCCATGGGGAGAGTGCCTTTGTCACTCTGAGGCCAGTAACAAAGCCTGCACTGGGTGGAGATGCTAACACCTCCCCCAGGCAGGAGCTGTGACACCTGGCGGTGAGCCTCAAAGGCTCACCCCTTTGTCACAGCCCAGCAGGGCACTCCAGCTTAGTGGAGTTGCCCGCCCCCTCCGGCCACGGCCCCCACTTTTGGCGGCAAGGCTGGAGGGAACAAAGAAAGCAACAAGGAGGAGTCACTGGCCAGTCAGGACAGCCCCTAAGGTGTCCTGAGCTGAGGTGACTCTGACTTTTAGAAATCCTCCATCTTGCAGATGGAGGATTCCCCCAATAGGGTTAGGATTGTGACCCCCTCCCCTTGGGAGGAGGCACAAAGAGGGTGTACCCACCCTCAGGGCTAGTAGCCATTGGCTACTAACCCCCCAGACCTAAACACGCCCTTAAATTTAGTATTTAAGGGCTACCCTGAACCCTAGAAAATTAGATTCCTGCAACTACAAGAAGAAGGACTGCCTAGCTGAAAACCCCTGCAGAGGAAGACCAGAAGACGACAACTGCCTTGGCTCCAGAAACTCACCGGCCTGTCTCCTGCCTTCCAAAGATCCTGCTCCAGCGACGCCTTCCAAAGGGACCAGCGACCTCGACATCCTCTGAGGACTGCCCCTGCTTCGAAAAGACAAGAAACTCCCGAGGACAGCGGACCTGCTCCAAGAAAGGCTGCAACTTTGTTTCCAGCAGCCTTGAAAGAACCCTGCAAGCTCCCCGCAAGAAGCGTGAGACTTGCAACACTGCACCCGGCGACCCCGACTCGGCTGGCGGAGATCCAACACCTCAGGAGGGACCTCAGGACTACTCTGATACTGTGAGTACTAAAACCTGTCCCCCCTGAGCCCCCACAGCGCCGCCTGCAGAGGGAATCCCGAGGCTTCCCCTGACCGCGACTCTTTGAATCCAAAGTCCCGACGCCTGGGAGAGACCCTGCACCCGCAGCCCCCAGGACCTGAAGGACCGGACTTTCACTGGAGAAGTGACCCCCAGGAGTCCCTCTCCCTTACCCAAGTGGAGGTTTCCCCGAGGAATCCCCCCCTTGCCTGCCTGCAGCGCTGAAGAGATCCCGAGATCTCTCATAGACTAACATTGCGAACCCGACGCCTGTTCCTACACTGCACCCGGCCGCCCCCGCGCTGCTGAGGGTGAAATTTCTGTGTGGGCTTGTGTGTCCCCCGGTGCCCTACAAAACCCCCCTGGTCTGCCCTCCGAAGACGCGGGTACTTACCTGCAAGCAGACCGGAACCGGGGCACCCCCTTCTCTCCATTCTAGCCTATGTGTTTTTGGGCACCACTTTGAACTCTGCACCTGACCGGCCCTGAGCTGCTGGTGTGGTGACTTTGGGGTTGCTCTGAACCCCCAACGGTGGGCTACCTTGGACCAAGAACTGAACCCTGTAAGTGTCTTACTTACCTGGTAAAACTAACAAAAACTTACCTCCCCTAGGAACTGTGAAAATTGCACTAAGTGTCCACTTTTAAAACAGCTATTTGTCAATAACTTGAAAAGTATACATGCAATTTTTATGATTTAAAGTTCCTAAAGTACTTACCTGCAATACCTTTCGAATGAGATATTACATGTAGAATTTGAACCTGTGGTTCTTAAAATAAACTAAGAAAATATATTTTTCTATACAAAAACCTATTGGCTGGATTTGTCTCGGAGTGTGTGTACCTCATTTATTGTCTATGTGTATGTACAACAAATGCTTAACACTACTCCTTGGATAAGCCTACTGCTCGACCACACTACCACAAAATAGAGCATTAGTATTGTCTATTTTTACAACTATTTTACCTCTAAGGGGAACCCTTGGACTCTGTGCATGCTATTCCTTACTTTGAAATAGCACATACAGAGCCAACTTCCTACAACTGGTTTATGCACAGAGGGCACCAAATGTGCCCTTCAAAGCAAACCAGTGGCTTGTGAAAGCTACCTCTCCCAAGCCAGTCACACGTATTTCCAAAGGAAATCCTTTGATCTGCCTTCCGCTGCTTGATCAGATCAAGCAGCAGAAGGGCAGAAACCTGTCTGATGGGTGGCAGCAGCTGGGCTGCCTGGAAAACCCTGGAAGACTGGTGGTAGCATTGCTTGGGATCCTCTAAGGACCCCCTAGAGTGCACTTAATCATAATTCCAATACTTGCAACAGTATTGGAGTATGATTCAGACATGTTCGATACCAAACATGCCCAGGTTTGGAGTTCCAATTATGTAGCTGGACATAGTTAGTGACCTAGTAAAATGGCGCACCCGCACTCACAAAGTCCAGGAAAATCGATCTGAAGTTTGTGGGGGCACCTCTGCTAGTGCAGGGGTGTCCTCACACACAGGTACCTGCACCCTGCCCTCTGGGCGAGAGGGCCTGCCATAGGGGTGACTTATAGTGACCTGGTGCAGTGACCGGAAGTGAAAATGGGAGCATGCACCTGTTTCACGCAGACTGCAATGGCAGGCCTGCTGAATCCTTTGCATGGGCTCCCTATGGGTGGCAGAATAACTGCTGCAGCCCATAAGGGTCCTCTGGAACCCTAATGCCCCCTGGTTACCTAGCTACCATATACTAGGGATTTACATGGGGGGACCAGTATGCCAAATGTGGAAAAGAAAGGTACAATTTAGAAGAGAGAGCAAAACTAATGGGGTCCTTGTTAGCAGGATCCCAGCAGACACAGTCAAACACACTGACAACAGACATAAAATGGGGGTAACCATGCCAAGAAAGAGGGTACTTTCCGACAGGGTTCCTCAGAGCTGCAGAACTTGTGCCACTCTGAGGGACCGGGCACTGACCTAATGCAGACTGCAATTGCAGGCTGCGTGACAAGGTGCTCTAAAAACATGACATGGCACACTTGTGTGTCATGCCCACTAAGACGCTCCTTGTAATATATGTAAGTCACCCCTACAGCAGGCCTTCTGCCCTAAGGCAGGGTGTATTATATTACAAGTGAGGACATAGATGCATGGGCAAATATGCCCCTATAATGCATTTGTCGATTCTTCGACATAGTAAGTGCGAAGAGAAGCCATTTTAAATACATGTGCTGGACACTAGTCACTACCAGTTACCCAGTTACATGACTGCTTCTCTGAACCTAGGGATGTTTGGTATCAAACATCCTGTATTAATAGACCCTCTCTGGTTCCAGCGATGGATTTATAAATACATGCACCCAGAGGGCACCTTGTAGGTGCCCTCTGAAAAACCTACCAACTGCTGGTAAGCTCACTGACCGGTTCTGGCCAGCCTGCCACCAACAGATGAGAATCGGACCTCGCAGGGGGACAGCATCCCCTCTCAAGAGGTCAGAAACAAAAGCCTGTCGGGCTGGAGTGTTACCCACCTCTCCCCACAAGATGACCTACATTCCAAGGCAGGAGTTTCAAAGAAGCTCATCGCCTTTGGTATGCAGATCTCCTCTACCTCAGAAGAAGATGCCGACCCCCTGCCTCAGGGTCCATATGGCACCTGGACAGGCGGGAAAATTAGCTATGCAGGAGTTGTGTCACACTTCCAGAATGGGAACACGCATAGCATGGCCAGCCTGAAGTGGACACAACTTAGGAAATTCTGCCATCTTGCATGTGGTGGAATTTAGAGACTCTGGACAGGGTGATGCCCACTTCCCACAGGAAGTGGTCATCTAAAGGGCGTAGTGGCCCCAAGGGTAGGTAAACCATTGGCTACTACCCTACACTCCCATTAATGCCCCCTAAATTGAGTATTTAGAGGACCCCCTGATACCAGATCCTCAGATCTTTGCTGGACACGAAAGGAGGAGTGGACAAGAAGCCTTCTGAACCTGAGAACCAAGGAGCACAACTGAATTGGCACCAACACTGCCAGTATGCCTGCTACACCCGACCCTCAAGCAGCAACTGACCCGTCCTGCCACTGCAGCCTCCAAGAAACTGTGAAAGCTGTCAGTGCTACATAAATCGCCAAGAAAAGGAGTGGAGGAGCTGCTTCCCTGCATCCTCAGGCACCCAAGAAAGAACTGTGACGATTGGGACTGGCAACCAAATCTGATGCCGGACATCACCACTGCACCCGAGCCACCTAGCCCATGTTGAAGTAGGCCAATGGTGTCCGCATATTTACTAGGCCCTCTAGAAGAGAAGTTCGCCCACTGTGAACTTCCTGACAGCCTCCGCAGACTGTTTCTGCAAACCCCCCTGCAACTGCAAGTGACTAGGAGGCAACATCCAATGCCCTAGGACACCTCTGCACCCATCTGCCCCAGACCCAGAAGAGGAGAACCAAGGGTGTCCCTATGTCTCCCCACCTTTTGAGACCTGAGCAACACTTGTTGGCGTGGTCAGACTGAACCCCAGTCCACACCTGCAGAGTGTTTCTGCAGTCCCCCCCTGCACCGCAAGGAACTACAGTGCTGGACCAGATGCCGGAAGACACACCTGCACCGGCTCCCCACAGCCTGAGAAGGAGTGGACCGACAGTGTCCACATGTGCCAGAGGACCTCAAGGGTAGAGCCCCCCTGTGGGTTCCCATGGATTGCCCTTCCAGGCCATCCCTGCAGCGACTGTGTAACTGACTGATCACCATAGACTTGATTGGGACATCCAATGCCATAACACACCTCTGCACCTAGGCGCACCAAAGCGCCCCAAGGTGACCTGTTGATGTGGCTATGGACCTTGTCTCGAAACCCCATTAGTAAGTTGTTGTATTCTACCTGGATTGGTAGTGTTGTTTCCCTCCCCAGGAATGCTTTGCAGCTTCCTGAAAAATGCACTATCTACTTTCAAAAACTCTAAAAATTCATAACTTGAAAAGTACTCACTTGGCTACCGTGATCTTGGTATCAAAGTTTATATAAAAGCAATGCATCATTTTGATAAATTAGTGTGTGGGTGTGCCTTATATACTTAGCACTATTCTCTGATATGCCTAACTGTTCGACCACACTATCCCACAAAAGAGAGCATTTGAGATGGCATTTGTGCCTCTGTGATAACTCTGGGGATAGCTTGGACTCTTTGCAGAGTGTACCTCATTTTGGTCCACTATATAAAGAGCCAGCTTCCCACACTTGAAAGTACCTAGTGGGCCCCTTGTCTGATCAGGGCTATGATCCTTACAGAAAGTCATGGTCCCTAGATACGAGCAGCAGTGAATTTGCTCAGAATCTGACCACAGGGAAAGGAACTGTTTCAATGTGAGATTGTTAAACAGTGCAAGAATATGACACATCAGACTAGCAGATGTGAAGGGAGATACAAGATAAACACCCGCTCCACTACAGGAAAGAGAATGGGGTTCAAAGTTGTTGATATGATGAGTGACAAACTGATCAGGAGACAGGGGGACGACTTAGAAGATTCCATTCTGAGTCAATTGGACAAGGTGGATAAGATTGTTCTATCAATGGGAACATGGCAGGAGCATGCTGAAAACAGTGTTGTCATTGCAGCAGCTAACAAGACAAAGCTGGAGGTAAAGGTGCAGGGAACTGAAATACACATGGATTCTATCAAAACAGAGCCTGGAGATGAGCTTAACGTAACAATCAATGATTAATGCTGTGTTTCTTTTTGTAGAGTAAACTAGAGATGTTGGAAAGTGTACATAAAATAGCAATTGCTGGGGTCTTGGGGTTCCCCTCTGTTGAGGGGACAAATCTATTCTAGCAAAAAAGGCTCCGAAGTTGCACTCCAGATCTCTCAAACTTGGGCAATGAACTGGAGAGCTGCATGGTCATGGTGGTACAAAAAGGCCCAATCTTGAAACATGGTTTTGAAGAAAGCAGCTTTACTAAATCAGGAAATGAAACTTAGCCGCAAGCAAACATGCCTCTTCCTTGAAGTAAATACGGAAACTAAATAGAAACACGAGTCATTACGGAGGCCTGAGAGGAGTTTCAAGCTATTATTTCAGCTTTAGAAAGAGTCCTGCTCAGCACATGGCACCCAACAACGCTAAGATAAAGACATTGCGATGCAACCAAGTAGTTTTTAGATAAACTAAAAAAAGACATGCAAACAAGTTAAATGTGAAACCCCTTGCTGCTTTTCACCCAGTAGGCTAAGCAATCAAGATATGGCATGCAACCATTCCACACTCATTAGCCGGAGTTAAAGGAAGCTGCCCTATCTTAGAAAATATTTGTGACTAACAACTTTCATTTTCTGTTGTGTATGTCGCAACACTTTCTTTTCCACCAACTTTCATTTTCTGTTGTGTATATCACAACACTTTATTTTCCACCAACTTTCATTTTCCTTTCAACCAACGTCTCTAGAACTCCTCCTGCATTTGCAATATAATGTTCTGCAGGATTAGGCTTGTGAAATGTTGACATTTAAAAAAGATAAATAATAACAGAGGCAATGGCTGAAGGGTGGGATCAGGTGGGGCTTGTGTAATGTTTGAAGACAGCGTGCCAAAGGTTCTACAATTTAGTGAGATTGCTCTGTTTCTCGCTGCCATGAATAATGAAAGGAAGGTGAACTATGTCATCACAGGGGTGGATTACTACTATTCAAATAAAATATGTTTACACATGGGAAACAGTCACAAGTAAATAGCTTTTCCTTCACCAGCACAGAACCTTGAACTTATCTGTCTGTTAACAGATTTCATTGTTTTTAGTTCAGAACTTTTTATTACGTTTTAGGGAAAAAGAACAAAAAATAAATAAATTAAGGTATACTGAGAGACCTATATGTAGGCCCAATGACCAGATTTAAAAGCTGAGGGAAGCAAGTTAAACTTTCAAACTCCATGTGACCATGTCATATTGTTTGCTTCACCCACAATTCAGACCCTGAATTTATAGTCAAACTTCCAGGGAGCGCCTCAGTCACAATAATGCAAAGAAACGTTCCCACATAATCCTGAGTGTAAAGGGCTCTTAGACTCCTAATATTCTAGGACTGTTAGCCCATTGCTCAGGAGCCTAACGCTTTCCAGAGCTATGCACTGCTAAATTAGGAGTTCCAATGGAAAACTCCTTTAAATACTGATGGAACAGGTGACTTCTTTGCTGTGTTTTCCAAGCCTCGACTCGTAACGTGTGAAGTACAGTTTAAGTGATGTTACACTTCCAGTCCCTTCCCTTAAAAAGCTTCTGCAACACTCACATCAGCGGATGAGGAGATCTAGGCACCTTTTGCACAGAACATCTGAGAAAAAGGCCAATATCGTAACACAAAACCTTACGCACCACAAGGTGCTGGTAGCAGGAATCACAACACAAATGAAAATACCATCTTCAACCCAGATGGAGGTTAACACTCCAAAATCAGAAAAAGTTACTCCATCCTGACTAGCAGCAGAATGTCTTCCAGGAAGCATCAGCCAATCATCTAGCTCATTCTCACTAACCTTTACCGCAACTAACCCAGAAAGTCTCACCTAAGACATTTGTTACGAGCACTGCTGACCCAATTCTATGCCCTAAATGTTGAAAGGAAATATCTGCCCATGTGCAGCACAAGATGATCCAGGCCCATCCAGCCCTGTAGTGTAAAAATTTGCCAAGCTCCCTCGTACTGCCATCCGGCAACAACTCTCTTTCAACAGCTGAACCTCAAAGGACTGCAATCAGAATCCTACAAGGGGAACAAACGTTTGAATTGAAGAAAAGATGCTGTTCTCCCTCCCTCAGATATGCCCACAAAGACTGTATTTCTAACACAGAAAATGTAAAAAAATAATAAGGATTAAGATTATAATTTATCATGGGAATAAACCCTAAATTTGTGTCCTGGGTACTTGGCAACCAACAATACTATAGTCTGGGTATGCCTAAATGGCACTCATGTCCAGTCCTACACAAAATATACCTGTGTAAAGATCCCAAAAGTAAAGAGCATTGTTGGTAGGTTCATGCTCTATAAAGCACATACCTACATATACCTCACGCAATCTCAAAACAATCTTTAAAAATGCAATCCAATTATCTACTCCTCAAAAGCTTCAATAGAAAGATTTGTCTTGTACATCTCCCAATAAGCAAGTGTCAGCACTTCAACTGCTTCTGTCGGCTATATCAAGACACTGAGCCTGCTGAACATTAGAACAAACCTCCCTGCCAACTACATGCCAGACCGTTCGTGATAACACGCTAAGTTTACTAAAGTTCACAATACCTGAGACTTCTAAATCACCTCATTTAAACACGGAGGCTGGTGCAGACAAGTAAAGTCCAATTACATCCAGACAACCCTTAGTTTTCTTGTCAGGTTGCTGGTAATAAACATTAAATTCACTTTTGTTCACAGATGTCCAAGGTGCTGGTCCAATGTATCTTAGCATATATCTCTTTATATGATCTGTGAGCCCACCAGCTCCAATTCAAATGACAAATGTATGGCAGGATAGGTTTCTGTGTTAGGCTCTAGTCAACATAAGGACCCTTTAACAAAAAAGGTCAGGTGACCACTGAACCTCTAGGATATACCGCAATATAGGCCTTGTAAAGCATTCCACCTTTTCTAGCATCCCATTATCTATCTTCAAGGAGGTGAGACTTATCTAGACAAATACAATTGTTACAGACATCAGGGGCATGAATAGCTAATAGAGCTGGAGAAGAGAAAAGAATGTGTCTACTGTAGATTCTCCTAGAACATAAACAGAAATTAACATGTCCATCAAGGTGCTCACAGTACCGAAGGAAGGTCACAAATACCTGCAGCATGCAGCTGAGGCCAAACACGACGGGCCGGTGCTGAGGACACATCAGCAGATCACTGAAGGGAGACTGTGGTGGGTTTCCAGAGGACGGCTGTGGGGTGGGTGTAGAAGGCATGGTGTTGGTTGTCTGTGCAGAGATAATATGGGACTGGTGCCCACCAGTGCCCTCTAGATGCATTGCCAACCTCCGTGTACAGAAATATGACAGACGCCGGGAGAGGTACGCAGACTGAGCAAACTCCCCAGAGTACTGCAAGAGAGAAATTAAGCAATCAAATGCTACAGGAAAAAAACATTGCATGCATCACAAGTGCATCACAAGCAGAAAAAGTGGAACACAGATTAGTTCATAAACAAAGAGAAGTAGCAACCCCAAGTCGACCAGCTAAAAGAACGTTTTCAGAGCAGACGTAGGAGCCAGCAGTGCATGGACAGATATCCTAGACCTGTGGAGAAGCGCAGAGCCTGCCATCACCACAGCTTGCTTTCTGGCACGGTCTCCTGTCCAGAGGTCAAAGGACACTGTCAAACACAAGTTCAAGTTCGAAAGCAGCAGAATGGACAGATAAGAAAGCAGCAAAGACAACAAACAGATTGAAGCTCATCAGAGTACAAGTCGGTTACATTAGAAAAAGACTTACTCGTAGGAGCAAGGGCAGAAGCAATTTGAGTAATTCATCCTCTCCGGGCCGGATCTTTTCAAAGCACTCCAGGACCCAGGTAAGGAACTCATGACGGTCCAGCATCCCATCCTAAACAGAGACAAAAGGGACAAGAGGGTAATATAGTCTGAGACCTGGTTTACCACCCTAGTGACAGGTGTGCTATCCTGCTCTTTCACTGGGCTTTCTGACTGACACTATGCATTAGTAAAGTCTATAGTTAGTGGAGGCAGTTTTCTCAGTTTCCAGACCTGTTCAAACCATGTTCACAACCAACCCCTATGACTCAAGAGAGCTGGAATTTAGAAGCACACTTGGATTGGATTCTAAGTTTAGTTTATGGGTCCACTGGGTGCTCCAGGAACTGTTGGCACCATGAGCACCCTAACAACTTGTTCACAACCACTCCTTTATATGCAGGGCACTTAAGCAGACGTCTACCAAATGGTGTGGTCTTGTGTGAAAACTACAGGATATTGGGCCTGTGTGACCGAGACAGAGGGCAGGCAGCTCACAGCAGACCCTGCTTATTGTGTAATGGGGTTCATGAAGCGCACCAAAACCACAAAACACCTGCATAGATTCCTAGATCTCACCTTGGTGCTAACGAAGTAGTTTTAAATGCTTTAGGGTTTGGCAAATTAATGTTTTAGGGGAATTAATTTGTCATGGTTTAACTTGCCTCTGTTATATATTATTTAACTAAAACTTTTTTCCATCATTATTGCTAATGAAAGTACTTCCAGACATGTAAGTTCAGACTAACGGTTGTGCAAAAACACACTTTAATAAGTACCTCTCAATGCAGTGCTATAATGTGCTATTAGTGTAAAAGCTTCTTTGTTAAAGAAATAGACTTTTTTTATTAATTTTTTATTTTAAAGAGACTTTATCATAGTTTAATTAAATAGCACGTAAGCTCATCCTTGGGTGTGAGTGGTCGTTCACCTATGGCACGTGAAGTAAGAGTAGATGGATTAGCACCCAGGATAGTGTGCTGCATGCCTAAATACTCATAAGGTCCCAAAAGCGAGACCTATTGGCTATGCCAATGCTTGTTTTTCATGTCAATGAGATGTACTTTGTTGACCTTGGAAACCTAGCAGGCTGAAGGAATAAGTCAACATTCTTATATCCGACCTTTAAGTTTTACACTGGTGTCTGCCAATGCCACGTCCACCTTCCTAAATTCCCTAGGAGCCATTTGGCTCCTAGGGAACTTAGGATGCAGGTTTACAATTTTGAGAGACAATGGACGTTAAACGAATTGGATCAGAAACTGGGAGACTTTTGCCACAACTATTAATTTAACATCCATAATACAGCTTCTTTCGCACATGCAGTTTTCCATCCACTCCAAAAGACAGTTCTATGTGTAGATTAAGCAGGTGTCGAAATAGGTCTATGGCACAGCATCATTGCTGAGAACAAAACCCTAACAGGTTCTACAACTGTCAACCAGCCAATTAAAAAACACGACAAATGACCATACAGCATAGCACTGCAAAGAGTGCTATGAGAGTTTTCTATGATTTACCACATACCTGGAACATGAACATGGCAAGCCGCTCATTGTACTCCCACTGCTTAAGCGCCTGCTCGACTTCTGGTGGCACTGGCCCCGAGGGAGAAACGCAGCCAGGGCTGGACTGCTGGCGATAATACTCTGCTATTTTCTGCAGTTGCTCCCAGAGGTACTTGGTGATGATCTGAGTCCATTCTAAAAAGAAACACCAAGGTGAATAAGGGGACTTGGGAACGTTTCAGAAGTCAGATTATAAAAGATGTCAGCAGGCAGCTGATGAGGAGAAAATGAAGGGGGAAGCTCGAAAATTCACAAGAAAAAAACAAGATACTGAATACGGAGTTAGGAGAATCGGGGGCAGAAGGTCAAAGTCTGAAAGGGAAGTGTTCCATGTAAAAGGAGAATTATGCAGCAAGGAAGGAAAGAATACATAAGATAAGAGGACTAGGTAGGAAAAGAGTATTACGAGAAGTCGGGAAAATGGACAACAGGACACAACATCTCAATAAAGGCTTGAGATGGAGAACCAAGATAGCCAAAGGGTGACTTATCCCACAGATATCCAATGAACAGATGAACTCCATGGTTTGTAGTGATGGTGAAAGAAGACTAAATACTTGTTTCGAAAGAGAAGAGGACATTTAGATACCTTAAATGACATGGCACCGTGGAATGAGGAAGAAGGCCCAACTACCTTAAAAGAAGGTGCTGGCATGCAAAGTGGGTGGTACAAGTAAGAGGCGATCCAGGCTCCTTGGAATCATGTGCTCAGTGGAAGATTTGGGGGGTGATTAAGTGCTCAGGATCTGACTTACCTGTGAAGGGGGGAACATGGAGGGAAGCCCGAGGGGATGACCGGTAACCTATGAAGGGGCATATGATAAAGTGTTGGTGCAAGGAATAAGGGGAGACCATAGATACCTAGTGAGAAGATCACACTGGACTGTGAGGAAGAGGGGCGTGAGGAAGGAAAGGAGAAGTCAGATCACTGGCATGAAGCAAAAAGTGGTGCAGAAGGGGAGATCTGAGGGAGCACGAAAAGAGTGGATGAACTTTGTCATCGCTTGATCAATCTTCTGAAGTGAAGGTGACAAACACTCATCTCTCATGGGAATGGTTAGCTTATGAGGCAGCAGACTATATGTAAGGAGAGAAAGAGGGGTACAGCACAGTCTTGAGACTGGTCAATCTTTGCAAGGTAGGAGAAGTCTGCTGACAAAGCAGATCTTAGAAGTTTCTCTTGCAATCAATCAATTTTTGTGCAGGCAGGAGCGACAGAGGTGATCTGAACAGTGGAGTAAGAAGTCAATTAATTCTTGTGAAGTACAAAAGGTCCACCGTGACAGCTATATTGATGCAATAAATCATTTCTTGTGAGACAGGAGTGACAACAGGTTAACAATGCCTTTAGTTGCTATCAGAGGAACTCGTTTTTTTAATTAAATCATACTGAAAGTGCTAAGGGGTACACATGAGCTGAAATGTTACCTATAAAAGGATCAATGACGTGCCGTTTCTTCACTTTAGTCTCAGTAATGGCAGCATAGTAAGCACACGTCATCTTTATCAGCCAAGCAGCCCTCATCACAGACACCGCGTACTTCGCCAAATAGACAAAGACTTCTTCCTTCTTACTGAAGATGGGAACCTGCCGTTGGAATTAGTATGTAAGACACAAAGGTAATATGCAATGCATTCAGCAAATTCACCCACGTTCACCCTTTATAAGTCAAACAAATAAGCACTGGCAAGGCCAACATGTCTCACCTTTTAAATGCTGGCATAGGTAGACCTATTGACTTTGTCAATGCATGTTTGTTTTGACACAGTCTGTGGCCAAACCATTTGAAGATAGCCATCTATGCATATTCATGGCTTAAGACACAAAGTGTAAAACAAATCATTCCAAGATGGGCGATCATGCATGCGCAAGACATGTGCTCATCTTGGAATGATTCTTTTTTTTTTTTTTAATATACTCTGTTCTCAATTTACTCTTCCAAGTTGGTGGCTGAGCGTTTTGAAATGATAAATTAAGAGTATGCACAGGGATGCTGCAAAAACATTATTAAAGGAAACAATCTGCAGCTGCCGGATCTTTGGGATTTTTTTTGTTTAAAAAAAAAAAGCAGAATTGAGAAAAGAGTCGTTGAACATATGTGGAAGAGCGGAGAAAGTCATGCACTCTCATGGAGTATCAAAAGGCAAACAAAAAAGTTTCCTGGCATCAGCAATGGAAAAATACAACTCAGCCAATAAAAAAAACAGATATGATCTAGTGGTGGAACTAAAACAAAACATGCTGAATTAGTGGCATTGAACTGAGACAGCTATTCTGTCATTAGCAAAGGGCTGACTCAAAGCCCATTATGTATTACTGTATTGTGGACTTTAGGTCTTTGACTTGACAACACACAGCTAAAGATTTCTTAGGCAAATCCTAAAAGAAACATAATTATGTTTAAATTGCTCAAGTAGTAATAATGTCTTAAAACGTTGTAGTGTTCAATACCTACATACTTGTTACAGCATACAGCTTCTTACCTTCACATAATATATGACCAGTTGTTGCACTTTCTGAAATATCAAGTCTAACACATAGGCAAGATGGAATGGCTTATAAAAATGGCATAGGAAGCAGTACATTTTAACACATTAGGAGACAACTTAAACTAATTTAAATTCAAATGTTAGAGGTTGTACGAGCTTTCGAAATTGGTAGAGACTGGAGCAGACATTTATTACAGAGCGGAACACATTAGATATGGTTAACCTGAGAGGACATAATGAACGTTTATGTTTTAAATATTTGCCTACATTTTCATGATCCCGTTTCAGTGGGACATTAGTTACTAAGGTGGACAAAGTAAACTGACTTAGCTGTAGGCTCCAGAAGGGAAATGACAAAGTAGTAAACAAAGGTTCAAGGGGAAGAGAAAGGAGGTATAACACCACAGAGAGGATTAAGAACTTTAAACCGCAGTAGGCACAATGCTTCCTTCTGAGGTTGTTGTTCCAGAAAAGAGGATCCCATCTTCTTTTGTGAAATGATATTTACAGGAGTTTGTGTCTAGATAGGTTAGATTTGATTTACAAGAGAAGAAAATTGGGAAGAGCAGCCTTTATGAAGAGTCAATGACTAACAAACACATTAACATACGTCGATGTATGATTTAGATTGAAACAGCAATTATGATTTACAAAAAATAAAATTATGAATTTTTATTTTGAATGACTAATGAACGTATATGAATATCTTCACTTGTTTAGATAGTTAAATTGTACTCTTTGCTTGGGAGTTTGATTAACTCATTTTGTTGTGCTTAAGGATATATGGTATAGTGATGTGTTTTAGGGACATAGTATGTATGTGAAAACAGACCAGATTTATCCCAGTTACTGCACCCGAACACCTGATCAAGGACTTAGATTTTCACCCACATGCTCAATCTTTTTATCAACGACAGAAGGATAAGGGGTTAAGTCAAACTGAACGGAATTGAAATATACAGGCCTGTGAGTGCGCGTCAGGTCCACGGAGCTATGTTACATACATGTATGTAGTCTATCTCTACAGGTTGGCACAAGTACTGTAGAAATATTTATTTATGAAAAACATTAACATATTTAAGGTGCATGCTTAGGGATTTGAACTGATGGCTAAAATCCTGCAGACAGATGCAGGTTTACAGTTGAAGTTTAAAACCACTGAAGTGTCCTGTTTTATGGCAGAAGAGCATTACAAAGAGCACAGAAGTGAAGGTTACATATTTAGCCATACTACAGAAGATGCGTTATAACATCTTCACTTTGCAGTCTCAGATGCACCGACTGCAGAGTGTTAAAAGGATCTTTAAATATCATCCATAGCTTTAAGGTGTTACTGGCACACAGCACTCCAGACTTAGCAAGGAGCTCATGGGAATGTCCTGCAGCAACTATCACTAGCATCACAACCTGTTATGGATGACAGCCAACAGCAAACACAGAGTGGATTAGGCTACCTAGCCATACCTTTGCAACAGCTGCAGCCACATGCTAAGTCTTTTGCAGAGCATCCACATCATCCCATCATCTCAAAGCAAAACAGAGCGATAAACCGTTGTCTTCAACACACTGCGGAGGCAGAGCAATATGCACACCAGTACAAGCACAATCTCCGCTCCAAGGTACTGTCACATCCCCAATAATCCCATTCCAAAGACAGGGGGACCAACCACAAGGCCACCTGTAGCTCTCAGGGTCAGCGAAACCACAAACATGTAGTTCCAAAAGGTACAAGCTGGGTTTCTCCAATCCCTGCAAAGTTATCCTTCCTGTCACTGGCTGTAAACATGCATGCAACTGGCCAAACGACAAGAGAATAAGTGCTACCATTTCGTAACCCCAAGAGTTCAGAACAGTCCAGGATTGCCCTTTCAGTCTGGACAGCAATCCAGGGAGTTATTTTTGCCCCTGGCAATACCGAAGATCCCACAACCAGACTGATATTCCAAAAAAGTAGAGCTCAGCAATGAAGGGGGACTATGAAGACTAGCACATGACAAGGTTGACAAGGTGGATGCCTTCTTCAAAGCCATTACAGTAGTACCTTCAAGAGACCAGGCCACAATGAAGGCAATGCAGGAACTGACACAGGGAGCTTAATGTTGCAGCCTAGGTAAACTGTGTCTCTCACACTCAAATGCAAGCTCAACACTTAAACACCACTTCAGCAAGCCATAGGCAGGCCTGAAGGGAGGACTTGAGCATGTGGCTGACATTCTTAACTTCCAGTGGAGGTCATCTATGGCAGTTCCCATGGATGTCCAGCCACCAGGCACAGTTGATATCTATGTCTAAGGCAAACAAGGCGTAGGAGCCTTAATACACAATAAAAACATCTGTAGTAAAACAGAACCCAGTACACCCCGATTAGTCCTAAATGTGGCTTTATCCACAGGTGCTTCTCCTCCCAGGACTCCGCTTCTACGGACACAGCTTCAACCTTATCGAGAGAAAATCCAAGAACCCAAACTGGGAGTGAGCACACTAAAAAGTACAATGAAGTGACAAAAGTTCAAGTGTCTGTTTAAAAAACCTCCTGTATTTTTCTCAAATCTGAAACTAACCAAGCATTAACAGCCAACATATTCTGTTTCTTTAAGCAATGGAACTTCTCCCGAGCAGAAAAACAAGTATAATTTTAAAAGTGTGATCACCTTAAGTTTTTTTTATTTTTTTTACCTTAACAATACTATTGATGAACAGTCACAAGGAAATGACACTGATGTTGGTTACACCCCGAGATGTAAGGTAGCCCCAGCAGACTGGTGTGAACAACTTTCACAATGTTTTTGATAACAAGGTTGTGGATATACAAAATAGCCTTTCATCAGGTGATAATCAGGACATATTTGAATACACCTCTTCCCAGATTGACAAACACCTTACCTTGTGGCTGCTTTTTGGAGGATTCCAAAAGGGCTATTTTAAATCTTAAATCAGGTTCTCCGTTGGGCCCTTGCCCCCCCCCCTCAATTTTGGCTCTGGGGCTGCATAGTATTAATCCAATTCTTAATGGGACACTGAATAAATGTGAGTTCTGCTACAGTGCCTTCCTGCTGGAAGAGAGTTAAAAGTGTTCCCCTTTTAAAAAAGTCAAGTGCTAATCCTAATGTGCCAAGTAATTACAGGCCAATCCCTCTTCTTTCTGCACCTTCTAAGCTGGTTGACAACTCTCAGCTTTCGGACTATCTCGAGGCTAATGGACTTCTTCATCCTAGCCAATCAGGATTCAGACCAAGACAGTACGGAGACTGCCTTGGTAGAGGTCTCCAACTGGATAACAAGCACAGTGGACGCAGATGGGAAGGCAGTCCTGATACTGTTGGACCTGTCTGCAGCGTTCAATACTGTCCCACATAACAGAGCTGGTGACAACAGAGCCCGCAGACTCTTCACAGCACTACAACACACTTTAGACCATTCATATGCAATGTGCAGATCCCAGTACAAGACCACAGCAAAAACAGATGCAGACTGCCTTCCTAGACAATGCCCTTTTCCCCTCCTAACAAATTCCAGAAAAAAATAAGGTTTTTGTCAAGCTTTGTCAGCGGAACTAGCAGTTTATGACCCAGTAAATGCCCCAATCAACACAAGTAAACTCTCTCCTCATCCCCAAAAGGCAAACATCACATTGTGATCATATATATATATATATATATATATATATATTTTTTTTTTTATTATTATTATTATTTTTTTTTTAAATGCTATTCCCTAACTACGTCTCTGTAACCTTTGTTTTTTTTCAGTGAATATATTCACTGAAAAAAAACATAGAAATTCATGGAAAAAAACAAAAGGTTAAAAGGGACGTTATAGGTAGGCTCACATTGTAAACGTACAAAACCTTAGAAATTTGCCAGTCTTAGCTTGAGTTATCTCAACTAACTGAACTTAAGCCCAAAGGTAACCATAACTCTCACTCCCGCCATGCAGTTTTTATGTCAAATATTTTACCTCAATTATTACATTGATATTTTCAATGATGTTATCAAAGTTGTCATGAGTGCCATAATTTGTGGGTAATAAGGAGTGAATGGCGAGGGCACAAGTTATAGTTACCTTAGGGCACGAGTTACAGTTAGTTGCAATAATTAACTATAACTGGTGAATTTCTAAGGTTTTGGACGTTTAAAATGTCAGCCTAACTATAACGTCCCTGTAAACTGTTTTTTTTTCCAGTGAATTTCTATGGGTTTTTTAATTCTATTTCCCAACTATAACGTCCCTGTGTGTAAGTAGGTGTGTAACTGAGTGGGTATGTGAGGGTCTGACTGGGACTGTGAGTGAGTGCATGAGGGTCTAAGTGAGTGTGTGACTGAGTGGGTCAGTGAGTGTGTGACTGAGTGCGTCAGTGAGTGGGTGCATGAGTGTCTGAGTGGGTGTGTGAGTGGAAGAAATTGATTGAGAGAGAGAACAAGAGATGTCTGATATACTTCGAATGAGATATTTTTGTACAATTTACAATAAATTATTTATTTATTGTTTTAAAAAAATATAATTTATTTTTATAAAAATAAAAAAAAAAGTCCAGCTGGACTCGAACCCTGACTCCTCAGTGTGAAGGTCTAGTGACCTTCACACTGAGCTAAACGTTTTTATTTATTAGCCCTTTATAGGCTATCTGGGACCGCAGAGGAAGCCTCAATGCTTCCCTCACGCTGCCATGCCTCAGCTGCGCCCCACGCAAAGCAAAATCATTTCACCCCAGCGAGGTGGTGGTCCCTGCGCATACTCATTCAACCCACTGGGGAGGTGGTGGTCCCCGGAGCAGCGGGAGGTGGATGGGAGCCCCCCGCATTTTTCTCCTCAGAAGTCCCCGGGACTTGGACCACCCAGAGGCAAAATATATAAAAAGGGCAGGAGACTGTGTTTATTTTGTTGGTTTTTTTTTACTCTCAGAAAAATCCGTGGATCTACCCACAGATCTATCCAATTTGTATTTTTCTTATTTCCCTCAGGGACTACAGCACCAGGGCTAAGGGGTCATGGTGACTAAACCCTGGCCCTTTTTCTTTTTTGGCTTTTTTTTCTGGGACTCGGCTGAAGCATAGTCCCAATATGGCTACCAACACTTCCTAGATGAAGTCTTGGCAGCCAATCAGATATCAGCACCGGGACAGCTGGACCCGCGGTGGATCGGCATCCCTATAGATGTTTTTTTTTGGGCCTTAGCGTACTCCGAAACTACTGAATTGATTCCCACCGTACCACAAAAAGTGTGATCCGTGGAACAGAATCTAGCTTTGCACCAAATCTTGTGTAATTCCATTCAGTGGTTCGGGATGTAGGCGTGTCTAAAAGGTCCTATGGAAAAATGAATAGGGAAAACGTGTCTTGGGACCTCCCCTATTTCATGGCCCCTGCTTGACGTATCACCCTGAAACTTTGAGGGCAGAAGCTGGACTTAGCAAAGTATACGTTTTGAAACCTTCGTATCAATTCATAAAGCGGTGCCAAAGTTATAGGAAAAACAAAAAATGCCCTTCCTGTGGAAACTAACTATAACTACCTAGAGCGAGAGACACTAGGTGATTATATATTTTTATGTAGGACTAGGCCCCCTACTGCTTTACTTCTAACCTACTCATCGTGTTTGCTGAACCACTTCCTGCATTTCCATGTTTTATAACTAGCCCACTGATAAGTGCACACAAGTGTCTTGTCACTCAATATGCCTTAACATGCCTAAAAGATAATCTAGTATCCAGCCTCCATTCCACATTTTAATCCTTTGCTGGCCTCTACGTACACGCCATCACACTCCTAAATACCTTGGCAGCGTTTTTCAATGCTCTTACTCCTCCTCTTCTGTTTCCAGTACTCGCTGCTTCCAGCTTTCTAACATTCAGGCCATATGCTCAAATTTAACTGTACACCCCTAAAAGCTTCTCTATTTTCTCATCCTGAATAATATTTTTTCAGCATCTTAATCTTCCAGCAATGTCTCATCCTTATTTATTCCATGTTCGCTGCTTCTACTGATGCCCTCCTTAGTCTCTTCTCTCTTTGTCCTTTAGCCACTATATTTCTCTTTTTCATCTCCATTTGCAAAGTCTCAGGTTTAAAGGCATTCATATTCTGTCTTCCCTTAGCTTCACACCTTTTTGCAGGTCTATGTCTGGTTTCAGCTTCTTTGCTCTGCCACCCAAACCATTCTTATTCAGCTTATCCCCTTTGACACCAGTGTACTTTTTCATTTTAAGACATTTGTTCATCTTGGTCCTAAACTCTACCATCAACGTTTCTGCTGCAAGTTCTTCCACACCTTTTTGCTACCTTCCCCGACCCAGTAGAAACTCACCCATGCTTGATACTTTTCCTTGTAAATATTCAACCATCTGATATACTTCTACATTGAATTATTTTAACTCATATTTTTGTAATTAATTGAATTTTGTACTACTATTTGGCCCACAGCGTATGCTGCACAGACACAAGCGCACTACAAATTATAAGGGCAAATAAAAATCTCCCTTCCTCCAATAATCATAAAAACACAATAACAGGCCTACCGGCCATGGAACATATCATAATGGAACGTCACAGAATTATTTTTATGACCTGTGCTTTGTAACCATAACCAAAATTCAGATATAAATTAACTAGCCACATATGATGCAAAGATAACATGAGATCCTCCCAAAGAAAAATCGAACACCAAAATAAGAGCTAATAAATTTTTAAAAAGCAATAACAAAAATCTAAATCACAAGGGAATTCAATAATTCTGCAAACACCAACAACTTAATCAGTCAAAACATCAATACAATCAAGTTATGCCAGTAAACCACCCCCCCCCCCCTAAAAAAAAGTACAAACATTTCCTTCACAATACCTTCTTCACAACTCGGTTAAGAGAAAGTGACAAGCAACGCCAGGCAGCTTCCTACAATGACCCTCTTTTCTCCTTCTACCTTCAAGAGTGTCAAGTTCCTGCAGTGCTGGTCTGCAGCTCCAGCTAGCTTCTCTGTTTGTATTACACCTTAATTCTTCACAAACATCCCTAAGGCTCAGCATGACTGGTTGCCCAAGAATAACAAATGGTCACCCCCGAAGCACTTGTCCTTGGAGGTCCCATTGTCTTTCACTAAACAGAATTCAGCAAAGGTTCCTACGAAGGGGAGCCTGCTCACCATCATGAAAACAGGTTGCTGCCAGTTACAATGCGGCACTACTGTCTAGCGACTGCATGTTACTAAGGTAAGATACACAGGATACAGAGACGCCCTGGGATTGCATATTTTTTTATTGTTATACCATAGGTTTGACAAAGTCTGGCCACGAGGTTTGGAAAAGAAAGTGACCAGCCTACTTAAGAGGTACAACTTAGGAGCTGGTAGAGGTCAGTGGCCTTATTATATGCCATTAAATTAGGGACGGATGGACGGATAGGGGGGTGTGTAGACTGTTTGGGCTCCAAGTCATGAAACTTCATAAAGCAATAAACAATTTGGAGCCAGCACATGTGCCTGCAAAAGGGCATTTCACTGAGGCTTCACCTTTAATGTATGACCAATCACTCAGTCCGGGATATGAGGAATGTTAAGGCAGAACTTGAGAGCATTTGCAATACACCACGGGAAACCCCATTAAAGCAGCTGTTGTGTGATTACCTTTTCTTCAGGTTGCTGCTGTAGGTGGGGTCCTTTCCAGCACCAACAGGTGATACATTTAGTACAACCTAAGTAATGTAGGTTTGTTATTTCTAGGAGAAACAACAAAAGGCAAGCCTAAAGGACCAGGTAAGCAGAGCCAGCAATCATGCCCACAGAATACTGTAAGCCAGTGTTCCCCAACCTCTTGACTTCTGTGGACCCCCACTTTATCATTACTGAAACCCAGGGATCCTCCACTGGGACATTACTGAAAGCTGGGGACCTAATTTATTAATATTATTTAATTTTCTAAGCAGTTGCGGCCCGAGAAGGCTTCACGAACCCCCAGGGGTCCCTGGACCATGGGTTGGGAACCACTGCTATAAGCAGAAGAAAACGAGGAGATGGAGCCAACCAGATACACCATGATAGCAAAAGAGGGAAGCAGCAAAGCAAGCCAGAAGGATCACGGAAGGGCAGACTGAATACTTTAAACCTACATTTGAACTACAATGAGCAAAGATAAAGCATTTTTCCGCAGAAACCAAATCTCGCATTAAACAGGAAGATATAACCTGAAGAAAGCATGCCTTCAAGATCAACCAATCACTAGGCGCTCCACCCACAACATGACAAAGACCAGAGCAACTGTTGCAATCCCTTGAATCAGCTCATCGACCCCAATACATATAGATAAGAAGAGGCAAGAGAAAGAGAGAGAGAGAGAAAAAGAGAGAGAGAAAAAAAGAGAGACACACACACACACACACGGGTGAACATACCTTTTTAGCCAAGTGTGTGAGTGGTTTGGTCCCAGAGAGATCAGTGAACCAGTTATTGATGGCACTTTGGGAGCGTGCTGTCACCAGCCAGAAGTTGTCCTTCTGATTCACTTGTGGTTTCCTTCGTCCAGTGTCAGGAAGAGTGTTGCAACGCATCTTCTCTGTGATGATTGTACTGAAATTTGAACTAATCTGAAAGAGAAGACCACATTTCTTAACTGGTCTTTTTAGGGTACGCTTCACATAAAGAAGCAATAGCTGAACATGCTCACCTTTGCAGGGTTAAAGTTGACATTTTTGGCACTTCCATGTTCATCACCAGTAATTGCAGGCTGATTGGCAAAACCCTGCTTTACATTAACGGCAGTCAACTCATCCTGAAAGAAAACAGGAAACCCGTTAGACCAAGCACTCAGGCCCCATCATGGAAGCAACTTATCAAGGTCAGTATAAGCACTAAGAATGTCACCAAGTCCGTCTAGACCACATAGGGCCCACATAACTCAGCCTGGACTCCAGGGTGAACCTAACAGTGTACATTTCACAGCAGCATGCTATCATCAATATGTTCATGAAGGTAAAAATGAGGGGCATAAATGAATAAGTTACTTACCTTCAGTAACACATCATCTGGTAGAGGCTATCTAACTGAAGATTCCTTACCTTTGAATTTTCCAAGGCGTCAGACTGGATTTGAAAGTTTTTGCTCGAGCAATTCCCCTGCGCGTGCCGCCCGGTGGCTCCATTCGGCTCCACGTGGTGTCGTTGGTGTGAAAAGTGACGTTGCTGTCACCTATATGGGCTCCACCCAGTTGTGTGCGGGCATCAGTTACATTAATCATGACTTTCAGCGCTACGAATGCTGAGCCATGACAAGAACTGGCGAACCTGTGTGTCCAAAACTAGGGCCCGGAGAAAGAATCGCCTTGACCCAAGCAAGTGAGTCCGCAGAGTGGGGAGGCATGGGTGGGTGTAAGGATCCTGCAGGTAGGTAGAGGCTCTACCAGATAATGCGTTTCCGAAGGTAAGTAACTTGTTTCTCTGATAGAGACTTCTAGCTGCAGATTCCTTACCTTTGAATAGATACCCAAGCTATATCCTCCTGACAGTGGGCTGCAGACAAATTCTTTCAAACTAGAAAGTCCTGCAGGACTGAACGGGCGAAATACCAGTCCCTAAGGACCGAACTGTCCAGGCAGTAGTGTTTGGCAAACATGTGCAGGGATGCCCACGTTGCAGTCTGATGGATATCCAATACTGAAACTCTATGAGCTAACTCTGTGGTCGCAGCCTTTCCCCTGGTGAAATGGGCACATAAGCCCTCATGAGCCTGCTTCTTAGCCAGGGCATAGCATATCTTTATACAGAGAATGACCCAGCACCAAATGGTTAGTTTCTGTACTGCCCGACCTTTCTTTGCTCCAACAGATCCCACTAAGAGTTGGTCATCCTCCCCGAACTCTTTTGTGCAGTCAAGGTAGAACCAACACCACTCTTTTTGAGTCCAGTCGTTTGGAGTCGCTCTTCGTCCTCCAAGGGATATGGGGGAGCAAAGAAAGTGAGCAGGGAGACAGTCTGACCCAAATTAAATTGGGTCTTCACCTTCGAAAGGAAAGAGACATGGGTGAGAAGCACTACTTTATCAGGAAATACTGTGAGATATGGAGGACTGGATAAAAAGGCCTGTATCTCACTCACGCTCCGGGGCAGATGGTATTGTAACTAAGAAGGCTGTCATGATGATAAGCAGCCAGAGGGGACAATTGTGCAGTGGCTCGACAGGAGCATACATGAGGTATGTGAGAACTAAATTAAGATTCCACTGATGCATGATAAAGGGCGTGTTGAGACATATGCCCCTTTAGAAACCTATTTACAATAGGGGACTTAAATAAAGAGGGTTGGTCAAACAGCCGCAAAAGAGCAGATAGAGCAGACAGATAGCCCTTAAGAGTGCATATAGCAGAGCCCTGCTGGGCAAGAGATAGAATGAAAAGATCATCATCAGGAGAGAGAAGAAGAAAGAGGATCTAAAGACTTCACTGTACAATATTCTACAAATCTTTGCCAACAGCAGGCATATACCGTTTTTGTGGAGAAACCCCTATCTGCTAAAACATTACAGACTTCATTAGGAAGGTCGAAGGCAGTCAACTGTTGCCACTCAGTCTCCATACATGAAGGCGTAGAGTTGATAGGTTCAGGTGGAGAACCGCCCCCCCCCCCCCCCACCCCCCACCGGTTGCTGCAACAGAAGCTCCCCCCAAAGGGGCAGCCTGATCATAGGATGGATGCTCAACTTCAGAAGCTCGGGATACCAGACTCTCTGTGCCCAGTCCAGAGCCATAAGGATTACTTGGGCCCGGTCATTCTTGATCTTCTTGAGAACTCTGCACAGGAGTGGTATGAGCGGAAAGGCATACAGGAGGCCTGAGCACCGCTCGCAATGACAAGCATCACTGAGCGATTGCGCCTTGGAAACTCCAACACGCAATACTGCTGACATTGCGCGTTCTTTCCGGAGGCAAATAGATCTAACCAAGGCATTTGTCTGCCTTAGCATTCAGGGAGCCTGCCAGGTGTTGAACCACCAGGGTTATGCCCTGCTGTTCCAGCCATGTCCAGAGGTGCAGGGCCTCTTGACAAAGGGTCCACGACCCCCACCCCGTCCTGCTCATTGCAGTACCACATGGCGGTGGTGTTGTCTGTGAACACGTGTACTAACTTACCCTTGACAGAGGGAAGAAATGCCTTCAATGCTAGTCGGATCACCCAGAGCTTCAACATGTTGAACTGGAGTCTGGATTCTGCCAGGGACCAGAGTCCTCTGACCTCCACCTCTCCTAGATGTCCGCCCATCCCAGAAGTGATGCATCTGTCACTGTAAAGCCTACTTGGGGAAGGGAAAGGAGTCTGCCTCTGACCCAATAGCGGTTCAAAATCCACAACTGCAGGTCTTTTGCAGTTCCCTATGAGATCTGGACCATGTCGGAGAGAGTTTTCTGATGCTGCACCCATTAGAACATCAGGTCCCACTGCAGAGCCCCCATATGCCATGTGGCATAATTTTCCAGCAGGAGGCCATGAGGCCCAGCAGCCTCAGAGTCAGTCTCACAGAAACTCACGATGGACTTGGTGCTTGGGAGGAAAAGCACGAAACTGCACCGTGTCCAGTACAGCTCCTATGAAAGAGAGCATCTGAGAGGGAGTCAGGTGTGACTTCGGCACATTTATAGTGAACCCCAGCACATGCAGAAGGTTTGCCATAGTCTGAAGGTGGGAAACAATTGCCTAGGGTGAACCCACCTTGTAAGGTCAGTCGTCGAGGTAAGAGATGACTGAAACCCCTGACCTGCACAGATGAGCTGCGACCACAGCCATCACCTTGGTGAACACCCGAAGGGCAATGGTATGGCCAAATGGCAGCTCGGTGAACTGAAAGTGTTTGTGGCCTACTTTGAACCGCAGGTAATGCCTGTGGGCCGGCAGGATGGGAATATGAAAATATACATCTGTAAGTCCAGTGCTACCAAACAGTCTTCTAGGTCTAGGGCAGACAAGACCTGAACCAACGTGAGCATCTTGAACTTGTCTTTCTTGAGGAAGAGACTTATGATCTGTAGGTCTAGAATAAGGCGAAGACCCTTGTTCATTTGGGTATCAGAAAGTAGCAGGAATAAAAACCACTGCCTACTTCTGATATCAGGACCCTTTCTATGGCTCCCTTGGCCAAGAGAGCAGTAACTTCCTCTCGGAGCAGAGACAAATGGTTCCCCGCCATCCGCACGTGGGGGTGGTGCAGAGGGTGGGGGAAGGACTGGAAAGGCATAGCATAACCCTTCCGAATTATCTGCAGTACCCAAGCGTCCAATGCAATGGACTGCCAGTGGAGGACATGAACATGATGGTGAACTCTCCCTCCAACTGGGCAAGCATGGCCCTGCAGAACCAAACAAGGAGGGCTTTGAGGCTGCAGCTGCCGGGGGCTGGGTGACTGACGACTTCTGGCTTTCAGACCCTCAGGGAGTGAAGGTACAGTGCTCATGTCCTCGCAAAGCCTAGGGTGGTTAAGAAGGACAATGGCTGGCATAGGGCTGGTGCAGTGCCAAGCCCCTTCCATAGCCACAAAAGGCAGATAGTAGACGAGGGGTGACCGAAAGGCTCAAGGACTTGGCCGAAGCCAGAGAGTCCTTAAAGCGCTCCAGTACTGAGTCTGCCTTCTCACCAAACAAGCAAGTCCTATCGAAGGGCATGTCAATAAGGTGTGCCTGGACATCCCCCCCTCAAAAAACAGATGTTTTCAGCCAGGTGTGGCACTGTAAGGCTACCGTCGACACAACCGCTCTGCCCACTGAGTCAGTCGTATCCAAGCCGCACCGAATGATGAACTTTGCTGTGTCCCTTCCATATTTTACTGCTTGGGAGAGTATGGCCCGGAGTCAGCACTTGCGCAACCGTATACCAAACAGCCTGTGAGAAACGGTCCAATAAGCATGAGGTGTTCACGGACCTCAGTGCCAGGCTTGTGGAAGAAAACATCTTCTTCCCATGATGGTCCAGCCTCTTGGAATTGGATTCTCTGTCAGGGGGGAGCAGAAAAGAACTTGTCGTGGGAAGTTGAAGCTTGGACTACCAAGCTCTTGGGGTTGGGTGTTGGCTGAGGAAACTAGGGTCGCCCGGTGCAGGGAGACGGCAGCAGGCAATCGTCCTATTTACAGGAGCTCCTATGCTGGGCTTGGACCAAGTTCCCAGCAGGACGTCAGTAACTGCTTTGTTAAAGGGCAGGAGTGGTTCGGAAGTAGAAGCCCCAGGAAAAGCACTTCAGTCAAGATGTTCACCTTGAAAGCTACTGAGAGCAGGTCGAGGACCTCCACTGCCCTATGCACCTCCACTGCATAGGAAGCTCCCACATCTGTAGCCACAGCGGGGGGAAGAGAGCAAGCCAGTACCTGGAGAGGTGTCCAGTCCACTGGCCTCTCTTAGTTCCTCATACCAGTCCAAAGATCTTTCTAACTGGTGTTCTAAAGGGTCCAGAGACCCCTCCCAATCTTCTCCCATGCCTGTCTATGAAAATGAATGATCAGGCAATGATCTGGCACCTATGGTTGCCATCATCGGTGTTGTGCAAAGCCGTTCCAGCTCTGGATCGTCCGGATTCAGAATGGGGCTGGTGCCGCCAGGAGCATCAGCTTTGGGACCGGCGCCTGGTTAAGACTGGCGCCGGTCCGGATCCTGAGTTAGATCTGTGAGACCCCATCAGAGCAGGGGCCGAAGCCACCAGCGGGGAACCTGATGGGGCCTTTTCCGACCCTGTGGGGCCCAAAGCATCAGGGGGGTCGTCCCACTTGAATACTCTGCGCATAGCCTTGTAAAATGTTTTTGAGTTGGTGTCAATCTGTCTCCTGGAAACGTGGGGAGGCGTGGAGTGAACTTGGCAACAGCTCTGCAGAACCGAACCAGGAACGCCAATGTCCCCAGCTCGTCTCATCAGCCGACACAAAGTGAAGTCAAAGTCCTCCTTCTCGACTGGGACCAAAGCCTCCAAGGAGTCGTGTGTGCCTGTGTTGTCGACTGCCGGGCTGCAAGTAGCTTTAGGGGCCACTCCCTCAAATCCTTCGGCACCATGGCCCGGCAGTCCAAACACAACCTGGAGTCATAGTCACTCTAGATATCAGAGGCAGACAAGGTGAGGGTCCGTAACTGACATGGCGCAGTGACAGGTGTCACACGGTTTGAAACCTGCCTTACTAGATGACATCCTTGACACACAAAGAAGAACATTTTTTGACAATAAGTCAAAAAAGGCCTGTCAAAAATCTGCGCTAACTAGTACAGAAAGAAAAGAACTGATGCCCGGATGCCAGTGTGGCACCTATATAGCTGACCGCGACATCTCTTCGGGCGCCAACACCACCAAGCGGATCCTAAAGGAGCCACCCAACAGCGCACACAGGGGTACTGATCGAGCAAAAGTTTACAGATCCAGTCTAACGTAGAGAAAACTACTATATGAGCTACTCGAATACATATGAAGATACCATGATCTTCATAAAAACAACAATAAAGTTAAGGATAATATGACCTAAGTATAATAAGCCAATGATACACATATGATATCGGACTGCTATATACTTATTATTATTATTATACTTATTATTAGTTACAGATATGATTTTATATATACTTTTTATTTTTATTTGTCATTCAATAATAATACAATTATAAAAGAATTATTTTTAATTATATACATCATTTAATAAAGAAAACAAAAATATCTAAATCAGACATACCACTCACATACACTAAACACAATAGGTAAGAAAAAAGTCTTATAAACTAATGAAACATAATATAAATGAGGCTAATCCTAATATCATAGTGAAGCTAAAACAATTTTTAATAATGAAGATATATAGACATAAATTCTTCTAATACATTATTGATAGTCTAATACACAAAAGGAAAAGATAATGCTAACGTGGTTCTATCTGAGTGGTACCGTAGGGACCAAAAGGCCACTCAGATAGAACCATGTTAGCATTATCTTTTCCTTTTATGTATTAGACTATCAAGGTGGTGCGGAACCCACAAAATTAGTGCACACACAAATGTTGGTATTTTATAATGATTAGACTTCACTGTGCAGGATTCTACGGCAAATCGCACAAGAATTACCACAGTACCTACTAACTCAATTACAAATAAAATACAGAATACAAGATACACTCCAAAAATTGGTCTTCACATATCTTTAACCTATTCATCTAAAAATCTTTAACATCTCCTTTGTCACATATACACCCCTAGAGGGGTGCGGGGTACATTTTGCAACTGTAGGTGAAGTCTGTTCTGGCAATAAACCTTTTCTCTATGCAACACCTGGGACTGTACTCTAGAACAAAATCATGTGTTTTGTGTTTGATGAGGGCACATTATAATAGTGATAAGGATCATACTGCACTGGAGGATCAACAGGACTACACTAGGAAAAAAGCCTTGCAACATCTGCAGCACATCTCAAACTAGGAGTAAAACGCCTACGCCATGTAGGCTGGATTATGTCCTTTCAACAAGCTTGATCTTACCCACTAGGAGCAGAAACCCCCTTCCTGCTACATGTGCAGTAAGAATGGGGCACACGTTCTCACGCATTTCTATTCCCACACCCAACTGAATACAAAGACTCAGGTGTTGGGACTCATGATGAACATAACTATCCGCTCTATTGGCTAAGCTCACAACTAATGTCACTCAGATAAATGGGTGCCTTTTCAGGATTCCGATGAGAGAATTAACAAATCTTTAACATTTACAATTTAGTGTATGAATGAAATTGGATTGTCAGGCTCTAGGGTCCAGTGCCAGCCCTGAAGGATCTTGAAAAGACAATGTTTCATCTATGCCTCATTGAATCCTCGTTCTATGGCCTCCAAAAGGTCAGCCCATTCGTCCTCGTCATAGCCCACCTGTAGACAAACCTGCCAATTCGTCCAGAGATTAGCCCCATGACTTATTGGACATTCCTGAATTGACCCACCATGTTCATCGGTTACTTGTCATTTCCTTCACAGTCGCCAAAATCTGTATTTTGCAAATTTGGTGCTCTCCATAACTGCCATCACTTGAGGAATGGCTTGCGGAGACGTACAAGACTGCATCATATGAAAAGATAATTTAAAATTTAATGGACAAAGGAGATATTTTTCTTCTTGCATGTTCCCTCTTTTTGCAAGGTCCTTCCCACATAGTTTGCTTAGACTTTAGCCTCATTATCATCAAAGTACTCACTACCCCTCCTCCTTTGTCCCATGTTCTTCTCTGTCCCTTTTCCCTTTAACTTTCTTCATTCTATAGCTGTAGGAAGTTGGCTCTGTATATACTATCTCAAAGTGAGAGATAGTGTGCACAGTCCAAGGGTTCCCCTTAGAGGTTGATAGTGGCAAAAAGAGATCATTCTAATGCTCTGTTTTGTGGTAGTGTGGTCGAGTAGTAGGCTTATCAGAGGGTAGTGTTAAGCATTTGTTGTACACATACATGCAATAAATGAGGAACATACATTCAAAGACTTAACTCCAGGCCAATAGGTTTTTATATAGAAAAATATATTTTCTCAATTTATTTTAGAACCACATGATTCAAGATTTGAAGTAAATACATAAAATGCAAGGTACTCCACACAGGTAAGTAAGGAACTTTGAATTAAAGCAGTAGTACACTCAGTGTAGGTTAAAATGGCAATAAGCTATTTTAAAAGTAGACATTGCAAAAATCAACAGTTCCTGGGGGACGTAAGTATGGTTAAGTTTCTGAGGTAAGTAAATCACTTACAAGTTCAGTCTGCTAGGCAGCCCACCGTTGGAGATTCAAGGTAACCCCAAAGTCGCAGCACCGCCAACACAGGGCCGGTCAGGTGCAGAGGTCAAAGGAGGGCCCAAAACACCTAGGCGCCTATGGAGACCAGGGTGCTCCGGTTCTGGTCTGCTGGCAGATAAGTACCCGTGTCCTCGGGGAACAGACCAGGGGTGGGTTTGTAGAGCACTGGGGGGGAACACAAACAGGCACACAAAACACACCCTCAGCGGCACAGGGGCGGACCGGTGCAGTGTGCAAAGTTGGCGTCGGGTTTGCTATAGGAAGCAATGGAGGGACCCGGGGGTCACTTAGGCGATGCAAGCAGGGCACAGGGGGGCTTCTCGGGCCAGCCACCGAATGGGCTAGGAAGAGGGCCGTCTGCTGGTCACTCCTGCACTGGAGGTTGGTTCCTCTCGGTCCTGGGGCGAAAGGTGCAGTGCTTGGTCCAGGAGTTAGGTTCCTTGCTACCAGGCAGTCACGGTCAGGGGGAGCCTCTGGATCCTCTCTGCAGGCATCGCTGTGAGGGTGCAGGGGGGTCGTCTCAGGTTACTCACGCAGTCGCCTGGGAGTCCTCTCCGCAGTGTTTGTTCCCTGGAGCTCGAGCCGGGAGAGTTGGTGCAAAGTGAGAAGTCTCACGCTTCCGGCGGGAAGGGAGAGTTCTTTGAAAGTTGTTTCTTTGTAGGAAATTTTTTGCTGTTGGTGAACAGTGCCGCTGTTCTCTGGAGTTTCTTGGTCCTTCGGTTTCAGGGCAGTCCTCTGATTCCTAAGAGGTCGCTGGTCCCTGTTGGATGCGTCGCTGTGCAGGTTCTTTTAGTGTGGAGACAGGCTGATAGGGCTGGGGTCAAGCCAGTTGTCGTCTCCGTCATCTCTGCAGGGCTTTCAGGTCAGCAGTCCTTCTTTGTGTAGGTTGCAGGAATCTGATTTCCTGGGTCGCCCCTAAATACTACATTTAGGGGTGTGTTTAGGTCTGTGGGCAGTAGCCAATGGCTACTGTCCTGGAGGGTGGCTACACCCTCTTTGTGCCTCCTCCCTGAGTGGAGGGGGGCACATCATCCCTAATCCTGTTGGGGGAATCCTCCAAACTTAAGATGGAGGATGGGGTCACCTCAGCTCAGGACACCTTTGAGGCTGTCCTGACTGGTGGGTGACGCCTCCTTGTTTTTTTCATTATCCTCTCCTGCCTTGCCGCCAAAAGTGGGGGCAGTGGCCGGAGGGGCGGGCATCTCCACTAGCTGGGATGCCCTGGTGTGCTGTAACAAAAGGCATGAGCCTTTGAGGCTCACCGCCAGGTGTTACAATTCCTGCAGGGGGAGGTGAGAAGCACCTCCACCCAGTACAGGCTTTGTTCCTGGCAACAGCGTGACAAAGGCACTCCCCCCATGTGGCCAGAAACTCGTCTGGTTGTGGCAGGCTGGCAGAAACTGGTCAGCCTAGCACTAGGTGTCAGACTGGTATTCAGGGGGCATCTCTAAGATGCCCCCTGGGTGTATTTTACAATAAATCCTACACTGGCATCAGTGTGCATTTATTGTGCTGAGAAGTTTGATACCAAACTTCCCAGATTTCAGTGTAGCCATTATGGAACTGTGGAGTTCGTGCTTGACAAACTCACAGACCATATACTCTTTATGGCTACCCTGCACTTACAATGTCTAAGGTTTTGCTTAGACACTGTAGGGTCATAGTGCTCATGCACATATGCCCTCACCTGTGGTATAGTGCACCCTACGCCTTAGGGCTGTAAGGCCTGCTAGTAGGGTGACTTACCTATGCCACAGGCAGTGTGAGGTGGGCATGGCATGTGCCATGTCGACTTAGTCATTTGCTCCCCACCAGCACACACAAGCTGTGAGGCAGTGTGCATGTGCTGAGTGAGGGGTCCCCAGGGTGGCATAAGACATGCTGCAGCCCTTAGAGACCTTCCCTGATAACAGGGCCCTTGGTACCATGGGTACCATTTACAAGGGACTTATCTGTGTGCCAGGGCTGTGCCAATTGTGGGAACAAAGATACAGCTTAGGGAAAGAACACTGGTGCTGGGGCCTGGTTAGCAGGGTCCCAGCACACTTTCAATCATAACTGGCATCAACAAAAGGCAAAAAGTCAGGGGGTAACCATGCCAAGGAGGCATTCCCTTACACTAGCTTACTCTCTCATTCCTCTCGTCCCCTCTTAAATATTGTATATGAGTATTGTTTGCTACTGGTACATGGGGGCATATGCTGATCTTGCATGTCACTGTACTTGCTGTTATTTCTCAATTCATAATTTTATCAATAAAATAATTGGAGAAAAAAAGAGATTCCCAAAAATTGGGAATTTGCAAAATCTGTGGGTCATATCCAGGTATATGTCCTCAGTCTAGAGTATGTAACTTTTGCAGAGAAACAGAAAACAACTATTTCTTGCCCCTCCAAAATATATTTTTCAGAGTTGGAAATGGCTGGAATTGGACAAACCTCTCAGGGAATTTCTTAAAGGTGGAAGATAAGGAGTCTCGCCAAATCCAAACATCAGTGCACATGAAAATATTGGTATTTTATGAGGATTACAATCTATTTTGTGTATTAATTTACAAATCATGTAACAATTATCATAATTCCACAGCGATTACAGATATGAGTGAATAGGAGCTAGACCCCCAAACATTATTTTCACCACACCACTATCTTACTAGTCTTAAAATCTCTAGTCACTCTCCAGTATTACATTTTAAGTAACGATATTTCTTATCAAGTCATGGAAAACCATCTTAAGCTATAAAGCCTCAAATATGTTCCACATTTGTTGTACATGGAGCAGGTGGTTGCCAATGCACAAGAACCCTGGATTTGTAGAACAAGTCTATCACAAATATTAGGAAGCATGGAACCAACAACTTACTATTTACACATTTCAAAAGTACAGGACAGGACATGGTCAATCTGCATAAGCCTCTTGCAACTGTTGCACACATTCAGCATAGTATGGAATACGCCTCTTCAAGATGAAGCACTATGAGCCAAAATGTGACACTAAAAAACTCAGATTCCAAAAAATGAAGCAAGAAAATGTGTATCAACTTATGCCTAAATCAAAGAACGGACAAGTATTTAGCCTTCTTTAAGACAAGACAGACACAAACTCAGACCTTCAAGTGGCTGACCTATCGAGAGAGGCAGGTAGGTAGCAAGTCAGAATACTCATTCCATTCAACAACGGACTCAGGCGTGTGGTCTAGCTTTTTGCCATTCAGGCATTACTGAGAACTGATGCTGCACAGCCAAGTCACATCATTCCTCTAAATTTGATAGACGATACTGTGAGAAAGTAGCCTCTTTCTAGCCTTGTTACCCCCACTTTTGGCCTGTTTGTGAGTGTATGTCAGGGTGTTTTCACTGTCTCACTGGGATCCTGCTAGCCAGGGCCCAGTGCTCATAGTGAAAACCCTAGGTTTTCAGTATGTTTGTTATGTGTCACTGGGACCCTGCTAGTCAGGACCCCAGTGCTCATAAGTTTGTGGCCTATATGTATGTGTTCCCTGTGTGGTGCCTAACTGTCTCACTGAGGCTCTGCTAATCAGAACCTCAGTGGTTATGCTCTCTCATTTCTTTCAAATTGTCACTAACAGGCTAGTGACCAATTTTACCAATTTACATTGGCTTACTGGAACACCCTTATAATTCCCCAGTATATGGTACTGAGGTACCCAGGGTATTGGGGTTCCAGGAGATCCCTATGGGCTGCAGCATTTCTTTTGCCACCCATAGGGAGCTCTGACAATTCTTACACAGGCCTGCCACTGCAGCCTGAGTGAAATAACGTCCACGTTATTTCACAGCCATTTTACACTGCACTTAAGTAACTTATAAGTCACCTATATGTCTAACCTTTACCTGGTAAAGGTTAGGTGCAAAGTTACTTAGTGTGAGGGCACCCTGGCACTAGCCAAGGTGCCCCCACATTGTTCAGGGCCAATTCCCCGGACTTTGTGAGTGCGGGGACACCATTACACGCGTGCACTACATATAAGTCACTACCTATATGTAGCTTCACAATGGTAACTCCGAATATGGCCATGTAACATGTCTATGATCATGGAATTGCCCCCTCTATGCCATCCTGGCATAGTTGGCACAATCCCATGATCCCAGTGGTCTGTAGCCCAGACCCTGGTACTGCCAAACTGCCTTTCCTGGGGTTTCACTGTAGCTGCTGCTGCTGCCAACCCCTCAGACAGGTTTCTGCCCCCCTGGGGTCAAGCCAGGCTTGTCCCAGGATGGCAGAACAAAGGACTTCCTCTGAGAGAGGGTGTTACACCCTCTCCCTTTGGAAAATGGTGTGAAAGCAGGGGAGGAGTAGCCTCCCCCAGCCTCTGGAAATGCTTTCATGGGCACTTTTGGTGCCCATTTCTGCATAAGCCAGTCTACACCGGTTCAGGGACCCCTTAGCCCTGCTCTGGCGCGAAACTGGACAAAGGAAAGGGGAGTGACCACTCCCCTGACCTGCACCTCCCCTGGGAGGTGTCCAGAGCTCCTCCAGTGTGCTCCAGACCTCTGCCATCTTGGAAACAGAGGTGCTGCTGGCACACTGCAATGCTCTGAGTGGCCAGTGCCACCAGGTGACGTCAGAGACTCCTTCTGATAGGCTCCTTCAGGTGTTGCTAGCCTATCCTCTTTCCTAGGTAGCCAAACCCTCTTTTCTGGCTATTTAGGGTCTCTGTCTCTGGGGAAACTTTAGATAACGAATGCAAGAGCTCATCCGAGTTCCTCTGCATCTCTCTCTTCACCTTCTGCCAAGGAATCGACTGCTGACCGCGCTGGAAGCCTGCAAAACTGCAACAAAGTAGCTAAGACGACTACTGCAACTCTGTAACGCTGATCCTGCCGCCTTCTCGACTGTTTTCCTGGTGGTGCATGCTGTGGGGGTAGTCTGCCTCCTCTCTGCACTAGAAGCTCCGAAGAAATCTCCCGTGGGTCGACGGAATCTTCCCCCTGCAACCGCAGGCACCAAAAAGCTGCATTACCGGTCCCTTGGGTCTCCTCTCAGCACGACGAGCGAGGTCCCTCGAATCCAGCAACTCTGTCCAAGTGACTCCCACAGTCCAGTGACTCTTCAGTCCAAGTTTGGTGGAGGTAAGTCCTTGCCTCACCTCGCTAGACTGCATTGCTGGGAACCACGACTTTTGCAGCTACTCCGGCCCCTGTGCACTTCCGGCGGAAATCCTTTGTGCACAGCCAAGCCTGGGTCCACGGCACTCTAAGTTGGTCTCCGGCGACGTGGGACTCCTTTGTGCGACTTCGGGTGAGCACCGTTTCACGCATCCTCGTAGTGCCTGTTTCTGGCACTTCTCCGGGAGCTACCTGCTGCTAAGAGGGCTCCTTGTCTTGCTCGACGTCCCCTCTACCTCCTGGTCCAATTTGCAACATCCTGGTCCCTCCTGGGCCACAGCAGCATCCAAAAACGCTAACCGCACGATTTGCAGCTAGCAAGGCTTGTTGGCGTTCTTTCGGCGGGAAAACACTTCTGCACGACTCTCCACGGCGAGATGGATGCGTCCACCAAAGGGGAAGTCTCTAGCCTTTTTCGTTCCTGCAGAAACCTCAGCTTCTTCTGTCCAGTAGAAGCTTCTTTGCACCCACAGCTGGCATTTCCTGGGCATATGCCCATCTCCGACTTGCTTGTGACTTTTGGACTTGGTCCCCTTGTTCCACAGGTACCCTAGATTGGAAATCCATCGTTGTTGCATTGTTGGTTTGTGTCTTTCCTGCATTATTCCTCTAACACGACTTCTTTGTCCTTAGGGGAACTTTAGTGCAGTTTGCACTCACTTTTCAGGGTCTTGGGGAGGGTTATTTTTCTAACTCTCACTATTTTCTAATAGTCCCAGCGACCCTCTACAAGGTCACATAGGTTTGGGGTCCATTCGTGGTTCACATTCCACTTTTGGAGTATATGGTTTGTGTTGCCCCTATCCCTATGTGTCCCCATTGCATCCTATTGTAACTATACATTGTTTGCACTGTTTTCTAAGACTATACTGCATATTTTTGGTATTGTGTACATATATCTTGTGTATATTTCCTATCCTCTCACTGAGGGTACACTCTAAGATACTTTGGCATATTGTCATAAAAATAAAGTACCTTTATTTTTAGTATAACTGTGTATTGTGTTTTCTTATGATATTGTGTATATGACACTAAGTGGTACTGTAGTAGCTTCACACGTCTCCTAGTTCAGCCTAAGCTGCTCTGCTAAGCTACCATTATCTATCAGCCTAAGCTGCTAGACACCCTATACACTAATAAGGGATAACTGGGCCTGGTGCAAGGTGCAAGTACCCCTTGGTACTCACTACAAGCCAGTCCAGCCTCCTACAGATACTTCACGATCACTGGAGGACTTCAAATAAGTGGATTTCAATTACATATTTAGCCATTATTTAAGAATTTTCAATGTGAGCATCAGAGTCTCATTCTTTGGGTTTACACAGCATTGATGTATATGGAAAAGTTGGAGAGACTAGCAGGTGAAACTTAGAAGGGGCAGGGGCACTGAGCATGGTTAAAAATCAAATATTTGAGAGGTCAAGAATGAACACAACATAATTTCCTATGTAGATGACACCCAATTCATCCTCTTACTCACAGACGACCCCCTTCACCACCAGAACCAGCTTCCACAGATGTATGAGAAGCGTTGCTGATTGGATAAAGAACAACTGCCTGCAGCTAAACAGACAAGACGGAAGCACTGATCTTTGGCAAAAGCAACAACACATGGAACAACTCCTGGTGGCCATCAGACCTAGGACCAACATCCATTGCCTCTGATCACGCCAGAAATCTCGGAAACATCATTAACAAGCAAACTCACCATGAAATCACAGATAAATGCGGTCTCCTCCGCCTGCTTCCTCACTTTGCGCATGCTATGTAAGATCTTCATGTGGCTACCTCTGCACACGAGATTCACCATGACACAGGCCCTCATTGCCCGTTCATTGGGCTATGTCAACGACTTCAATGTAGGAATCGCCGCACACCTCCTACAGAGACTTCAGACCATACAGAACGCCGCAGCCAGACTCATCCTTGTCCTTCCCCCACAAACCCACATCACACCCCACCTCAGGAAACTCCACTGGCTCCCCATAAAGAAGAGATGCCAATTCAAGCTGCTGACACACACACAACGCTCTACACAACAAAGGACCCTCGTACATTAACCACTGCCTGAATTTCCACCAACCGTCGAGAGGACACTACGCACTGCCGCCCTTTCACTTGCCTTTACTCCTCGCATCTACCGAAGGAGAAGTGGAGGACACGCTTTCTCTCACGTCGCACAAAAAGCCTGGAACAGCCTCCCCACACACCACTGGACCATCACCTCATTTTCGGAATTCCAAATGGCCCTCAAGGCCTGGCAGTTCAAATAAGCACCATTTTTGGCATGGTTAGCGCCCCTGATTTGCATATGGCTGGGTCCAAACTGGGGTGGCATGGTGAGCAAAAGAACGATGGATTGAACCCAGATCTGTGACAGGGGGTGTTTGAAAAGTTTCAGCACATTGTCCATCATCCTCTTGTGTTCCTAAAGTTGCTTTAAGTGGGAAGGGTATGCCCAGACGTGGGTCCCGTGCTCACTGTGCCACTGGATTCAAGGTAGCCTGGCTGATGAAGGGTGATACCCTGAAACCGGTCCCAGGATCCTTGTTTCTGGACCAGGGAGGACCTGTCCTGGCAGTTTGGGCTGGACTGTTCCCATGGGGAACAGGGTCAAGACTGATTTGCATATGACTGGGTGCAAACTGGGATGGATTAAACCCAGATCTGTGACTGGGGGTGAGTGTTTCAAAGGTTTCAGCACTCCGTCCATCATCCTTTTGTGTTGTTAAAATAGCCCCCCACTTTTGCCTGGCAGCTGAGGTAATTTCAACTGATTGTGCACTGGGACCCTGCTAACAACGTCCCCAGTGCCGAGCTCTTTCCCAAAACCACACAGTTGTTTTGCACAATTAGCACACTTTTTAGTGCCCACTGTAAGCCCCTAATAAATGGTACACCTGGTACCTAGGGCCTGAGGTACTAAGGAAGGTTGCAGCACCAGTTGTGCCACCCCCAGGGACCCCTCACCAAACCCCAACAGTGCTGCCATTGCAGACTGCATGTGTCGGTGCAGGTCAAAATTGAAAACACGACCCCTCCTACTGCATGTGCCGGGTGTAAGTTAGCCCTAAGGCAGGGTGCATCCTGACACACGTGAGGGCGTATGTGCACAAGCACATATGCCCCTGCTATGTCTGTCTATTCTTAGACCTAGCAAGTGAACAGGGAAGTCATTTTAAATGCACGTGATGGACACTGGTCACTATGAGTTTCCCAGCTACATGAAGGCTTCTCTAAATATAGGGATGTGTAGGAAGTTGGCTCTGTATGTGCTATTTCAAAGTAAGGAATAGCATGCACAGAGTCCAAGGGTTCCCCTTAGAGGTAAAATAGTGGTAAAAATAGATAATACTACTGCTCTATTTTGTGGTAGTGTGGTCGAGCAGTAGGCTTATCCAAGGAGTAGTGTTAAGCATTTGTTGTACATACACATAGACAATAAATGAGGTACACACACTCAGAGACAAATCCAGCCAATAGGTTTTGTTATAGAAAAATATCTTTTCTTAGTTTATTTTAAGAACCACAGGTTCAAATTTAACATGTAATATCTTGTTTGAAAGGTATTGCAGGTAAGTACATTAGGAACTTTGAATCATTTCAATTGCATGTATACTTTTCAAGTTATTCACAAATAGCTGTTTTAAAAGTGGACACAGTGCAATTTTCACAGTTCCTGGGGGAGGTAAGTTTTTGTTAGTTTTACCAGGTAAGTAAGACACTTACAGGGTTCAGTTCTTGGTCCAAGGTAGCCCACCGTTGGGGGTTCAGAGCAACCCCAAAGTCACCACACCAGCAGCTCAGGGCCGGTCAGGTGCAGAGTTCAAAGTGGTGCCCAAAACGCATAGGCTAGAATGGAGAGAAGGGGGTGCCCCGGTTCCGGTCTGCTTGCAGGTAAGTACCCGCGTCTTCGGAGGGCAGACCAGGGGGGTTTTGTAGGGCACCGGGGGGGGACACAAGCCCACACAGAAATTTCACCCTCAGCAGCGCGGGGGCGGCCGGGTGCAGTGCAGAAACCAGCGTCGGGTTTGCAATGTTAGTCTATGAGAGATCAACGGATCTCTTCAGCGCTGCAGGCAGGCAGGCAAGGGGGGGGCTTCCTCGGGGAAACCTCCACTTGGGCAAGGGAGAGGGACTCCTGGGGGTCACTTCTCCAGTGAAAGTCCGGTCCTTCAGGTCCTGGGGGCTGCGGGTGCAGGGTCTTTTCCAGGCGTCGGGACTTAGGTTTCAGAGAGTCGCGGTCAGGGGAAGCCTCGGGATTCCCTCTGCAGGCGGCGCTGTGGGGGCTCAGGGGGGACAGGTTTTGGTACTCACAGTCGGAGAGTAGTCCGGGGGTCCTCCCTGAGGTGTTGGTTCTCCACCAGCCGAGTCGGGGTCGCCGGGTGCAGTGTTGCAAGTCTCACGCTTCTTACGGGGAGTTGCAGGGGTCTTTAAAGCTGCTCCTTGAAACAAAGTTGCAGTCTTTTTGGAGCAGGTCCGCTGTCCTCGGGAGTTTCTGGTCGTCGTCGAAGCAGGGCAGTCCTCAGAGGATTCAGAGGTCGCTGGTCCCTTTGGAAGGCGTCGCTGGAGCAGAGTTCTTTGGAAGGCAGGAGACAGGCCGGTGAGTTTCTGGAGCCAAGGCAGTTGTTGTCTTCTGGTCTTCCTCTGCAGGGGTTTTCAGCTGGGCAGTCCTTCTTCTTGTTGTCGCAGGAATCTAATTTTCTAGGGTTCAGGGTAGCCCTTAAATACTAAATTTAAGGGCGTGTTTAGGTCTGGGGGGTTAGTAGCCAATGGCTACTAGCCCTGAGGGTGGGTACACCCTCTTTGTGTCTCCTCCCAAGGGGAGGGGGTCACAATCCTAACCCTATTGGGGGAATCCTCCATCTGCAAGATGGAGGATTTCTAAAAGTTAGAGTCACCTCAGCTCAGGACACCTTAGGGGCTGTCCTGACTGGCCAGTGACTCCTCCTTGTTATTCTCATTATTTTCTCCGGCCTTGCCGCCAAAAGTGGGGGCCGGGCCGGAGGGGGCGGGCAACTCCACTAGCTGGAGTGTCCTGCGGTGCTGTGACAAAGGGGTGAGCCTTTGAGGCTCACCGCCAGGTGTTACAGCTCCTGCCTGGGGGAGGTGTTAGCATCTCCACCCAGTGCAGGCTTTGTTACTGGCCTCAGAGTGACAAAGGCACTCTCCCCATGGGGCCAGCAACATGTCTCTAGTGTGGCAGGCTGCTGGAACTAGTCAGCCTACACAGATAGTCGGTTAAGTTTCAGGGGGCACCTCTAAGGTGCCCTCTGGGGTGTATTTTGCAATAAAATGTACACTGGCATCAGTGTGCATTTATTGTGCTGAGAAGTTTGATACCAAACTTCCCAGTTTTCAGTGTAGCCATTATGGTGCTGTGGAGTTCGTGTTTGACAGACTCCCAGACCATATACTCTTATGGCTACCCTGCACTTACAATGTCTAAGGTTTTGTTTAGACACTGTAGGGGTACCATGCTCATGCACTGGTACCCTCACCTATGGTATAGTGCACCCTGCCTTAGGGCTGTAAGGCCTGCTAGAGGGGTGTCTTACCTATACTGCATAGGCAGTGAGAGGCTGGCATGGCACCCTGAGGGGAGTGCCATGTCGACTTACTCGTTTTGTCCTCACTAGCACACACAAGCTGGCAAGCAGTGTGTCTGTGCTGAGTGAGAGGTCTCCAGGGTGGCATAAGACATGCTGCAGCCCTTAGAGACCTTCCTTGGCATCAGGGCCCTTGGTACTAGAAGTACCAGTTACAAGGGACTTATCTGGATGCCAGGGTCTGCCAATTGTGGATACAAAAGTACAGGTTAGGGAAAGAACACTGGTGCTGGGGCCTGGTTAGCAGGCCTCAGCACACTTTCAATTGTAAACATAGCATCAGCAAAGGCAAAAAGTCAGGGGGCAACCATGCCAAGGAGGCATTTCCTTACAGGATGTTTGGTATCAAACATCTCCGATTAATAAACCTATTACTGATTCCAGTGAGGGATTTAATAATAACTGCACCCAGAGGGCAACTTAGAGGTGCCCACTGAAAACCTACCAGCAATCTTTGTGTTGAAAGCCTGGCCACTTCAGCCACCTTGGACACATTTCTGGCCACCAAGGTGAAAGCCAGCACTCTCTAGGGTCTTAGACAAAAGCCTGCAATGGGCGGGGGTGTGATCTCCTCAACCAGGCACAATGGACATTCCAGGGCGGGGAGCTTCAAAGGTCTAGTCGCCCTTGTAATGTGACCCAGGTCTCTCCAGATGGCTGAGACGACCAAACCCCATGTCCTGACCCCATTTTTGGTGGAAGAACAGGCAGGAAAATTAGGCAGATTAGGATGTGCCCACTTTTTTTTAAATTTCTTTTATTGACGTATTTTAAGAAGGAAATAACAATCAAGTGTCTGCAGGATAGAGTACATAGGTGGTCGATCAAATGGCATACATATGCAAGGCACGTCAGTCAAAAGGCAAAGAATCTAATACAGATAATTATTACATATAATAGCTCAATTAATGCCAATAGGTTGATTATCCACTACATCAGTGGGGACAACAGCTTACATCGCCCCCCCCATAAATGTGCAATCATATTGTCGTCATACTACATAACTTGCCGCAAAGGCCCTATCAAACATTCAGGGGGGAGAGGGAAGAGAACAATGGGGGTGATTAACATTTGATTGTGTCTAGGTTGGCATAAAGCTAAAGAGATAAATCACAAATGTATCACACAAGTTAACCCGTGTCTATGGGGCATAGACACTGAGGTGAAGAAAGTGGTGGTGGGCGTCTGGGGTGTTCTCTATTGCGTGGCCGGGGATACAGGAGCCCCTTGTTGACAATTTCCTCACAGTCTCAGTCATGCTGAGAAGAAATGTTGCAAAGCCCTCAGCGGAGTAGGAGTGGTGTTTAGGTTGGAGGCAGTACCTCAGCCACCGGGGTGGGTTATTGGTTCCTGCATCACTGGCAGTGCGGGAGGTCAGTTTATTCAATAACATTAACAAATAAGTGTCCCAGAGCATAGCTACCCTATTCCCTCCCCGTGGCCTGCGGTCTCATGCCAAAGCACTAGCCTTCGACATGGTCCAGAGTGAGGTTACTCGTAACAGGTTATTGATGGCAGGGGGCTTGGACACCTTCCAGGACATGGCAAAGAGTTATTTGAACAATATTAACGCAAGGTCCACAAATTTTAAATAGTGTTTGGTCTGCTTGGATATTCTCGTGACCCCTAGGAGGGGAAGGAGTGGGTCTGAGGTGAGCGATGCGCCTATGATCTCTGAAACGTATTGTAGTATCTGGGACCAGGTGGTGCGAATCAACGGGCACTGCGACATCATATGTAGAAAGGTAGCATAGTTGTGACCACATCACGGGTAAAGCGAGGAAGCGCCTGGGAATGTTCTGTGGAGGCGATGGGGCGTTAGGTATGTTTGGTGGGTATAGATGAACTGGGAGTATTTTAGTCTGGCGTTGCATGATACTTATGTCACCCGTTCCAGGGCCATCAACCATGGCTTGTCTGTTAAGGTAAAGCCCAGGCAGTCATCCCATCTAGCTTTACCCCGCAGTTGAGGGGTACTAAGGACCGCCTGCTGCATCATATAAATGATTGAGACCGCTTTCCCGCCGAGGCAGTGAGTCAATATGCAGTGTAGCCCCTGGTGGGAGGAGGGTTCGGATGGGCCAGATCTCCCAGATTACTGTTCTCACGGCAGTGCGAGAGAGAAACTGTCCCGGGCCCAGATCACGTGCTTCTGCAAGGTCTGGGAAGGAGCGCAACGAGCCATCGCCATAGAGATCACCTATGAGAGCAAGCCCCTTCTCCCTCAACAGTCAAAAGGTGTAGATCCGACAGCAGCGTCTCAGCCGGGGTACAATCCACAAAGGTAGCTGTGGGGATCATGGCATTGGAGTCCGTCTAGGTTGGATATAACGGTTCCAAACCAGTTTCGCGGGCCGCATGAGCAGCCCAGGGGCGGCAAGGTGTGAGACCGAGGCGAGAAGCCACTCAAGCACCAACCCACCTGCAGACCCCCACCCAATCACCCAGCGCGGCTTGAACCAGGTCATCTTGTTGTGTGACCCCCCATCAGCCATCCAGTGCATCGGCCATTGCAGCTGGGCTGCCGCAAAGTAGCGTTCCATGTCGGGCACCGCCATGTCGCCCTCCATCAAGGGGTGTTGAAGTGTGATGAGGGACACCCTCTTGCGTGATGGTCCCCATATAAGTGCCACGTAAAGTTTGGAAGAAAGTTCTCTCAGGAGACACAGGCAATGCTACAAAGAAATACAGGAGCTTGGGAAGGACCAGCATCCTGGCTATGGACACCCTGCCCATAGAGGAGAGGGGTAGGCATGACCAGAAGGATAGGGATTGTCAGATAGAAGTGAGGGACTCGCCATGATTACCCTCTATTAAGTCAGCCTCTGTATGGTAAATGTTGACCCCCCAGACAGCGTAAGGTCCCAAAAGTCCACAGGAGACACCCCCTCTCCTGGGTTTAACTGGTGTGGATTGCTCGTTGTCCGCAATGGGAAGATACAGGATTACCCCCAATTTACCTTAAGGCCAACTGCCTCCCCGAACTGGTCTAACAGGCCAAAAAGGGCCGGGAGAGTGCCCGCCACGTCTCACACGTAAACCAAGACATCATCCACATATAGTGACGGTTCTGTGCCAGCGCGTTCCCACTTGGACTCCCCAGTCAGCAGGGCCGTTGCTTTGCAGCCATGGTGCCAGGGGTTCCATAGCCAGCGCGGAAAGGGAAAGGGAGAGACAGACACACACACACACTGGCGTGTCCTCCCTCTGTATAGGAAATGAGCAGGAGACCTGGGTGCCGGTGCGAACTCGCGCTTGTGGGGTGGTGTATAACAGCTTCACCCAGCACAAGAAATCAGAACCAATCCCGAACCATTCCAAGACCTGCATCAGGTATGCCCAACTCAGGGTGCTGAATGCTTTTTCAAAGTCCAGGGAGACAGCCACCGCGTGGTGGCCCATCTCCCTAGAAACTGTGTCTATGATATGGCACAGTCGTCTAATGTTATGGTGCGTGGCTCTGCATGGCACAAAACCACATTGGTCTGGGTGTGTTAGATGGCGGAACAACGGAAGCAGTCTGTTTGTTAGTCTTTTGCTCAAGATGTTATATTCAATGTTCAACATTGACAGCTGGCTGTATGACCCAACCCCAAGTGGATCCCTACCGGGTTTAGGTAGCACCACTACAAGTGCCTTGCGTAACGAGCTCAATAATTCCCCCCATTGATGTGCAGGTCTATACATATCCAGCAACCGAGGTGCTAGAATACACTTAAAAGTAGCATAATACTAGACTGGGAACCCATCAGTACCTGGTGTTTTCCCTCGAGCCATGTGCTGAATTGCCATATATATTTCATCTATGTGTAGGGGTTGTTTCTTAATCGTGCAATTGCAGCTGTGTTAACCTGGGCAGAGTGAGATCCTGCAGGAAAGACTGTGTGCAGGAGGGGGAGAAAAGTGCAGGGGGAAGAGTACAGTTGCCCATAATAAAGAGCAGAGGTATCATTCATTGCTTCCTGGGTATTTACCAGCTAGCCCATGTGATCCTGATTCGACTCCCAGGACAGTTTTATGAGTTTGGGCATAGTAACCACGCGAACGTGTGTCCTGGTTTGTCTCCGTCCATGTGCTGTCTGACTAGATATGTCTTCTAGTTGAAGTTGCAGAGGCGCTGTGGCTCCTCCTGGTACTGGTGCCGTTGGGCAGTTAGAAGGGGACGCACATTAGGCATATGGACCGCCTCCTTCTCAAGTGTATGGATATTATTTTAAGTTCTAGCACACTCGTGTGAGAAAGGATTTCACCCCCAGGATGTGGCTATGCAGTGACCTCTCCAAACCACTTTCATTGCGTCCTACTTCACCCTCAGGTCATCCACAGAACCCGAATTATCAGTGAAGATTGTGGAAATATGGGAGCCTATTGTTTCCCTGTATGCCGTGTCCTGTAGGACCTCTCTCAGTCTCCATGATGGGATGGGCGATCTTACCCTACCCCACTGGAATGTAATTTTAAGGAGATTGTGAGCGGATAAGGACCTGCACAGATATTCAGAACCTTGCATGAGGGGCCAACAATCTGAGTTACAAAAGAAGTAGTCAAGTTGTGTATGTATTTCATGTCCCAGCACGTAGTAGGAATATTCCCTATCCCCAGGGTGATTTAAGCACCGTATATCATGCAGGTCCAGGGAAGAAGATCAATGCTGAAAGTGCTTAGTGGCCTGTAGGCAGGGGTGTTCTGAAGGGGGGGGGACCGAGCAGTCCAGTGTTGTGTCATGTATACAGTTGAAGTCTGCTCCCCAGAGTCCGGGTGCTTGAGGGTCATGTAATTAGGCAAGGGAGCCGTGTTAGGGGCATATATTGATGCGTTCATAATAGAACGCCCATATAGGGTGCCTTCTAGGAGAACATATTGTCCTTATCTGTCAACGTGAACCTTGTGTTTAACAAAAGGCACCTCCGGGGTAACTCAAGTAAGAGCTCCCCTAGCATAAGCGGAGTATCATGTGCCATGTATCTAGCCCCTCCACCTCCGATTAAGCTTGAGCAGTTCCGCATATGTCCGGTGTGTCTCCTGAAGACATGCAAAGTGTACTTGTCTACGTCTAAGGTAGGCATATACCCTGTGTCTTTTAATAGGTGTGCCCATACCCCAGATGTTCTATGTTAGAGCAGCCTATCCAGCAGCCACAGCAAAGGTATACATTTTCCAATCTGACCCCCTATCCTCCACCCATCTCTCTTCAACATTCCCTCCAAGCATTGCGCATCCTCATTGTCAGCTAGACAATTCAGAACAATAGAAACAGAAGGAACAACTCCCCGAACCCAGGCGTGAACTTCAACAAGTGTCATGCCACCATTCCCCAAACCGTTTAACCAGAGCACAAAAGCACTTATCGTTCACTCAAGTCCATGCAGGGAAGGCAGGTAGCTTCTATTGGGGGGCGGTAAGGAGGCCTATTATCGTAAGAGCTCTATATCGTGGGCCCTTGGGGGGAGAACCAGGTATTGAACCAGAGCTTATAGGAAGAACACATGCAGCCTGAAGAAAGGCCTATAATGGTCCAAACGCCCCACATCTAGATGAGCCCACAGGGCCAGGCAAGGTCAGGAAGGTGTCCATGCCCTCATAAATCATCAGCTGTGCGCGGGGTAAGTGCCGGGTCCCCTACTTGGGAGGTCTGGGAAGACACTGAAGTCTCTGTATCCAGGCATGAGTGGATGGTCTCCGAGGATGGTGAAGGGAATTTAAAAAACAAAATCAATTGTTTGGTTTCCAACACTGCCTCCGCCCGCTCCCTAGCTGCCTGAGTCGGCCCAGCCCTAGGCAGGCTACATGGGTGCCGTCGCCCACAGGGGCCAGCCAGGTCATCTCATCTCAAACCTCCTGTGGGGAGTGCATTAAGCTTTTGGCGTGCAGCCAAGTCCACACAACCACCAGGTGGTAAACATCTGAGTCACCTCACTATCAATCCCTCAGAGTTTTCCCTGGAACAGAAGCGCATATTTAGAGTTCAGTTCTCTAAGAAGTTGCTTCACCTTGCCATACGAGCTGCACTGCTTCTGCGCCTGGGCAGTAAAATCACGATAAGCTGTAATCTCTGCATCTTCATGGCGCCATAGGCCTTTTGTATAGGACAATTTAAAAATTAAATACGATCTCGGAAATTCAGTAGGTGAGCCACAATGAGTCGATGTGGAGCACCCAGCCCAGTGCAGCCTCAGGTATTTTTGGCCCTGTCAGCCATCTCCACTGAAAAGAACTTTGAAGGGGTACCTGCCAGCATGTTATCAATCGGCCATTCTTCAACGAACAGCTCCACACTAGGGCCCTTTGCTCGCTCAGGAAAGTGTGGCAGTCTAATATTATTGCGCCAAGATCTCTCTTCGTCACCTTACGCTCATCTGTGAAGGGAAGCCAGTTCCGTTTGGAGTTGTGTCATCTGGGTGTGCAGTTCCTGAACCGGTGGGCGAAGGGAGGCGAGTGAAGAATCTGCCCCTTCAACATGCTCCACCACATTGTGGTGGTCTACCCTGAGAAAATTTCTCTCTATGGATATTGTGTCATTCCAGGGAGGTCTTCGTGTCCAGGATAGCTTGAGAACCTTATTGAACTGGGTGTCACATCAGCAGGGGAGGACAGCCCCCTTTCTCCCCCCCTCACCGTCACGGTGAACATCTGTGAAGAGTGGTTTCAAGTTGAGTGAAGACCTCAGCTGTGTGGTCGAGGGAGCCAAGCGGCACCGGACCCTGCAATGGAGATTTATTCACTTTGGGCTTCCCCATCATGGCAAGACAGTGGAAGGCAGGATGTGCATCGCATTAGACAAGCCAGTGGGCAGTAAGCGGATCGGGGAGCTCCCCTCGCTATTGGCTGTGCTCTTGTCGGCAGCGATGTCACAGGTCACAGTCAGGGGAGGAAACAACCCCAACCACATCTCTGCCACTGTGCCCCCAGCTTCCACCAGACACACCGGCCTAGCCCCATGGGACCTCAGCCGCGACCATGCAGAGTGCCCCACTCTCGCTGCTGCCCCAGTCCAGCAACAGGGGAGGCCAGCGGGAAAAACAGGCATCCGCTCCACTCCACAGCCAAGTCTCAGAAAAGACAGAGGCAGCAGGTAGGTTCAGGAGACTGGTAATGGGGTCCTCCGGCCTCTGCTTTCACCCTACAGTCAGTCAGCTCCCTTGTCGTAGTTGGCAGGGGGGCACTCCTAGCCAGCACGCCCTCCTTGCACATCAGAGGGGGTGGGCAGCCCCCTCTGTCCCCCCCACCCCCCACAGCGAACATCTGCCCGTGCTGCGCCCCCAACCTAGCTGTGCAGGGCCCCCAGTGCCCTACTAGGTCTGCAGTGCACCTATGGCCTTGGGGGGTGGTCCGGTTCCCCCAGCACCCAGGCCCGGACATTACATCTGTCTTTAGATACCACGTAATCAGTTTGCCAAGCAATTCTGTTTTTACTGCCTTCTTCCTCAATTTCTCTAGTTCATCGTCTGATTGATAGCTTATCGATGGGGTTGTTGTTGCATTCAACAATGAAGTGCTCCACATAATATCCCCAATATATTCTTTCGAGTAAGAGAATATTTAATTTGCCATACTCACCTACCACTATCCTTAGGTGAGGTAATAACAGTATAACGTCCTTGTTTTCCATAACAAAAAACTTTTAATTTACGTTCCTTTTCCAGTTGTAATATCTGTAATGTGGTGCATATTGATATGTGTCCTTGTATGAAGGTTTATGTCATAAACAAAAGGCCCAAATGGTCAAACAGGGCATCACTCAACACTGGAGCTGCATCAGATGGAAAGTAGAAAGAACCCCATTAGGACATTTTTCGGAATGGGGACACATCATCGATCAAATTTATTGGCAAATGTTGGAGGTCCTAACCCTTGAAAGAAGAGGTGGTGACCTTTTGGACCTACTGGATTGGAAAGAATGCAAGCAGATTGATCTTTTCAATCAATCACTATACTTGTAAAGCGCAGCTAGTCACCCGCTAGGGTCTCAAGGCGCAGGGGGGCAGTAAGTGAGTAGTCGTCGATGATCAGAGGGGATCAGACGAAGAGCCAGGTTTTGAGGTCTTTTCTGAATTGCAATAGAGTGGGAGATTTTCTGAGGTGGATAGGAAGGGAGTTCCAGGTCTTGGTGGCATTATTTTGGACAGCACTAAGAGTGGTCTGAATGACATTAATGGCATGCATAAACTCTCTGTGAAATTCTTAATGGATATGCACCTTGTAAGGAAATGCCTCCTTGGCATGGTTGCCCCCTGACTTTTTGCCTTTGCTGATGCTATGTTTACAATTGAAAGTGTGCTGAGGCCTGCTAACCAGGCCCCAGCACCAGTGTTCTTTCCCTAACCTGTACTTTTGTATCCACAATTGGCAGACCCTGGCATCCAGATAAGTCCCTTGTAACTGGTACTTCTAGTACCAAGGGCCCTGATGCCAAGGAAGGTCTCTAAGGGCTGCAGCATGTCTTATGCCACCCTGGAGACCTCTCACTCAGCACAGACACACTGCTTGCCAGCTTGTGTGTGCTAGTGAGGACAAAACGAGTAAGTCGACATGGCACTCCCCTCAGGGTGCCATGCCAGCCTCTCACTGCCTATGCAGTATAGGTAAGACACCCCTCTAGCAGGCCTTACAGCCCTAAGGCAGGGTGCACTATACCATAGGTGAGGGTACCAGTGCATGAGCATGGTACCCCTACAGTGTCTAAACAAAACCTTAGACATTGTAAGTGCAGGGTAGCCATAAGAGTATATGGTCTGGGAGTCTGTCAAACACGAACTCCACAGCACCATAATGGCTACACTGAAAACTGGGAAGTTTGGTATCAAACTTCTCAGCACAATAAATGCACACTGATGCCAGTGTACATTTTATTGTAACATACACCACAGAGGGCACCTTAGAGGTGCCCCCTGAAACCTAACCGACTATCTGTGTAGGCTGACTAGTTCCAGCAGCCTGCCACACTAGAGACATGTTGCTGGCCCCATGGGGAGAGTGCCTTTGTCACTCTGAGGCCAGTAACAAAGCCTGCACTGGGTGGAGATGCTAACACCTCCCCCAGGCAGGAGCTGTGACACCTGGCGGTGAGCCTCAAAGGCTCACCCCTTTGTCACAGCCCAGCAGGGCACTCCAGCTTAGTGGAGTTGCCCGCCCCCTCCGGCCACGGCCCCCACTTTTGGCGGCAAGGCTGGAGGGAACAAAGAAAGCCACAAGGAGGAGTCACTGGCCAGTCAGGACAGCCCCTAAGGTGTCCTGAGCTGAGGTGTCTCTGACTTTTAGAAATCCTCCATCTTGCAGATGGAGGATTCCCCCAATAGGGTTAGGATTGTGACCCCCTCCCCTTGGGAGGAGGCACAAAGAGGGTGTACCCACCCTCAGGGCTAGTAGCCATTGGCTACTAACCCCCCAGACCAAAAACACGCCCTTAAATTTAGTATTTAAGGGCTACCCTGAACCCTAGAAAATTAGATTCCTGCAACTACAAGAAGAAGGACTGCCTAGCTGAAAACCCCTGCAGAGGAAGACCAGAAGACGACAACTGCCTTGGCTCCAGAAACTCACCGGCCTGTCTCCTGCCTTCCAAAGATCCTGCTCCAGCGACGCCTTCCGAAGGGACCAGCGACCTCGACATCCTCTGAGGACTGCCCCTGCTTCAAAAAGACAAGAAACTCCCGAGGACAGCGGACCTGCTCCAAGAAAAGCTGCAACTTTGTTTCCAGCAGCTTTAAAGAACCCTGCAAGCTCCCCGCAAGAAGCGTGAGACTTGCAACACTGCACCCGGCGACCCCGACTCGGCTGGTGGAGATCCGACACCTCAGGAGGGACCCCAGGACTACTCTGATACTGTGAGTACCAAAACCTGTCCCCCCTGAGCCCCCACAGCGCCGCCTGCAGAGGGAATCCCGAGGCTTCCCCTGACCGCGACTCTTTGAACCTAAAGTCCCGACACCTGGGAGAGACCCTGCACCCGCAGCCCCCAGGACCTGAAGGACCGGACTTTCACTGGAGAAGTGACCCCCAGGAGTCCCTCTCCCTTGCCCAAGTGGAGGTTTCCCCGAGGAACCCCCCCCTTGCCTGCCTGCAGCGCTGAAGAGATCCCGAGATCTCTCATAGACTAACATTGCGAACCCGACGCTTGTTTCTACACTGCACCCGGCCGCCCCCGCGCCGCTGAGGGTGAAATTTCTGTGTGGACTTGTGTCCCCCCCGGTGCCCTACAAAACCCCCCTGGTCTGCCCTCCGAAGACGCGGGTACTTACCTGCAAGCAGACCGGAACCGGGGCACCCCCTTCTCTCCATTCTAGCCTATGTGTTTTGGGCACCACTTTGAACTCTGCACCTGACCGGCCCTGAGCTGCTGGTGTGGTGACTTTGGGGTTGCTCTGAACCCCCAACGGTGGGCTACCTTGGACCAAGAACTAAGCCCTGTAAGTGTCTTACTTACCTGGTTAACCTAACAAATACTTACCTCCCCTAGGAACTGTGAAAATTGCACTAAGTGTCCACTTTTAAAACAGCTATTTGTGAATAACTTGAAAAGTATAAATGCAATTTTGATGATTTGAAGTTCCTAAAGTACTTACCTGCAATACCTTTCGAATGAGATATTACATGTAGAATTTGAACCTGTGGTTCTTAAAATAAACTAAGAAAAGATATTTTTCTATATAAAAACCTATTGGCTGGATTTGTCTCTGAGTGTGTGTACCTCATTTATTGTCTATGTGTATGTACAACAAATGCTTAACACTACTCCTTGGATAAGCCTACTGCTCGACCACACTACCACAAAATAGAGCATTAGTATTATCTATTTTTACCACTATTTTACCTCTAAGGGGAACCCTTGGACTCTGTGCATGCTATTCCTTACTTTGAAATAGCACATACAGAGCCAACTTCCTACATTGGTGGCAGCGGTGGGATACAAGACTTTGCATTTGCTGGACTACTCAGCCAATACCTGATCACACGACAAATTCCAAAATTATCATTAGAAATTGATTTTTTGCAATTTGAAAAGTTTTCTAAATTCTTAAAAGACCTGCTAGGGCCTTGTGTTAGATCCTGTTTAGCATTTCTTTTAGAGTTTAAAAGTTTGTAAAAGTTTGAATTAGATTCTAGAACCAGTTTTAGATTCTTAAAAAGTATTCCAACTTTTAGAAGCAAAATGTCTAGCACAGATGTGACTGTGGTGGAACTCGACACCACACCTTACCTCCATCTACAGATGAGAGAGCTAAGGTCACTCTGTAAACTAAAGAAAATAGCAATGGGCCCCAAACCTACCAAAGTACAGCTCCAGGAGCTTTTGGCAGAGTTTGAAAAGGCCAACCCCTCTGAGGATGGCAACTCAGAGGATGAAGATAGTGACTTGGAGGGAAATTCCCCCCCTCCAGTACTACTTAGGGAGAGCAGGGCTTCTCAAGCCCTGACTCCACAAATAATAGTCAGAGATGCAGGTTCCCTCACAGGAGGGACCAACAACTCTGAAATCACTGAGGATAACTCCAGTGAAGAGGACATCCAGTTAGCCAGGATGGCCAAAAGATTGGCTTTGGAAAGACAGATCCTAGCCATAGAGAGGGAAAGACAAGAGATGGGCCTAGGACCCATCAATGGTGGCAGCAACATAAATAGGGTCAGAGATTCTCCTGACATGTTGAAAATCCCTAAAGGGATTGTAACTAAATATGAAGATGGTGATGACATCACCAAATGGTTCACAGCTTTTGAGAGGGCTTGTGTAACCAGAAAAGTGAACAAATCTCACTGGGGTGCTCTCCTTTGGGAAATGTTCACAGGAAAGTGTAGGGATAGACTCCTCACACTCTCTGGAAAAGATGCAGAATCTTATGACCTCATGAAGGGTACCCTGATTGAGGGCTTTGGATTCTCCACTGAGGAGTATAGGATTAGATTCAGGGGGGCTCAAAAATCCTCGAGCCAGACCTGGGTTGACTTTGTAGACTACTCAGTAAAAACACTAGATGGTTGGATTCAAGGCAGTGGTGTAAGTAATTATGATGGGCTGTACAATTTATTTGTGAAAGAACACCTGTTAAGTAATTGTTTCAATGACAAACTGCATCAGCATCTGGTAGACCTAGGACCAATTTCTCCCCAAGAATTGGGAAAGAAGGCGGACCATTGGGTCAAGACAAGGGTGTCCAAAACTTCCACAGGGGGTGACCAAAAGAAAGGGGTCACAAAACCTCCCCAGGGGAAGGGTGGTGAGACAGCCAAAAATAAAAATAGTCAAGAGTCTTCTACAGGCCCCCAAAAACCTGCACAGGAGGGTGGGCCCAGAGCCTCCTCACAAAACAATCCTGGGTACAAGGGTAAAAACTTTGATCCCAAAAAGGCCTGGTGTCGAAACTGTAGTCAGTCTGGACACCAAACTGGAGACAAGGCCTGTCCCAAGAAAAGTTCCACTCCAAACTCCAATCCAGGTAACACTGGAATGGCTAGTCTCCAAGTGGGATCAACAGTGTGCCCAGAGCAAATCAGGGTCCACACTGAAGCTACTCTAGTCTCTGAGGGTGGGGTGGATTTAGCCACACTAGCTGCCTGGCCGCCTAACATGCAAAAATACAGGCAGCAGCTCTTTATTAATGGGACAAGTGTAGAAGGCCTGAGGGATACAGGTGCCAGTGTCACCATGGTGACAGAGAAACTGGTTTCCCCTGGCCAATACCTGACTGGAAAAACTTACACAGTCACCAACGCTGACAATCAGAGAAAAGTACATCCCATGGCAATGGTTACTTTAGAATGGGGAGGGGTCAATGGCCTGAAACAGGTGGTGGTCTCCTCAAATATCCCAGTGGACTGTCTGCTTGGAAATGACCTGGAGTCCTCAGCATGGGCTGAGGTTGAACTAAAAACCCATGCAGCAATGCTGGGTATCCCTGAACTGGTGTGTGTGAAAACCAGAGCACAATGCAAGGCACAGGGTGAACAAGTAGAGCTGGAGTCTGGAAGAATGGCCCAGCCTACCAAGAGAAAAGGAAAGTCAGTTGGGAAACCAACTGCAACACCGCAAAAGAAAGGGAACCTCTCTTCTCAGGAAGAAGTTCTGCCCTCTGAGGGAACTGAGCCTTGGGAGCTTGAACCTTATCAGGTTGAGCTCTTGGGCCCAGGGGGACCCTCAAGGGAAGAGCTGTGTAAGGGACAAGAAACCTGTCCCTCTCTTGAAGGCCTTAGGCAGCAAGCTGCTGAAGAGTCCAAAGGCAAGAAAAATGGAACACATAGGGTCTATTGGGAAGATGGGCTCCTGTACACTGAGGCCAGAGACCCCAAACCTGGTGCCACTAGGAGAGTGGTAGTGCCTCAGCTGTTCAGAGAGTTCATCCTAACATTGGCCCATGACATTCCCCTTGCTGGACATTTGGGACAAACCAAGACGTGGGAGAGGTTAGTCAACCACTTCTACTGGCCCAATATGTCCAACATGGTTAAGGAGTTTTGCCTCTCCTGCCCCACCTGTCAAGCCAGTGGTAAGACAGGTGGGCATCCAAAGGCCCCCCTCATTCCACTTCCTGTGGTGGGGGTGCCCTTTGAAAGAGTGGGTGTGGACATAGTTGGTCCACTAGAACCTCCCACAGCCTCAGGAAATATGTACATCCTGGTAGTAGTGGATCATGCTACCAGGTATCCTGAAGCTATTCCCCTTAGGTCGACTACTGCCCCTGCAGTAGCCAAGGCCCTCATTGGTATCTTTACCAGAGTGGGTTTCCCTAAGGAGGTGGTGTCTGACAGAGGTACCAACTTCATGTCAGCATACCTAAAGCACATGTGGAATGAGTGTGGAGTGACTTATAAATTCACTACACCTTACCATCCACAAACTAATGGCTTAGTTGAGAGATTCAACAAGACATTAAAGGGCATGATCATGGGGCTCCCAGAAAAACTCAAAAGGAGATGGGATGTCCTCCTGCCATGTCTGCTTTTCGCTTACAGGGAGGTACCACAGAAGGGAGTAGGGTTCTCACCCTTTGAACTTCTGTTTGGTCATCCTGTAAGGGGACCACTTGCCCTTGTTAAAGAAGGCTGGGAGAGACCTCTCCATGAGCCTAAACAGGACATAGTGGACTATGTACTTGGCCTTCGCTCTAGAATGGCAGAGTACATGGAAAAGGCAACCAAAAACCTTGAGGCCAGCCAACAGCTCCAGAAGTTTTGGTATGACCAAAAGGCTGCACTGGTTGAGTTCCAACCAGGGCAGAAAGTCTGGGTTCTGGAGCCTGTGGCTCCCAGGGCACTCCAGGACAAATGGAGTGGCCCTTACCCAGTACTAGAAAGGAAGAGTCAGGTCACCTACCTGGTGGACCTGGGCACAAGCAGGAGCCCCAAGAGGGTGATCCATGTAAACCGCCTTAAGCTCTTCCATGACAGGGCTGATGTGAATCTGTTGATGGTAACAGATGAGGATCAGGAGGCAGAGAGTGAACCTCTCCCTGATCTTCTATCATCAGACCCAAAAGATGGCACAGTAGATGGAGTGATCTACTCAGACACCCTCTCTGGCCAACAGCAAGCTGATTGTAGGAGGGTCCTACAACAGTTTCCTGAACTCTTCTCCTTAACCCCTGGTCAGACACACCTGTGTACCCATGATGTGGACACAGGAGACAGCATGCCTGTCAAAAACAAAATCTTTAGACAGTCTGACCATGTTAAGGAAAGCATCAAGGTGGAAGTCCACAAGATGCTGGAATTGGGAGTAATTGAGCGCTCTGACAGCCCCTGGGCTAGCCCAGTGGTCTTAGTCCCCAAACCTCACACCAAAGATGGAAAGAAAGAGATGAGGTTTTGTGTGGACTACAGAGGGCTCAATTCTGTCACCAAGACAGATGCCCATCCAATTCCAAGAGCTGATGAGCTCATAGACAAATTAGGTGCTGCCAAATTCTTAAGTACCTTTGACTTGACAGCAGGGTACTGGCAAATAAAAATGGCACCTGGAGCAAAAGAGAAAACAGCATTCTCCACCCCTGATGGGCATTATCAGTTTACTGTTATGCCCTTTGGTTTAAAGAATGCCCCTGCCACCTTCCAAAGGTTGGTGAATCAAGTCCTTGCTGGCTTGGAGTCCTTTAGCACAGCTTATCTTGATGATATTGCTGTCTTTAGCTCCACCTGGCAGGATCACCTGGTCCACCTGAAGAAGGTTTTGAAGGCTCTGCAATCTGCAGGCCTCTCTATCAAGGCATCCAAATGCCAGATAGGGCAGGGAACTGTGGTTTACTTGGGCCACCTTGTAGGTGGAGGCCAAGTTCAGCCACTCCAACCCAAGATCCAGACTATTCTGGACTGGGTAGCTCCAAAAACCCAGACTCAAGTCAGGGCATTCCTTGGCTTGACTGGGTATTACAGGAGGTTTGTGAAGGGATATGGATCCATTGTGACAGCCCTCACTGAACTCACCTCCAAGAAAATGCCCAAGAAAGTGAACTGGACTGTGGAATGCCAACAGGCCTTTGACACCCTGAAACAAGCAATGTGCTCAGCACCAGTTCTAAAAGCTCCAGATTATTCTAAGCAGTTCATTGTGCAGACTGATGCCTCTGAACATGGGATAGGGGCAGTTTTGTCCCAAACAAATGATGATGGCCTTGACCAGCCTGTTGCTTTCATTAGCAGGAGGTTACTCCCCAGGGAGCAGCGTTGGAGTGCCATTGAGAGGGAGGCCTTTGCTGTGGTTTGGTCCCTGAAGAAGCTGAGACCATACCTCTTTGGGACTCACTTCCTAGTTCAAACTGACCACAGACCTCTCAAATGGCTGATGCAAATGAAAGGTGAAAATCCTAAACTGTTGAGGTGGTCCATCTCCCTACAGGGAATGGACTTTATAGTGGAACACAGACCTGGGACTGCCCATGCCAATGCAGATGGCCTTTCCAGGTTCTTCCACTTAGAAAATGAAGACTCTCTTGGGAAAGGTTAGTCTCATCCTCTTTCGTTTGGGGGGGGGGTTGTGTAAGGAAATGCCTCCTTGGCATGGTTGCCCCCTGACTTTTTGCCTTTGCTGATGCTATGTTTACAATTGAAAGTGTGCTGAGGCCTGCTAACCAGGCCCCAGCACCAGTGTTCTTTCCCTAACCTGTACTTTTGTATCCACAATTGGCAGACCCTGGCATCCAGATAAGTCCCTTGTAACTGGTACTTCTAGTACCAAGGGCCCTGATGCCAAGGAAGGTCTCTAAGGGCTGCAGCATGTCTTATGCCACCCTGGAGACCTCTCACTCAGCACAGACACACTGCTTGCCAGCTTGTGTGTGCTAGTGAGGACAAAACGAGTAAGTCGACATGGCACTCCCCTCAGGGTGCCATGCCAGCCTCTCACTGCCTATGCAGTATAGGTAAGACACCCCTCTAGCAGGCCTTACAGCCCTAAGGCAGGGTGCACTATACCATAGGTGAGGGTACCAGTGCATGAGCATGGTACCCCTACAGTGTCTAAACAAAACCTTAGACATTGTAAGTGCAGGGTAGCCATAAGAGTATATGGTCTGGGAGTCTGTCAAACACGAACTCCACAGCACCATAATGGCTACACTGAAAACTGGGAAGTTTGGTATCAAACTTCTCAGCACAATAAATGCACACTGATGCCAGTGTACATTTTATTGTAACATACACCACAGAGGGCACCTTAGAGGTGCCCCCTGAAACCTAACCGACTATCTGTGTAGGCTGACTAGTTCCAGCAGCCTGCCACACTAGAGACATGTTGCTGGCCCCATGGGGAGAGTGCCTTTGTCACTCTGAGGCCAGTAACAAAGCCTGCACTGGGTGGAGATGCTAACACCTCCCCCAGGCAGGAGCTGTGACACCTGGCGGTGAGCCTCAAAGGCTCACCCCTTTGTCACAGCCCAGCAGGGCACTCCAGCTTAGTGGAGTTGCCCGCCCCCTCCGGCCACGGCCCCCACTTTTGGCGGCAAGGCTGGAGGGAACAAAGAAAGCCACAAGGAGGAGTCACTGGCCAGTCAGGACAGCCCCTAAGGTGTCCTGAGCTGAGGTGTCTCTGACTTTTAGAAATCCTCCATCTTGCAGATGGAGGATTCCCCCAATAGGGTTAGGATTGTGACCCCCTCCCCTTGGGAGGAGGCACAAAGAGGGTGTACCCACCCTCAGGGCTAGTAGCCATTGGCTACTAACCCCCCAGACCTAAAACACGCCCTTAAATTTAGTATTTAAGGGCTACCCTGAACCCTAGAAAATTAGATTCCTGCAACTACAAGAAGAAGGACTGCCTAGCTGAAAACCCCTGCAGAGGAAGACCAGAAGACGACAACTGCCTTGGCTCCAGAAACTCACCGGCCTGTCTCCTGCCTTCCAAAGATCCTGCTCCAGCGACGCCTTCCGAAGGGACCAGCGACCTCGACATCCTCTGAGGACTGCCCCTGCTTCAAAAAGACAAGAAACTCCCGAGGACAGCGGACCTGCTCCAAGAAAAGCTGCAACTTTGTTTCCAGCAGCTTTAAAGAACCCTGCAAGCTCCCCGCAAGAAGCGTGAGACTTGCAACACTGCACCCGGCGACCCCGACTCGGCTGGTGGAGATCCAACACCTCAGGAGGGACCCCAGGACTACTCTGATACTGTGAGTACCAAAACCTGTCCCCCCTGAGCCCCCACAGCGCCGCCTGCAGAGGGAATCCCGAGGCTTCCCCTGACCGCGACTCTTTGAACCTAAAGTCCCGACACCTGGGAGAGACCCTGCACCCGCAGCCCCCAGGACCTGAAGGACCGGACTTTCACTGGAGAAGTGACCCCCAGGAGTCCCTCTCCCTTGCCCAAGTGGAGGTTTCCCCGAGGAACCCCCCCCTTGCCTGCCTGCAGCGCTGAAGAGATCCCGAGATCTCTCATAGACTAACATTGCGAACCCGACGCTTGTTTCTACACTGCACCCGGCCGCCCCCGCGCCGCTGAGGGTGAAATTTCTGTGTGGACTTGTGTCCCCCCCGGTGCCCTACAAAACCCCCCTGGTCTGCCCTCCGAAGACGCGGGTACTTACCTGCAAGCAGACCGGAACCGGGGCACCCCCTTCTCTCCATTCTAGCCTATGTGTTTTGGGCACCACTTTGAACTCTGCACCTGACCGGCCCTGAGCTGCTGGTGTGGTGACTTTGGGGTTGCTCTGAACCCCCAACGGTGGGCTACCTTGGACCAAGAACTAAGCCCTGTAAGTGTCTTACTTACCTGGTTAACCTAACAAATACTTACCTCCCCTAGGAACTGTGAAAATTGCACTAAGTGTCCACTTTTAAAACAGCTATTTGTGAATAACTTGAAAAGTATACATGCAATTTTGATGATTTGAAGTTCCTAAAGTACTTACCTGCAATACCTTTCGAATGAGATATTACATGTAGAATTTGAACCTGTGGTTCTTAAAATAAACTAAGAAAAGATATTTTTCTATATAAAAACCTATTGGCTGGATTTGTCTCTGAGTGTGTGTACCTCATTTATTGTCTATGTGTATGTACAACAAATGCTTAACACTACTCCTTGGATAAGCCTACTGCTCGACCACACTACCACAAAATAGAGCATTAGTATTATCTATTTTTACCACTATTTTACCTCTAAGGGGAACCCTTGGACTCTGTGCATGCTATTCCTTACTTTGAAATAGCACATACAGAGCCAACTTCCTACACACCTTCTTCACTGAAATGACTCCATGAGGTGTTGCCCTCCTCTCTTTTTTAATGCTTTGCACTTTACTTTTTTAATGATGTTTATGACACCACACTCTAATCGGGTCTACTAGTCATGCATGACGAGTACCTGTCACAATATATTATCTCCTTTTGTAGTCTAATATGATGGCAACATTTCAGTTATCGGTGAGCAATAGTGATTGGTCAAGTAGACCTTTGTGTGGGAGGACTCTCGCATTGTGGGCTAGGTCCCAACCTTTCTTCTTTAGCTTGTTTTTGGATAGCCACATTGATTTGACATAGGGTTTATTTACCCTAGATAGGTTCCTGGACGGTTCAGAGGTACTGCACCAAATTTTGCTACCTTCTGGATTGGCACTTGTCATTCTATATATAGCTGGTCACAAGATTAGTGGGCCATGCAAAGTATTTTATTTGATCCACAGCGTCACTCGTTCTAGTTCAGGTGTGCAGGCTCAGCTTTTGCTTAGGCTGGCGCACGTGGCAGTCTCCATTTCATTATTACAGTTACATAATTAAGCGGCAAGGCTGCTGTGCTTATAAGTAGTTACTTCCCAACTCACAAGCATGATGTGTTAAATAAATGTTATTTTCTTGCGATACAGATGCGACGGGATGCACTGCATTTGGATGAGGAGCCACCAGCTTACCTTCCTACACCTTCACTCCTGCAATGCACACTGGTGGTGTAGTGGGTCATGATGCACCATCAGCGATAGGCGTTTAAGCAGTCTGTGAGCTGCTACAGAGATGGGTGATTGTTTCCTCTAGGCTTCCATATAATTCTAGGTAGGTTGAAAGTCTGGGGGATTTTTGACAAGCAATTCATCACACTATTCAGGTGGTGAGTAATTAAATGCCTGGTCATTTGAGTTAATATTTTGGCTCAAGCACAGGACTTGAGAACTTTTAATGTTTATTGTCCTTTATCCCATGCAGGTTTGTGAGTCCGATGATTATGTCCTGATGAGACCCTAACATTCATTGGGGTTGAAATGCTGAAGAAGCCGCCCCTTTTGGTTGCTTTTGGTAATTATTCCCAAGGGATGGCATAATGATTCATGCAACTCTGCCATGATTCTTATCAATTAATGTAGACAACCATTGGGATTTGTACAGTGTCTTTGTTTCATGTTGTAAATATAGTCACTATTTGAGCACTGCGTCGTCTGCACTACGATCACCAATTTCGGTGTTTATTAAAAATTATTGTAATCAATGTATTTCAGATGGAAACTAAAATGTGCCCTGTGAGTTGCTGATTTCTGTAATTAATTTCAACTTTAGAAAGTAAGTTTAAATTATTTAGGTTTTTCTTCAACGTACACACATGGTTCCCCTGTTAAATGAGTCCTATAGGCGCTTGTTTTATTAATATAAGAATGAGCACAATAGCTATGTTTAGGAATTACAAATCATAAGCAGTCCTGGGACCTACTATGGCACCAAATCTTAAGCTATTTCAGACCTTTACAGCTCCTACTTATTCGAAAGCTGGAGTAAGAAGGGGATGAAAGGGTGAATAGTGTATCCAGGATTTCACAACCACCAAGGTAGGAGGCTAAAGGTTGTACAGAGGCAGCATGGGGAGAGGTGGCATAGGCGAGCAATAAATTAGATTCTATTCCCAGCTTATTAAAGTTAAGAATATACGCAGAGCTGTCAAAACAGTACCTAAGCAGTATTATGTACGTGAGGTTTGAAAACCATGATCTGATTTCCCAGTCCCTGTATGCAATTTTAATGAGCAGGGGTGCCAATTAGTAGACTGATGCACATATCACTAGTAAAGTAGAAGAATACAAGAACAAATACAAGTGTGCGGAAGCTCAACTCTGACGAAATCATGTAAAACAAAACAATACCACTGCCAACAGTTTGGTTTTATATATTGCAAAGGTTTTTAATAGGCACCACTAGCAAACACAACAAGAACTGCACTGAGAGCAAAATACAGACACATACAAAATACGCATGCATCAGCGGAAGCGACCACTGTCCTTGACATTGCTTTTTAGATCAGATCTCACTGAATGAAAAATAGGAGAAGGCCAGAGGAAGTGTGAGGATAATGCTGAAGTGGAGTATGACAGCCAACTGAAAGGGGACATTGCGTTACCAATGAACACTGGAAAGGTTTCAACTGACTGCGTTCAGCTCGAGTCCTCATCTGGGGTGTTACAGTTATGGAGAGCTCATATTGATTATTGCATCAAGCGTACAATGCCAAAACTGGAGTAAAGTGTGTAGTTTTGTAGTGTCACCTGAAGCACTGCAACTATTTCCAGATGACACATCTGGCTGCTTGTACCCTAATCTGAAGACCACATCTGAAGTGTATCCAATTCTAAAGGACACCTGTAGCATATACTGTGCCAGTGTACCTTATAAGATCCAGTCATGGAGACGTCATTTGTGGGTGATGTTCAGACCTGGGGATCGGGTGTCCTGACCATTGATCTCTCGCTGAGGCAGAATCCCCAATTCTGCAGTAGTATATACATTTCTATAGAGCACATTTGGATCACTGTCTATTTCTGGAGACAATCTCTGGCGGACTTCTCCCCCTACGATACTGGACTCAAACACCTTTTCTTTCTTAAACAATAACATGTAATACACCACAATTGCTATGTCACCAGAGTGATCACTTACACGTATATATCTGTAATAATGTAAATCACTGTATTACCCACCATTTTTTCTCCAGCCTTGAAAAAGCCCCATGCCTGCGAGCCCTCAAGGGGTGATACATGTTGGCTGAGTTTTCATCGACCCACCATGAAGCACAACAGATGATCTTAACACAAGTTGTTCAAGTCATCATAATTAGGTATTTTACTAAAGGGTGGAATTTGTTTAATCCTGTGGCTTGTTTATATTTCTACTTTTCAACGGACTAATATATTTGAACATAAATTATGAAGTAACTTGAACCAATACAGACTTTCTGTTAAAATGTAACCCTTGCTCTCTTGTCCACATGTTGAATGCAGCCCGTGATTTTGACCAGTACTAATTAATCTATATTCTAAACACAAGTGTGGGTACCACCAACTTATTTTTTTTAAATATATTTCGTCTTTGAAGAACAAAAAAAACTAAATTTCTCTGTGTCCTCACTTTTTTTGTGAGGAGGTTAAATCATCCACATACTTACAGAGCAGGTACGCCCTGATACTACCACTTCCAACCTTTTTCCAAAACCTGACAATAAGTAGATCTGCTAAAAAAATATATATATATATTTTTATGAGTGCAAAGCCAAATATGTTTCAGGTGTAAGCTAAACTTACATGGGTATCCAGGTTTGAGAATTGAGCTCATAACATTCCAAAGTTCTTGCAAACCTTAACCAGTTCTGAAATCTCAACCAGTCATTGATCGAGCACATGCTATATACTCATAAATAAATGAGAAACAAACAAGGGATCTGAGGCAAAGTAAGATGAAGTGACCAAGAATTAAGCTATGGGGTCAACTGGGGAAGGTCAGAATGGGTGGCCTGGATGACCCTTGGTTTGGATGCCAGGGTTTATCTACAGTAATATTTCTGGAATCTAGCAAATGCTATAAAGTAAATTTTCGAAAGCATTTCACAGGATGTTTCCTCACAAAACAAAGAAGAAGAGCAGTAGTACATCTTGAACTCTCTGCCCTATACCAGAACGTCAGAATAATTCACGTGCTGGCACGGTCTCAGACCTGTTCAGAAAGCTAACCTAAAGAGAGCCCATTCATAAACTGAGCCTCAGCATACTAACAGCCTGTGAATACTCAACGATTTACCATAAACAGAGCCCTTGCAAATTCAGAGCAGAGCATAACCATAAAGGTGCCATAATCAAAGTCATGTTGAAATACACACCCTGCCAGAAAACGAGCGACAACATAATCAGAGAAATTAGAACAGTGGAATAATCTGTCATCTTGCTGTGTCGCACCAAGCCAAATGAAAATTGTTTTTTTTTGTTCCAAGACAATACATTTTTTAAATCCCTCTCCTCAGTCCACACTCCTGCACCCAATAAACTCACTTCATTCGCTTTGCTACATACCATAGGTTTAGCGACAAAAACATGGTAAGAGTACAACAATGAAACACTTCCCACATTGGCACACCCAGAAACCCACACTCGTTCATCCAACACACATGGAGTATCACGCTGCCAGTCTGCATAGTTGTTGTCAGGGATATGAAGCAACTATGTAAATGAAACTAAAAGACACTGTGGGCAGGATGGCGGTCTAAGCACTTTATGCAGGTCTCATTTGCACAAGGCGCGTGCCACAAGCATAACTGTGAAAACGGGCAGCCAGTTACTAAGTATAAACATGGTATCACTAGAAAGCTAGCATGATGGAGGCATACATTTTATTGAGCATATGGAAGATGGTACTTTCTTGGCTTGGGGTAGCTTGAAATACCTATTACTGGAAGCTGGCAATATTTGTTATTGGACAATGGATTCTGGCTGAGGGAAACTGGCAAGCGCTGTACCAGGCGCATGGAAGGTCTTACTAGCATCAAATGGGATTGTGCACTGAAAATACCTTGAACTTCACTTAAGTTCTTAAGATAAAAAGGCAAATGAACTCTTCCAAAAGCCGCATTTCAACAGAATGCAGTGTATTTAAAACAGCCCTGACTGCTGTGGAAGCAAGGAAGTATTATTAACTTGGCTGATGGCTAGTATTTTCCCCAGGGGGACCAATCAAGGTGAGCCAGAAAATGTTGCAGTAATCCATCCCCCAGACAGAATTACTGCTATAATAGCTCTTAACTGGAGACGAACTGACTCTGCTGAGCTCCCCCTATACACCTGGACTTCAGAAGAGGCTCTGCAACAGCAGCACACCCTTAATGCCATGTCCCCCTACGTCCTGCATGTCGTTAGCTGATACTAAGCCATGGTTATAAGAAAAGCCACACCGTACAGCTTAGTGATGTACTACTCTGGACAGGGCCAGGAGAGCAAGACAGTTGGCGGGATCTTGATAAAGATAACTGCTGAGAATCTGTCCTCGTGCCACAAGACTCTGCAGCCAGCTGATTGTCTCTTGATCATGGCAATCCTTGCTTTGCCTAGGTGTCAAGGACCTGTTTAGGAAAGTGCCTTGTTGATGACATTTTTCTGTTGCACCATTACCCTGTTCTCGTGGGAGCCAACATCAAACAGCCTTTTGCCTGAAAAGGGTGCAAGGGTCTTCAGCATCCTGTCCCTGATTCTAAGACAGAACTATTATTCTACACCTTACACTTTCTGAGGTATCGTAGCTTGACCGTATGCTATGACTCTAAACGTAAGTTTCATCAGTTGTCAGCATGAACTAGTGGGTACTCCTTGTTCTATGAAAGCTCATTTCTCCAAACTACTGCCCCCATGACCAGTCATTTGGGACAATGTCCCTAAGTTCAGACACTACAAGGAAACAAATATGGGTGCCAAGTCCTTTCCCAACAACTGTAGCCCCACCCCCCAGTAAAAAAAGTACTTTGCAGACCTGCTGAACCTGCACCTGGTCTCACCATGAAGTGAAGTCAGTGTCGCTGACCACCACATGCCAAGTAGCCCAGCTAACTTAACACTAGAACATTTGTCTTTGAGACCAGTTCCTTTTTTCAATCAGAAATCTGCCTTTTTGGGTTAGGAATACTAGTTTGCTGTGGTGGGTAGGATTTCATTTTTTTCTGAGATTTGAGAAGTTCTTTGCTGCCTGTGCTCATACCCAATGTTGTTATCCCTTGCAATAAACATTGAAACCAATGCACAGGGTAGATATATCAAAGCACAATTGGTATCTGTCTAGCACCCTTAATCACTAAGGAACAATGCTCAAATCAAGGAACTGAAACATAAATGTTTCTAGAGATTACAGAGGACTGGTGACTCCTGGCCAACAGAGTAACATCTACTCCAACTGAGTACACTAGTGCCTAGCACATGCTTTCATGATGAACCAGCTGATGCCGCACATTGGGCCTTACCTACACCTGAAATCAAAATACATTTAAATGGATTGCAAACTGCATGGTCACTCACATATTTCTCTATAAGCCTAGAGAACTATTCCATCTTATTGAGCTCAGAAAGTACTAGGAAATAGATCACAGTTCACAATAAGCTTCTTTGTGGAAGTCTAACCTGAACGAGACCTGCTGCGTGGTTTGGAGGCAACGAGCAGCAAAAAGACGTTCTCTGGTGGGGCTGAAGAGGCATCAGATAAAAAAGGATTGTGAAGGCTTTGACAAAGTGAAATGCAGACATCAGATAAGGAACAGAGCACACCACTGTATACAAAGCCAAAGAGGTGTATGACTGAGTCAGGGGACCCGTACAGCCTCAGGCCTTGCTCTGTGTACATGATTTAATTAGCCAAGAGCAAAGCCTTTACAAAGGATGGTGGGCAAACAGTGCCCCTTTCAAGCACAGCTGGAGGTTGAGGAAGAGGAGAGCACTGGTTACTTGGGTTTGAGCAGTGGTGTTGGGTGGAGAGGGCCTGGCAGCATCAGAAAAACAAGGTCTGGCAAAACCAATAGGTCTCACCTACTTGAGACATACTGACTTTGACAATGTGCTTTAGCCATTTCTTACAGCGCAGCAGCTGCTGTCCTGCATGACTCAAAGCTACAGGAAAAGCACTGTGACGCGGCCACTGCATTGGGGAGAAGAGGAGATGCCGGTGCGGCATCGGATACATACTGCTACTGGGGAGGTTAGGCGTCGGTTCCTTACAGTTGCGGGGGAGGTGATCCAGCATCGGTGCCTTTCAACAAATCGGGGGTTGATAAATCCAGCAGGTCAAGACACGAGGTGAGGACTTTGCGGTGTCGCGATCACACCATGGGGCCCACAGGTGCTGCGCCGTAGTAAGGTGTCACGGATACTGTACTCACGCTGTCGCAAGACTTCGGAGGTGATGAGGTGGGCCCAAGGGCCCAGGAACTGGATTTGGCACCACTTGGCAAGTCAAGACTCTCAGCAAGAAAGCCCAGGTGCTGGCAGATGAAGTCTTTGATGTTCCCGAGGCTTCTTAACAGGAGGCAAGCTCTGTCCAAGCCACTGGAGAATCTTTGGAAGCAGGATGTTGAACGCAAAGTCAGGTCCTTTCAATACCAGGAGAGAAGCAGAAAGCAGCAGGCGAGCACAGCAAAGCAACAGGCAGACTGGAAGTGCCTCCTACAGCCTTCAGCTCTTCTTCCTGGCAGAATGTCCTCAGTCCAGAAGGATTCGAACTTTGTGGTGTCAGAGGTCCAGTACGTATCCCCATTTCTACCTTTGAAGTAGGCAAACTTCAAAGAAAAGTCTTTGTAGTGCAAAAGACCCTGACTTTCCTGTCCTGGCCCCAGACACAATCCAGGGGATTGGAGACTGCTTTATGTAAGGACAGGCACGGCCCTATTCAGATGCAAGTGTCAGCTCCTCCCGCCACTAGAGCTTACAAAGACCCATCAGGATATGCAGGGCACACCACAGCTCCCTTTGTGTGACTGTCTAGAGTGAATTCACAAACAGCCCAACTGTCATCCTGACCCAAACATGTATTCCACAGACAGGTAGCAGCACAAAATGGTTAAGCAAGAAAATGCCCATTTTTTAAAAGTGACATTTTCAAACTTACAATTCAAAAACCAACTTCACCAAAATATATTTTTGGGATTGTGAGCTCAGAGACCCCAAAATCCACATCCCTATCTGCTCCCAATAGGAAATTACACTTAAAAGATATTTCAGGGCAATCTCTAAGTTACCCTGTGGGACAGAGAGTCCTTATAATAGTGAAAACTGAATTTAGCAGTATTTCACAATCAGGACATGTAAAACACACCAGTGCATGTCCTACCTTTCAAACACACTGCACTCTGCCCATGAGGCTGCCTTGGGCCTTCCTTGGGGTGACTTACATGTAATAAAAGGGAAGGTTTGGGCTTGGCAAGTGGGTGCACTAGCCAGATCGAAATGGCAGTATAAAACTGCCTATGTAGACACTGCAGCGGCAGGTCTAAGACATGTTTACAGGCTACTCATGTGAGTGGCACAATCAGTGCTGAATGCCGACTAGTAGCATTTCATTTACAGGTCCTGGGCACACATGGTGCACTATATTAGGGACTTAGTAGTAAATCAAATATGCCAATCGTGGATAAACCAATCCACAACACCATTTAGACAGAGAGCACTGGCAGTTGTCAGCAGTGGTAAAGTGCCCAGAATCCCAAAGCGAGCAAAAACGAAATTCAGCACAGGATCAAATACAGGAGGCCAGAAACAGAAAAAGTGGGGATAACCCTGAAAAATGTCAATTTCCAACAATAATAAAATCAAAATAGAAGATGCCAAATACTTAATTAAATCCTACCACACGTTAGTCAACACAGCAGTGAGGGATGTGGTAATGGCCTAAGTACCCGTGGCCTCACTGCTGATGTTCATCCTTCGAGACCTCCAACGGGCCTTCACCAGTGTGCCTGCGGCCAGAGACTGCAGTCTCTGAACAGTTTTAATCCTCCCTTCCAAACTGCCACGAGTCAAAGGCAAGCCTGAATCTTTGAACCTGCCGCCTTTGCCTAGACACTAACAGAAACCCATTCTCTCACACATCAGCATCTTTGTACACAGTATCTCAAGAATAAATACTAGAAGTCTGGGCTTTGACTTACACTCATGAGCAGATCACGTTGTTTTTGTCTCAGTGCTGGTCTCCTCTATCGCTCCTGCCCTCCCCTTGTTGCTCACACCTGCTTCTAAACCTGCTATGTAAGCTGCTCCCACCTTCTCCCATTAACTCAGTCTCCCTTCCCCAATCCCTTTGCACTGCCACATCATTCTCATCTACAGCTTTCCTCACAGTGTCCTGGTTTCGCCTCGCTTCCACTGCCCAAGCCTCTCTTCCACTGCCCCAGCCTCCACTCCGTTGCCCCAGCACCACTTCCACTGCCCCAGCACCACTTCCACTGCCCCAGCACCACTGCCCCAACCTCCCCCTTCGTTGCCCTAGTATCCCTTTCACTGACCCAGCCTCCTTTCCAGTGCCCCAGCCTCTCTACCACTGCCCCAGTATCCTTTCCAGTGCTCCAGCCTCTCTACCACTGCCCCAGTATCCTTTCCACTGCCCCAGTATCCCTTCCCCTGCCTCCCCTCCCACTGCCCCAGTATCCCTTCCCCTGCCTCCCCTCCCACTGCCCCAGCATCCCTTCCCCTGCCCCAGCCTCCCCTCCCACTGCCCCAGCCTCCCCTCCCACTGTCCCACCATCCCATCCACTGCCTCCTTCCACACTCCAGAGTGCCTCCAATGCCACAGGCTCCCCGCAGGCTCTTGACACTGATCCACAGCCCAGTCCTACACCTCAGCTCCTGCCCAGATACACTGCCCGGGCTCTGCACTGCCTCAGCCAGAGCTCTCTTCAGCACTCTAGTCACCCAGCAGCCCCCGCCTCCTGCTACCCAGCCAGCCGCAGCCTGCACCTCACCTCCTTCTGCTTGGCGTCCTGGGGGTACACGTCGGGGGGCCCCAGCCGGGGCCGCTTCAGGGGCCGGTGCTCATAGCTGAGGATCCCAAAGGCCGCCATCTTTCCTGTCCTGGCGACCGCAGGCCCGGAGCGCGCACGCAGCGACGTCACAACGCAGACGGCGAGCTCGAGCACGTATGGACGTCAGGACGGGCACCGGGTGAACATCTGAGCGCTGGACGTCACCCGTCAAAACAGTCTCACCGCAGCCTGGAGGGTGCAGTGACGTCAGCAGGCTGAGCAGTCGAAGGCAGAAAAACCTGCCGGCCGAGTCACTGCCTCTGCATTGCACCGGAAGCCAGGCGGGGCGGCCATCTTTTTTAGTGGCAAAACACTACGTTTTCATCAAAGAGACGGACCAGCGGTTCCTTCTTTGTTAGTGAAATATACGTCACGCAGTCGGGAGACCAGAGCAGTCGAGCAAGTTCAGTCGTCGTTAGCATAGCCTGGTGTGCTCGTGCTTTCAGTAGCATAAGAATATAACATTTTCTAGCTTTCGCGCCAAGAATTTTCAATGTATATGTTCTGTCAGGACCAGAGGCTATTCTAAAGTCGTGCCATCGCTACCGAAGAAGTATCTATAATAGGTTTGTAATGAAACGTTTTAAAAGTAGAATCTGAAGACCAGTCAGCAGCACTTAAGATATCCTCTAAACGAGATCCCAAAGGAAAAGATTTGGCCGCCATCGCTCCTCTTGCTGCATGAGTGCCACATTTTTTTAATTTTTTTTTATAAACATATTTTATTGTTTTTGAGAAAAAATAAAAAAAGCAACAAGGAAATGAAAAGAAGGTTAAGAACAAAGAACAGTGATATGTCAAGCAGAGAGCATTTACAATTCCATATGACATTGCAGTAGGAACTAAGGACATTAGTGAATTCTAGACAGATACCATGTGGGGAATTAGAGTCTAGACCTGTGGGAGTGGACCATTGCCTTATTTCCAGTGCTGCCGTCTCGGCCAGACTCATATCCTTTATTATGGCAGCAAGTCTATCCATCTTCCCCATATCTTTTCAAATTTCCTAGGGCACCCTCTAGAGTCGTAGACCACTTTTTCTTGGGTCTCGCACCAGTCTACCCCTTTCTTCCATTTTTGGAGCTTTGGGCCCTCGGGGGAGATCCAGGTTGCCGCTATATCCCTCTTGGCTATCAACAGGGCTGTGGCCACCAGAGCTCGATGGGCCCGTGTTCCTCTCATGTCCTCCATCACTCCCAGTAGGACCAGTTTGGCAGATCTTTGTATTTCACAACTCAAGACTTTCTCCAGCACTCGGAGCACCGAGTCCCAGTAGGACTGAATAACTCGACATGACCAAACCATGTGGAAAAAATCTGCAGGTTCGAGCAAGCATCGTGGGCATTGGTCCGAGGGTCGCAGGCCTGCGCGGTATAGCCTAGCAGGAGCTAAGTAAGCACTATGTAAGTAATAGAATTGCACTGTGCGGAGCTTAGCTGACACTGCTAAAGACCTGGGTGTCATCAGGGCTTCCCTCCATTCTGTGTCTTCTAGAGCGCCCAGCCATATCTCGCATCTGGATCTAGTGAGGTTCAGGTCTCCAGGAGCATTGTTGATCAGCGTTTTATAAATTCGGGAAACACCTTTCCCCCCCAAGTTTCCCATGAGTAACTTGGCTTCTAACGGATTAAACTCTGGTAGAGAGCCTGTTGTCGGTATGTGGGTTCTTAAAGCAAGTCTGAGTTGGAGATATAGGAAGAATTGTGTTTGGGCTTGCTGAAAGTCCCTCCTTAAGTCTTGGAAAGATTTCATGGAATCCCCTGCCCACATGTCTCCTACCAGGGAGATGCCAACCAGATCCCATTCCCCAAATCCTTCCAGAGCTGCAGTTGCGCTTAGCCATTTCCCTCGCCATAGTGGTGTTTGGTGTGTAACAGTGGCGTTCCAGTGGGTGTATCTCAGGGCAGCACGCCATGCCTGAAAAATCACTTTGGTAACTTCTCCCATTCCTTGGGGTAAGGGATTCCCATACATTATATCTAGAAGGCGAGGGAACCCTAGGAGTTCCAATTCCACCCGGTAAGCTGGGTCTCCCCATCCCCCGTTAAACCAGTCGTGTATCACTATTAGTTGGGAGGCTAGATAATAAAGGTAGGGGTCGGAGGCACCCAGGCCTCCATCGTAGATCCCTCTTCGCCAGTGATGGGCCGCTACACAGTGTCTGGTACCCTTCCAGAGGAACAACCCCGTGGCTCTTTCAAGGGCCTTGAACCACGAGCGGGGGATGAGTAGAGGGAAATTTTGAAAGGTGTAGAGGAGCCTCGGCAGAATCATCATCTTGTATAGAGCCACTCGGCCCATTACGTTTAACAGTAGAGTCTGCCATTTCTGAAGATCAGCTTTTATGCGTGACAACAAGGGAGTCAAGTTCTTTGCCCATGTCAGTTCCGGCAGCAGTGACTCCCAGATACCCAGATATTTAAAGCTTAGACTGCGCAGTGGTATCTGTTCCTGCCAATCGAAGCAGTCTCATGAGTGTGCAAGAGGGATTAGTATGGATTTAGCAGGGTTCATTTTCAGACCCGATGCCACTTCATAGCTCTCTAGCAGTTTGAGGCATCTCGGGCCTGTTACACTAGGTGTAAAGAAATGGCTCCCTGTTGCAGTTACCCCCCACTTTTTGCCTGATACTGATGCTGACTTGACTGAGAAGTGTGCTGGGACCCTGCTAACCAGGCCCCAGCACCAGTGTTCTTTCACCTAAAATGTACCATTGTTTCCACAATTGGCACAACCCTGGCACCTAGGTAAGTCCCTTGTAACTGGTACCCCTGGTACCAAGGGCCCTGATGCCAGGGAAGGTCTCTAAGGGCTGCAGCATGTCTTATGCCACCCTAGGGACCCCTCACTCAGCACAGACACACTGCTTGCCAGCTTGTGTGTGCTGATGGGGAGAAAATGACTAAGTCGACATGGCACTCCCCTCAGGGTGCCATGCCAACCTCCCACTGCCTGTGGCATAGGTAAGTCACCCCTCTAGTAGGCCTTACAGCCCTAAGGCAGGGTGCACTATACCACAGGTGAGGGCATATGTGCATGAGCACTATGCCCCTACAGTGTCTAAGCAAAACCTTAGACATTGTAAGTGCAGGGTAGCCATAAGAGTATATGGGCTGGGAGTCTGTCAAAAACGAACTCCACAGCTCCATAATGGCTACACTGAATACTGGGAAGTTTAGTATCAAACTTCTCAGAATAATAAACCCACACTGATGCCAGTGTTGGATTTATTAAAAAATGCACACAGAGGGCATCTTAGAGATACCCCCTGTATTTTACCCAATTGTTCAGTGCAGGACTGACTGGTCTGTGCCAGCCTGCTGCTGAGAGACGAGTGTCTGACCTCATGCGGTGAGAGCCTTTGTGCTCTCTGAGGACAGAAACAAAGCCTGCTCTGGGTGGAGGTGCTTCACACCTCCCCCCTGCAGGAACTGTAACACCTAGCAGTGAGCTTCAAAGGCTCAAGCTTCGTGTTACAATGCCCCAGGGCACTCCAGCTAGTGGAGATGCCCGCCTCCTGGACCCAGCCCCCACTTTTGGCGGCAAGTCCAGGAGAGATAATGAGAAAAACAAGGAGGAGTCACTGGCCAGTCAGGACAGCCCCTAAGGTGTCCTGAGCTGAGGTGACTCTGACTTTTAGAAATCCTCCATCTTGTAGAAGGAGGATTCCCCCAATAGGGATAGGAATGTGACCCCCTCCCCTTGGGAGGAGGCACAAAGAGGGTGTACCCACCCTCAGGGCTAGTAGCCATTGGCTACTAACCCCCCAGACCTAAACACGCCCTTAAATTTAGTATTTAAGGGCTACCCTGAACCCTAGAAAATTAGATTCCTGCAACAACAAGAAGAAGGACTGCCCAGCTGAAAACCCCTGCAGAGGAAGACCAGAAGACAACAACTGCCTTGGCTCCAGAAACTCACCGGCCTGTCTCCTGCCTTCCAAAGAACTCTGCTCCAGCGACGCCTTCCAAAGGGACCAGCGACCTCTGACTCCTCTGAGGACTGCCCTGCTTCGACGACGACAAGAAACTCCCGAGGACAGCGGACCTGCTCCAAAAAGACTGCAACTTTGTTTCAAGAAGCAGCTTTAAAGAACCCTGCAACTCCCCGCAAGAAGCGTGAGACTTGCAACACTGCACCCGGCGACCCCGACTCGGCTGGTGGAGAACCAACACCTCAGGGAGGACCCCCGGACCACTCTACGACTGTGAGTACCAAAACCTGTCCCCCCTGAGCCCCCACAGCGCCGCCTGCAGAGGGAATCCCGAGGCTTCCCCTGACCGCGACTCTCTGAAACCTAAGTCCCGACGCCTGGAAAAGACCCTGCACCCGCAGCCCCCAGGACCTGAAGGACCGGACTTTCACTGCAGAAGTGACCCCCAGGAGTCCCTCTCCCTTGCCCAAGTGGAGGTTTCCCCGAGGAAGCCCCCCCTTGCCTGCCTGCAGCGCTGAAGAGATCCCTTGATCTCTCATTGACTAACATTGCAAACCCGACGCTTGTTTCAACATTGCACCCGGCCGCCCCCGCGCTGCTGAGGGTGAAATTTCTGTGTGGGATTGTGTCCCCCCCGGTGCCCTACAAAACCCCCCTGGTCTGCCCTCCGAAGACGCGGGTACTTACCTGCAAGCAGACCGGAACCGGGGCACCCCCTTCTCTCCATTATATCCTATGCGTTTTGGGCACCACTTTGAACTCTGCACCTGACCGGCCCTGAGCTGCTGGTGTGGTAACTTTGGGGTTGCTCTGAACCCCCAAAGGTGGGCTACCTTGGACCAAGAACTGAACCCTGTAAGTGTCTTACTTACCTGGTAAAACTAACAAAAACTTACCTCCCCCAGGAACTGTGAAAATTGCACTGTGTCCACTTTTGAAATAGATATTTGTGAATAACTTGAAAAGTATACATGCAATTGAAATGATTCAAAGTTCCTAATGTACTTACCTGCAATACCTTTCAAACAAGATATTACATGTTAAATTTGAACCTGTGGTTCTTAAAATAAACTAAGAAAAGATATTTTTCTATACAAAACCTATTGGCTGGATTTGTCTCTGAGTGTGTGTACCTCATTTATTGTCTATGTGTATGTACAACAAATGCTTAACACTACTCCTTGGATAAGCCTACTGCTCGACCACACTACCACAAAATAGAGCATTAGTATTATCTATTTTTACCACTATTTTACCTCTAAGGGGAACCCTTGGACTCTGTGCATGCTATTCCTCACTTTGAAATAGCACATACAGAGCCAACTTCCTACATTGGTGGATCAGCGGTGGGGTACAAGACTTTGCATTTGCTGGACTACTCAGCCAATACCTGATCACACGACAAATTCCAAAATTGTCATTAGAAATTGATTTTTGCAATTTGAAAAGTTTCTAAATTCTTAAAAGACCTGCTAGGGCCTTGTGTTAGATCCTGTTTAGCATTTCTTTTAGAGTTTAACAGTTTGTAAAAGTTTGAATTAGATTCTAGAACCAGTCTTAGATTCTTAAAAAGTATTCCAACTTTTAGAAGCAAAATGTCTAGCACAGATGTGACTGTGGTGGAACTCGACACCACACCTTACCTCCATCTTAAGATGAGGGAGCTAAGGTCACTCTGTAAAATAAAGAAAATAACAATGGGCCCCAGACCTTCCAAACTACAGCTCCAGGAGCTGTTGGCAGAGTTTGCAAAGGCCAACCCCTCTGAGGATGGCAACTCAGAGGATGAAGATAGTGACTTGGAGGGAAATTCCCCCCCTCCAGTCCTACTTAGGGAGAGCAGGGCTTCTCAAGCCCTGACTCCACAAATAATAGTCAGAGATGCTGGTTCCCTCACAGGAGGGACCCACAACTCTGAAATCACTGAGGAAAACTCCAGTGAAGAGGACATCCAGTTAGCCAGGATGGCCAAAAGATTGGCTTTGGAAAGACAGATCCTAGCCATAGAGAGGGAAAGACAAGAGATGGGCCTAGGACCCATCAATGGTGGCAGCAACATAAATAGGGTCAGAGATTCTCCTGACATGTTGAAAATCCCTAAAGGGATTGTAACTAAATATGAAGATGGTGATGACATCACCAAATGGTTCACAGCTTTTGAGAGGGCTTGTGTAACCAGAAAAGTGAACAAATCTCACTGGGGTGCTCTCCTTTGGGAAATGTTCACAGGAAAGTGTAGGGATAGACTCCTCACACTCTCTGGAAAAGATGCAGAATCTTATGACCTCATGAAGGGTACCCTGATTGAGGGCTTTGGATTCTCCACTGAGGAGTATAGGATTAGATTCAGGGGGGCTCAAAAATCCTCAAGCCAGACCTGGGTTGATTATGTTGACTACTCAGTGAAAACACTGGATGGTTGGGTAACTGGAAATGAAGTGTATGACTATGTTGGGCTTTATAATTTGTTTATGAAAGAACACATTTTAAGTAACTGCTTCAATGAAAAGTTGCATCAGTATCTGGTAGACCTAGGTCCAATTTCTCCCCAAGAATTGGGAAAGAAGGCAGACCACTGGGTCAAGACTAGGGTAACCAAAACTTCCACTGGGGGTGACCAAAAGAAAGGGGTTACAAAGCCTCCCCAGGAGAAAGTGGGTGACACTAGAAACAAAGATAAAGAGTCCCCTGTAGGCCCCCAAAAACCAAACCAGGTGGGTGGGCCCAGAGACACAACCCAAAACAAAGGTGGGTACCAGGGTAAGAGCTGGGATGCCACTAAGGCATGGTGCCATAACTGTAAACAGACAGGGCACCACACCAAGGACACTTCTTGTCCCAAAAACAAACCCCCTAGCAAAATCCCAGGGGTGACCAATGTAGCCATTGGGGATGACTCCTCAGATGAGGAGGTCTTCATAGCCTTCAACTGGAAAAAGGGCCCAACAGGTGAGTTGGAGATTCCAGAGGGAAGTAGACACTTCCACCACCTACAGGTGAATGGAATCCCAGCCTCTGCCCTGAGAGACACTTGTGCCAGTCACACTATTGTGCATGACAGGCTGGTGTTCTCAAACCAGTACATCCCAGGTGAGATAGCCAGAGTAAGAGTTAGCCCAGACAGGGTCACTGATAGGCCTGTGGCTTTTGTGCCCATAGAAGTGGGTGGAACTTTTAGCTGGAGAAGGGTGGTAGTCAGTACAGACCTCCCCCTTGATTGTCTCCTTGGAAATGACTACCCAGAGGTTAGTCAGAGCCCAAGAGAGGAACTGGTCCAGTGCCAGGCCTCTCCCAAGGATTCTGGAGTGCCTGCCTCTGCAGTAAATGCAAGTAGGCCCCAGAAGAAAAAGAAAAGGAAACAGAGTAGGAAAGGTGGACAACCTTTAGCCAAGGTTCCAGCAAGCCAAGGAGATTCTGCTCCAGTAGAGGAGAACTCCAAAAGTGGCTCTGATAAAGTCCAACCTGACCCACAAGAAGTCCTGGCCAGTCAGGCAACTGTTAAGCCTGAGTGGGTGGCTCCTCAGCTAACAGAAGAAAGAGTGGAAGAAGGGTGCTTACTACAAGATGTGGTAACCCCCCACTCTAATACAGCAGACAGGCACCCTGAACCCAAAGAAGCCTGTAACTTAGCCACTTCCCTTGTAGGTGAAGAGCTAAAGGTGTGGTTCTGGGCACTGACAGCTGTCAGTGGCCTCTGCTGGGTGTTAGCCTTTATGGCTGCACTATCCTTGGCATGGTGGTCTGACCCCATGCCAAATAACAAGTTAGGCCCCCTGACCCTGTTGGTCATGGTGGGGTTACTCCAGCTCTGGGTAACCTCTTTGGGTAAGCTAGGGGTGACCCTGGCTAAGATAAGATTAGCAGAGGTGGATACCTCTAAACCCAAAATAGAGAGAATGGGTGAAGACATAAAAAGCACAGACAAGAGGCAGTTCAGACTAGGTCCTATCACTGTGGAAGTGGGTCAGTTCCCCAGAGGGAATGACCTGAACAGGAGGATGTAAGGCAGAGTAGGCCCTGCAACAAACCAGCCTATTTCCTCTACTCTTCCTCGCCTGACAGACTAGGAAGACTCTCCCAGCTTTGGCTGAGTCTCCTGGCCTGTGGGCTGGGGGGGGGCTTGTGTAAAGAAATGGCTCCCTGTTGCAGTTACCCCCCACTTTTTGCCTGATACTGATGCTGACTTGACTGAGAAGTGTGCTGGGACCCTGCTAACCAGGCCCCAGCACCAGTGTTCTTTCACCTAAAATGTACCATTGTTTCCACAATTGGCACAACCCTGGCACCTAGGTAAGTCCCTTGTAACTGGTACCCCTGGTACCAAGGGCCCTGATGCCAGGGAAGGTCTCTAAGGGCTGCAGCATGTCTTATGCCACCCTAGGGACCCCTCACTCAGCACAGACACACTGCTTGCCAGCTTGTGTGTGCTGATGGGGAGAAAATGACTAAGTCGACATGGCACTCCCCTCAGGGTGCCATGCCAACCTCCCACTGCCTGTGGCATAGGTAAGTCACCCCTCTAGTAGGCCTTACAGCCCTAAGGCAGGGTGCACTATACCACAGGTGAGGGCATATGTGCATGAGCACTATGCCCCTACAGTGTCTAAGCAAAACCTTAGACATTGTAAGTGCAGGGTAGCCATAAGAGTATATGGGCTGGGAGTCTGTCAAAAACGAACTCCACAGCTCCATAATGGCTACACTGAATACTGGGAAGTTTAGTATCAAACTTCTCAGAATAATAAACCCACACTGATGCCAGTGTTGGATTTATTAAAAAATGCACACAGAGGGCATCTTAGAGATACCCCCTGTATTTTACCCAATTGTTCAGTGCAGGACTGACTGGTCTGTGCCAGCCTGCTGCTGAGAGACGAGTGTCTGACCTCATGCGGTGAGAGCCTTTGTGCTCTCTGAGGACAGAAACAAAGCCTGCTCTGGGTGGAGGTGCTTCACACCTCCCCCCTGCAGGAACTGTAACACCTAGCAGTGAGCTTCAAAGGCTCAAGCTTCGTGTTACAATGCCCCAGGGCACTCCAGCTAGTGGAGATGCCCGCCTCCTGGACCCAGGCCCCACTTTTGGCGGCAAGTCCAGGAGAGATAATGAGAAAAACAAGGAGGAGTCACTGGCCAGTCAGGACAGCCCCTAAGGTGTCCTGAGCTGAGGTGACTCTGACTTTTAGAAATCCTCCATCTTGTAGAAGGAGGATTCCCCCAATAGGGATAGGAATGTGACCCCCTCCCCTTGGGAGGAGGCACAAAGAGGGTGTACCCACCCTCAGGGCTAGTAGCCATTGGCTACTAACCCCCCAGACCTAAACACGCCCTTAAATTTAGTATTTAAGGGCTACCCTGAACCCTAGAAAATTAGATTCCTGCAACAACAAGAAGAAGGACTGCCCAGCTGAAAACCCCTGCAGAGGAAGACCAGAAGACAACAACTGCCTTGGCTCCAGAAACTCACCGGCCTGTCTCCTGCCTTCCAAAGAACTCTGCTCCAGCGACGCCTTCCAAAGGGACCAGCGACCTCTGACTCCTCTGAGGACTGCCCTGCTTCGACGACGACAAGAAACTCCCGAGGACAGCGGAACTGCTCCAAAAAGACTGCAACTTTGTTTCAAGAAGCAGCTTTAAAGAACCCTGCAACTCCCCGCAAGAAGCGTGAGACTTGCAACACTGCACCCGGCGACCCCGACTCGGCTGGTGGAGAACCAACACCTCAGGGAGGACCCCCGGACCACTCTACGACTGTGAGTACCAAAACCTGTCCCCCCTGAGCCCCCACAGCGCCGCCTGCAGAGGGAATCCCGAGGCTTCCCCTGACCGCGACTCTCTGAAACCTAAGTCCCGACGCCTGGAAAAGACCCTGCACCCGCAGCCCCCAGGACCTGAAGGACCGGACTTTCACTGCAGAAGTGACCCCCAGGAGTCCCTCTCCCTTGCCCAAGTGGAGGTTTCCCCGAGGAAGCCCCCCCTTGCCTGCCTGCAGCGCTGAAGAGATCCCTTGATCTCTCATTGACTAACATTGCAAACCCGACGCTTGTTTCTACACTGCACCCGGCCGCCCCCGCGCTGCTGAGGGTGAAATTTCTGTGTGGGCTTGTGTCCCCCCCGGTGCCCTACAAAACCCCCCTGGTCTGCCCTCCGAAGACGCGGGTACTTACCTGCAAGCAGACCGGAACCGGGGCACCCCCTTCTCTCCATTATATCCTATGCGTTTTGGGCACCACTTTGAACTCTGCACCTGACCGGCCCTGAGCTGCTGGTGTGGTAACTTTGGGGTTGCTCTGAACCCCCAAAGGTGGGCTACCTTGGACCAAGAACTGAACCCTGTAAGTGTCTTACTTACCTGGTAAAACTAACAAAAACTTACCTCCCCCAGGAACTGTGAAAATTGCACTGTGTCCACTTTTGAAATAGATATTTGTGAATAACTTGAAAAGTATACATGCAATTGAAATGATTCAAAGTTCCTAATGTACTTACCTGCAATACCTTTCAAACAAGATATTACATGTTAAATTTGAACCTGTGGTTCTTAAAATAAACTAAGAAAATATATTTTTCTATACAAAACCTATTGGCTGGATTTGTCTCTGAGTGTGTGTACCTCATTTATTGTCTATGTGTATGTACAACAAATGCTTAACACTACTCCTTGGATAAGCCTACTGCTCGACCACACTACCACAAAATAGAGCATTAGTATTATCTATTTTTACCACTATTTTACCTCTAAGGGGAACCCTTGGACTCTGTGCATGCTATTCCTCACTTTGAAATAGCACATACAGAGCCAACTTCCTACACTAGGTACTTCCATATATAGCAGGACGTCGTCGGCATAAAGCGCTATTCTATCCTCCTGGGAGTGATTCCATTGCCAGCCGCGATATATTGGGTCGGATCTGACCATCTGAGCCAGAGGTTCAATGGCTAAGGTGAATAGAAGGGGAGACAGAGGACAACCTTGTCGTGTGCCCCTGTGAATCTCTAGGGTTGACGACAGGGAACCGTTAACCTGCACCCGGGCAGTGGGGTTGATGTATAATGCCTGAACCAAGCGGCAGAATCTAGGGCCAAGGCGCGCGCGTCGGAGTACCAAACGAAGAAAGCCCCAGTCGACCGAGTCAAAGGCCTTTTTGAAATCAATGAGTAAAAGGGCAAGGTCTCGGGTCAAACGGCCGCGTTCAGCTAATGCTATGTGCAGCCGACGGATACAATGCCGAGTGCTGCGAGTGGCCATGAAGCCACATTGATCTGGGTTTATTAGTTGAGGCAGAACCTTTTTAAGACAGGTGGCAAGGATGGCTGCAAAGATTTTGATCTCTGTGTTAATAAGTGAGATCGGCCTGTAATCGGCACAAAGTATTGAGGGGGGTTGAGTCTTGGGGAGCACCACAATGGTAGCTGTATCTAGTTCTCTGGGGAAAACACCACTGTTATCCACTTCTGTAAAGAGGTTCAACAGGTGTGGTATTAATTCCTCTCTAAAGACCTTGTAGTATTCTGAGGGGAGTCCGTCGGGTCCTGGGGTTTTCCCCGCGCCCAGGGCTGAGAAGGCCGTTGGATTTCCTCTGTGTCAACGGGCTCTTCCAAGGCCTTTGCCTCTATTGCTGACAACTGTGGGAGGGGGGTCTCATCCAGTAACTGTCTGGCTACACTCATATTGACCCATCCCGACTCTTGATAAAGAGTTTGGTAGTATGTAGCGAAGGCATTTGCAATTTCTGCATGGTTTACAACAGTGTTACCCTCTCCATCCCGAATTTCAGGGACTATCCTGGAGGCCTGGTGGTGAGACACCAGCCAATGTAGCATTTTACTGGTCTTGTCAGCCATAGATTTTTGCAGTGTTAGCTCTCCATAAGTACTTGGCTGCCTCTAGGGATTGGTCTCTTATTTCCTCTCGGATTAAGCATAGTTGTCGTGTCGTTTTGTCGGTCGGGCTTATTTCAATTTAATTTTCCAGGGCCTTGGCCCGTAACTCCAATTTTTCAATATGTTGGGCTCGAGTGCGTTCCTGGATCCGTACCACGTTTTTGGCCCTACCCCTCAGCACTGCCTTGCTTGCCGCCCATAGAGTACCTGTGGATGACACCGACCCCTCGTTCAGCTCAAAATAGTCTTTTATTTCCTCTCGTATCCGTTCCACATAACCTTGGTCTTGGAGGTACCATGCGTTTAGTCGCCACATTGGACGGACCTGAAATTGGGTGTGACCTACAGTGAATCGGAGTGGAGCGTGGTCAGAGATTCCCCTTGTCAATATTTCAATGTGGGAGAGGGCTGCGCAGTCAGTACTCGGAAGAAGGACCAGGTCTATCCGGGATTGTGAACCATGAGCAGCTGATGTGTGGGTAAATTGACGTCGTCGTGGGTGCCATACTCGCCAGGCGTCACAGAGCCCTGTCGCCGAAAACCAACCCCTGAGTCCCGTTGCCATTGCATTTCTATGTGCGGAGATTGGGCCTGTCACGTGTATTGTTGGGTCTGGGGTGGAGTTAAAGTCTCCTCCTATCATTGTGAACCCTGGTGACAGATTTAGAAGTAGCTGGGAGAGGTCGTCTAAAGTTTTCCGAACTAATTTGGGGGGGACATAGGTGCTGACTATATTAATCGTATTCCCTTAAATTTTGCCTGTAATGGCTATGTATCGCCCGTGTTGATCTCTTCGTACCTGAATATTGGTCATGGGGAAGGATCGGCGAAGAAGTATAGCCACCCCCCTGGAGCCACGAGTGAACCCAGCGTGGTAGATTCTATCAAAGCCCCTACGAGCCAGGAAGGGACAGTTGCTTCCATGAAGGTGAGTTTCTTGTAGCAAAAGTACGTCTGGTCTGTGTATGTATGTGAATACGGCGGTGCATTTTATCTTATCTAGGAGACCGTTGACGTTCCATGTGATGATGTGTATTTGGTTCATGGGGGATGAGTGTATAAAGGGTGTTCATCGTAGTCGCTCGGGTTTCTCTCTAATGGGCCCGGAAATATTGGGGAACCCTCATCTAGTCCTTGGCTCAGTGGGGTGTGTGTTTGCCCATGATCTGCTGAGTCCCTATATTTCCTGCTCTGTCTGCTAGACCTGAAAATTAAACATTTTGGTAACTTAAACGCGGTACCAGTGGCCCTTGCAACTCGGCCTGAACTCCCTTGCCCCCCAACTCCAATCCCACCCCATACTTCCCCCAGAAGCATCTGTCGCCCATGTAATTACCTCCCTTCTAGAACTGGTGAGGTGTACTATAAACTGATGAGGTAGCGGTAACTGTAGTGATGGTGGACCCCTCCATTTTTCGGATTAAGTCTAAAATTGTAGTGAATAACAATAAGATTGTCTTGACATATATACCCTGTTAGTCCATTAGAGACTTTTCTCCCAACGGCCCGTGGCGCCAGTGGCATCACAGCACCGGGCTGCGTGATAAGTCTGTGTCCTCCAGGGGCCCGGACTGGGCCTGTCCCTCTCCCGTCGTAACGGGGCTGTCCCCGGAGCTCCCAGGGCTGCGCGTGGATCCTGCGGCTCTGCCCTGTGGGCTCCTGAAGGCGATTGTGCAGGGGATCTGGTCGGCGCCCGCGCCGCCGAGACCGTGTGCGGCGGCGTCGGTCAAGCCGCCGCCCCCCCGGCCGATCCGGCCGATCCGGCCACGGACCTTGAAAGGGACCGGCATTGTCTCTGCAGAGGCCCAGGGGGATCTCTTCTGTCAACCATGTCCAGGCAGCAGTCGGGTGGTCGAAGAATTGGGTTTGGTTTTTGTAGACTACACGGAGTCGCGCCGGGAACAGAAGTCGATATTGGATATCCATGGCTTTAAGTTTTTGTTTCACCTCAGTGAATGAGCGGCGTTGTTGTTGAACTTCTCGCGTGTAGTCCGGGAAAAGAAGGACCCCAACTCCATTGCAAAGGAGGTCTCCTTTTGCACGTGCCTCTTGTAGTATCGCATCTCTGTCTTTAAAGTTAAAGAGGTGCAGTATCACTGATCTGGGTGAGGCTCCCGGAGGGGGCTTAGCATGTAAGGCCCTGTGGGCTCGCTCGATAGCGAACCATGGTGTGAGGCGAGCAGCGGGGACCCAGGAGCGGAGCCAGTCTTCCAGGTATTGGACAAGAGATGTTTCTGCTGTGTTTTCAGGAAGGCCCACCAAGCGAAGGTTGTTGCTTCTCAACCTGTTCTCGGTGTCTTCGGCTCTCCTATGCAACTCTGAGGTACGAGCTGTCAGCGTGGAAACCTGGGCCTTGAGGGCGGATACGTCGTCTTCTACCGTGGAGATCCTAGACTCGGCCTCTGTGATTCGGGCTGTGGCGTTGCGGAGGTCTTGTCTGACTAGGGCCACGTCCACTCTAACCTCTCCAATTTTAGATTCGACGGCTGCCTGGGAAGCTTGGATTGCCTGAAGTATCGTAGCCAGTTTCCCGGATGCCGCCTGTTGTTCGTTACCCCCGCCCGGGGTTCGGTCTTCCGATGGAAGCCCAGTGGCGCCCGTGGTAAACTGGTCCATGCGGGTTTGAGCCGCCGTTTGTCGCGCCGGTCTGTCTTTGCCCATGGCAGTTCTAGCGCGGTCCCGGGTCAGGGTCTCAATATCTGGAGATGCAGCGTGATCCCGTGGGGGCCCTGCTGTGAAGAATTAGCAGGACCTGAGGCTGGCACTCTATGGGGCTTCGACCCCAGGCTTGTCTGCTGTCCCCGCTCCTGGCACTGGCCCCAGGTGCTCACTGGTTGTCAGTCCCAAATTCTAGCAGCGTGTTGAGGAGGAGGAGGAGGGGGGTGGGGCACAACCCCGGTCCACCCGTCCCTCGTTAGCAGTCTCCGGCCCCAGAGCAGTTCCAGGCAATACGCAGGGCCCAACGCGCACCGATCTCCACCTTAGAACCCGGTGGGTGTGCGCCGATGTCACTAGCGGCCCCGGCCTCGTTCATCGCCGGCCGGGCCAGCAAAGGACTCCTGTCTGTCCCCCGACGGGGCGACCCGTTGGTCTCTCCCCGACGCCACGTCCCAGAGGAGGGGTGGGGGGAAGGAGGACTCCGGTCCCACGATGCGCCTCCAGGCCGGCCCCCGGCCTGCAGGATCTTCTTCGGGGACTTCCACAGACCCGGACGGGGGGGCCCCCAAGGAGCCTCGTCTCAGTCCCGGGCCGGCCGTCCGCGACCCCAGGCCCGGCCCGCGCCCAGGAGACCAGCGGGCGACGGGAAGAAGAGAGGGGGGGGAGGAAAGGTCCGCACCCCCGAACCGCGGGGGCTGTCTCCGGCCACGCGGACCCCCGGCCCCAGCTCCAGGCTCTGCCGCCGATCCACGGCGAGCAGTCACCGTTGCTCGTCTCTCCCGGAGGCCCAGGAACGCGGCCTCAGCTGTCCTCCGCCATTTTGGAGCCCAGCCAGCCCCGGTCCCGCGGCTTGCAAATTTCGGGCCGAAGAGCCAACCGACCCGACAGGGGGGAACGGCGGCGCCGCGTCAGAGAGGCCACAGGGTCCAAGGGGGTCATCCGATGGAGCTGGATGGTGTGTCGATTAGAGGCGGATGATGGAGGGGTCCGGAGCACTACAAAGGTGCGTCCGCCATCTTGACGCCTCGGCCACGCCCCCTCGAGTGCCACATTTTGACACATCTATTCCTGCTTCCGACAGAAGCCGTTGCACCCATCTTGCTAAAGTCGCTGAGGAGACTGGACGAAATGGCTTCCGTAGGGCTATCAGAAGAGCACCCAACGATTCTGAATGAAACTCGGCTGTACTCACCGCATAATCCTTCAAACATTGTACCACGCACAGTTTAGGATTATCTGGGAAAGCGGGATAAGGTACCAACCTGGTAAAACACTTCGTGCTTTGAGAGGTAACGAAAGATACTCCTTCCGGGGAGAAACGTCTACCTGCTAACTCTAAGGCTCTTACATCTGATGCTCTTTTACATGAAATAAAAAAAAGTAGCATGGTCCACTTAGCCAACAACTGTTTCCTGGACAAATAGTTGTTGCTTGGTCAGGCGTCTAAAAACATGAGGACCACATTAACGTCCCAAAGCTCAGAGTATCTGGGAAGAGCGGGATTCAGCATCCTAATACCCCGTACCAATTTTGTTACAATGGGTAATTGACCCACAGGTTTCCCCTTGACAAACACATGTCCAGCAGAAATCGCAGAATGGAAATTGTTGATAGAGCTATATGCCATCCCGGATGCTGCTAGGGAAGAAAGAACATTCAGTATCATGGTGCAGCCAGTGTTAAAAGAATCCACACCCAGTGAATTTCACCAACAACACCAGCTTCTCCAAGCAGAGCAGTATCGTTTGTGGGTACTAGGAGCCCATGACTGATTAATGAAGTCTTCAGCTTCTTTCGAAAGACCTGGGAGACTCCATTTTTGCCTGAAAGGTGCCAAGCTATTAGTGACAGTTGACCTGTTTGAATCAATGCATATGGAGAGCCCACTGGGTCCAAGAGGAGATTCCAGCACCAGGGAAGAGGAGTCATCAGCACCATCTTGGGTTCCTGTCTTCGCAATTGTGCTAGAACCCTGGGAAAGACCTGGGAGACTCCATTTTTGCCTGAAAGGTGCCAAGCTATTAGTGACAGTTGACCTGTTTGAATCAATGCATATGGAGAGCCCACTGGGTCCAGGAGGAGATTCCAGCACCAGGGAAGAGGAGTCATCAGCACCATCTTGGGTTCCTGTCTTCGCAATTGTGCTAGAAGCCTGGGAATCATCACAAACGGGGGAAAGGCATAGGAGTGGAAAGGACTCCAATCCTGAAGGAAAGTATCCATTGCCCTCGCTTCCGGATCTGGATGCTAGGTGAAGTAAGTTAGAAGTTGTCTGTTCAAACGAGACGCAAACAGGTCGACATTGCAAGGACCCCATTTGCGCATGAGAGATCTGAAGATCTGAGGATGAAGTCTCCAGTCACTGGCATCCCTCAGATGACGAGAATGCCAGTCTGCTACCACGTTCCGTTGCCCCGGAAAGGTACTCTGCTGTCAAAGACGTGATTCTGGAGGCAAAAATGCCAGAAATCTTTGGCAACCTCCATCAATAATTTGAATCAGGTCCTGCAAGACTTGTTCACATACCAAACCGCCAATATGTTGTCCATGTGGAGGAGAATGCAGCATTTCGCTGTGCCTGCTGCATAACTCTGAATTGCGAACTAATCTGCTAAAAGTTCCAGGCAATTGATGTGAAGAGACAACTCTCTCCGGGACCAGCGACCTCCCTTGGACATCTGGCCGCAACGGACTCCCCAACCTCAAAAGCTGGCATCTGATTCTGTAGTCATCTCTGGCATTAAGGGGAAAATGGCCCTGCCATTCCACGCTTCCATGTGGGTCAACCACCAGGAATCTCTGTTTTCACATCCTCCAAAAGAGGGATCTGTTGAGAGTATGCCAGGCCCTTGTTCAGATGCATGATCTTCAAGCGCTGAAGGGCTTTGTAGTGCAGGGGACCAGGGAAAATCGCTTGAATGGAGGAGGCTAGCAGGCCCACTAGTCGGGCAAGAGATCGCAAAGATACAGTTCTCTTGGACAATGCTAACCTCAACTCTCTCTTGATGTTCTTCACTTACGGAAAAGGGAGAATACCCTGGGCTGACTGGGACTTCACTAGAAACCCCAGAAACTCTATGGATTGGATAGGCACCAGAATGGATTTTTGGACATTGATAACAAATCCCAGCTCCTGGAGGAGGAATAACGACCATTCCAAGTACAGAGTGGTCATCTGAGGGTCTTGTGACATAATTATTATGTCGTCAAGATATATAATGAGAAGTACACCTCGTGATCTCAGGGATTCGGCTACCGACTTCCTTATCTTTGTGAAGCACCAAGGAGCTGACGATAGGCCGAAGAGGAGAACTTTGAATTCGTAAACTTCTCCATCCATTGTGTAGGAAGTTGGCCTGGTGTGTGGTGGGTACCCAAGGTACTTACACTTTACACCAGGTCCAGGTATCCCCTCTTAGTGAAGTGTAGGCAGTGTCTAGAAGCCAGGCTCTCTAGAGGCTCTGTAGAGGTAGCTGTGGATGAGCAGCCAAGGCTTATCCTTTAGACATGCAAAGCTCATGTAATACCACTTGTAATCACACAGCACTCACACACATGAAATAAACCACACAGTGTTACAAACATAAAGTTACTTTATTTTAGTGACACAATACCAAAATTACTAAAAAGGCAATGCTCCCTTAGGAGGTAAGTAAACACACTAAATATGTAGAAGTAGGCATAGAAAAGGTTAGAAAACATGGCAAATAGCGATAAGCAATAGTGACCCTAGGGGTAGCCCAAACCATATACTAAAAACATGGAACACAGGACCCCCCATCTAGGTAAGTGCAATGTGTAGAGGGGAGCTGGGAGTACTAGAAAACCACAGAGGTAAGTACCACAGTACCCCCCCCCCCAGCGACCACGCAACCAGGAGTAAATCACTGGAATTTCCCCAAACCACCCAAAAGGAAGGAAAAGAAGACACCCATACAAGACTGCAAGAAACCAGCAGTGGATTCCTGAAGAAGAAGACCTGTGGAGAGAGGGGACCAAGTCCAAGAGTCACAGTGGAGTCCAGGAGGAGTACGAGCTACTACCCACCCAGCTGTGCTTGCAGGAGCTGGTCGACGGTGAAGAAGAACAGGTCAGCACTGCAGCCCTGGAGCCAAAGAAGAGTTCCTGAAGGATGCAGATGATGTCCCACGCTGGAGTAAAGATTGCAGATGGGTGTCAGTGCAGGAATTCCACCAACAAGCCTTGGCAAAAGCAGACTTGCGGTTAGTGGAAAAGTGGTGCTGCCGGTGACCAGCAAGGCCCAAGAGGACTCAACCTAGGAGGGGGAGTCACGGAACCCTCTGAGTCACAGAGAGTCCACAGGAGCAGAGGTGGCACCCACAGGACCGGGGACACAGAAGTTGCAGAAAGAGCCCATGCAGCACTACAGAAGGGGATCCCAAGCCGCAGGAGAACCACGCAGAGGGGTGTGCGTTGCAGGAAGGAGTGCTGGGGACTGGAGCTACACGTCACCTGAAGATCCCTCGAATCCTTGGCAGCTTCAAGAGACGCGGTGCACGGGGTACTGTCTTGCGTGGGAAGGCAAGGGCTTTCCTCCACCAAAATTGGACAGCTGGCAGAGAGGACCAAGGGGACTACTCAGGACCACCACCTGTGATGCATGATCCATGCAGCTCAAGATGAGGGGAGATGCACGCAGCCGGTCGTCGATGCAGCAGGTACCTGCAGATGCAGGGGAGTGAATCCTTCACTCCAAGGGAGAGTCCTTCTTTCTTCTTGTGCAGGCTGAAGGGACGCCACCCTCAGTGGATACACAGCCAGTGGAAATGTTGCAGTTGCTGGCAGGAGCCCTGGAAACAATGTTGCAGAAGAGTTCTTTTTCTTGGAAGCAGCTTGTCGGGTCCTGGAGGTTCCATTCGCAGTTCCGGAGGCCAGAAGTCAAAGTAGAGGTTGCAGAGGAGTCCTGCTGGAGTCTTGCAAGCCGAATCTGAGAACCCACCCAGGAGAGAGACCGTAAATAGCCCTGAAAAGGGGATTGGTCACTTAGCCAGGTAAGCACCTATCAGGAGGCGGCTCTGATGTCACCTGCCTGGCCTGGCCACTCAGATGCTCCCAGAGTTCCCTTCCAACCTTTGACACAAGATGGCAGAACCCAGGGACCCCCTGGAGGACCCCTGAGCACCACCCCTAGGGTGGTGATGGACAGGGGAGTGGTCACTCCCCTTTCCATTGTCCAGTTTTGCGCCGGAGCAGGGACTGGGGGTCCCTGAATCGGTGTGGACTGGTTTATGCATGGATGGCACCAAATGTACCCTTCAAAGTATACCAGTGGCTTGGGGAGGCTACCCCTAACAAGCTAGTCACACCTATTTCCAAAGGGAGAAGGTGTTACCTCCCTCTCCCAAAGAAAATCCTTTGTTCTGCCTTCCTGGGCTTGATCAGATCAAGCAGCAGGAGAGCAGAAACCTGTGTGTGGGGTGGCAGCAGCTTGGGCTGCCTGGAAAACCCTGTAAGGCTGGTAGTAGCAATGCTGGGAGTCCTGTAAGGAGCCCCCAGAGTGCATGGAATCATACTTCCAATACTTGCAACAGTATTGGGGTATGATTCTGACATGTTTGATACCAAACATGCCCAGGTTCGGAGTTACCATTGTGTCGCTGGACATAGGTAGTGACCTATGTCCAGTACACATGTAAAATGGCGTCCCGGCACTCACAAAGTCTGGGAAAATGGGCCTGGAGTTTGTGGGTACACCTCTGCTAGTGCAGGGGTGCCTTCACACACAGGTACCTGCACCCTGCTCTCTGGGCTGAGAGGGCCTACCATAGGGGTGACTTACAGCGACCTGGTGCAGTGACCTGTAGTGAAAACGGGTGTATACACCTGTTTCACGCAGACTGTAATGGCTGGCCTGCAGAACCCTTTGCATGGGCTCCCTATGGGTTGCAGAATAACTGCTGCAGCCCATTGGGATCCCCAGGAACCCCAATGCCCTGGCTACCTAGGTACAATATACGAGGGACTTACATGGGGGGACCAGTATGCCAATTGTGGGAAGAAAAAGGTATAGTTACCAAGTCAGAAGAGAGAGAGCTTAACCACTGGAGTCCTGGTTAGCAGGATCCCAGTGAACACAGTCAAACACACTGACAACAAGCAGAAAATAAGGGTAACCATGCCAAGAAAGAGGGCACTTTCCTACACATTGAAAATTCAGGAAACGTCTGTGCGAAGGAAATATCGCTATGGAAAGGTAAGTATCCTTCAAGCCTCAATGCACCATCCAGTCCCCCTCTTGAAGAATGTCCTGCAACAAATGGACCCCCTCTATCTTCAAATGACGGTAAAGGATTTATTGGTTGAATTCTCTCAGATTGAGAACGAATCGTGAGCCGCCTCCTTTCTTGTCGACCAGAAAAATTTAGCTTAGGAAGCCCCTGGCGTGATGATCGGACTCTTCTATCGCATTTTTTGAGAGGAGAGATTGAATTTTGTAATGAATGAAACTCTTATCTAGTTGGGAAAAGCCCAGCATGCATGGAGATGTCGACTGTAGGGGGGTTTCGAAAAACTCTAGCTTGAAACCCTGGACTGACTTTAGGACCCATGGATCGTGGGAGAGCTTTTGCCAATTGTGAAAAAAGAACTGGGTACGTTCCCCTAAATATACTTCTGTCCAAGGAATAATTCTCACCTGAAGGATTGGATTCCTGAATGGCGGATGCAGAGCCTCTATATCTTCCTTTCCGGATGCGACCTCTGAATGCACACCTTGAGGGGTAGAAGGAGGAGCCTTGTTCTTGATAGCCACCTCTACCTCTAAAGAAGCTGTCTCTTGGCGAGCCTTGGTATCCGCGGCCAAACGCTCCCCCCAGAAACGCCTGGCCCTTCCAAAAAGTGGTCTTAGAACCTTTTTAATTGAACCTTGGGCTTTGTCCAGGTTGGAGCATGTAGAAACAAATTAAGTTAGTTCTTTTAGGAATGGGGCCCCAAACAATAAACCTTGCACCGCTGGTTCTGCCTCAGAAGAAGCAAAGTCCACCAACTTAGGGTCTAACTTGATAAGGATAGAGAGATGTCCCTCATTAGAAATTGCACAGTTTGTATTGCCTAGTTGGCAAATTATTCATTGGGCCCATCCCACTAGGACCTCAGCATCAACAGGGACATTAGACTCATTAGACTGATAGGCTAGTTTGAGGATCTTAGTTAAAGGGCCTGTTATGTCTAGTAATTTATCTTGGCAAGCTTTCCATGCCCTATCCAGCCCTTTCTTCGGGTCTTTAGTATACTTTCTGCCACTTTGTCAGGCAGTTCGGGTCTGGGGCACTCAGAGCGCAGGCGAGCCCGTACCTCCTTATCAAAATCTTGTCTGATATGGGCTTTCACATAGTCCACCACTTCTTGAGGGGGCACCCATGCAGTTGATCTGGGATGAATTATGTCCCCTGGTTCGAAAGTCAAGACTTTTGGTTGTTTGCTTGGGGCGGTAAGGTGGGTTTTCGCTTTGCGCTTGCGCGGAGCTAGAGCACCTTCAAGAGAGGATCTCTGAGAGGACACAGAATCCGAGTCCTGTGCTATTGTGTCAGTTTGGGAGCTCAAAGGGATACGTTAAGGGTACTCAGTAGCCAGATGTGTGAAGTTGGCTCTGTATATACTATTTCAAAGTAAGAAATAGTGTGCACAGAGTCCAAGGGTTCCCCTTAGAGGTAAGACAGTGGCAAAAAGAGATAATTCTAATGCTTTATTTTGTGTTAGTGTGGTCGAACAGTAGGCTTATCATAGGGTAGTGTTAAGCATTTGTTGTACACACACAGGCAATAAATGAGGAACACACACTCAAAGACTTACTCCTATATAGAAAAACATATTTTCTTAGTTTATTTTAAGAACCACAGGTTCAAGATTTACAAGTAATACTTCAAATGAAAGGTATTTCACTCAGGTATTCTAGGAACTTTGAATAATCACAATAGCATGTACAGGTTTGACAAAAATGGCAATAAGCTATTTTAAAAGTGGACACTGCAAAAATAAACAGTTTCTGGGGGAGGTAAGTATTTGTTAAGTTCACACGTAGGTAAAACACTTACAGGGTTCAAAGTTGGGTCCAAGGTAGCCCACCGTTGGGGTTTCAAGTCAACCCCAAAGTTACCACACCAGCAGCTCAGGGCCGGTCAGGTGCAGAGGTCAAAGTGTGCCCAAAACGCATAGGCTTCAATGGAGAAGGGGGTGCCCCGGTTCCAGTCTGCCAGCAGGTAAGTACCCGCGTCTTCGGAGGGCAGACCAGGGGGGTTTTGTAGGGCACCGGGGGGGACACAAGCAGGCACAGATAGTACACCCTCAGCGGCACAGGGGCGGCCGGGTGCAGAGTGCAAACAGGCGTCGGGTTTCAGATAGGAATCAATGGGGAGACCCGGGGGGAGGCAGGCACAGGGGGGGGGCTCCTCGGGGTAGCCACCACCTGGGCTAGGCAGAGGGTCGCCTGGGGGTCGCTCCTGCACTGGAGTTCGGTTCCTTCAGGTCCTGGGGCTGCGGGTGCAGTGCTGGTTCCAGGCGTCGGGTTCCTTGTTACAGGCAGTCGCGTTCAGGGGGAGCCACTGGATTTCCTCTGCAGGCGTCACTGTGGGGGATCAGGGGGGTCAACTCTGGCTACTCACGGGCTCGCAGTCGCCGGGGAGTCCTCCCTGTAGTGTTAGTTTTCTACAGGTCGAGCCGGGGACGTCGGGTACAGAGTGGAAAGTCTCACGCTTCCGGCGGGAAACGTGGGGTCTTTAAAGTTGCTTCTTTGTTGCAGAAAGTTGCAGTTTCATGACCCGGGCCGCTGTTCTCGGGAGCTTCTTGGTCCTTTAGATGCAGGGCAGTCCTCTGACGCTTCAGAGGTCGCTGGTCCCTGTTGGATGCGTTGCTGGTGCAGTTTTCGTCGAAGTAGAGAGACAGGCCGGTGGGGCTGGGGCCAAATCAGTTGTCGTCTCCGTCTTCACTGCAGGGCTTCAGGTCAGCAGTCCTTCTTCTTCTTTAGGTTGCAGGAATCTAGTTTCCTAGGTTCTGGGAGCCCCTAAATACTGAATTTAGTGGTGTGTTTAGGACTGGGAGGGCAGTAGCCAATGGCTACTGTCCTTGATGGTGGCTACACCCTCTTTGTGCCTCCTCCCTGTGGGGAGGGGGGCACATCCCTAATCCTATTGGGGAAATCCTCCTTCTACAAGATGGAGGATTTCTAAAAGTAAGAGTCACCTCAGCTCAGGACACCTTAGGGGCTGTCCTAACTGGGGGGTGACTCCTCCTTGTTTTTCTCATTATCTCCCCTGGACTTGCCGCCAAAAGTGGGGGCTGTGTCCAGGGGGCGGGCATCTCCACTAGGTGGAGTGCCCTGGGGCATTGTAACACAAAGCCTGAGCCTTTGAGGCTCACTGCTAGGTGTTACAGTTCCTGCAGGGGGAGCTGTGAAGCACCTCCACCCAGAGCAGGCTTTTGTTTCTGTCCTCAGAGAGTACAAAGGCCCTCACCACATGGGGTCAGAAACTCATCTCTCAGCAGCAGGCTGGCACAGACCAGTCAGTCCTGCACTGAACAATTGAGTAAAATACAGGGGGCATCTCTAAGATGCCCTCTGTGTGCATTTGTTAAAAAATCCATCACTGGCACCAGTGTGAGTTTATTATTCTGAGAAGTTTGATACCAAACTTCCCAGTATTCAGTGTAGCCATTACGGAGCTGTGGAGTTCGTTTTTGACAAGCTCCCAGACCATACACTTAATATGGCCACAACTGTACTTACAATGTCTAAGAATAGACTTAGACACTGTAGGGGCATATTGCTCATGCAGCTATACCCTCACCTGTGGTATAGTGCACCCTGCCTTAGGGCTGTAAGGCTTGCTAGAGGGGTGACTTACCTATGCCACAGGCAGTATTTTGTGTGCATGGCATCCTGAGGGGGATGCCATGTCGACTTTGCCTTTTTCTCCCCACCAACACACACAATCTGCAATGGCAGTGTGCATGTGTTAGGTGAGGGGTCCCTTAGGGTGGCACAACATATGCTGCAGCCCTTAGGGACCTTCCCTGGTCACAGGGCCCTTGGTGCCACTGGTACCTTTTACAAGGGACTTATCTGTGTGCCAGGGGTGTGCCAATTGTGGAAACAATGGAACATTTTAGGTGAAAGAACACTGGTGCTGGGGCCTGGTTAGCAGGGTCCCAGCACACTTCTCAGTCAAGTCAGCATCAGTATCAGGCAAAACGTGGGGGGTAACTGCAAGAGGAAGCCATTTCCTTACACAAGCCCCCACCCCCCCCAGCCCACAGGCCAGGAGACTCAGCCAAAGCTGGGAGAGTCTTCCTAGTCTGTCAGGCGAGGAAGAGTAGAGGAAATAGGCTGGTTTGTTGCAGGGCCTACTCTGCCTTACATCCTCCTGTTCAGGTCATTCCCTCTGGGGAACTGACCCACTTCCACAGTGATAGCACCTAGTCTGAATTGCCTCTTGTCTGTGCTTTTAATGTCATCACCCATTCTCTCTATTTTGGGGTTAGAGGTATCCACCTCTGCTAATCTTATCTTAGCCAGGGTCACCCCTAGCTTACCCAAAGAGGTTACCCAGAGCTGGAGTAACCCCACCATGACCAATAGGGCCAGGGGGCCTAACTTGCTATTTGGCATGGGGTCAGACCACCATGCCAAGGATAGTGAAGCCATAAAGGCTAACATCCAGCAGAGGCCACTGACAGCTGTCAGTGCCCAGAACCACACCATTAGCTCTTCACCTGCAAGGGAAGGAGCTAAGTTACAGGCTTCTTTGGGTTCAGGGTGCCTGTCTGCTGTGTAAGAGTGGGGGGTTACTACATCTTGTAGTAAACACCCTTCTTCCACTCTTTCTTCTGTTAACTGAGGAGCCACCCACTCAGGTTTAACAGTTGCCTGACTAGCCAGGACTTCTTGTGGGTCAGGTTGGACTTTACCAGCGCCATTTTTGGAGTTCTCCCCTACTGGAGCAGAATCGCCTTGTGTAGGAAGTTGGCTCTGTATGTGCTATTTCAAAGTAAGGAATAGCATGCACAGAGTCCAAGGGTTCCCCTTAGAGGTAAAATAGTGGTAAAAATAGATAATACTAATGCTCTATTTTGTGGTAGTGTGGTCGAGCAGTAGGCTTATCCAAGGAGTAGTGTTAAGCATTTGTTGTACATACACATAGACAATAAATGAGGTACACACACTCAGAGACAAATCCAGCCAATAGGTTTTGTATAGAAAAATATATTTTCTTAGTTTATTTTAAGAACCACAGGTTCAAATTTAACATGTAATATCTTGTTTGAAAGGTATTGCAGGTAAGTACATTAGGAACTTTGAATCATTTCAATTGCATGTATACTTTTCAAGTTATTCACAAATAGCTATTTCAAAAGTGGACACTTAGTGCAATTTTCACAGTTCCTGGGGGAGGTAAGTTTTTGTTAGTTTTACCAGGTAAGTAAGACACTTACAGGGTTCAGTTCTTGGTCCAAGGTAGCCCACCGTTGGGGGTTCAGAGCAACCCCAAAGTCACCACACCAGCAGCTCAGGGCCGGTCAGGTGCAGAGTTCAAAGTGGTGCCCAAAACGCATAGGCTAGAATGGAGAGAAGGGGGTGCCCCGGTTCCGGTCTGCTTGCAGGTAAGTACCCGCGTCTTCGGAGGGCAGACCAGGGGGGTTTTGTAGGGCACCGGGGGGGACACAAGCCCACACAGAAATTTCACCCTCAGCAGCGCGGGGGCGGCCGGGTGCAGTGTAGAAACAAGCGTCGGGTTTGCAATGTTAGTCTATGAGAGATCAACGGATCTCTTCAGCGCTGCAGGCAGGCAAGGGGGGGCTTCCTCGGGGAAACCTCCACTTGGGCAAGGGAGAGGGACTCCTGGGGGTCACTTCTCCAGTGAAAGTCCGGTCCTTCAGGTCCTGGGGGCTGCGGGTGCAGGGTCTCTTCCAGGCGTCGGGACTTAGGTTTCAGAGAGTCGCGGTCAGGGGAGGCCTCGGGATTCCCTCTGCAGGCGGCGCTGTGGGGGCTCAGGGGGGACAGGTTTTGGTACTCACAGTCGTAGAGTAGTCCGGGGGTCCTCCCTGAGGTGTTGGTTCTCCACCAGCCGAGTCGGGGTCGCCGGGTGCAGTGTTGCAAGTCTCACGCTTCTTGCGGGGAGTTGCAGGGTTCTTTAAAGCTGCTTCTTGAAACAAAGTTGCAGTCTTTTTGGAGCAGGTCCGCTGTCCTCGGGAGTTTCTTGTCTTTTTCGAAGCAGGGCAGTCCTCAGAGGATTCAGAGGTCGCTGGTCCCTTGGAAGGCGTCGCTGGAGCAGAGTTCTTTGGAAGGCAGGAGACAGGCCGGTGAGTTTCTGGAGCCAAGGCAGTTGTCGTCTTCTGGTCTTCCTCTGCAGGGGTTTTCAGCTAGGCAGTCCTTCTTCTTGTAGTTTGCAGGAATCTCCTTTTCTAGGGTTCAGGGTAGCCCTTAAATACTAAATTTAAGGGCGTGTTTAGGTCTGGGGGGTTAGTAGCCAATGGCTACTAGCCCTGAGGGTGGGTACACCCTCTTTGTGCCTCCTCCCAAGGGGAGGGGGTCACAATCCTAACCCTATTGGGGGAATCCTCCATCTGCAAGATGGAGGATTTCTAAAAGTTAGAGTCACCTCAGCTCAGGACACCTTAGGGGCTGTCCTGACTGGCCAGTGACTCCTCCTTGTTGCTTTCTTTGTTCCCTCCAGCCTTGCCGCCAAAAGTGGGGGCCGTGGCCGGAGGGGGCGGGCAACTCTACTAAGCTGGAGTGCCCTGCTGGGCTGTGACAAAGGGGTGAGCCTTTGAGGCTCACCGCCAGGTGTTACAGCTCCTGTCTGGGGGAGGTGTTAGCATCTCCACCCAGTGCAGGCTTTGTTACTGGCTTCAGAGTGACAAAGGCACTCTCCCCATGGGGCCAGCAACATGTCTCTGGTGTGGCAGGCTGCTGGAACTAGTCAGCCTACACAGACAGTCGGTTAAGTTTCAGGGGGCACCTCTAAGGTGCCCTCTGGGGTGTATTTTGCAATAAAATGTACACTGGCATCAGTGTGCATTTATTGTGCTGAGAAGTTTGATACCAAACTTCCCAGTTTTCAGTGTAGCCATTATGGTGCTGTGGAGTTCGTGTTTGACAAACTCCCAGACCATATACTCTTATGGCTACCCTGCACTTACAATGTCTAAGGTTTTGTTTAGACACTGTAGGGGTACCATGCTCATGCACTGGTACCCTCACCTATGGTATAGTGCACCCTGCCTTAGGGCTGTAAGGCCTGCTAGAGGGGTGACTGACCTATACTTGCATAGGCAGTGAGAGGCTGGCATGGCACCCTGAGGGGAGTGCCATGTCGACTTACTCGTTTTGTTCTCACTAGCACACACAAGCTGGCAAGCAGTGTGTCTGTGCTGAGTGAGAGGTCTCCAGGGTGGCATAAGACATGCTGCAGCCCTTAGAGACCTTCCTTGGCATCAGGGCCCTTGGTACTAGAAGTACCAGTTACAAGGGACTTATCTGGATGCCAGGGTCTGCCAATTGTGGATACAAAAGTACAGGTTAGGGAAAGAACACTGGTGCTGGGGCCTGGTTAGCAGGCCTCAGCACACTTTCAATTGTAAACATAGCATCAGCAAAGGCAAAAAGTCAGGGGGCAACCATGCCAAGGAGGCATTTCCTTACACAACCCCCCCCCAAACGAAAGAGGATGAGACTAACCTTTCCCAAGAGAGTCTTCATTTTCTAAGTGGAAGAACCTGGAAAGGCCATCTGCATTGGCATGGGCAGTCCCAGGTCTGTGTTCCACTATAAAGTCCATTCCCTGTAGGGAGATGGACCACCTCAACAGTTTAGGATTTTCACCTTTCATTTGCATCAGCCATTTGAGAGGTCTGTGGTCAGTTTGAACTAGGAAGTGAGTCCCAAAGAGGTATGGTCTCAGCTTCTTCAGGGACCAAACCACAGCAAAGGCCTCCCTCTCAATGGCACCCCAACGCTGCTCCCTGGGGAGTAACCTCCTGCTAATGAAAGCAACAGGCTGGTCAAGGCCATCATCATTTGTTTGGGACAAAACTGCCCCTATCCCATGTTCAGAGGCATCTGTCTGCACAATGAACTGCTTAGAATAATCTGGAGCTTTTAGAACTGGTGCTGAGCACATTGCTTGTTTCAGGGTGTCAAAGGCCTGTTGGCATTCCACAGTCCAGTTCACTTTCTTGGGCATTTTCTTGGAGGTGAGTTCAGTGAGGGCTGTCACAATGGATCCATATCCCTTCACAAACCTCCTGTAATACCCAGTCAAGCCAAGGAATGCCCTGACTTGAGTCTGGGTTTTTGGAGCTACCCAGTCCAGAATAGTCTGGATCTTGGGTTGGAGTGGCTGAACTTGGCCTCCACCTACAAGGTGGCCCAAGTAAACCACAGTTCCCTGCCCTATCTGGCATTTGGATGCCTTGATAGAGAGGCCTGCAGATTGCAGAGCCTTCAAAACCTTCTTCAGGTGGACCAGGTGATCCTGCCAGGTGGAGCTAAAGACAGCAATATCATCAAGATAAGCTGTGCTAAAGGACTCCAAGCCAGCAAGGACTTGATTCACCAACCTTTGGAAGGTGGCAGGGGCATTCTTTAAACCAAAGGGCATAACAGTAAACTGATAATGCCCATCAGGTGTGGAGAATGCTGTTTTCTCTTTTGCTCCAGGTGCAATTTTTATTTGCCAGTACCCTGCTGTCAAGTCAAAGGTACTTAAGAATTTGGCAGCACCTAATTTATCTATGAGCTCATCAGCTCTGGGAATTGGATGAGCATCTGTCTTGGTGACAGAATTGAGCCCTCTGTAATCCACACAAAACCTCATCTCTTTCTTTCCATCTTTGGTGTGAGGTTTGGGGACTAAGACCACTGGGCTAGCCCAGGGGCTGTCAGAGCACTCAATTACTCCCAATTCCAGCATCTTGTGGACTTCCACCTTGATGCTTTCCTTAACATGGTCAGACTGTCTAAAAATTTTGTTCTTGACAGGCATGCTGTCTCCTGTGTCCACATCATGGGTACACAGGTGTGTCTGACCAGGGGTTAAGGAGAAGAGTTCAGGAAACTGTTGTAGGACTCTCCTACAATCAGCTTGCTGGTGGCCAGAGAGGGTGTCTGAGTAGATCACTCCATCTACTGAGCCATCTTTTGGGTCTGATGACAGAAGATCAGGGAGAGGTTCACTCTCTGCCTCCTGATCCTCATCTGTTACCATCAACAGATTCACATCAGCCCTGTCATGGAAGAGCTTAAGGCGGTTCACATGGATCACCCTCTTGGGGCTCCTGCTTGTGCCCAGGTCCACCAGGTAGGTGACCTGACTCTTCCTTTCTAGTACTGGGTAAGGGCCACTCCATTTGTCCTGGAGTGCCCTGGGAGCCACAGGCTCCAGAACCCAGACTTTCTGTCCTGGTTGGAACTCAACCAGAGCAGCCTTTTGGTCATACCAAAACTTCTGGAGCTGTTGGCTGGCCTCAAGGTTTTTGGTTGCCTTTTCCATGTACTCTGCCATTCTAGAGCGAAGGCCAAGTACATAGTCCACTATGTCTTGTTTAGGCTCATGAAGAGGTCTCTCCCAGCCTTCTTTAACAAGAGCAAGTGGTCCCCTTACAGGGTGGCCAAACAGAAGTTCAAAGGGTGAGAATCCTACTCCCTTCTGTGGTACCTCTCTGTAAGCAAAAAGCAGACATGGCAAGAGGACATCCCATCTCCTTTTGAGTTTTTCTGGGAGCCCCATGATCATGCCTTTTAATGTCTTGTTGAATCTCTCAACTAAGCCATTAGTTTGTGGATGGTATGGTGTAGTGAATTTGTAAGTCACTCCACACTCATTCCACATGTGTTTTAGGTATGCTGACATGAAGTTGGTACCTCTGTCAGACACCACCTCCTTAGGGAAACCCACTCTGGTAAAGATACCAATGAGGGCCTTGGCTACTGCAGGGGCAGTAGTCGACCTAAGGGGAATAGCTTCAGGATACCTAGTAGCATGATCCACTACTACTAGGATGTACATATTTCCTGAGGCTGTGGGAGGTTCCAGTGGACCAACTATGTGCACACCCACTCTTTCAAAGGGGACCCCCACCACTGGAAGTGGAATGAGGGGGGCCTTTGGGTGCCCACCTGTCTTACCACTGGATTGACAGGTGGGGCAGGAGAGGCAAAACTCCTTAACCTTCTGGGACATATTGGGCCAGTAGAAGTGGTTGACTAACCTCTCCCACGTCTTGGTTTGTCCCAAATGCCCAGCAAGGGGAATATCATGGGCTAAGGTCAGAATAAACTCTCTGAACGACTGAGGCACTACCACTCTCCTAGTGGCACCAGGTTTGGGGTCTCTGGCCTCAGTGTACAGGAGTCCATCTTCCCAATAGACCCTATGTGTTCCATTTTTCTTGCCCTTGGTCTCTTCAGCAGCTTGCTGCCTAAGGCCTTCAAGAGAGGGACAGGTTTCTTGTCCCTTACACAGCTCCTCCCTTGAGGGTCCCCCTGGGCCTAAGAGCTCAACCTGATAAGGTTCAAGCTCCAAAGGCTCAGTTCCCTCAGAGGGCAGAACTTCTTCCTGAGAAGAGAGGTTCTCTTTTTCTGACTGTGTTGCAGTTGGTTTCCCAACTGACTTTCCTTTTCTCTTGGTAGGCTGGGCCATTTTTCCAGACTCCAGCTCTACTTTTTCACCCTGTGCCTTGCATTGTGCTCTTGTTTTTACACACACCAGTTCAGGGATACCCACCATGGCTGCATGGGTTTTTAGTTCTACCTCAGCCCATGCTGAGGACTCCAGGTAATTTCCAAGCAGACAGTCTACTGGGATGTTTGAGGAGACCACCACCTGTTTCAGGCCATTGACCCCTCCCCATTCTAAAGTTACCATTGCCATGGGATGTGCTTTAGTTTGATTGTCAGCATTGGTGACTGTATAAGTTTTTCCAGTCAGGTATTGGCCAGGGGAAACCAGTTTCTCTGTCACCATGGTGACACTGGCACCTGTATCCCTCAGGCCCTCTACACTTGTCCCATTAATAAAGAGCTGCTGCCTGTATTTGTGCATGTTAGGAGGCCAGGCAGCTAGTGTGGCTAAATCCACCCCACCCTCAGAGACTAGAGTAGCTTCAGTGTGGACCCTGATTTGCTCTGGGCACACTGTTGATCCCACTTGGAGACTAGCCATTCCAGTGTTACCTGGATTGGAGTTTGGAGTGGGACTTTTCTTGGGACAGGCCTTGTCTCCAGTTTGGTGTCCAGACTGACTACAGTTTCGACACCAGGCCTTTTTGGGATCAAAGTTTTTACCCTTGTACCCAGGATTGTTTTGTGAAGAGGCTCTGGGCCCACCCTCCTGTGCAGGTTTTTGGGGGCCTTTAGAAGACTCTTGACTATTTTTATTTTTGGCTGTCTCACCACCTTTCCCCTGGGGAGGTTTTGTGACCCCTTTCTTTTGGTCACCCCCTGTGGAAGTTTTGGACACCCTAGTCTTGACCCAATGGTCCGCCTTCTTTCCCAATTCTTGGGGAGAAATTGGTCCTAGGTCTACCAGATGCTGATGCAGTTTATCATTGAAACAATTACTTAACAGGTGTTCTTTCACAAATAAATTGTACAGCCCATCATAATTACTTACACCACTGCCTTGAATCCAACCATCTAGTGTTTTTACTGAGTAGTCTACAAAGTCAACCCAGGTCTGGCTCGAGGATTTTTGAGCCCCCCTGAATCTAATCCTATACTCCTCAGTGGAGAATCCAAAGCCCTCAATCAGGGTACCCTTCATGAGGTCATAAGATTCTGCATCTTGTCCAGAGAGTGTGAGGAGTCTATCCCTACACTTTCCTGTGGACATTTCCCAAAGGAGAGCACCCCAGTGAGATCTGTTCACTTTTCTGGTTACACAAGCCCTCTCAAAAGCTGTGAACCATTTGGTGATGTCATCACCATCTTCATATTTAGTTACAATCCCTTTAGGGATTTTCAACATGTCAGGAGAATCTCTGACCCTATTTATGTTGCTGCCACCATTGATGGGTCCTAGGCCCATCTCTTGTCTTTCCCTCTCTATGGCTAGGATCTGTCTTTCCAAAGCCAATCTTTTGGCCATCCTGGCTAACTGGATGTCCTCTTCACTGGAGTTATCCTCAGTGATTTCAGAGGTGTTGGTCTCTCCTGTGAGGGAACCAGCATCTCTGACTATTATTTTTGGAGTCAGGGTTTGAGAGACCCTGTTCTCCCTAGATAGGACTGGTAGGGGGGAATTTTCCTCCAAGTCACTATCCTCTTCCTCTGAGTTGCCACCCTCAGAGGGGTTGGCCTTTTCAAACTCTGCCAAAAGCTCCTGGAGCTGTATTTTGGTAGGTTTGGGGCCCATTGTTATTTTCTTTATTTTACAGAGTGACCTTAGCTCCCTCATCTTAAGATGGAGGTAAGGTGTGGTGTCGAGTTCCACCACAGTCACATCTGTGCTAGACATTTTGCTTCTAAAAGTTGGAATACTTTTTAAGAATCTACAACTGGTTCTAGAATCTAATTCAAACTTTTACAAACTTTTAAACTCTAAAAGAAATGCTAAACAGGATCTAACACAAGGCCCTAGCAGGTCTTTTAAGAATTTAGAAAACTTTTCAAATTGCAAAAATCAATTTCTAATGACAATTTTGGAATTTGTCGTGTGATCAGGTATTGGCTGAGTAGTCCAGCAAATGCAAAGTCTTGTACCCCACCGCTGATCCACCAATGTAGGAAGTTGGCTCTGTATGTGCTATTTCAAAGTAAGGAATAGCATGCACAGAGTCCAAGGGTTCCCCTTAGAGGTAAAATAGTGGTAAAAATAGATAATACTAATGCTCTATTTTGTGGTAGTGTGGTCGAGCAGTAGGCTTATCCAAGGAGTAGTGTTAAGCATTTGTTGTACATACACATAGACAATAAATGAGGTACACACTCTCAGAGACAAATCCAGCCAATAGGTTTTGTATAGAAAAATATCTTTTCTTAGTTTATTTTAAGAACCACAGGTTCAAATTTAACATGTAATATCTTGTTTGAAAGGTATTGCAGGTAAGTACATTAGGAACTTTGAATCATTTCAATTGCATGTATACTTTTCAAGTTATTCACAAATAGCTATTTCAAAAGTGGACACTTAGTGCAATTTTCACAGTTCCTGGGGGAGGTAAGTTTTTGTTAGTTTTACCAGGTAAGTAAGACACTTACAGGGTTCAGTTCTTGGTCCAAGGTAGCCCACCGTTGGGGGTTCAGAGCAACCCCAAAGTCACCACACCAGCAGCTCAGGGCCGGTCAGGTGCAGAGTTCAAAGTGGTGCCCAAAACGCATAGGCTAGAATGGAGAGAAGGGGGTGCCCCGGTTCCGGTCTGCTTGCAGGTAAGTACCCGCGTCTTCGGAGGGCAGACCAGGGGGGTTTTGTAGGGCACCGGGGGGGACACAAGCCCACACAGAAATTTCACCCTCAGCAGCGCGGGGGCGGCCGGGTGCAGTGTAGAAACAAGCGTCGGGTTTGCAATGTTAGTCTATGAGAGATCAACGGATCTCTTCAGCGCTGCAGGCAGGCAAGGGGGGGCTTCCTCGGGGAAACCTCCACTTGGGCAAGGGAGAGGGACTCCTGGGGGTCACTTCTCCAGTGAAAGTCCGGTCCTTCAGGTCCTGGGGGCTGCGGGTGCAGGGTCTCTTCCAGGCGTCGGGACTTAGGTTTCAGAGAGTCGCGGTCAGGGGAGGCCTCGGGATTCCCTCTGCAGGCGGCGCTGTGGGGGCTCAGGGGGGACAGGTTTTGGTACTCACAGTCGTAGAGTAGTCCGGGGGTCCTCCCTGAGGTGTTGGTTCTCCACCAGCCGAGTCGGGGTCGCCGGGTGCAGTGTTGCAAGTCTCACGCTTCTTGCGGGGAGTTGCAGGGTTCTTTAAAGCTGCTTCTTGAAACAAAGTTGCAGTCTTTTTGGAGCAGGTCCGCTGTCCTCAGGAGTTTCTTGTCTTTTTCGAAGCAGGGCAGTCCTCAGAGGATTCAGAGGTCGCTGGTCCCTTGGAAGGCGTCGCTGGAGCAGAGTTCTTTGGAAGGCAGGAGACAGGCCGGTGAGTTTCTGGAGCCAAGGCAGTTGTCGTCTTCTGGTCTTCCTCTGCAGGGGTTTTCAGCTAGGCAGTCCTTCTTCTTGTAGTTTGCAGGAATCTCCTTTTCTAGGGTTCAGGGTAGCCCTTAAATACTAAATTTAAGGGCGTGTTTAGGTCTGGGGGGTTAGTAGCCAATGGCTACTAGCCCTGAGGGTGGGTACACCCTCTTTGTGCCTCCTCCCAAGGGGAGGGGGTCACAATCCTAACCCTATTGGGGGAATCCTCCATCTGCAAGATGGAGGATTTCTAAAAGTTAGAGTCACCTCAGCTCAGGACACCTTAGGGGCTGTCCTGACTGGCCAGTGACTCCTCCTTGTTGCTTTCTTTGTTCCCTCCAGCCTTGCCGCCAAAAGTGGGGGCCGTGGCCGGAGGGGGCGGGCAACTCCACTAAGCTGGAGTGCCCTGCTGGGCTGTGACAAAGGGGTGAGCCTTTGAGGCTCACCGCCAGGTGTTACAGCTCCTGCCTGGGGGAGGTGTTAGCATCTCCACCCAGTGCAGGCTTTGTTACTGGCCTCAGAGTGACAAAGGCACTCTCCCCATGGGGCCAGCAACATGTCTCTGGTGCGGCAGGCTGCTGGAACTAGTCAGCCTACACAGACAGTCGGTTAAGTTTCAGGGGGCACCTCTAAGGTGCCCTCTGGGGTGTATTTTGCAATAAAATGTACACTGGCATCAGTGTGCATTTATTGTGCTGAGAAGTTTGATACCAAACTTCCCAGTTTTCAGTGTAGCCATTATGGTGCTGTGGAGTTCGTGTTTGACAAACTCCCAGACCATATACTATTATGGCTACCCTGCACTTACAATGTCTAAGGTTTTGTTTAGACACTGTAGGGGTACCATGCTCATGCACTGGTACCCTCACCTATGGTATAGTGCACCCTGCCTTAGGGCTGTAAGGCCTGCTAGAGGGGTGACTGACCTATACTTGCATAGGCAGTGAGAGGCTGGCATGGCACCCTGAGGGGAGTGCCATGTCGACTTACTCGTTTTGTTCTCACTAGCACACACAAGCTGGCAAGCAGTGTGTCTGTGCTGAGTGAGAGGTCTCCAGGGTGGCATAAGACATGCTGCAGCCCTTAGAGACCTTCCTTGGCATCAGGGCCCTTGGTACTAGAAGTACCAGTTACAAGGGACTTATCTGGATGCCAGGGTCTGCCAATTGTGGATACAAAAGTACAGGTTAGGGAAAGAACACTGGTGCTGGGGCCTGGTTAGCAGGCCTCAGCACACTTTCAATTGTAAACATAGCATCAGCAAAGGCAAAAAGTCAGGGGGCAACCATGCCAAGGAGGCATTTCCTTACACCTTGGCTTGCTGGAACCGTGGCTAAAGGTTGTCCACCTTTCCTACTCTGTTTTCCTTTCTTTTTCTTTTGGGGCCTACTTGCAGTTACTGCAGGGGTAGCACCTCCAGAATCCTTGGGAGAGGACTGGCACTGGACCAGTTCCTCTCTTGGGCTCTGACTAACCTCTGGGTAGTCATTTCCAGGGAGACAATCAAGGGGGACGTCTGTACTGACTACCACCCTTCTCCAGCTAAAAGTCCCACCCACTTCTATGGGCACAAAAGCCACAGGCCTATCAGTGACCCTGTCTGGGCTAACTCTTACTCTGGCAGTCTCACCTGGGATGTACTGGTTGGAGAACACCAGCCTGTCATGCACAATAGTGTGACTGGCACAAGTGTCTCTCAGGGCAGTGGCTGGGATTCCATTCACCAGTAGGTGGTGGAAGTGTCTACTTCCCTCTGGAATCTCCAACTCACCTGTTGGGCCCTTTTTCCAGTTGAAGGCTATGAAGACCTCCTCATCTGAGGAGTCATCCCCAATGGCTACACTGGTCACCCCTGGGATTTCGCTAGGGGGTTTGTTTTTGGGACAAGAAGTGTCCTTGGTGTGGTGCCCTGTCTGTCTACAGTTTTGGCACCATGCCTTAGTGGCATCCCAGTTCTTACCCAGGTATCCACCTTTGTTTTGGATTGTGTCTTGCGGCCCACCTACCTGGTCTGGTTTTTGGGGGCCTACAGAGGACAGGACTCTTTTTCTTTGTTTCTAGTGTCACCCACTTTCTCCTGGGTAGGCTTTGTAACCCCTTTCTTTTGGTCACCCCCAGTGGAAGTTTTGGTTACCCTAGTCTTGACCCAGTGGCCTGCCTTCTTTCCCAATTCTTGGGGAGAAATTGGACCTAGGTCTACCAGAAACTGATGCAACTTTTCATTGAAGCAGTTACTTAAAATGTGTTCTTTCATAAACAAATTATAAAGCCCAACATAGTCATGCACTTCATTTCCAGTTACCCAACCATCCAGTGTTTTCACTGAGTAGTCTACAAAATCAACCCAGGTCTGGCTCGAGGATTTTTGAGCCCCCCTGAACCTAATCCTGTACTCCTCAGTGGAGAATCCAAAGCCCTCAATCAGGGTAGCCTTCATGAGGTCATAAGATTCTGCATCTTTACCAGAGAGTGTGAGGAGTCTATCCCTACACTTTCCAGTGAACATTTCCCAAAGGGGAGCACCCCAGTGAGATCTGTTTACTTTTCTGGTTGCACAAGCCCTCTCAAAAGCTGTGGACCATTTGGTGATCTCATCACCATCTTCATATTTTGTTACAATCCCTTTGGGGATTGTTAGGATGTCAGTATTCTCTCTGACCCTATTTAAGTTGCAGCCGCCATTGATGGGAGCTAAACCCATCTCTTTTCTTTCCCTTTCTATGGCTAGGAGCTGTTTCTCCAAAGCCAATCTTTTGGCCATCCTGGCTAACAGGAGGTCATCTTTATTGAGGCTGCCGTCAATGTTTTCAGAGGTACTGGACTCCCCTATGGAAGAACCAGTTTCTCTGACTAGGATTTGAGGAGTCAGGGTTTGAGGGACCCTGTTCTCCCTATTTAGTACAGGAGGGGGGAAGTCATCCTCCTGTTCACTAATTTCCCCATCTGAAGGATTATCCTCAGAGGGGTGGTCCCTTTTGAACTCTGCCGAAAGCTCCTGGAGCTGTACTTTGGTAGGGTTGGACCCAGTTTTTATCTTTTTTAGCTTACAGAGAGACCTTAACTCTGACATCCTTAGATGCAGGCAAGGGGTGAGATTGAGTTCCACCACCATCTCTTCTGTGCTAGACATTACTTTTCTAAAAGTTGGGATACTTTTTAAGAATCTAAAACTATTTCTAGAACTTAATCCAAACTTTTACAAACTTTTAAACTCTAAAAGAAATGCTAACAGGGACTTTCACAAGGCCCTAGGAGGACTTTTAAAAATTTAGAAAAATAGTTCAAATTGCAAAAATCTGTTTCTAATGACAATTTTTGGAATTTAGTTGTGTGATCAGGTATTGGCTGAGTAGTCCAGCAAATGCAAAGTCTTGTACCCCACCGCTGATCCACCAGTGTAGGAAGTTGGCTCTGTATATACTATTTCAAATTAAGAAATAGTGCGCACAGAGTCCAAGGGTTCCCCTTAGAGGTAAGATAGTGGCAAAAATAGATAATTCTAATGCTCTATTTTGTGGTAGTGTCGTCGAACAGTAGGCTTCTCAGAGGGTAGTGTTAAGCATTTGTTGTACACACACAGGCAATAAATGAGGAACACACACTCAAAGACTTACTCCAGGCCAATAGGTTTTTATATAGAAAATATATTTTCTTAGTTCATTTTAAGAACCACAGGTTCAAGATTTACAAGTAATATTTCAAATGAAAGGTATTTCACTCAGGTATTCTAGGAACTTTGAATAATCACAATAGCATGTACAGTTTTGACAAAAATGGCAATAAGCTATTTTAAAAGTGGACACAGTGCAAAAATCAACAGTTTCTGGGGGAGGTAAGTATTTGTTAAGTTCACAGGTAAGTAAAACACTTACGGGGTTCAAAGTTGGGTCCAAGGTAGCCCACCGTTGGGGGTTCAAGGCAACCCCAAAGTTACCACACCAGCAGCTCAGGGCGGGTCAGGTGCAGAGGTCAAATTGGTGCCCAAAACACATAGGCTTCAATGGAAACAGGGGTGCCCCGGTTCCAGTCTGCCAGCAGGTAAGTACACGCGTCTTCGGAGGGCAGACCAGGGGGGTTTTGTAGGGCACCGGGGGGGACACAAGCAGGCACAGATAGTACACCCTCAGCGGCACAGGGGCGGCCGGGTGCAGAGTGCAAACAGGCGTCGGGTTTCAGATAGGAATCAATGGGGAGACCCGGGAGGAGGCAGGCACAGGGGGGGGTGCTCCTCGGGGTAGCCACCACCTGGGCTAGGCAGAGGGTCGCCTGGGGGTCGCTCCTGCACTGGAGTTCGGTTCCTTCAGGTCCTGGGGGCTGCGGGTGCAGTGCTGGTTCCAGGCGTCGGGTTCCTTGTTACAGGCAGTCGCGTTCAGGGGGAGCCAATGGATTTCCTCTGCAGGCGTCGCTGTGGGGGATCATGGGGGTCAACTCTGGCTACTCACGGGCTCGCAGTCGCCGGGCAGTCCTCCCTGTAGTGTTAGTTTCCTACAGGTCGAGCCGGGGGCGTCGGGTACAGAGTGGAAAGTCTAACGCTTCCGGCGGGAAAACGTGGGGTCTTTAAAGTTGCTTCTTTGTTGCAGAAAGTTGCAGTTTCTTGACCCGGGCCGCTGTTCTCGGGAGCTTCTTGGTCCTTTAGATGCAGGGCAGTCCTCTGACGCTTCAGAGGTCGCTGGTCCCTGTTGGATGCGTTGCTGGTGCAGTTTTCGTCGAAGTAGGGAGACAGGCTGGTGGGGCTGGGGCCAAATCAGTTGTTGTCTCCGTCTTCACTGCAGGGCTTCAGGTCAGCAGTCCTTCTTCTTCTTTAGGTTGCAGGAATCTAGTTTCCTAGGTTCTGGGAGCCCCTAAATACTGAATTTAGGGGTGTGTTTAGGACTGGGAGGGCAGTAGCCAATGGCTACTGTCCTTGAGGGTGGCTACACCCTCTTTGTGCCTCCTCCCTGTGGGGAGGGGGGCACATCCCTAATCCTATTGGGGGAATCCTCCTTCTACAAGATGGAGGATTTCTAAAAGTAAGAGTCACCTCAGCTCAGGACACCTTAGGGGCTGTCCTGACTGGGGGGTGACTCCTCCTTGTTTTTCTCATTATCTCCCCTGGACTTGCCGCCAAAAGTGGGGGCTGTGTCCAGGGGGCCGGCATCTCCACTAGGTGGAGTGCCCTGGGGCATTGTAACACAAAGCCTGAGCCTTTGAGGCTCACTGCTAGGTGTTACAGTTCCTGCAGGGGGGAGGTGTGAAGCACCTCCACCCAGAGCAGGCTTTTGTTTCTGTCCTCATAGAGTACAAAGGCCCTCAACACATGGGGTCAGAAACTCGTCTCTCAGCAGCAGGCTAGCACAGACCAGTCAGTCCTGCACTGAACAATTGAGTAAAATACAGGGGGCATCTCTAAGATGCCCTCTGTGTGCATTTGTTAAAAAATCCATCACTGGCATCAGTGTGAGTTTATTATTCTGAGAAGTTTGATACCAAACTTCCCAGTATTCAGTGTAGCCATTATGGAGCTGTGGAGTTCGTTTTTGACAAGCTCCCAGACCATACACTTAATATGGCCACAACTGTACTTACAATGTCTAAGAATAGACTTAGACACTGTAGGGGCATATTGCTCATGCAGCTATGCCCTCACCTGTGGTATAGTGCACCCTGCCTTAGGGCTGTAAGGCCTGCTAGAGGGGTGACTTACCTATGCCACAGGCAGTATTTTGTGTGCATGGCATCCTGAGGGGTCCTGCAATGGCAGTGTGCATGTGTTAGGTGAGGGGTCCCTTAGGGTGGCACAACATATGCTGCAGCCCTTAGGGACCTTCCCTGGTCACAGGGCCCTTGGTACCACTGGTACCTTTTACAAGGGACTTATCTGTGTGCCAGGGGTGTGCCAATTGTGGAAACAATGGTACATTTTAGGTGAAAGAACACTGGTGCTGGGGCCTGGTTAGCAGGGTCCCAGCACACTTCTCAGTCAAGTCAGCATCAGTATCAGGCAAAACGTGGGGGGTAACTGCAACAGGGAGCCATTTCCTTGCACCAGGGAAGCTGCTAGCTTTTCAAATGCCTCAAAATGAAGTTCCTTATCCTGTTTGGCCATAGGTTTGTCTTTGCCCCCATCTATCATGCCTGCTGGGGAAGGTAGCCAACCTTGTTGTTGAGCAAACCAATATAATTATTTTTTAAAGGTGCAGTAGCCTTGACTAAGGTCTCATTAATGGTCTGGCGCACTCCTGCATCCAAGGCCAGTACCAGATTTTGTTCAAATGAACTATATTGCCCAACATCATAATAGTAACTCTCCTCACCTTCCTGGTATTCATCATACATATGGCTCTCAATTTTGATATTCACTTGTTGCAAATTAAATTGAAATTTAAAATGTCCTAAAAAGGGCCTCAAACCAGAGTCAGAGAGCTCCAAAGGGCGATCAAGGGGGTTCCAGAATAGGCCTCACAGAATAGTGCCACCATCTTGGCTTCCTCTTTCTTTGCAAAGGCTAAAGTAAAAAGTCTAACTCAATTAAACACAATACGTAGGAAAAACACAAACAGAGGCTCTACTGGGCACGAAACAGGAACTCTGAGCTCTGCAAAACACCCTCTGAACTCAGAGTCCCACAATGCCATCCAGAAGAAAACCTTTGTAGCTGCCAAACCCTTAGGAGCCAAAGCGATGCTTCAAGGTTGCTTTTGCTTGTTACCCAAAGAAAGAAACCAGAGCCATAAAAACTGCACTCATAGCATGCTTAACTACAGTCAAAACGGGTGGGAATGAACAGTTCATACGTTGCAAGTATCGAGAAACAATATATCTCAGCAGTGACCTCAGGGTGGGATAATCCTCACCTCAGTGTCCTCCATAGAATTGAAAATTCTTATTGTGATAGCTAGAATTATTTTTATTTTTTGTCAGGACCAGAGGCTTCGATTATGCTTGTTCAACGCAGTGGCACCACCACTGACTCCACATCCACAATCGGCCTGTAATAGAACAACTTAAATGTGGATTCCGAGGACCAGTCCGCTGCTTTCATGATGTCCTCTAAACGAGATCCTAAAGCGCAGGACTTCAACGCCATAGCACTCCTCGCAGAATGAGCCCCAAACACAGACCCATCAATGCCTGCTTCTGAGAACAGCCATTGCATCCATGTAGCTAAGGTGGCTTATGATTCTGGCCTGAAAGGCTTTCAGAGGGTGATGAGTAACTGTCCAGCAGGATCTACATGACAGTCACTGGTAGCCGCTTCATAGGCCTTGATACACTGCACCACACAGAGGGCCTCATTCTGACCCTGGCGGTCTATGACCGCCAGGGTGGAGGCCGGCTGAAGCACCGCCAACAGGCTGGCGGTGCTTCATTTTGTATTCCGACCGCGGCTGTGAAGCCGCGGTCGCCCAGTCGGGTCCGGCGGTTTTTCCACCGGATTTCCCCCGCCATGGGGATTCCGACCCCCTTCCCGCCATCCTGTTCCTGGCGGTTTATACCGCCAGGAACAGGATGGCGGGAATGGGTGTCGTGGGGCCCCTGGGGGCCCCTGCACATGCCACTGGCATGGGCAGTGCAGGGGCCCCCTAACAGGGCCCCATAAAGATTTTCACTGTCTGCATTGCAGACAGTGAAAATCGCGACGGGTGCAACTGCACCCGTCGCACCCCTGCAACTTCGCCGGCTCCATTCGGAGCCGGCTTCATTGTTGCAGGGCCTTTCCCGCTGGGCCGGCGGGCGCTCCTTTGGCGGGCGCCCGCCTGCCGGCCCAGCGGGAAAGCCAGAATGGCCTCCGCGGTCTTTTGACCGTGGAGCGACCAAATGGCGGGTTCCGCTTGGCGGGCAGCACCCGCCGCCCGCCAATGTCGGAATGAGGGCCAGAGTCTTTTTGTCATTATGGAAAGACGGATAAGAAACTAGCTTAATGTGTGTTTTTGTCCTGCGAGATTTGGAAAAACTTACCCCTCCGGGGAAAACTTTCTAACCCTGATATCCACGGCTCAGGCTTCTGAGACCCTTTTGCAAGAGATCAGGTATAGCAGCATAGTCAACTTGGCCGATAATTGTTTACGTGATAAGTATTTATTATCAGGCCATGAATTCAAAAACTGGCGCACTATGTTCATGTCCCACAAGGCCAAATAGCCTGGGAAGGTTTACAAAAACCAGTTTACACACCATAGGCTCTTCACCAACACGTTTACCATTAACCTAGACATGACCTGCTGAAATGGCAGCTCTGTGGTTGTTTACAGACCTGTAAGCCAACCCCGATTCCACCAAACAGGACAGAAAATTGATTCTAAGGCAGACATCCACCCCTTTCATTAACTCAAGGTACCCATCTTTGCCAAGCAGAAGCTTATCATTTGTGGGCACTAAATACCGAGACCTGTTCAATATAGGCCAAAGCCTGTGGAGAAATGCCTGGCGATTTCCATCTTTTCCTGAAACCCCCAGGCTACTAACCTCAATTGATCTGACATGATCGTGGGATGTGGAAGGCCCACTGGGTCCAGCAACAGATTCTGTCTCAACGGGTTCAGAAGAGAAATATCGCAAGACATCTCCAAAGCCATGGAGAACCAAGGCTGTGCCCTCCAGAGTGGCATTACCAGGATAAGCTCAGCTTTCTGGCGATGTGCCTGAGCGAGCCTTCTGGGAATCATGCTGAATGGGGGAAATGCATAACCCAGGTGAGGGGACCAGTCCTGCAAAAACGCACCTGTTGCCAGGGCCTCTGGGTCCAGACACCAACTGAAAAACAGGGGAAGATAGCGGTTGAGCCAAGGGGCACAGAGGTCCACCGAGCAGGGGCCCCATCTGTGATTGAGGTGTTAGAAAAATTTCAGATGCAACCTCCAATCGCTGAAATCTCGGAGGTGACTAGAGTACCAATCCGCCACAGAATTCTTTAACCCTGGAAGATACTCTGCTATGATTGAATTCAATGTTGAAGGCAAAAATGCCAAAAGTCCTTGCCAATTTCCACCAACATTCAGGACTTTATACCCCCCAGTCTGTTGACATACCGAACTGCCGAGATGTTGTCCATCCTCAGCAAAATGGAACAGTCTGTCTTGGACGGTGATAAGCTCTTGACAGCAAAGAAACCCGCTAGAAGTTCCAGGCAATTGATGTGGAGCTGGAATTCCTGCTCTGACCAACGACCTCATGTGGAAAGGGACCACATCTGGCTCCCCAGCCCCACCTGCTGGCATCCGATTCCAGGATTATGTCCGGGGCACTGCCAAAGATTGCCCTCCCATTTCAGGCATCCATGTGGGACAACCACTAATTCATCTCCAACCTGGCTTCCGACAAAAGCTGAATCTGTTCCGAATACTTCAACCCCTTCTGGAGGTGTTGCATCTTGAGACGTTGAAAGACCATGTAATGAAGGAGGCCCGGAAATATGACCTTGATGGAGGAGGCCAGTAGGCCCACAACCTGAGCTACTGACCTCAATGATATTGTCTGACTTCGCAGTGCAGACCTCAATTCCTTCTTTATAGAATGGATCTTCTGAGATGGAAGAATCAACTGGGACAATACAGAATCTATCTGAAATCCCAAAAATTCAATACGTTGGGAGGGGATCAGACACGACTTCGGTTGATTGATGATGAACCCTAGATCCTGCAGAAGTTGAATTGTCCAAGACAAATGCAGAGATACTGTGTGAGCGTCCTGGGCCATGATGATGATATCGGCGAGCTAAATGTTCAACCTCATGCTTTTGGCATGAAGAGCCTCTACAACCTGCCTCATCAGCTTGGTGAAGCACCATGGGGCTGAACAGAGGCCGAAGGGAAGTACCTTGTACTCGTAACATTGACGAGCCAAAAGAATTGAAGAAAGCGTCTGTGAGGTGCAAAGACTGGAATTAAGAGATACGTATCTTTTAGGTCCAGCCAGACCATCCAATCGCCGCCTTGTAGCACATCTCGAAGGAGCTGAATACCCTCCTTCTTGAAATGCCTATATACGATCCAAGACTTGAACTGCTTTAGATTGAGCACCAGACGTGCCTCACCTCCTCTTTTCCTGACCAAGAATATGGTGCTGATGTAGCCCCCGGGATGCGGGGCAGAAAGGCATATGGTGTATTTTTTAAGTAGAGAGGAGATCTCCTTTGAAATAATTTCCCAATCTTGTAGGGAAAAATACAGCTCTTGAGGTGGGAATGTCTGCACCGTGAGCTGTAGAACTCCATTTTGTACCCTGTAACAGAATCAAGGACCCACAAGTCCTGAATCAGTGTCTTCCAATTGTGAATGAATAATCAGATCCTGCCCCTCAAATCACTTTTGACAATGGTAAAATTCTCACCTGAATATCCTGCCTCTGGGTTGCCTCTCTGTTGGCCCCCCCATAGCCTCTGCGGAAGCATTGATGACCCCCGCGAGCTCAGGTGGGGTAGAAGGTCTGATCCACAGACTGATCTTGCCAACCTCCACGGGAACAATTAAAGCTGTCTCACTGGGAGCCATGATACACACCTCGGCCTGACAAATGGGCCCTGTATCGTCCGTCCCTTCCAAAAAGGTTGTTTTGAAAAACGTTCTTAAGTGCGTCATGTGCTTTATCCAAGGTATTGAAGGCCGCAGCAAACTTGGCTTGATCTTTTACAAATGGCCCTCCAAAGAGTAGACCCTGTGCCATCGGTCCAAAGAAGTGAGGTTGTTAAACTTAGGGTCGATGCACATCAAAATAGAGCACCTTTAAGTAGAAATTGCCACTTTGGCGTTGCCCAACTGGCAGACGTCGCACTGCGCCCATCCATTCAGTATGTCTCAATCTACTGCCACTCCGGATTCATTGGATTGGAACCCCAGCTCTAGTATCTTTGTGAAAGGGCATGAAAGGTCCAGCAATTTGTCTTGACAGGACCGCAAGGCCCTGTCCAGTCCTTTTTTAGGGTCTTTGGTCCATTTTTTCATAAAGTTCACCACATGTGGGAGGTGGGATCCACCTTAGGCTTATCAGATACTTTACCCTCCAGGTCTGATATGGGGCACTCAGACCTGAGCCTCACCCTGACTTCCTTATCAAAACCCTGTCTGAGGTGGGATTGGACTTAACTAGCCACCTCAGAGAGTGGGTCCAATTGGTGAACCGATGGTGCATAATTTCAGATGGGTCAAATGTCAAGACCTTAAGTGGAATAGGGCCTGGGTCCGGTCTGCCTTCTGGACGCCTTCTCTTACTGGGTCCAGGCATCTCTTCCTGGTCACCATCTGTGGAATCTTGAGAGGAATCGGAACCCACAAGTTTGGAATATCGGAGAGAGTCGTCTGAGGAGAGTGATTGAGAGCAGGGATTGCTATATCCATGCTCCTCCAGGACTGCTGCTGATAACTGCCCATTTCTTTGCCTTTGCTTTTCCATCAGAAGACTTAGGCGGCTGGGACGAAGGCCCTGCGGAGGGAGTGATAGATGGAAGTCAACCTTGCTGGCATGCAAAACCCTTGAGATGGGGAGTCAGAGGGCCAAGGGCTTTGGCTAAAGCCTTATTAAATGAGAGCTGAACATTAGTATATAACACCTCCACAAGATTCTCTTCAAAGGAGGGGGATAGCTCCTGAAATTCACCAGCTTCCTCTTCATAGGGATCGTACTGAGCCATGATAAAACTAAGGAGTGCAGGCACTATCTCACAATGATAAGCACTCAGGCAACTCTACTGAAGGAGGAGTGCGACCCCAGCAGGCACAAAAACATTCTGTTAGAGAGTGGAGGGAGGCACCTACAAAGCACTCTAGGCAGAGCCTTTGCAAGATTATTACAACCCTGCGCACGTTCTGATGCCTCAGGGCGTAGGGAGCCAAAATAGCAAATAGCAAAATAGTTTCAGTTTACAATACCAATGCCCATCAGCGGTGGAGCACACTGCCAAACGCTCATGAAACTCCTTTGCCACGTTAAAAAGACGCGCAGCAGGAAGCGTGCATGCACGCGTGTGGTCTCAGTCTGGAAGGACTAGAAAGGGTATTGCGGCTGACCCCAGATGGCGGCCGCTCCCACTCCCACTCCAGTTCTACAACTGAGGAGGCCCACGATTGAGCAGTCGTGGCCTCGGAGGCCACAGCGCTCCCCTGTAAAGCAGAAATTGTCAGAATTAATTTTAATAGAAGCGGAATAGGCACTCCAAGAGTGCGTGTGTCCTAACACTGGTGATGAGCTTACAGACGGTACGCACAAGCGGCACCCGTCTTCTTTGGTTAAACAGACTAGAAAAATAGTGATTCCCAAATGTTAGATACAATGTTATATGAGAGAAATAAAATGTCCCGAGCAGCAAAGAAAGAGGAAGCCAAGATGGTGGCAGCAGGTCTTGAGGGTCTGTGTTATTGGTGATTGGACCATGTGATATGCAAACTTGGGTTCATGGGGGTTGTAGTTTTTTCGTTCATGTTAATCTGATTGGCTGCTGTAAAAATTATTGTAAAGAAAGAGAAGCATAATCAGAGCCTCCGGTCCTGACATAGAATTTATGGGCCCCATGGTGGACTTTGGGAGGCTAATTTACTGTTCTAACTACAGTCTTAGAATACCTGGAGGAAGTGCAATGTACTCTTAAATAATCCAGGTTTCTTATTCACTATTATAACACAAGCTCTAGGTTACTTATTTTGGGGAAAGTTAAAAAGAAGTCTGCATATATGCCAACATTTTAGAAGAGGAAAGTGGGATATTTCAAAAAAGATAATCAGGAAAAACTAAGACACAAGACAGCTACAGTGTAGTAACAAGTGAAATAAGAGAGAAATCAACTAGAAGGGTGACTCAAACATATCAAGAGTGTTCAAACAGTCATAGTGTAATAAGGATGTTACGTTGTCCTTAATCATGGTCATAATTGCAATAAGGAGAGATTAATAAAACATAAACAACCATCATGTAAACCCAATAAAAAGCTTTATCAGAAATAAACGTTTGGCATTAGACTGTAATGCTCAAAACAGCCCCTAGAGCAGGGTTCTTCAGACTGGAGGGTGGGCCCTCTAGGGAGGGGGCCTCAAGCAATCGGGGGGGTGCAGGCTCTGGCCAAAAGAAGCATTATGCAGGTAACAGTACTTTGGTTTAAGCATAAAACAATGTATTGCATTTTTTAAAAAGGTAACAGAAGTTCACTGCAAGTCTAGACATATTTAAACATTGCTAACTTAATAGAATAATTGTGAAACATGTGGCGGTGGACCCAATGATTTTCTTTCCCACGGTGGGGGGGGGGGGAACAGCATTAAAAAGTTTGAAAACCACTGCCCCAGAGGGCACCACAACAAACATAGCATCTGGAAGAAACATGGTCATGTAACCATACAGTCAGCCGCTAGAGGGCATAACAACATGAAAACAGAGTGGTATAAAGTAATGCAGTGTAACCAAATATGTAGTCCCTAGTGGGTGTAGTACCTTACACATGTTCAGGCCTACTAGCAGACCTACTAGAATATTATTACACACAAGACCTTTAAAACGCAAACTACTCCAAGCTGTAAAAACCATGAGAGAACTTAAAAAAACACTAAATGGTGGGAGAGGTTATTATTTTGGGGTCCCCCAACCTAGTGTGGGGACCCAGAGATGACCTAGACAGAAAGAGCGCGTCATGCTGAACAGTTTGGTGGCGGTGCCATTGCCCCAGGACCACCGCACAGTGAGTTATGGGCCAAAATGTTTTGTAAAAGTAATGCCTGCAAGGCATTATGGGGCACGTTTCCCGACTGCAGTGAATATTGTAGCATCAGCTCTCCTGCTCTGCCGGGAGAGCCGCTTTGAGGATTCATGTGTTTTTTTCTATTGAAATGGCTGCAGTTTGTATATTTTTCAACTGCTAAACCTGGGAAGAATGCAGGAATGGAATTGCAAATTTAAATTACTCTGATTCGGTAAGAATGTGACGTAATTGCTGCTTATGCAAAGTGCTCCAATACCTCTGATCAATTTCACACTTCAAACTGCCATAGCTCCCAAGGAGCGTGAAGGAGAGAGACAAAAGAACAATTTTAATGACTCCGATTTGGTAACAGTGTGACATAACTGATACTCATGCAAATCGCGGCAATACCTCTGATCTAGTTTGCGCTATATGAAACTTCAAAGTGCCATGGTCACCAGGGAGCACAAAGGGGAGAAATAAAAGAAAAAAGCAGTGCGCACACTAAAGTATATGGCGAATCGTGCAATAATCTATGTAACAGGGTCAGTCTGCAAGGCGTAACAAAGCAGTCTCAAGGCGGGACAAATGTAAAGCATTTACCTAGGAGATCAAGGGAATTATGAAAGGCAGCCCCAGGAATGAATGAAAGTGATGGGCCTGAGATACATTGTTTGAATTCATCAACATCAGAATATGTTTATTGGGGAGGATATGAGTCACAGAATGCATTTTTGGAGTTTCATTCTAAGTCCTCCTCCTCCAAGTAAGGCCATTTTAAAAGATATAACATGGTTGGAGGACACGCTTGTCAAGTAGGATTACTGTTCCTGCTGTATTTAAGATCTAATTCTTTTACCTCTACCTGAGATAATCCTAGTCTTCTCACTTTTGCAACCTTTGAGAGACAGATTTACAAAATAAACAACTCTGGTACCCAAAGGGAAGGAGATAGTCTTAAACTTTGAAATACAAATGATAAGTAATTAATATAAGTAATCAGACATATTACCCAGTAACCATCTAATTCCACAGGATTTGGCGCACTGGGTTTGTTTCACCCATGGAACGAGGATATGTGACATCTAGTGTCAGCTTTACTACTTCATATAAAAATACTGGAAATAAAATCTGTGAACAGGAACTATAACATAGAGACATTTCTCTGCAAAGGCAGTCCCTCAACATCAGAATCATTGCCACCCCAGCTGCAGTCTGTTGGATTAGTTAGAATCGTAGGCTGAGGCGACATAGTTTTGAATCCCGGTGTCCCATCCCATTCGACCAATTGTGAGCTCCTGGAAATTCAAGCTTTGAATGTATTCCTCTGTTCCCTTTTTTTGGCAAGATTTTGAAGTATTTGAAATCACTTTAAAAGCTGTTAGTAATTGTGTGGTTAAAAGAATGGGGTGGATATAACCCAGGAGAGGGGAGTAATGTCCAGTCTTTTTTTTTTAGTCCTCATTCACCTCAGCCTCTGATCTGCTCTATTCCAAAACTTTTCGCACCCTCTCAGGAACAGAGATGGCCCACGCCAGGGGGCTCCATTTAGCTCTCATATGACCTACCACCATGGAGGGAAAACCGCTACCAGGCAGGAGATCCTGGAGAAAGGTGTGTAATCATCAGACATCTGGGCTTCCTTACCCCGAGTTTCGCCATTAGATACCTGCTCCCCGACCAGATTTAAATATGCTTCTTTAATTACCTCTCCATTCTGCCAAAGGAGCCCAAAGATTCACTTTTTTCTTTCTAATACCTCCTGCTTCCAGATCCTTTTTTGAGGTATGAAAGAGAGCGTTAAGCTAATCTAAATGTGTTGGGGGGAACCCAGACATCGATCCTCTACAAATTTCTCTTCTAGCCACTAGGATAGCATAAAACAAAATGTTTCTCCTACTTCTACTTCCCTTTCTGCCCCACAGTTCCAATTCCCGTGACTGCCCAAATATTATCAAGGGGAGGGATACTGTCATTTCCCGCCCTAATATACCCAAAATGGTGCTACATACTTCCTCCCAAAATAAATAGATGCCCGGACATTCCAAAAACATATGGACATCTGTTGCCCTTTCTAAACCGCATTTAAGGCATCTCTCCTTTTTTTTTTTTTAGAAAGCTTATCAGGCAAGTTATAAGCTCTATGTATAGTGAAGAGGTGTTTTTTCCTTAGTGGAGCAGGTTTTACTACTTCAAACAAAGCTGACAAAGATATCTTCCACCATCTCCCTGGATATAAGGTCCCCTCAAAGGTCTGTATGCAGATTCAAATCTCCATCTAATCCTTCCACAATCTCCCAATAACAAACCGCAATCTTTTTTGGAACAGTAAAACAGTGGAAGGCTGTCTTCTAAAATGTTTGCTCAACCCAGACACCCCTTGGCCCCCTGTAACCATTCTTTTATCTGCAAAAACTTCAGTCTGGACAAGAATCCCCCTGTTTTCTCCATGAGCTCTTCCCATGAGAGCAAGTTTGCTTCGCAGAAAAGGGGCCCCCAGAGTTCTATTCCTGCCTTTTTAATTGGCAGAGCAAGAACGTCTTTGAAGCATTCTGGTGTACCCGGGGCTTCCCAGATGGGAGTATCTTGACTGTAATAGTTTGCTTTCGCTGCTAATCTTAACTGGTACCAACACTTGGTGAGATCTTGCAATGTCTTCAATTTTATCTTTTTGAAACACTTGGGATCTCCAAATTTGTGGAAGAAGTGTCCTGATGCCCCTTTAACAGTCATAACCTTAGCCTTTCACATTACACCAATCGCAGTGGAGCCAGGAAATGTGAATAACATCCTTGAATTTTTAAGTTGAAATGCCCAAGCGTAGCATCTTATATCCGGCAAAGCCAAACCTCCCTTCTCCCTCCTTCTAGGCAGCTTTTTCCAGGATATCCTTGGGCCCTTTGACCTCCATATGAAGGCATTTATGGCCTGCTGAAGTTTATCTAAGTATCCTTTATGCATTGTAAGAGGGATAGTAGAAAACAGAAAATTCTACTTAGGTAAGATTACCATTTTAACCAAGTTGACTCTTCCAAGTATAGTCAGGGGAAGGTGTGCCCATCTTTGCATTATCACATTCCACCAACAGCTTTTTTTTTAATCATCTCTGCCAGCTGCTCAATATCATGTGTCACTATTATACCTAAGTACCTCACTTCTTTCTTTCCATGGTGGCGAGTTTTCCTTCAGGTTCCAGGACATTATTTCTGTGTTTTCAGCATTCACCTGGTATTCTGAAATACTACCAAATTTCTCTACTATGTCTAATACTGCGGGAGAGCTGTTGATAACTCATTGGTATATACAAGGAGGTTGTCCTCGTATAAAGCTATCTCTTTTAACCAGCCTTTGCAACTAAAAGGAGAACATGGTGGGCTGCAGTAGTGGAGCAGCGTGCTAGAACGAGTACCTGCTTCCTGGGCAGTGGCGGCAACACCTGAAAGTGAAGATACTTCCTCCCATGTACGGTCTGCCAGTGAGTGCAGGGAGCACACAGGAGATCACACCGGCGGCGTGTACGACAGCTGGAGTGGTGCATTGGAGCCGCGCCGCCCTGGTGCTACAACGAACGCGCAGAGGGGCAGTGCGTATTCCTCTTCGGGGAAACAGGGGCAGCGGCAGCACAAGCAAGTCTGCTAGCGTGGCTGGAGAGACACCCAGAGAGGAGGTGAGGAAGGCTGTAACAGTGGAGGAGGAGGTGGCCGGTAAAACAATGGTAAGACATAGCGGGGGGATTATGGCTCACTCTCCCCCCCCCCACACCCCAGGATTCTGGAAGGAGGCAGTCTGGGGAGAGAGGAGCCCTGCAGGAGGCGGAAAGGGGGCTCTGAAGCAGGAAAAGCAGGCAAAGCTAATGGTGAGCCTGTATGTAGCAATAGGAACAATGTCAAGAAGGGAAGAATAACAAATAAACATAAAGTCAAAAGTAAAGTTACAACTTCCTTGAGGTTTTATTTTAAGGTTAGACCAGAGATTACAGTGCTCACCCCTGGCCAGGCAAAGACTATTCAGGACAAACAGGTAATGGAGGTCCCTAGTCCACAAGATGGTGGTCAGAATGGCGGCAACACCGTGGTAGCAGAGAGTGGTATTCTTCTGCCTTCTCAAGTTAATGGGCGTACCGAGGAGTTGCGAATAAGAACTGGGGACACCCCTCTCTCGCAGAGGAATAGCAAGGAGTTTGTTCCCCTGCAAGCTGTTGATTCGTATTCTCAGTCCCTCAGGTTTGGACTATATCGGGCCCATAACTTTTACCACCCCTAGCTCCATTTTAGGCTCCTCAGTGGAGAGAATGATTCTCACTATTTCTGAAGACATAAAAAAAGGCTTTGTGATTTGTGAGACAAATCAGGGAGAGATAAAGGAGGCCTGTGAGGTGTTAGAGAGAAAGTTTGGCCTCCTGACGGCGAGAACTCAAGTTTTAGCAGAAACAGTAGAAGCAATGAAAGAAGAATTGGGACTACATAAGTGTAAGGAAATTCCTCCTTGGCATGGTTACCCCCTGACTTTTTGCCTTTGCTGATGCTATGTTTTGAATTGAAAGTGTGCTGAGGCATGCTAACCAGGCCCCAGCACCAGTGTTCTTTCCCTAACCTGTACTTTTGTTTTCACAATTGGCACACCCTGGCATCCAGGTAAGTCCCTTGTAACTGGTACCCCTGGTACCAAGGGCCCTGATGCCAGGGAAGGTCTCTAAGGACTGCAGCATATCTTATGCCACCCTGGGGACCCCTCACTCAGCACAGACACACTGCTTGCCAGGTTGTGTGTGCTGGTGAGGACAAAACGAGTAAGTCGACATGGCACTCCCCTCAGGGTGCCATGCCAACCTCACACTGCCTATGCAGTATAGATAAGTCACCCCTCTAGCAGGCCTTACAGCCTTAAGGCAGGGTGCACTATACCATAGGTGAGGGCACCAGTGCATGAGCACTGTGCCCCTACAGTGTCTAAGCCAAACCTTAGACATTGTAAGTGCAGGGTAGCCATAAGAGTATATGGTCTGGGAGTCTGTCAAACACGAACTCCACAGCACCATAATGGCTGCACTGAAAACTGGGAAGTTTGGTATCAAACTTCTCAGCACAATAAATGCACACTGATGCCAGTGTACATTTTATTGTGAAATACACCCCAGAGGGCACCTTAGAGGTGCCCCCTGAAACCTTAACCAACTACCTGTGTAGGCTGACTGGTTTTAGCAGCCTGCCACACTCGAGACATGTTGCTGGCCACATGGGGAGAGTGCCTTTGTCACTCTGTGGCTAGTAACAAAGCCTGCACTGGGTGGAGATGCTATCACCTCCCCCAGGCAGGAGCTGTAACACCTGGCGGTGAGCCTCAAAGGCTCACCCCCTTTGTTCCAGCACCACAGGGCATTCCAGCTAGTGGAGTTGCCCGCCCCCTCCGGCCACGGCCCCACTTTTGGCGGCAAGGCCGGAGGAGATAATGAGAAAAACAAGGAGGAGTCACTGGCCAGTCAGGACAGCCCCTAAGGCAACCTGAGCTGAAGTGACTCTGACTTTTAGGAATCCTCCATCTTGCAGATGGATGATCCCCTCAATAGGGATAGGAATGTGACCCCCTCCCCTTGGGAGGAGGCACAAAGAGGGTGTAGCCACCCTCAGGGCTAGTAGCCATTGGCTACTGCCCTCCCTGACCTAAACACACCCCTAAATCCTGTATTTAGGGGCTCCCCTGAACCTAGGAAAGCAGATTCCTGCAACTTACGAAGAAGAGGACTGCTGAGATGAAAAACCCCTGCAGAGAAGACGGAGACACCAACTGCTTTGGCCCCAGCCCTACCGGCCTGTCTCCCTCCTTCAGAGGAAAACTGCTCCAGCGACGCTTTCCCCAGGACCAGCGACCTCTGAATCCTCAGAGGACTGCCCTGCTTCCAAAAGACCAAGAAACTCCTGAGAACAGCGGCCCTGTTCAACAAAGACTGCAACTTTGTTTCCAGAGGAGCAGATTTAAAGACCCCTGCAATCCCCGCAAGAAGCGTGAGACTTGCAACACTGCACCCGGCGACCCCGACTCGACTGGTGGAGAAACAACGCTACAGGGAGGACCCCCCGGCGACTCCGAGACTGTGAGTAACCAAAGTTGTCCCCCCTGAGCCCCCACAGCGACGCCTGCAGAGGGAATCCCGAGGCTCCCCCTGACCGCGACTGCCTGACTCTAAAATCCCAACGCCTGGAAAAGACCCTGCACCCGCAGCCCCCAGGACCTGAAGGATCGGAACTCCAGTGCAGGAGTGACCCTCAGGAGGCCCTCTCCCTTGCCCAGGTGGTGGCTACCCCGAGGAGCCCCCCCCCCTTGCCTGCCTGCATCGCTGAAGGGACCCCTTGGTCTCTCATTGAAACCTATTGAAAACCCGACGCGTGTTTGCACACTGCACCCGGCCGCCCCCACGCTGCTGAGGGTGTACTTTTTGTGTGGACTTGTGTCCCCCCCGGTGCCCTACAAAACCCCCCTGGTCTTCCCTCCGAAGACGCGGGTACTTACCTGCTGGCAGACTGGAACCGGGGCACCCCCTTCTCCATTGAAGCCTATGTGTTTTGGGCACCACTTTGAACTCTGCACCTGACCTGCCCTGAGCGGCTGGTGTGGTGACTTTGGGGTTGCTCTGAACCCCTAACGGTGGGCTACCTTGGACCCCAAATTGAACCCTGTAGGTGGTTTACTTACCTGCAAGAACTAACAATAACTTACCTCCCCTCGGAACTGTGAAAATTGCACTGTCTAGTTTTAAAATAGCTATATGTGTTTTATTTGAAAAGTATATATGCTATTGTGACTATTCAAAGTTCCTAATGTACTTACCTGCAATACCTTTCAAATGAGATATTACATGTAGAACCTGTGGTTCCTAAAATAAACTAAGAAAATATATTTTTCTATACAAAAACCTATTGGCCTGGAATTGTCTCTGAGTGTGTGTTCCTCATTTATTGCCTGTGTGTATGTACAACAAATGCTTAACACTACTCCTTTGATAAGCCTACTGCTCGACCACACTACCACAAAATAGAGCATTAGTATTATCTCTTTTTGCCACTATCTTACCTCTAAGGGGAACCCTTGGACTCTGTGCATACTATTCCTTACTTTGAAATAGTGCATACAGAGCCAACTTCCTACAATAAGGAAGAGATTCAGGCATTGAAAGGGAAAGAGCAGGAGCTACAAAAAAAATTAGAACAGTTGGAAAATAGCTCACGAAGAAATAACCTGAGATTGTTGAAGGTACCGGAAAGAGTGGAAGGGGAGAATCGGAAGTCTTTCGTGGTTTCTCTTATCAAACCTGCAGTTATGTTGGGGGAAAGCACAGAAGAGATTGAAAGGGATATTCAGAGGATCCATAGAGATCCCTTTAAGAGGAGGCCCAGTAGTAGCAAACCCCGGAAAATCTTGATACATTTTCACATCTATGAGCTTAAAGAGATAATTCTGTCCAAAGCACTAAAAATAAAAACTTTAAGAGTGGAGGACGTCTCGTTTAAGATTAGGTCGGACTTATCTAGGTCCACTTTTGACAAGCAGTGGGAGTTGGGGAGACGTCTGGATGAATTCAGGATCCTCTGGGCATCAGGACAGCTAAAATTCCCTGCCTTTCTCCGAGTTATGTATAACAATAAAATTTACAATGTAAGGGATGTGGATGAGTTGTTGGCAGTAATCAGGAGTGGGCTTGCCGAACACCAGTGAAGGTTTTTGATAGTGTGTGACTGATTACGCCCAGGAAACTAGGAGCGCTCTAAAAACAGGGCTAACACCGGTCCTTAAACTGGGGAGGGGGGTTCTCCATGGGATGGGAGGAGAAGGAGGGTGGTGAGGGGTCACTGGGTGGGGAGTATATGGGGAAAAAAGAACTTAGTTTTCATACCGCACCTTAGTGATAGCCAGCAGTGGTAGCGGCCAGGGGCCCAGAGAGGTACTGTCTCCCAAATTCTTTCATGGCATGTTAATGACCTGAGAACTAGGGGAAGAAGAAATAGGGTACTACAATACTTAAGGGACTCACCAGCACAAAGATTGATCCTGCAAGAGATTCATTTAGCGAGAAATTAGTGTGTAAAGTTCTTTAAGACACAAAGGTGGGTCCAAATGTGTATCTGTACTGTATCTTTTTACACTAAAGGTGTGGCTATATTATTTAAGCAGCAAGCCAACATAGTAGTGTTAGACACAAGATCAGATTCAGCAGGACGTTGGGTTATAGTTAAAGTACAGGTTGATGTTAGGAAAATTACATTGGTAGGGTTTTATGGTCCAAATAATGACGACATAGAACCACTTAGATGGATGTTTTCCCAGTTATCTGAGTTCTCTGATCCAATTATAATGGTGGGAAACTTTAATGTAGTTTTAGGTAACAAGCTAGATAGGACAGACAATTGTAAATCCTTAGGAATACTGAAGTCTCAGCAATATTTGAGGGGGATGATGAAGGAATTTGGCCTGTGTGATTAATAGAGGCAGAGAGTTAGGAACAAAAAGGATTTCTCTTTTTTTAATAAAAAGTATAGGCACGCCTCCTGCATAGACTACTTCTTGTTAGACATGAGGCTGGGAGATTTTGTGGATAATATCTGCCGGCACATTTATCAGATCATGCAGCTGTTTTGTTAGAGATTACTTTAGTCCAGGAGACAAGTAGTAAAAGATGGACATTAGATTGTTCATTACTATTAGATGATGGGGTTGTATCTCAATTACGCAAGGAGAGAGAGGACTTTTTTAGAGTTAAAGTGGGGTCTTACCCGTTATCATTAGTTTGGGATACTTTTAAAGCAGTCATAAGAGGGAGGATTATGAGCATATCTAGCTATAAAAATAAGCAGTTAAGGAACAATGTCATCTATTTAGAACAGGAAATGCCCAGGTATAAGAGCCAGTTGGTGGAGGTACGTGAAACTGAGGCCTTGTGGAATAACCTGGATAAATTGAAACGACAGTTGGAAGACGTGCTACAAGTTAGAATCACAAAAAGGTGGGAAGCAAGTAAACTGGCCCACGCTGAATATGGCGAAAATGCGGGGAAGCTGTTAGCTTGGAAGAGTAAATCAGACCAAGTACGGAATTATATTAAAGAAATCGAAGTAGATCAATCAGAAGAGAGAGTAACAAATAGCAAATCCATAGAGATGGTTTTTCAAAAAAAAATTACTCAACTTTACACAGAAGAGTTAGAGGTGGGAGAACAAAAGGTAGATGATTGGTTGGGGCCGGACATACTCCCTAGTATCACACAAAGGGAGCAGGAACTCCTGAATAGACCTATTACCTCAGAAGAGGTAAGAAGAGTTTTAAATGGGAGCAAGGGATGGAAATCCCCTGGTACAGATGCTATTCAGGTGGAATTATGTAAGGTGTTGGGGAACTCAATTATTCCAGCCCTGGCAGAAGTGTTTGGAGGGATTCTTGAAAATGGTAACCATATACCAACCTCATGGAATGAGGCAATTATTACATTAATCTTAAAACCAGATACAAATCCAGCAAAATGTGCATCATACAGACCCATATCATTGTTGAACAGCAAAACTATTTTCTAAAATATTAGCAGAGAGGTTAATTAGGGTGGTGAACAACCTGATACACCCCGATCAGAAAGGTTTTTTTAGAGGAAGATTTCTGCACAAATTGACTTTTAATCTGATTGGGGCAATAGATTTGGCTACTTCTTTTGAAGCCCCTTTGGCGATTATTACTGTAGATGCAATGAAGGCTTTCGATTGGGTCAATTGGAACTACCTGAAATCAATCCTGAGACTTTGTAATTTGGGGGATAAATTTTGCAGGGCCATTGATCAGATTTATAAAGCCCCCTCGGCTAGGGTATTAGTGAATGGAAATCTCACAGGATCTTTTTTGGTCACATAAGGTACTAGGCAGGGCTGCCTCTTGTCCCCCACATTGTTTAATTTGTATATAGAACCATTGGCCAGAAAAATCAGGCAGAATTCAATAGTGTGCAGTCTCTTGACATAGGTGGTCATTACAACCCTGGCGAACGGTGTAAAAGGTGGGGTAATACCGCAAACAGGCCGGCGAAAAAAAAAATGGAATTACGACCCTGGCGGTAACCGCCAACAAAGACAGCCACTTTAACACTTCGCCCGCCACGGCGGTACAGACAAACAGCGTGGTGGTCACCGCCAACAGACAGGCGGGAGACAAAGTACCGCCCACACTATTACAACACACCAATCCGGCCACCTTTTCCAGGGCGGATTCACGTGGATAAAAACACAGCGGAAACAGCCTTTGCTATGGGAAAACGCTCACCTCAACACACTCCACGAGGAAAGACGACTCCATGGAGCCGGAACTCCAAATACTGCCTGCCCTTGTCTTTCTGCTCCTGTACGAACAACAGCGACGTAGGCGCAGAACATACCGGTGAGTACTGCATCTACGACACAGGGGAGGCAAAAGTTAGGGGGACACCCACCAAACACCCCCACCCCCACCCCCACCCTCGCATATTACAACATACACACCAATGCAGTCACAAAAAGAACAGTAACAACCCACAATCCCCCCAGAAGAATGCAAAGACAAAGCGAGATCCATTCAAATATTGTAATGTGCCAATATACATGTCATATAAAAATATACTGAATCATATCTCGAAATCTGTCATATTTATATATACAATACAAGAAGTAGTGCAGATATGTACACAACAATGTCCGTGCATCAACAGTCCAAAAATGCATGGGCGAGGCCCACAATAGATACCTGACCAAAATCTGAGAGAACACTACCGGGGCATCAGATTGAAACACTACAGGCACCTCAGGGGGAAGGGAAGGGGGGGCACCTCAGCCACATGACTGCAAAGCCAGATCCACGACGGGGCTCCATGCCCATTGATGTATCCTGGGGAGTGCAAAGCCACAGTCTCTCAAGTCTCTACAGTGGGTGGGTTGCCCACTGTGCCATCCTGGGGAGTGCAAAGCCACAGTCTCTCAAGTCTCTACAGTGGGTGGGTTGCCCACTGTGCCATCCTGGGGAGTGCAAAGCCACAGTCTCTCAAGTCTCTACAGTGGGTGGCTTGCCCACTGAACAATCCTGGGGAGTGCAAAGCCACATTCTCTCAAGTCTCTACAGTGGGTGGGTTGCCCACTGTGCCATCCTGGGGAGTGCAAAGCCACAGTCTCTCAAGTCTCTACAGTGGGTGGCTTGCCCACTGAACAATCCTGGGGAGTGCAAAGCCACAGTCTCTCAAGTCTCTACAGTGGGTGGGTTGCCCACTGTGCCATCCTGGGGAGTGCAAAGCCACAGTCTCTCAAGTCTCTAAAGTGGGTGGCTTGCCCACTGAACAATCCTGGGGAGTGCAAAGCCACAGTCTCTCAAGTCTCTACAGTGGGTGGGTTGACCACTGTTCAATCCTGGGGAGTGCAAAGCCACAGTCTCTCAAGTATTTAGAGTCGGTGGGTTGCCCACTGGACCATCCTGGGGAGTGCAAAGCCACATTGACGCAAGTAGATGCAGTTCTCAACTGGTACTGGTACTGGGTGGGACTGGTGGCCAGACTGGATGAGTCTCCCCGTGAAAGTTCCTGTCCTGTCACTGTCCCAGCTGACATGTGGCGGCATATTCATACCCACACGGTGTTTGCCCTGATCAGCGGTCTTCACCATGGCGGTCTTGGCCTTGTGCAGCAGTGCTTTGCCATGGCTGGCTATGGACTGTTCAGCGGTCTTCACCATGGCGGTCTTGGCCTTGTTCAGCGGTGCTTTGCCATGGCTGGCTATGGACTGTTCAGCGGTGCTTTGCCATGGCGGTCTTGGCCTTGTTCAGCGGTGCTTTGCCATGGCTGTCTATGGACTGTTCAGTGGTCTTCACCAGGGCGGTCTTGGCCTTGTTCAGCGGTGCTTTGCCATGGCTGGCTATGGACTGTTCAGCGGTCTTCACCATGGCGGTCTTGGCCTTGTTCAGCGGTGCATTGCCATGGCTGGCTATGGACTGTTCAGCGGTACTTTGCCATGGCGGTCTTGGCCTTGTTCAGCGGTGCTTTGCCATGGCTGGCTATGGACTGTTCAGCGGTCTTCACCATGGCGGTCTTGGCCTTGTTCAGTGGTGCTTTGCCATGGCTGGCTATGGACTGTTCAGCGGTCTTCACCATGGCGGTCTTGGCCTTGTTTAGCGGTGCTTTGCCATGGCTGGCTATGGACTGTTCAGCGGTCTTCACCATGGCGGACTTGGCCTTGTTCAGCGGTGCATTGCCATGGCTGGCTATGGACTGTTCAGCGGTGCTTTGCCAAGGCGGTCTTGGCCTTGTTCAGCGGTGCTTTGCCATGGCTGGCTATGGACTGTTCAGCGGTCTTCACCTTGGCAGTCTTGGCCTTGTTCAGTGGTGCTTTGCCATGGTTGGCTATGGACTGTTCAGCGGTCTTCACCATGGCGGTCTTGGCCTTGTTCAGCGGTGCATTGCCATGGCTGGCTATGGACTGTTCAGCGGTGCTTTGCCATGGCGGTCTTGGCCTTGTTCAGCAGTGCTTTGCCATGGCTGGCTATGGACTGTTCAGCGGTAGCATGAGATGGCGGTTCAGATACTGACATTGGTGTGTGGCATGACGAACTCCACACTGGACATTGGGGTGTGGCACGACGAACTCCACACTGGACATTGGGGTGTGGCATGACGAACTCCACACTGGACATTGGGGTGTGGCATGACGTTCCATCATCGCCCAGCGGGGCTGTGGGATCCTGGTCCCTCCTGGGCACTGACTCTGGCGGTGGTCTCCTGACCAGTAACGATACTCGGGCCCTCCTGGGCACTGACTCTGGCGGTGGTCTCCTGACCAGTAACGATACTCGGACCCTCCTGGGCTGTGACTCCGGCGGTGGTCTCCTGACCAGTAAAGATACTTGAGCCCTCCTGGGCTGTGACTCTGGCGGTGGTCTCTGCACCAGTGACGATACTTGAGCCCTCCTGGGCTGTGACTCTGGCGGTGGTCTCTGGACCAGTGACGATACTTGGGCCCTCCTGGGCTGTGACTCTGGCGGTGGTCTCTGGACCAGTGACGATACTTGAGCCCTCCTGGGCTGTGACTCTGGCGGTGGTCTCTGGACCAGTAACGATACTTGGGCCCTCCTGGGCAATGACTCTGGCGGTGGTCTCCTGACCAGTAACGACGGTGCTGGCGGTTGTGTCTGGACCGCCAGAAATGATGGCGCACTTCTCCGCCGTGACACTCACAACAGGCTGGGCAGACTTCCTCGGAACCTTCCCCACCTTCTTTGGAGTTACAGCTGACTCACCAATCGCCTTGGATCCCATTTCACTTGTTGTCCCACCAGGAGTCTTGACACGGTCCCGTCGTCCACTCTCCAATTTCGGTGCCTTTACAGGGGGTGGGCTGACAGTGCCTTGGCTCCGGGTCTTACTGCCTTCCCTGGTGGACGGTGCACTCCAAAAACCTGGAACACGCACCACTGGTACTTGAGGCTTTTTGGCTGAGGCGCTACGACGGGACTGATGAACTGGAGGGGGGTGGGGGCAAACAGGTCAATTTGACAGTGGGACAGTTTCTGACGGACACTGGGATGGGTAGTTGGAGGGGGTCTGGGAGTGGAGGTAGAGGAGGTGGATGTAGGAGGTGTCACTTTAGGTGTTTTGGGTGCAGGTGCAGGTACTGGAGGCTGTCGTGAGGTGGATGGATGTTGGGTGAGTGATTGCCGGCGTTTGTGTACTTTGGGAGGGGGCGTCACAGACACACTGGGAGAGGACATAGGGGACGTGTAAATGGCAGTGGAGGTGGTGAGTGCAGGTGAGCGGCTTGTGGTGCTGGGTGTCCTGGTGCGAGTCCTAGTGCCTGTAGATGTGGTGCATGCAGGTGTGTGTGTAGACGAGACTGGGAGGGAGGAGGGAGAAGAGGAGGAGGGGGACACAGTGGAGACAGTGGATGTTGCTGTGTCTGTATGGGTGTGATGCTTGTGTGAGTGCCTGTGGTGTGTGTGGTGCCTATGTTTGCTTGAGCTACTTGTGTGTGTTGACTTGTGTGCCTGCTGGTCTGTAGGTGTGCTTGGGATGGGCTGGGGTACATGGGATTGGGTCTGGGTGGAGGAAGTTGGAGGGGGGAGGCTGGACACAGGGACAATGGCTGCCATCAGTGCTGAAGCCAGAGATTGCAGGGTTCGCTGAAGGACAGCCTGACCAGAATGAATGCCTTCCAGGAATGCATTATTGTGTTTCAACTCTCGTTCTACACCCTGGATGGCATTCACAATGGTAGACTGCCCAACAGTGAGTGACCTGAGGAGGTCAATGGCCTCCTCACTGAGGGCAGCAGGGGTGACTGGGGCAGGGCCTGAGGTGCCTGGGGCGAAGGTGATGCCCACCCTCCTGGGTGAGCGGGCACGGGACACACGCTGAGGGGCTGCTGGGAGGGCGGTGCTGGTAGGGGAGGTGGCGGCTGTACCTGTAGAAGTGGGGCGCACAGATAGTGCCGCCACCACAGGGGAGCTCCCATCGGCGGACAAGTCCGTGTCGCTGGATGGTGATCTGGTGGCCGACGTGAAGCTCCCCTCCGTCCCACTGGTGAATTCAGAGTCTGTGGTGTGGCCCTCCATGGCCATGTGGGATGCAGCTCCCTCGTGCTCCGGTGCCACTGTACCTCCGCCTGTTGATGCTGATGTACAAAAGGACAGGGAGAGCAGGAAAAGGGGGGAGACAGAAGAAAGAGAGTTTTAGTGCATGGCATACCGCTACCGTTGGCGGACAAGACAGACGCAGCAGCCCCATGCATTACGCCGTGCTCCTGACCTCTGCACATGCTATTTCTGGGAAATGGCCTAACTGGCAATGGTAGTAATCTGCCCACATGGATGGCAAAGGGGCAACTATACATCAACTTCCCTCTGTTTTGAGCTGGGGTAGAGATGCCACATGGCCTACATAACGGAGGGGCCTTGCCTACCTAACTCGCCCTGGCCTAGGGACACCCACAACCCACCACCCCCACCCAGACACCTCCACTGCACGCAAAGTCCATATGATAAGGTAGTACTCACCCCCTTATGTCTGCTGTGATGTCCTTAAGCGCCCATCCAACTACGGGTAGGCCACCGCCAGGATCCGGAACATCAGGGGGGTCATGGTGCGACGGGCACCCCTCCCACGTTGGGAGGCCATCCCCAGCTGAGCCTCCGCTGTCTTCTTGCTGCAGCGGCGAATGTCCTCCCATCTCTTCCGGCAGTGGGTGCCCCATCTCTGGTGGGTCCCCAGGGTCCGGTCCTCCTTGGCGATGGCACGCCAAATGTCCCTCTTCTGGTGGGCGCTGACCTACATGAAATGCTCAAGGAAAGAGGAACAGTCATTACCAAATGCACCGTCGTTGTGAGTGGCCTCCTCCCAACTCTATCCCTGTGGCCCATTCATCCCCATGCATTAATGTTCTATGTACTCTGCCCCCTTCCCTCTTCCAACCAGCCCTCTCCACCCAGGCTTAGCCCATCCAACGTGCTCCCTGTGTACTAACCTGTTGGTCTGGAGGACCGTAGAGTAGCGTGTACTGGGGGAGGAACCCATCCACAAGTTTCTCCAACTCCTGTGCAGTGAAGGCAGGGGCCCTTTCCCCAGACACAGCAGCCATCGTCGCTTCCAGACCGAGGTCACAGCAGCACTTGCAGTGTAGGTCCTCTCCTGTCGAAGGTCAGGTATCTAGTGATTGAACAGATAGAAAATGGTGGTGACGTCCGCGGCTGTGACGTCCGCGGCGGTTCGCATCATCACCGGCGGCGCACCTGTTCATTGGCTCCTGGGACCCATAGGGTCCAACGTTAACCAATGCAGCATTGCGCCGCGCTCTACGACCGCCTACCGCGACGGTGTCCAACGCCAGCGCAGTTACCCCACAATCCCATTGTCCCAGTTTAGAGGTCAGGCAGCCGCCATTTCAGGGGCCCACATGGCTTCAATTACTACTGCGTCATACATACCGAGGCCTACACTCAAAACCTTTCCCGGATGGGTTAATTGTCTGTTGTAGTCTTGTGTGTGACTGTGGGTACATACCTGGAGGAATGGTGACAGTTTCTTCGCTGTTGTCCTTCTTAGGCACCGTCAGTTGGGACATATTGGAAGATGGCAGAATCTGCCGGTGTACCGACCGCTGGTGGACCTGTTGACAATGGAAGAGCGACATCTCATCGTGACCTACCGGTTTGACCGTGCCACAATCCAGGAACTATGTACCCAGTTGGAGCCAGACCTGATGTCACCAATCCGCCATCCGACTGGAATCCCCCCTGACGTGCAGGTGCTGTCAGTGCTGCATTTCCTTGCAAGTGGGTCTTTTCAGACAACAGTGGCCATGGCTTCAGGGATGTCCCAGCCTATGTTTTCCAACGTCTTGTCCAGAGTGTTGTCTGCCCTGCTGAAACACGTAAGGAGATACATCATTTTCCCTGAGGTGGAGGATTTGCCTACAGTGAAAGGTGATTTCTATGCCCTTGGACATATCCCCAACATCATAGGTGCCATTGATGAGACCCATGTAGCTCTGGTCCCCCCCGCAGGAATTAACAGGTGTACAGGAACAGGAAGAGTTATCATTCTATGAATGTACAGATGGTCTGTTTGGCAGACCAGTACATCTCGCAGGAAAATGCTATGTTTCCTGGCTCTGTGCATGACGCCTACATCCTGCGGAATAGCAGCATCCCTGATATGATGGGTCAACTCCAGAGTCACCGTGTATGGCTATTGGGGGACTCTGGTTACCCCAACCTGTCCTGGCTATTGACCCCAGTGAGGAATCCCAGGACCAGGGCAGAGGAACGGTACAATGATGCCCATGGGTGGACTAGGAGGGTAATCGAACGCACCTTCGGCCTTCTTAAGGCCAGGTTCAGGTGCCTCCATATGACTGGTGGATCCCTATTCTACTCACCGAAGAAGGTGTGCGACATCATCATCGCCTGCTCCATGCTCCATAACTTGGCATTGCGACGCCAGGTGCCTTTTCTGCAGGAGGATGATCCAGATGACGGTGTTGTTGCAGCGGGGGAGCCTGTGGAGCCTGTGGACAGTGATGAGGAGGAAGCTGATGAAGATGAAAACGACAACAGGGAGTCAGTCATTCAGCAATATTTTCAGTGAGACACAGGTGAGTACATTTTCATGTTTCACATATTATTAACTTTCACACGTCTACCTCTATCCTGTACCTACATTTCACTCCCTATTTGTTAACTGAGTTGTCCCCTTCCATTTCAGTTTCACTATTGTGGTAACCTACGTGTCAACAGCTTGCACCCTTGAAAGACTTGTGATGTGTGACATTGGTATGTTGGCCTTCCAATGGGTAACCTTTTTTAACACTGTAATTGACAATACAAAGTTCACAATCATTGACTGACTCCAGTTTTATTAGTGTTTCAAGGGTGTTTATTTAAGTGCATAACAATGAAGGGGGGTTGTGAAATGGGGATGGGTGATGGTGGAGGAATGTCCATGGCAGAGTCCAGTCTATTAGTCTCATTGCACATCTGGCCATTGGAAGTGGAGCTGGGGCAGTTCCGATTTGGACAGGGTAACAAAGTGGGACAGTGGGAGGACGATCAGGGTGGTCTTATTTCCTGGCGGGGGTCTTGCCATCTTGCTCTGTCTTGTTCCTGGATCTCAGGGCCCGCTTGCGTGGTGGTGGTCCGTCTGCAGGGGATGGGGTGCTGGTGTGTTGGTCCTCTGGCGGTGCTTCCTATCCACTAGCGCCGGCGGAGGTGGTGGGCATTTCATCGTCGTGGCTAGTGTCAGGGGCCCCTGGGAGTGCCACGGTGTCCCTCAAGGTCTTTTGAATGTCCGTCAGCACCCCTACAATGGTGCCCAGGGTGGAGCCGATGGTCCTGAGCTCCTCCCTGAACCCCAAATACTGTTCCTCCTGCAGACGCAGGGTCTCCTGCAACTTGTCCAGTACCGTTGCCATCGTCTCCTGGGAGTGGTGGTATGCTCCCATGATGGAGGAGAGGGCCTCGTTGAGAGTAGGTTCCCTTGGCCTGTCCTCCCTCTGTCGCACAGCAGCCCTCCCAGTTCCCCTGTGTTCCTGTGCCTCCGTCCCCTGGACCGTGTGCCCACTACCACTGCCCCCAGGTCCCTGTTGTTGTTGGGGTGGTGGGTTAGCCTGGGTGCCCTGTACTGGTGGACACACCGCTGATTGAACTGTCCTGGGTAGGGAGGTTTGGGCCCGCTGGGTGGGTGCTGTGCTGGTGTTCCAAGAGGGTGGCAGTTCGGTGTTGGGCTGTGGCTGGGCAAGGGGAACCGACTGTCCTGAGGCCCACGATGGTCCGGGCTGGTCATAGTGGGGCAGAGCTGCTGTCGTCACTGTGGGCCTCTTCTGGGGGTGGAGTGGTGTTTTCTGGACCCTCTGGTGTGGTGACGTTCCTTCGGGTTCCTGCGGGGTATGAGTACATGATTATTGCATGTGTGTGTTTCATGATGTGCAATGTTTGGGTGTGTGTGTACCCCAATGTAGGCATTCCTGTGTGGGGGCTTGTGTGGTGATAGTTGGGGGGTGTTGTGGGTCTGTGCAGTGGACATGCTTTAGTGATGGGTATCCATGCTTAGTTAGGTCATGCAGGTTTTGGGGTTGGGATGGGTGGTTGGTGTCATGGGTAGATAGGTGAGGATTTGGAGTGATAGGGGAGGGTGTGAGGGTGGGGGTGTGTGATAGCATGCAGGTAGGGTGGGGGATATGATAGTTGAAATTTGACTTACCAGTGTCCGTTCCTCCAACAACTCCTGCGAGGCCCTCAGGATGCAAGATGGACAAGACTTGCTCCTCCCATGTTCTTAGTTGTGGGGGAGGAGGTGGGGGTCCTCTGTACCACGATGTGGTGCCTGGATACCGTGGAACGCACCTTCCCCCGTAGGTCGTTCCACCTCTTCCTGATGTCCTCCCTATTTCTTGGGTGCTGTCCCACAGCGTTGACCCTGTCGACTATTCTTTGCCATAGCTCCATCTTCCTGGCTATTGATGTGTGCTGTACCTGTGAGCCAAATAGCTGTGGCTCTACCCGTAGGATTTCCTCGACCATGACCCTGAGCTCCTCCTCGGAGAAGCGGGGGTGTCTTTGGCGTGCCATGGGGTGGTGTGTGTGATGTGTGGGGTGGTGTATGTGTTGATGAGTGTGGTGAGTGTAGTGGTATGTGGTGTTTTGTGCGTGGGTGTTGTGTGGGTGATGGTGTAGTGTGCCTCTGTGTGATGGGATCCTCTATTCTGTGCTGTCTCTCTCTGGCCTTCTCTCAGAAATTGTGGTTGTAAGGGTTTGTGTGTGATGTGGGTGTGTGTTTTATATAGTATTGGGTGTGTCGGAGTGGTGTTTGTATGTGTATCAGGTGTGTGTATTTGTAATTGTCCAATGTGGTGGTGTTTTGGAGCTGTGTGTGTATTTTGAGCGCGGCGGTGTGTACCGCCAATGGAATACCGCGGTTGAAAGATCACCGCGTGGATTCGTGGGTCGTAATAGCATGGGCGTGTTTCTGTTGGCGTGGAGTTGGAGGATTTGTTTCCGCATGTTTATCGCTGACCTTTGGTGTGGCGGTGTTGTGTGGGTGTCTGAATTTCGGTGGATTCCGAGATGTGTGTCATAATAGCTGTGGCGGTCTACCGCGGCCGCGGCGGTGTATTGGCGGTCTTCTGCACGGCGGTAACCGCCAAGGTCGTAATGACCCCCATAGTCAGAAAAATGCAATATAAATTCGGCAAATGTTTAATAAATTATACAAATGTATTCACAGAAAAGGAAAAATCGTGGTTAAGATGATATTCTTTTTTTTTTCAACGAAGAACACAGCTAATGCGTTTCATCCCATAGATAGCAGGACTTCTTTGGGGCAATTGTGCTTGCTCAAATTCCATTCACAGTTCAATTAATAAAAAAAACTTTCAAAGCTCCTGGAACTAATTTATTGTTTTCCATGGGATTTTATTTTTATTCATTAATAAAGTCAGTAAATTAGCATCTGTTTAGCTGTCTCCTTTATCAATTGCGTAAAGTAGCATTATGGCATCACGATCACATGTAAAAAAACATTTTAGGACTGCTGAACAGATACTAATCTATTTGTCTGAGCTAATGCTTGTACAGAGGTTTCTCATGTGACTTTGCTGTTACAGCACTTAACACTCAGAATAGAATTAGAAATCTAGTGAAAATAGAAAAAGAAATATACATGTAGAGGGTTGCCAGGCAACTGTTTGTAGTGCCAATTCATGTATAGCCTCCATATGGAAGTACTGCAGTAATGTATGCTGATGACACTCATATCATCAAAGCCAGCTAGGCGAAAGGGCTTTCACCTCCAGATGCTACGACGCTACTTTAGTACCTGTTGGGTCAACATCCAGGAATACATGAGCAGTAACATTTTGTTAGAAATTGGGTTGCTGGTTGGCTGGGGTATGAGCCCTGGTCAAGCAGCAACCACAATCCTAGTCAGGGTAAGTGCCGGGCAAACTCTAAACTAACCTGTGCTCATACTCTGGTAGCTTGGCACACAGCAGTCAGGTGTAACTTAGAGGCAATGTGTAAAGTATTTGTGCAAAATGTCAAGAAGTAAAACAGTGAAAACACCACACAAACTGATTCCAAACCAAGTTAGAGAAATAGGACATGATTAAATAAATAAAACAAGATCAAAAGGACAAAAATCCAATAAGTAGAACTTGAGTGATGCATTTTTAAAGAATAAACTGTAAGATAGTGCTTAGAAGCAAGAAGCACCAACTGGGATATCTGGTCGCACCAGACGTGGACAAAGTCAAAAGTTAAGGCCAATTGCGACGGAGTGTGGGCAGATTGCAGGAACCCAGCTAGGCCAACTGAACCAAAGTACATTAAATCCTGGTTGCACAGCGTTGCCTGAGTCCGAAACACAGATGCGTTGCACAGCCAAGGCAATGCATTGGTTCCAAGATGTAGCGGGGCTGCTGTGCAAGGTCCTGTTGCATTGTAGTCAAGGATCCCATTGACGGGGCTTGTGATGCAAAGGTAGGTGTCAGGGATGCGATGCACAGCTGAGGTGATGCATCGGTTCAACAACAAGCAGGTAGGTTGTAGAAGTGGGGTGCTCGGGTATATAGGTGCACCTTTGGTCCATTTCTTCAGGGCCCACGGGTGACAGATGCAGGGGTGTCCTTAGCATTGCGTTTCTCTGTCTGGGAGCACTCACAGTCAGGGGGTCCTGTGTTGAGGCTGCAGGCATCATCGTGGAGTCCACCAGGGGTAAAGCCAGGGTAAACTCGAGCTCAGGAGAGCTGGGGAACGTCATTGGCACCAGTGATCCACCTCAGATTGGGTCATGGGCGACGGGTGCAGTGGTTGTTGGAGATGTCAGGTTTTCTCTCACCACAAGGCCATGGGAGAGGGGCCTGTGCTCAGAGGCTGAAGGGGTAAAACCTGAGTGAACTCGGGCTCTGGACAGCTGGGGAACCTTGCTGGCACCATTGGTTGACTTCACCTTGGATTGTGGAAGTCGGTTACAGAGGTCACTTCGGCTTGGTTTTTTTGCTGTTCTGGAGTCTTTTCTTGAGACTTAGGCCCTCATTTTAACCTCAGCGGTCTTTTTGCATGACCGCCGAGGTACCGCCGTGCTGAAGACCGCCAGTGCAGGTGGTTATCCGCACAGCGTTTTATGACTGCTGGCAGCCCTCCGTCCTTTTTCGGACGGAGAGCCGCCAGCAGCCATAGTGGCGGTTGGCGGGGAAGTGGAGGCTGCTCCACCTCCACTGCCACTTCATCAGAACACCGCCCACCGAATCACGTCCCATGATTCGGTGTGGCGGTGTTCTGATGACGGGGAGCTGGCGGCGGAGCAGCCCCCATAGATCCCGTTCCCTCCCGGAGGATCACCGGACCAGGTAAGGTGATCGTCCGTTAGGTGAGGGGGTGAGGGGGTGTTGTGTGCGTGCATGGGTGTGTGCATGTGAGTATGTAGAGGGTGTGTGTGAGTGCGTGTATGCATGCGGGGGGTGTTGTGTGTTTTGAAAATGTGTGCATGTCTGTTTGTATGTCTGTGAGTATGTGTGCGTGTATGTCTGTGAGTATGTGTGCGTGTATGTCTGTTGGAATGTCTGTTTGTATGTGTGCGGGTATGTGTAGTTGTAGTGTATGTGTGCGTGTAGGGGGGTGTGTCGATGTTGGGGGTTGGGGAGGGGTTCCTGCCCTCTTTGGGGGGGTAGCAGGGGGGTCGGGGTTGTGGGGGGAGGACTTGGGGGTGGGGGTGGGGGGTGTTGGAGACCCCTATCAGTGGCAGGGTAGGAATTCCCTGGCACTGATAGTGCCTACCGCCATGGATTTCGTGGCAGTACAGAACCCCATGAAATCCATGGCGGTATGCGGGGTCGTGATACGGCCGGCGGTGTAGTGACAGCCGCTGGTCTGGAGACCGAAGTCTCCAGCCCAGCGGTCGTTACCACCCTGGCGGTCGGAGTGGAGAAGTGGGGGTTTAGCATGGCGGTCACCGCCATGCTTGTAATGCCATTTTCTTTTCCGCCGGCCTGTTGGCGGTATTACCGTTATTTCTCCACCGACCTCCAGGGTTGTAATGAGGGCCTTAGTTGCAGAGCAGATCGACTGCTCAAGGGAGTCTGAGTCTTTATGGAAGGTACGCAGTCCTCCTGGGTTTCTTGTAGGCTCAGCTGCAGGACGAGTCGTCTTTTTGGGCACAGTTCGTCGAGGTCAGTATGCAGGCTGGTGGGGCTGGTACCAAGCCAGCTGCTTCTTCTTTTCCTTTTCTTCATCAGTGTCTCTTCTGTGTCCTTTTCTTCTTAAGTCATTAGGATCAGAGTTCTAGGGTTCAGGGGTGCCACCTAAATACTCAATTTAGGGGCATTACAGGGAGAACCAGGCTTTAGCCAATAGGCTACTCACCTTTAGGGTGATCACACACTCTTATGACCACTTCCGCTGGGAAGTGGGCATAACCCTAACCCTAGTGACCTAATTCCTTCCAAACATGATGGAGGAATTTAAAAAGTAGTGTCCACTTCAGCTTATCCACCTTAGGGGTGGGACTGGCATGAAGTGGGCACCCCTCCCAATCTGCCTAATTTTACCGCCAGTGCTGCTGCCAAAAGTCAGGTCAGGACAGAGGGGTCGGTCATCTCCACAATCTGTAGAGACCTGGGTCACCTTACAAAGGGGGCTAGGCCTTTGAAGTTTCTCGCCCTGGAATGTCCATCCTGACTGGGCGAGGTGGTAACACCTTCGCCCCACTAACCCCCCCCGTACAGGCTTTTTTCTCTGGTCCTTGAGAGCACTGGCTGTCACCTTGGGGGGCCAGAAACGCGTCTATGGTGGCTGAACAGGTCAGGACCAGTCTGTTTAGACATTAGTAGCTGATATGTTTTCAGGGGGCACCTCTGAAGTGCCATCTTGGTGCAGTTATTAAAAAATCTCTCTCTGGCATCAGCAAGGGTTTATTAATCTGAGATGTTTGATACCAAACACCCCTATATTGAGAGAATCCACCATGTGAATGGGGAACTCGTAGCGACCAGTGTCCAGCACATGCATTTAAAATGGCTTCCCTCGTCACTTACTATGTCTGCGAATCAACAAAGACATAGCAGGGGCATATCTGCTCGTGCAGATATGCCCTCACATGTAATATAATGCACCATGCCTTAGGGCTGTAAGGCCTGCTAAAGGGGTGACTTCCATATATTGCATGCAGTGTTTATGGGGACATGGCAGACAGGCTGTGTGCCCTGTTGTGTGTTCACTTTTGTCTGAACGAAGACACACAGCTTGCAATGGTAGCCTGTCATGTGCTTGGTGAGGTGTCCCTTAGGGTGGCACAATTCATGCTGCAGCCCTTAGGAACTCTCTATAGTACCCCAGGCCCTAGGTACCAGGGGTACCAGTTACTAGAGACTTACAGTCCCGTGCGCAACCAGAGTGTCACTTTTTTTGATGGTCTGGAGGCGCAGAATACATACCCATATCAATGAGACCTCGCAATGCCACTTTGCATAGCTTTTCATGGCCTCATAGATATGAAGTACGGCAAGGCAGCGCAAGTCGCTGTGTTCCCTTACTCTGCGTCAGGGGGATGCAGGTACATGAAGCAAACGCTTATTCTATTTAATCAAACAAAGAAGCTTTTTGTACAGCAGAAATGCTGAGCTCACATATTTGAAGGTACCCTTGTATGTGACAATGAAAAAAAATGTGACTCTGGAAATTAGAATATTTGACTAGGATCACACAAATCGAGACCCATTTACGGGTCAAGTACATTCGTTATGGTCATGTAGATTATTCAAGTTACTCGACCTGCAGGTCTCGTAACATTTTTATGATTTTTCAAGGCCTAGGGTGTTCCATGGGGACTGCGTTGGGTGTTTCCACGCAACACCAATGGATTGCAACATTGCCCCAGATTTACAAGGCTATGTTATCCTTGGAATGCGTCAAAACCTTACGCCTCCCCAGGGGAGGTGTAATTAGGAGAAATATCTTTATATATGAGGAAAAAAACACCATGGATTGTTTCTGTGCCGGAAGGTATTCCTTCCTGTACAAAAATAATCCTGCCAACAACGGAGACACCCTTTCACCAAGGTGCAGAGGTGCCTGCGTTGGCGCTAGGCAGCTAAAAGGGTGCCAGCGTAGGGCAATAGAACAGAAATGCACCATATTTTCTAAATACTGTGCATTTTTGCCCTTTGGTGCAGGGCAGGTCACTTGCTGCATTGCCCTGCACCACAGTTCTTGTAAATATGCCCGCAAGTGGTCTTATAGTTAGCAAAGAACCCCAACCCTTCTTTCGCAGAATAACATTGGCCACAGAGGTGCTTGTTATGTATACTGCAGTGCTACGATGCAGAAGCGGTATAATGGTATGTGGGAGCATATCTCACCCACAGTAAATGCTGGGATCTCCTATTTATTTTTGTGTCATACTTCCTGATATGTAAATAAAGTACCTATTCTGTGATTGGGCAGTGGGTTGTGGGTGTGATTACTTGTGTCAGTGAGTATTTAACTTTCAAACTCTACCAGCTTTCTGAACAAGACTGGAGTGCCAGATTTCACTTCCCCAGAAAAGTCAGGGAGTAGTTTGGTTATCTGGTGGGAGTGCAATGGCACAAATGTTGGAGGGAATTCAGAGGAAACTGCATTGGGTTGGATACGGGGTGCATACCCATCCCTTCGACAGTCACCGTGACAGAAGGCAACTAACGAACACGCTCCTGATGGCAGAAACAAACTATAGAAGACCCCTTGTCCATTCACTGTTTCAGTAGGTCAGAGAGGAGCCCTCAATGCAGGAAGTTCATCCAGGGTGCTCTTGTGCTACATTGTAGCAGAAGATTGACAGGTGACATCACAAAGCTTGTGAGATCACATGACTGGCCTTAGCCTGGAGACCTCAAGGAGGCTGAAGGGAGTCCCTAATAGTCGGTCACGCTTACGGAACATGTTCATTGTGATCAGGCACGGAGGTGAGTCCGCCAGCTCTAGACGCAAAAGTCCACTAGAGTCGGCTTCCATGACCATGAATTGAGCAGGTCTAAGGCAGTGCTTTGTCGGCATTCAGGAGATGTGGCAACATATGGTATGACCTAGGTATGACCTAGATAGAAATGAAAATGTTTTCCAACAGGCTGGTCCCTTTTAAAATCTGATGGAGCCTGAGTTAAGTCAGATGTGACTGCTCCTGCTACAGCTTTAGGGCCTGTGAGAGGTAGAGGCCTGTCATAAACTCTTTATTTCCTAGAGATCAGTTCATGGCTCTATGCCAGGCTTCTCCAGTGAGTAGCTCGTGAGCTAATGGTAGCTCGCCATGTACCTGAAAATAGCTCTCCAGTGTGCAGCACAGAATACTAAAGTAGAAACTTTTGTTTGGTTGAATCAATATATGTATGCCAAAATTGAAAGATGTGTCCTCGTGAAGGAAATGTGTGTGTTTTCAGAACTCATAAACTGCCATTTAGAGAAAAACTGATTTTCAAAATATATTTAAAACTAATATTTGAGTGAAAAATCATGTCATATTACTAAATCACACTGGTAACTGGGGCACTGCAACTATTACTGCCCAATATATTGTAGAGGAATTCCAAATTGAAAAACAACTTTTTTTTTACATTAGCAGAGAGATGATCACTTCTGGTAATCGTGCCTAGGATGCTCATTTCAAGTGATCTTATCTTACATGGCCACTACTAGAACACTAATAATAGTAGTAGTTCGGGATCACTTTCATTGAACATAAGTAGCTCTGGTTACAGAAATGGTTGGAGACCCACTCATGGATCCTCTCCAAGAGCCTTCAGGAGGAGCCCCACCTGTACCGTTGCATGGGTGACCCCTGTGTTTATCTGTATAAGTAACAGTGAACAACAGAAGGTGCTGCCTACCTGAGGTTATGGCAGGGGAAGGATAAACAGGTGACATATGAGCAGGCAATGTGGGTACCGGTCTACCAATACCACCAGGCCACCCCTGTCTTTACTCGAGCCTACAGTGACTATAGTGTCCCTTATTGATGGAATACCCTATTTGGTTGGGGCCCTTATTCTGATGGGGTACCCTATTCCCTGTCTCAAACATTTCTTTACAAAAGAATCAATTCTGGTAGCAGTTCCAATCTGGCAAAAATTCAAGTTCACAATGGATTGTAAATGGAAGTTGTGTGACTGTAAACATTGCAAACCTGTGACAAGAAGTCCTGGGGTCACCCCTTTGGGACTTGCAGCATCCCGATTGCTGCCCCAGAATGATGTAGATTTCATGTTTGATCTAGACGGTTGAGTTCTTATAGGGGGAGTGTCATCTTTGGCGGGGGGTTGGCAAGTCATGTATGTGTTTTGTAGGCACCCTCATGAAACAATGACTTCTAAACCTCAATAAGTTTTTTTCATTTTATAACACTGTGGTCCAAGGGTTTAGGCTGGATTAGCAGTCTACACAATGGATGTGTTCCAAAGAGTTCTAGAACATTCTAGAGCTGCATCCTTTGTAGCGTTAACATCACTAGCCTTGGCATTACAATACAGGCTTCTACTACAGTACAAATATTTGAATCGTCCTTAAGAATATACTAGACAGCACATACACTGTCTGTTGCGAGGCATATTGTGCCTTGCCAAGAGCATAAAGGGGCTTCAGACTCTCCTATTGATTACCATCAGTTGGATTTAATTGTTACTCTCATTTGCTTCTTATTGGTGTCCCAGCTTGTCAATCTTGTGTTTGTCCCTCCCAAGGAGCATTGCCTCTTTACCATCTCTTTGATTGGCTGGCATTACTGCTTCCACAGCTTGCTTTTCAAGCACTACTTTTTCTCTTTTGTGTGAAGCACTCTATTAGAGTGTGTGTGTTTTTGAGCTGTGTACATCTCTCCCCTTGCACTCTGTGGAGCTCTGTTTCCTGACTGCTTCTTCCCATCTCACACCCTCTTACTCTCCCCTGTGTGCTTCTCCCCGTTGCTTCCTCCAACCGTGCCCTCTGTTTTGCTTTTCCACATGCTCCATATCCAGATGAAGGTCTGTCAGGTAGGCACTGAGCTTGGGTGACCATGTAGCTCCTGGGCAGGCTCAGATCCTTCAGTTGTTCTCACGATGGTCCTTCTATTGAGTAGGCCGCCTGCCGTTTCCCCATGACTCAAGCAACTCCAAGCAAAGTCCATTTCCTCTATCAGGCAGGTTGTTCTCGCTTCTTTTTTAAAGTTAATCAGCAAGACTTCTCTGCAGGCATTCTCAGACTCCAGCCTCCTGTTCCACCTTACAAGGGGAGTTGAGGGGGGCATGGCCTACCAGGCAGCAATGGCGGACGCGTGATTGTAATGCTTTGCATGGGCCCAGACATTTCTTCTTTATAGAGAGTCACCCGGGATGCCCTATCATAGCACACCCGGTTACAGAGGAATGGAGAGATCGAAGGAGCCCGGACCGACGAATAGCGCCAACCAGGAGGAAGGAGAGATGGAATATCACAGAGGTAGCCCAGTTGCAGAGCGGCCCTGGGCATCTGGCTCTCACATCTCATATATCGGGAGCAGGAGCGGCCGGCTTGGACATGGGCGATGCCTAGTGAGTCCAGAGGAGGAAGAAGACAGCGGATGAGGTAGGAGGCAGCCGGACTGGACTGGCCGGCACATGCTACTGGGGGATAAGGAAGTAAGGAAGTGAATTGTACGGAGCCTGGCCTGATGGGCTAGTGACTCAGCCATATGCTCCCCAGTTCCACTCTGCCACTGTGAAGGGGACGGGGGAGAGGGGACAGAGATCCCCCCGGAACTGACTGCCAGAGGAGGAAGACCGGAGATGCACAGAGGTGAGAGTCAGATGAAAGATGGAGACTGAAAGGCTGTGCCTGGGGGAGGGAGGGACAAATGAAAGTAGTGCGGCAAGGAAACCCACCCAAGCAAAATGGACACGCTTTGAGCCACCAGAATGGGCATTACAATGGCACTTGGGGACTTGGCGTACTGTGCAACCCGACAGACGGGTGGAGTGAGTGCTGAACCCTTGACCCCCGCCCCACTAGAGTTGATCCCCTAAGGCGAAGCCCAGTGGGTAGGGCGGCAAGCGCATTCCTTATCAGACAGAACTGCTGAGAGTCCCAGCCTCAACATTCTCTTATGTGAACAGGACAGCACTGATTTGACTCTTGGAATACCCTGCCTAGGGTAAAGCAAGTGAATGATTAACTGGCCTGGAGGCAGTGACTGGGGCTAAGAGATAAGTTTGTGCACAATGGGGAAACCGCAAGTGAGACCCTCCCAGCCTGTTCTGAACGGTTTGAACATGCCGGAGACGCTCCCAGGACAGACGGAGGGGCAAGAAGTCATGCCCACTACCATGCAATGTCAATTGGACAAAATCTTTGCAGCAATCGTGGACACTAAAACCACTCTTAAACAGGATATTGGGGCTGTTTCGGTGGGCCTTGGGTTACTACGTGCTGAACACTGGAAATTGGCGGATAGAGTGCAAGTGATGGAACACAATCTGGCAGACATACGCCCAGCTCAAGAAGCGATTACGCATCAGGTAGCAGTATTGAGTGACCGAGTACATAGACTGGAACATCATGAAGAAGACGCAGAAGGCTGCAACAGATGCAATAACATCTAGTTAGTGGGGCTCCTGGAAGGAGTAGAAGGAAAAGACATGGTGGCGTACCTTGAGACTTGGCTCTGGACAGAAGTGGCCCCAAACAGACTCACGCCCTTCTTCGCTGTGGAACGGGCACACAGAGTGCCTGCCCGTCCACCGGCTCCAGGCAGACAGCCATGTACAGTGGTGACCAAATTGCTGCATTATCGTGACAAGGACATAATACTGAACTGTGCCCGCAAAGACGGCCCCTACTCCATTGAGAATGGAAAAGTGAACATGTTCCCTGATTATCCGGCGGCAGTGCAGGAAAAAAGAGCATCATACGTTGAAGTGAAAGGAATGCTGAGAGAGGTGGGATACAGTACTTCCTACTCTTTCATGCCAAACTAAAAATCATAATGGGCAGTGAGATGCATTTCTGTGAGGACCCCTGTGAAGCATGGGACTGGCTGGAGGCACATCAGGCTTGGACTCTCTGGATTGGGAAGAAGCACAAGCAACGGGATGAAAAGCGGGGACCTACTGGGAAACGCCGGAGATTCCGACGATATGAGCAACAATTGAGACACACTTTGTCGCAAAATCACACTGAGCGAGAGGCAGCAATCAAAGTGGCAGCGGACATCGCAAGACAACACAGCGCTGAGCTCCGCTCAGGGACTGATGCAGGTGGATCAACAACAGTCTCTGAGGCTGACAGATCTGAGAATGACGGGTTACCGGTGATAACCCCCCCAGTCAGTGGATGAACTGATATAACTAAATGCATATTTCTACTATGTGTTAGTATGGTCGTATAGGTTTGTCCAGCACTCTGGGGTTTGAAGTTGGCGGTCGTGAACCCCCAGACCGACGGGCAATTCCAGATGGGGAGAAACAGGGGTCGATGGACACGAGGTCCAATAAATAGATTTGTAAAGAATTTTTATTGATGGGAAGTGGAGAATTCCAAAAATGAGTCACAAAGTCCACCAAAGATTTTCCCCCCGATAAGAGGCGATGGACGCGTCGGGATCGTAAAAATTGTTTGTTAGATTCTCTATAACAACGGTGGCAATCTGCCTGAAGAATTATGCTTTCAAATAACCTGCCTTGAGAAAGCCCTGGCGCATACGCCGTGTGGGGCGAAACACGTATTGGCTGAATCTTTGTGACTCATTTTTGGAATTCTCCACTTCTCATCAATAAAAATTCTTTGAACAGGGAACAAAATATCCCTCTTTGCAGTTTTTGTCTATGAACCATATTTTATACTGCAATTAACTGCTTGAAAAGCCACGTTCTTATTGTGGGACCTTACCAATTAATTAGTAGCGTACTTTCTAATAGGAGGACTAGGGTCCATGTCCTCCGGTCTAAACTCCCACATCTAAGGCGAACAGACATTCTAAACAGGAAGTTATTTTGTCTGGACCCTCTTTTTTCTGATGTAATACTCCAATAAATAGATGAGGAGGACATGGTCTTCCTCTATTGATGGGGGCACACCTGAGGTCGACTACTATTGCACTAGATGGGCAGTAGTGACATTGCTGGTTATTCCCTCTCCCCCACCGCCATGTTCTCTGATGGAGCACCTGGGAACAACACAGAAGGTGTGCTTTCATTTGCAGACATTCACTTGATTGGGTGGAAGGCCATTGCCGTTCAGCCCTGGGGTTGGGGAGTTCATTATGGGGTTTTGGTTTATGTTTCAACGAGGCAGGAATTGTTTTTTTTGGTGCAGTGGGAGGCTGGGGCTGGAGATGGGACCAGGTGCGTTTGCATGGCAACTTGACCTTCCTATTGTAGCATGACTACCGCATCACAACATATCACATGCATGACCTGGAATGTTCGGGGTCTGGGATCAGCAGCCAAACACTACAAAGTTTACCTATGGCGCAGAGGTGTACATATAGCAATGTTACAAGAAACACACACGCAGGGGGTAGAGATAGCCCAGTTGCAGCAGAGATGGCGTGGCCGCCTTTATGCTGCCTCTTATTCAGCTTACGCAATAGGGGCACCGGGTCAGACCGGGAGTTCAGTTTGAGCCTCTGCAAGAGGTCATTGATAAAGAGGGAGGTATGTACTGATCTCAGGTAGGCTGGGGGGGAGGGAGGTCACCTTGGTTGGCATTTATGCACCAAATCAGGACCAACTTGGTTTTCTCCATAATTTGTCGGCACAGGTGTGTTCAGTGCTAAGGGGTGACCTTTTGATTGGAGGGGATTTTAATTGTGTAGATGACATCCAACTGGACCGCTTTACTCCACCATTGCAGGGGGCTCTAGCCTTGAGATTGGCAGTGGGGTTCAGGGAGTGGTTACGGCTGTGGGCCCTCACTGATTTGTGGAGGCTCCAACACAGAAGGGAGCGAGATTACTCCTACTACTCACACATGCATGACTTACACACTAGGATAGACAGGCTGTTCTGCTCGGCGGGGTTATGCCATGCGGGGCAGACCAATTAATATCTGGGACGTACCCTTTCAGACCACAGCCCTCTTATTCTGAGGTTTGCTCCGCGGCCGACCAGACCAGCAATACAACTCTGGAAGCTACAACCTGCAACGCTTGAAGACAATAGATACAGGGAATCACTGGGAAGGGCCATTGCAGATTACTTTGCAGTTAACCAGGGATCAACCTCTTCTGCCTTGGTGGAATGGGAAGCCTTTAAGATTGTGGTAAGAGGGCATTGCATGGGACAAACTGTAGGGGTACATAGGGCACTGCAAGAGGAGTTGAAGACGCTTGAAGCCACTACACATGACTTAGAAATGACCCATGGGTCAGATCCTAAAACTGGGCTACAACTATGGGAAGTACACAAGCAACATAGTGCAGTGTAGGATAGATTGCAAAACCTTGATTATAAAGCATATGTGGACTGAACTCATGGGCAGGATGGCAAATCGGGCCACCTATTGGCTTGGTTGTTCTGCCCGGAATTAAGGGGCACTCCTATCACACTATTAACTATGGGGACAGGAGAGCATGTCTGTTCCCCAGATTTAATCAATGACTCACTTAGAAAATATTCTGAAACACTATATGGGCGGCCAGAGTTAATAAATGACTCTGACCAAGAAGCACTTCTGGACAGACTTCATTTACCAACACTTCCGCAAGGGGTGCCTGGGATGCTGGGGGGATCAATTACTGCCCTGGAACTACGTCAAGTTATCAAGAAATGGCCAAGGGTAAAACACCAGGGCCTGATGGCCTTCCGGCTGAGTTTTATTTGACATATATGGATGCATTGATTCCCAAATAATAAGCTTATATATTATATTATGGAATAGAGGGAAATTACAGGACTCAACTAGGAGTGCAGTAGTGGTCCCATTACCTAAGAAGACAATGTCAGGGGCACCTACCTCAGCATATCTATGTTGAATATAGACTTTAAAAATCCTTAGTAATAGAGCAAATAGAACCCTTCCTCATATGCCCACTCTAGTCCACGAAGATCAGAATGGGTTTATCCCGATTAGGAGCACCTCCCTTAACCTGAGCAGACTTTTTCATATCTTGTATCACCTGGAGACGCGGTCCGAAGCAGAGGCCACACTTGTGTCCGTAGACCTCGAAAAAGGATTTGATTCTATCCACTGGGACTTTCAGACCAAGAGTGTCCCTGGCAACCTTGAAACATCTGCAAAAACAATAAGTGATGGACGGAATGCTGAACATTGTCAAACATTCACCCCCAGTATGGTGAGCAAAAGAACAATGGATTAAACCCAGATCTGTGACTGGGGTTGAGTGTTTGCATTGTTCAGCATTCCATCCATCATCCTTTTGTGTTTTTAACCTTGAAATATCCCCCAACAGAAGGTGGACTGGGAATACCAGACTATGGTGGTCATTCTGACCCTGGCGGTCTTTGACCGCCAGGGCGGAGGACCGCGGGAGCACCGCCGACAGGCCGGCGGTGCTCCAATGGGGATTCCGACCGCGGCGGTAAAGCCGCGGTCGGACCGGCACCACTGGCGGGGTCCCGCCAGTGTACCGCGGCCCCATTGAATCCTCCGCGGCGGCGCAGCTTGCTGCACCGCCGCGGGGATTCCGACCCCCCCTACCGCCATCCAGATCCCGGCGGTCGGACCGCCGAGATCCGGATGGCGGTAGGGGGGGTCGCGGGGCCCCTGGGGGCCCCTGCAGTGCCCATGCCATTGGCATGGGCATTGCAGGGGCCCCCGTAAGAGGGCCCCTACATGTATTTCACTGTCTGCTGCGCAGACAGTGAAATACGCGACGGGTGCAACTGCACCCGTCGCACAGCTTCCACTCCGCCGGCTCGATTCCGAGCCGGCTTCATCGTGGAAGCCTCTTTCCCGCTGGGCTGGCTGGCGGTCTGAAGGCGACCGCCCGCCAGCCCAGCGGGAAAGTCAGAATTACCGCCGCGGTCTTTCGACCGCGGAACGGTAACCTGACGGCGGGACTTTGGCGGGCGGCCTCCGCCGCCCGCCAAGGTCAGAATGAGGGCCTATGAGTTATAATATTTAGAAACACAGCTACAATGCATTGCCAGGTGGGTTGGAGGGTCACAGCTAGGGGGGTTGGCCTGAGTGGGTTTGGCCCCTTACCAGGACAGGTTGTTGCCGCGGTTATTAAGAGCAGACCTGCCAATTCCCCACCCAACGATACTAATGAGGGTGGCAATGAATGCTTGGAAGAGGAGTCAGGTGAGGGCTCGTAGGCTGGCGACATATGCACCTGGGCTACATATAGTAGGTCTCCCACATGGCAGACCAGTTACTTATTTTACAACGGCGGGCTTTGGAGTTGGTCGGCAGCAGGTTTGGTGACTGTTGGCAACTGTTACCAAGAAGGAGGGCTTATCCTGCTAGGGGATCTTATGGACACTTGAGACTTACCGAGTACCCAGTTCTTTACCTACGAGGCTGTGGCATGTGCTTACACAGATCTACGGCTTTACGGTCGCCAAGAACCCCCTACGCACTCAGTACTTCAACTTCTTCTCTCACTGGGGTTGGCTAGGAGGGTGATCACCTGGTTATATAGGGCATTGAGTGAAATGGGACGTGCACCTCTAACAAGACTGAGAGGAAAATGGGAAGGCATATTGGGAAAAGAAATATCGGACAAAGACCGGAGCAGGATATTGACCTACCCCAAGAGTGTCTCGCGTAACACTAGACTTCAGTATATTCAATTTAACTTCCTACATATGACCTATCTGACGCCACATAGGTTACGTGGGATTTATGGGGGAGAGGCTCGGGGATGCCCGAGATGTGGTATGCTACATGTCGACCTTTGTCACATGATGTGGGAGTGCACTTCTTCTCAAGGTTATTGGGGGGCAGTAATGGACAGACTACACCACACAATTGGTTGTCTGGTTCCATGTATCTTGGAGGTATGTCTGGTGGGAAAGTTCCCCGGGTCTTAGAAGGGTAAGGTTGGGTCCTGATTCATGGACCTATCATTGGCTCTGGCGAGGAGACGCATCACGATGGCCTGTAAATTGGCCGCAGGTCCCAGTTTTATTACATGGGAAAAAGATGTCACGAAGTGGGCAGGGGCAGAAGGGCATGGAAAGAGGACAGTAAAGAGATTAGGAGACGCCCTTTAGCACATCTTTGGGATGAGATAATAGAGGCTTGGCTGAACCCGACCTTAGATGCCGTATATGATACAGGGGAGAGCTCCAACTAGAGGCACAGGTCATAGAGACAAACTGGCTGGGGAGGAACCACATTGGGGGAGTGACAAACAAAGGTCTAAAAGGGGTGGGGGCTAGCATGTGACTTGCCATATAGACCACAAGAGGGATATGATACAGGACCGCCTGGATCCCCAGCTCATAGCTATATGTTTCCCACGAGGGGTGGAGGTCCCAGACCTGATGTGGTGGCCTGACAAGAAGGAATTGGCAATATAGCGTGGCCCTTTTGCTACCTGACCTTCCACCAATGCCTACAGAAGAATAGACTGAGTTATCAATCCCTGCCTACCTTTCTATGTTTTTCTTAGTTTAATTATGTTCTTTTGTGTGTTGTTTAATTCCAAAGTCTACTAGGGTCTGGTAAGACTTGGATGCATTAAAGGAACTCTTCATCCCCCACACACTACACAATCAGCTCTTAAAATCTCCAATTTATTAGTTATTCCGCATCAGAGTACCTCCGACTACTGAAGAGGTTGTAGGAAAGTAATAGATCTACATTACAGTCTCAACCTACAAGGACATATGTTGATGTATTGATTGGTAACTGGAGGGGGTTGCTAGTAGATAAACTAGGGGATGTTAGGGGTGCATGTAGATAGAGAGCCGGAACTAACGAACTGGAATGTAACGTTGACTAATAATGATGCAACAAACCGGAAATGTATAAGAGATAATAGCTGACGGTGACGCAGTACTACAAGAATATAACATGATATAATGTCGTAATGTATACGTAAAAGTACCTCATGCTATGATTCGTATAATATGTATGATTAACCCCCTGGGCGCCATGGATGAACTGGTCTAGCCCTCGGCCACGGTGGTCATGTGCCTGGTACGAGACCAGCTCGTCCTGCCCACGGGGGCCAGATGGAAGGGAATCTCTTCCCCTTCCACCACCGAGCCCCCCAGTGACATCTCATCATAGGTCACCTCGCTTCCAGTGGGAGGTGGGGACAGGCACAGGCATGAAAGGAAAGTGATCGGGCTGCAGAAAGCCCACCAGAGACCAGGGAAGATGTTTTTTCTTAAAAAGAGGGTGGGGGTATGGCTAGACCCCCACCCCAAATAAATGGGGACAAAGTTGTTCTGCCCACCAGTGGGCAGATGGGGCAATTACCCCCGATCCACTCCCTGGGGTGGCAGAAAGCCTACTAGATGCCAGGGAATTAAAAAAAAAATATGAAGGGGGTAACAGTCTTTCAGCTCTCCCCCTGCACACTAAAACATCTTATCCCACGGCAAGCGAGAGGACATTTGATTATTTTGGGTATGGTTTTAAACTTGGGCCATGAGAGCTAGTCTAACTCTCAAAATCGTCCCACTTGGAATGGTGAGGGCTGCACTTTTTGGACTTTATGGACGCTGCTATGTAGAAAAATCTACGAGACCTAGACACCTCTGAAAACTAAACATCTGAGTGAGTCCAGGGTGGTGTGCTTCACATGCACCTGTGTAGGAGGCTGTCCTGGTTTGTAGTGGGTACCAAAGGTGCTTACACCTTATACCAGATCCAGGTATCCCTTATTAGTGAAATGTAGTCAGTGTCTAGAAGCCAGGCTATCTCTCAGTTGTAGCTGAGTAGCCAAGGCTGAACTCGGAGACATGCAAAGCTCTTGCAATACCACTGTAGTCACACAGTACTCATACACATGAAAGAAAATACTCAGTGTTACAAAAATAAAGGTACTTTATTTTGGTGACACAAATGTCAAAAATACCTTAGAGACTATACTCCCTTAGGAGGTAAGTAATATACACAATATATACACTAGTACCCAAAAACAGGTAAGTAAACAGTCAGAAAACAGTGCAAATAGTGAAAATCACAGTAGGTTGCAATGGGCCTAGGGGGAACACAAACTGTATACTAAAATAGTGGAATGCGAAAGTTGGTTTCCCACCTAGGCAAGTGTAGTGTGTAGAGGGGTTCTGGGAGTGTTAGAAGAACACCAAAGGTAATAGACCCCACCCTAGAGCCCAGGGAAACAGAAGTAAATCACAGTAAGTTTCCTGAAACACACAACAAGTCGTGATAGAAGATTATGCAAGTAGCAGAAGAGACTGAAAGGCACCAATGATGGATTCCTGGACCTGAAGACCTGTGGGAGAAGTGGACCAAGTCCAAGAAACACTGAAGAGTCCAGGGAGAACAGGAGCCCCTGCTAACCAGATAAAAGTGAAAAAGAAGAACCACTGGTGAGAAGACAAAGTCAGTTATGCACCCATTAAGACAGATGCGGGGTCTTGGTTGGTGCAGAAGATGTCCCACGCCGGATGGATGATTGCAGTCTGGTTTGCATCGCTGGATTCTGCCAACAAGTCTTGGCACTTGCAAAACTCACGGTTGGCAGAAGATGGCGATGCTGGGACCAGGAGGGACTTGGTGGCCTCTACCCAACTCAAAGAGCCCTCAGAAGACTAGACAGCGCGCACAGGAGTCCCACAGCATGGGAACAAAGAAGGTGCAAATGGAGGCCCACGCAGCACAACACAAAGGGATCCTACGCTGCTGGAGAACCACTCAGGAAGCTGTGCATCACAGGATGGAGTGCTGGGGGCCTAAGCTGTGCTGTGCATGAAGAACTTTGTGGACGGTCACACATAAGCCCTGGCAACTGCAAGTCGGGCAGTGCACGGGGTACTATCTTGCGTGGGGAGGCAAGCTCTTACCTCCACCAAAGTTGGACAGCTTGACCTTGGGACTGTCAGGGTCACTTTAGTCCACCACCCGTGTTACTGGATCCATGCTCGTTGTCTGTAGAGAGGACCCAGGCCACCGGTCTTTCCTTCAGAGAGGTGCTGCTGAAGCAGAGAAGTGACTCTGTCACTCCACAGGAGATTCCTTCGTTCCTTCCGGTGCAGGCTGAAGACAGGCAGTCCTCGGAGGATGCACGACCTGGAAACTGTTGCAGTTGCTTGCAGGAGCTGAAGTTACAAGGTTGCAGAAATCATCTTGGCTTCTTTGTTGTAGTTTGTAGAGTTCCTGGAGAGTTCAGTGGCTGTTCCGTCGGTAGAAGATGAAGTAAAGAATGCAGAGGAGTCCTGCTGGAATCTTGCAATCCGAATCTTAAGAAACACCCAGAGGAGAGACCCTGAATAGCCCTGAAAGGGGGATTGGTCACTTAACCAGGTAAGCACCTATCAGGGGAGGGCTCTGACATCACCTGCTGGCACTGGCCACTCAGATGCTCCCAGAGTGCCCCACCACCTGGGAATCCAAGATGGCAAAACCCAGGGACCATCTGGAGGAGCTCTGGGCACCACCCCTGGGGTGGTGATGGACAGGGGAGTGGTCACTCCCCTTTTCTTTGTCCAGTTTCGCACCAGAGCAGGGACTGGGGTCCCTGAACCGGTGTAGCTGGATTATGCAAGGAGGGCACCCATGCCTTTAACACCTATTTCCAAAGGTATAGGGTGTATCACCCCTCTCCCAAAGAAAATCATTTGTTCTGCTTTCCTGGGCTTGAGCTGCTCAAGCAGCAGGAGGACAGAAACCTGGCTGGGGCTGCCTGGAAAACCTCAGAAGGCTTGTACGGCATTACTGGGGGTCCAATGTGGAGCCCCCAGAGTACATGAGATTGTGCAACCAATACTGGGATCAGTATTGGGGTACAATTCCCAGTTGTTAGACACCTTACATGGCTATATTTGGGTTTACCATTGTGAAGCTGGACATATCTATTCACCTATGTCCAGCGCACACGTGAACTGGCGTCCCCGCACTCACGACGTCCGGGGAAATGGTCTTGGATGACATGGGGGCATCTCTGCTAGTGCAGGGGTGTCCTCACACACAGGTACTTTACACCCAGCCTTCAGGGTTGGAAGGCCTGACATTTAGGTGACTTATAAGTGACCTGGTGCAGTGAAAATAGCTGTGAAAGGGTGCATGCACCATTTCATGCAGGCTGCAATACAATGGCAGTCCTGCAGATGCCTTTGCATTGGCTCCCTATGGGTGGCAAAAGTAATGCTGCAGCCCATAGGGATCCCCTGGAACCCCCAATGCCCTGGGTGCCCTAAGTACCATATACTAGGCACTTATAAGGGGTGACCAGAATGCCGATTTGGAGTGAAATACTGGGTTACCAGTATGTAGTGATCAATTTGGAAACAGAGAGAGCATAAGCACTGGGTCCTGGTTAGCAGGACTCCAGTGACACAGTCAAACATACTTTCAAAAACAGTGAAACATACTGACAAGCAGGCCAAAAACCATAAGCACTGGGGTCTTGGCTAGCAGGATCCCAGTGACACAGTCAAAACACAAAGACATCAGGCAGAAATTTGGGGATAACATGCCAAAAGGAGGTACTTTCCTATACATCCCACCCCAAAATGAGGGACAGTAAAGCTAACCTTGCCCAGATCAGTCTTCATTGTCTAAGTGGAAATATCTGGAGAGTCCATCTGCATTAGAGTGGTTACTCCCAGGTCTATGTTCCACTGTAAAGTCCATCACCTGTAGGGAAATGGACCACCTCAACAATTTAGGGTTTTCACATTTCATTTGTTTTAACCAAAAGAGGGGTTTGTGGTCTGTCTGAACTATGAAGTGAGTCCCAAATAAGTAGGGTCTTAGCTTCTTCAGGGCCCAGACCACAACAAAGGCCTCCCTCTCTATGGCAGACCAACGCTTTCTCTAGTTGTCAACCTCCTGCTGATAAAAGCAACAGGTTGAACCTGGCCCTCTGAGTTAAGTTCTGATAGCACTGCCCCTACTCCTAATTCAGAAGCATCTGTTTGGACAATGATTTTTTGGGAGTAGTTTGGGCTTTTTAAGACAACCTTCTAGGGCCTTCACTGAACAGTCTACAAAGTCTATCCAATCCTGTGATGACTCCTTTCTGGTCTCTCTGAACGTTATCCTGTATTGTTCAGTGGTTAAGCCCAGACCATCTAAGAGTGCACTTTCGAGTATATGGTAGTTATCTGCATCATCCTCCCTGCCAATAAGGAGTCTGTCTCTCTTGCCAGTGACAGATAGCCGCAGGATAGCAGCCCACTGTGCTTGAGGGACCCTCTGAACTTTACAGGCCCTCTCAATTGCAGCAAACCACTTATAAATGTCATCGCCATCCTTGTAAGGGGGAACAAGTTTGTGCAGATTTCTGGAATCAAATGTAGGTTCCCTAACACTGTAGTTCCTGAAACTGCTGCTGCCACCATGGGGAACTACCCCCAACCCCTGCCTGTCCCTTTCCACAGCCTGGGATTATCTGCCTAAGGCCAACTGTTGCTGCTGTAGCCTCAGTCTGGCCTCCTCTAACCTCAGCTTTCTGAGTTCCCTATCTAGGGACTGGTCTTCAGGGTTAGAAGTGTGGGATGCTTCTGAAACAGAAGTAACATTGGAATTGGCAGAGGCTGATCTTTCCCTAACTTGAGCCACCCTAGTGACCTGGCCTCTAGGTGTGAAGGGAGGCCTACTAGTGTGTGAACCCTTCCCACTCCCCGTTGTACTAAGGGGATTGTTGACAGAAAGATCAGTGGAAGGACCCTCCCCAGGATTATCAGAATGCTCCTCTGAGCCTGCCTGGTTGGAATCTTTCTTAACTTCCCCATCTGTCTGTTCTTGACCAGTGCTAAGTCCCTGGTCATCCTTCAGGAGAAGATTTAAAAGGAATTCCATATTGGGGTTCTTCCCAATCCCTAAACTCCTTTCAGTGCAGAGACCCCTCAAACTTTTAAAGTTTAGATTCTCATATGTTGTCTTCACAACTCTAGGGGTAGCTTCTACACCAGACATGTTGAAAGAAAAAGAGTTTAGGAAAAAGAGTAAAAAGTTAGTAGACTAGCAAGCCTAACTTTTTAGAGAAAAGAAGAAACTTTTCAGAAACTTTGTAAAACTTTTGCAAAGTTTAAAGAACTTTTTAGAAAGTTAGAAATTACTTCTAGGTATAATTATGTATAGCTTAAAGTATTGGAGCAAGCTTTTCTTGTGAAAAGCACCAATAACAAAGTAGTAAAGCAATTGCAAGTACTTATCCCACCCCCGACCACCAATGTAGGAGGCTGGCATGGTTTGTAGTGGGTACCTTGGGTACTTACACCTTATACCAGGTCCAGTTATCCCTTATTAGTGAAGTGTAGTAGTGTTCTAGCAGCTTAGGCTGATAGAGTTAGCTGTAGCAGAGCAGCTTAGGATGAACTAGGAGACATGCAAAGCTCCTGCAATACCACTATAGTTACACAGTACTCATACACAAGTAAAGACAATACTGAGTGTTACCAAAAATAAAGGTAGTTTATTTTAGTGACACAAGGCCAAAAAATATCTTAGAGGCAATACTCCTTCTGGAGGTAAGTATTTTACACAATATATACACTAGACACCAAAATAAGTTAAGTAATTAGACATAGGATAGTGCAAACAATAGGAAATGCTATAGAATACAATAGGAAAAAATAGGTCTAGGGGCAACACAAACCATATACTAAGAAACTGGAATGCAAATCACAAATTCCCCCCAGACAAGTGTAGTGTGTGGAGAATCGCTGGGAGAGTACAAATACTACAAAGGTGAGTAAAATACCCCACCCCAGAGCCCAGGAAAGTAGGAGTAAAGAACTGCAAGTTTCCTTAGGAAACACTACAAGTCGTGATTAGAGTTATTGCAAGAACCAAACAAGACTGCAAACAACAAATGGTGGATTCCTGGACCTGAAGACCTGTAAAGAGAGGAGACCAAGTTCAGAAGTTGCAGAAGATTCCAGGAAGGACAGGAGCTCCTGCCAACCTAGAAGAAGGTGCAAAAGAGGAGTCTCCGGTTCGAAGAAGACTGCAGAAATGCACCAAGGGAAGATGGCTGATGGTTCCGGCATGATGCAATGGATGTTACACGTGGAGATGTTGGATGCAGGCGAGTTTCGGCGCTGGATTAATCCAACAAGCGTTGATTCAAGCAATGTCACAGATTGCGTCAAAGTGGCACTGTCTGGACCCAGGCGGGACCTGGGGGCCTCAACTCAGACTGAGGAGACAGAGGGGGCTCCCAACACTGGAGGGAACCCCCAGATGACCAAGCAGCACCCACAGAGGTCCAAGGACACAGGGACAAAGAAGGTGCAAATTGCGGTTGTTGCAACACTACAAATGAAGGTTCCACGCCGCCGGAGAACAACTCAGCGAGTTGAGCATCGCAGGATAGAGTGCTGGGGACCTGGGCCAGGCTGCATACAAAGGATTCTTGCAAATAGTGCACAGAGGCCTCAGGAGGTGAAGATGAGACAGGGGTACTGTTGCAAACGGGGAAGGCAAGCTCTTACCTCCTCCAAATTTGGACACCAGGACCTTAGGACAGTCTGTGTTGAAGGGGGCCACCACCTGTGTTTCAAGGAGCATGCTCGTCACCAGGGTAGGAGTCCAAGAGAACCGGTCGTCGTCTTAGAAAGTGCCTGCGTGGAGCAGGGGAGTGACTCCGTCACTACACAGGAGATTTCTTTGGTCCTTCTGTTGCAGGGTGAAGACAGGGAGTCGCCAGAGCGTACACACCGTGGAAACTGTTGCAGTTGCTGGCTGGAGCTGAAGTTGCAGAGGAAAAGTGTTGTGGTTACAATGGTTCTTGCAGCAGTCTGCAGTCGATCCGAGGTCAGAGGATGAAGTAGTAGTTGCAGAGAAACCCACAGGAGAGACCCTGAATAGCCCTGAGAGGGGGATTGGCTACCTTATGAGGTATGGACCTATCAGGAGGGGTCTCTGACATCACCTGCTGGCACTGGCCACTCAGAGGCCTCCAGAGTGTCCCCACACCTTGGAAAACAAGATGGCTATAGTCAGGGACACACTGGAGGAGCTCTGGCACCACCCCTGGGGTGATGATGGACAGGGGGTCCCTGAACTGGTGTAGACTGACTTATGCAAGGAGACCACCACCTGTGCCCTTCAAAGAATTTCCTGAGGCTACTCCTCTCCAGCCTGTAACACTTATTTCCAAAGGGAGAGGGTGTAACACCCTGCTCTCAGAGGAAATGCTTTGCTCTGCCTTCCTGGGACTGGGCTACCCAGACCCCCGGGGAGGCAGAACCCTGTTTGTGAGGTGGCAGCAGCTGTAGCTGCAGAGCACGCTTCAGAGACCTGGTTTGGCAGTACTGAGGGTCAATGGAGGAGGCCTCAAGATGCATGGAATTGGCCCCCAATACCAGATTTGGAATGGGGGGACAATTCCATGATCTTAGACACTTACATGGCCATATTCGGGGTTACCTTTCTGAAGTTACATATAGGTATTGACCTATATGTAGTGCACTCGTGTAATGGCGTCCCTGCACTCACAAAGTCCGGGGAATTGGCCCTGGATTGCGTGGGGGCACCTCTGCTAGTGCAAGGGTGCCCTCACACTTAGTAACTTTGCACCTAGCCTTCAGTAAATGAAGGTAGACATATAGGTGACTTATAAGTTACTTAAGTGCAGTGAAAATGGCTGTGAAATAGTGTGTGCACTATTTCACGCAGGCTGCAGTGGCAGTCCTGAGAAAGGGTTTGTTTGAGCTCCTTATGGGTGGAAAAAGAAATGCTGCAGCCCATAAGGATCTCCTGGAACCCCTATGCCCTGGGTACCTAGGTACCATATACTAGGGACTTATAAGGGGGGTCCAGTGTGGCAATTGGAATTGGTAAATAAAGTCACAGGCCTATAGTGGCAATTTTGGAAGTAGAGAGGGCATAAGCACTGAGATTCTGGTTAGCAGAGCCTCAGTGACACAGTTAAGCACTACTGACAACACACACATTAGGCCACAAACTATGAGCACTGGGGTCCTGGCTAGCAGGATCCCAGTGGCACAGTAAAAACACACTGACACACACTCACAAACAGGTCAAAAGTCAGGGTAACCATGCTAGAAAGAGGCCACTTTCTCACAAGTGGTACTGCATGTCTCCTAGTTCAGCCTAAACTGCTATGCTACAGCTACCTCTATCAGCCTAAGCTGTTAGAACACTACCACATTTCACTAATAATCGATAACTGGACCTGATATAAGGTATAAGTACCTAAAATACCCACTACATTCGAGGCCAGCCTCGTACAGTAACCATGCCAAGAAAGAGGATACTTTCCTACATTGGTTTTCTCTAGTGCCAAGAAATTGTGTATAGTGCCAGCAGTCCCTGTTGTTCTCCAGTGCCAGGAAACCTTTGGGTTTAGTGCCATTGGTCTCTGTTGTTCTCTAGTGCCAAAAGACCTTTGGGTATAGTGCTATGAGTCTCTGATATTTGCTAGTGCCAGAAACCGTTTTAGCGCAGTGGCAGCAGTCTCAGGCGTTCTATAGCACCAGGAATCCTTTGAGTTTAGAACCAGCAGTCTCTGTTGTCTTCTAGCACCAAGAAAAGTTTGGGTTTAGTGCCAGCAGTCTCTTGTGTTCTCTAGTGCCAAGGAACATTTGGTACAGTGCCCCCGGTCTCTGGTATTCGCTAGCACCAGGTAATCTTTGGGTTAGTGCCAGTAGTGTCTGGTGTTCTCTACCACCAGGGGACCTGTGGGTTTAGTAACAGCAGTCTCTGGTTCTCTAGCACCAGAAAACCTTTGGGTTTATGGCCAGCAGTCTCTGTTGTTCCCTAGTGTGAGAAAGTAGCCTCTTTCTAGCCTTGTTACCCCCACTTTTGGCCTGTTTGTGAGTGTATGTCAGGGTGTTTTCACTGTCTCACTGGGATCCTGCTAGCCAGGGCCCAGTGCTCATGGGGAAAACCCTATGTTTTCAGTATGTTTGTTATGTGTCACTGGGACCCTGCTAGCCAGGACCCCAGTGCTCATAAGTTTGTGACCTATATGTATGTGTTCCCTGTTGATGCCTAACTGTCTCACTGAGGCTCTGCTAACCAGAACCTCAGTGGTTATGCTCTCTCTTTACAAATTGTCACTAACAGGCTAGGTACCAATTTCACCAATTCAGATTGGCATACTGGAACACCCTTATAATTCCCTAGTATATGGTACTGAGGTACCCAGGGCATTGGGGTTCCAGGAGATCCCTATGGGCTGCAGCATTTCTTGTGCCACCCATAGGGAGCTCTGACAATTCTTACACAGGACTGCCACTGCAGCCTGAGTGAAATAACGTCCACGTTATTTCACAGCCATTTACCACTGCACTTAAGTAACTTATAAGTCACCTATATGTCTAACCTTTACCTGGTAAAGGTTGGGTGCTAAGTTACTTAGTGTGTGGGCACCTTGGCACTAGCCAAGGTGCCCCCACATTGTTCAGGGCAAATTCCCCGGACTTTGTGAGTGCGGGGACACCATTACACGCGTGCACTATACATAGGTCACTACCTATGTATAGCTTCACAATGGTAACTCCGAGTATGGCCATGTAACATGTCTAAGATCATGGAATTGCCCCCCCCAATGCCATCCTGGCATTGGTGAGACAATCCCATGATCCCACGGGTCTCTAGCACAGACCCGGGTACTGCCAAACTGCCTTTCCCGGGGTTTCACTGCAGCTGCTGCTGCTGCCAACCCCTCAGACAGGTTTCTGCCCTCCTGGGGTCCAGCCAGGCTTGGCCCAGGAAGGCAGAACAAAGGACTTCCTCAGAAAGAGGGTGTTACACCCTCTCCCTTTGGAATAAGGTGCCAGGGCTGGGGGGGAGTAGCCTCCCCCAGCCTCTGGAAATGCTTTCATGGGCACAGATGGTGCCCATTTCTGCATAAGCCAGTCTACACCGGTTCAGGGATCCCCCAGCCCTGTTCTGGCGCGAAACTGGACAAAGGAAAGGGGAGTGACCACTCCCCTGACCTGCACCTCCCCTGGGAGGTGCCCAGAGCTCCTCCAGTGTGCTCCAGACCTCTGCCATCTTGGAAACAGAGGTGCTGCTGGCACACTGGACTGCTCTGAGTGGCCAGGGCCAGCAGGTAACGTCAGAGACTCCTTCTTATAGGCTCTTACCTGTGTTGCTAGACTATCCTCCTTCCTAAGTAGCCAAACCTCCTTTTCTGGCTATTTAGGGTCTCTGCTTTGGGGAATTCTTTAGATAACGAATGCAAGAGCTCATCAGAGTTCCTCTGCATCTCTCTCTTCACCTTCTGCCAAGGAATCGACCGCTGACTGCTCTGGACGCCTGCAAAACCGCAACAAAGTAGCAAAGACGACTACTGCAACCTTGTATCGCTGATCCTGCGGCCTTCTCGACTGTTTTCCTGGTGGTGCATGCTGTGGGGGTAGTCTGCCTCCTCTCTGCACTAGAAGCTCCGAAGAAATCTCCCGTGGGTCGACGGAATCTTCCCCCTGCAACCGCAGGCACCAAAGAACTGCATCACCGGTCCTCTGGGTCTCCTCTCAGCACGACGAGCGAGGTCCCTTGAACTCAGCAACTCTGTCCAAGTGACATCTCACAGTCCAGTGACTCTTCAGTCCAAGTTTGGTGGAGGTAAGTCCTTGCCTACCCACGCTAGACTGCATTGCTGGGAACCGCGTGTTTTGCAGCTACTCCGGCTCCTGTGCACTCTTCCAGGATTTCCTTTGTGCACAGCCAAGCCTGGGTCCCCGGCACTCTAAACTGCAGTGCACGACCTCCTGAGTTGTCCTCCGGCGTCGTGGGACCCTCTTTTGTGACTTCGGGTGAGCTCTGGTTCACTCCACTTTGTAGTGCCTGTTCCGGCACTTCTCCGGGTGCTGCTTGCTTCTGAGTGGGCTTCTTGTCTTGCTGGGCACCCCCTCTGTCCCCTCACGCAATTGGCGACATCCTGGTCCCTCCTGGGCCACAGCAGCATCCAAAAACCCTAACCGGGACCCTTGCAGCTAGCAAGGTTTGTTTGCGGTCTTTCTGCACCGAAACACCTCTGCACGACTCTTCACGACGTGGGACATCCATCCTCCAAAGGGGAAGTTTCTAGCCCTTGCTGTCTTGCAGAATCCACAGCTTCTACCATCCGGTGGCAGCTTCTTTGCACCCACAGCTGGCATTTCCTGGGCATCTGCCCACTCCCGACTTGATCGTGACTTTTGGACTTGGTCCCCTTGTTCCACAGGTACTCTCGTCAGGAAATCCATTGTTGTTGCATTGCTGGTGTTGGTCTTCCTTGCAGAATTCCCCTATCACGACTTTGGTGCTCTTTGGGGAACGTAGGTGCACTTTGCACCCACTTTTCAGGGTCTTGGGTGGGCTATTTTTCTAACCCTCACTGTTTCCTTATAGTTCCAGCGACCCTCTACAAGGTCACATAGGTTTGGGGTCCATACGTTATTCGCATTCCACTTTTGGAGTATATGGTTTGTGTTGCCCCTATACCCATGTGCTCTCATTGCAATCTATTGTGACTGTACATTGCTTGCATTGCTTTCTATTGCTATTATTGCATATTTTTGGTATTGTGTACATATATCTTGTGTATATTTGCTATCCTCATACTGAGGGTACTCACTGAGATACTTTTGGCATATTGTCATAAAAATAAAGTACCTTTATGTTTAGTATAACTGTGTATTGTGTTTTCTTATGATATTGTGCATATGACACCAGTGGTACTGTAGGAGCTTCACTCGTCTCCTAGTTCAGCCTAAGCTGCTCTGCTAAGCTACCATTTTCTATCAGCCTAAGCTGCTAGACACCCCTCTACACTAATAAGGGATACCTGGACCTGGTGCAAGCTGTAAGTACCCCTTGGTACTCACTACAAGCCAGGCCAGCCTCCTACACCTAGTGCCGGCAGTCTCTGGTAGTCTTCAGTCTTTGGTGTTTTCTAGTGCCAAGGAACCTTTAGGTATAGTGCCATCAGTCTCTCTTGTTCTCCAGTGCCAGGAACCCTTTTGGTACAGTGCCAGCAGTCTCTGGTGTGTTTTAGCACCAGCAAACCTATGGGTTCAGTGGCAGCAGTCTCTGTCGTCCTCTAGTGCTAAGAAACCTTTGGTTCTAGTGCCAGCAGTCTCTGTTGTTGTCTAGCACCAAGAAATCTTTGGGTATAGTGCCATCAGTCTCTGTGGTTCTCTAACCTCAGGAAACCTTTGGCTATAGTGCCAGCAGTCTCTGGTGTTCCCTAGCGCTGGTAAACCTTTGGGTTTAGTGCCAGCAGTTTCTGGTGTTCTCTAGCACCAAGAAACATTTGGGTATAGCGCCAGCAGTCTCTGTGTTCTCTAGCACCAAGAAACCTTTGGGTATAGTGCCAGCAGTCTCTGGAGGTCTCTAGTGCCAAGAAACCCTTGGGTATAGTGCCATCAGTCTCTGGTGTTCTGTAACGCCAGGAAATCTTTGGGTTTTTGGTCAGCAATCTCTGTTGTTGTCTAGCACCAAGAAACATTTGGGTACAGTGCCAGCAGTCTCCGGAGTTCTCTAGAGCCATAAAACCTTTGGGCATAGTGCCATCAGTGTCTGTTTTCCCTAGTGTCAAGAAACCTTTGGTTTAGTACCAGCAGTCTCTGGTGGTCTACAGCGCTAAGAAACCTTTCGGTATAGTGCCAACAGTCTTTGGTATCCTCTAACGCCAGGAAACCTTTGGGTATACTGCCATCAGTCTCTGTTCTTTTCTAGTGTCAAGAAACCTTTGGTTTAGTGCCATCAGTCTCTGTTGTTCTCTAGCACCTAGAAACCTTTGCATTTATGGTGCACTTTAGAAGAAATGGAATGAAAATAAATCAAACTTTACCACCAGAGTGCTCTGTTGAAAATGTTGGCCATGTCAGAGAGTGTTTTGGAGCTAAAAAACTCGGATATTTTGTATCCCAGAGGAATTGATGGGGGTGGTGCCTTCAGAGCTGCACGATGTCAAGGCGGAGACTCAACATTCCTGAAGAGGTTTCGTAGGAGCAATGCCCTCTATGAGATGAACATCCTTGTGGCCCCAACAGACACACAGGGTGTGAAGGACAAATCCTGAAGGTGCAGTCCTGGAGGCAGGAGAATGAAGAAACAAGACACAAGTGGGTGAAGCCCTGATGAGCTGTCACCAGGTGCTCGCAAGCTCCTGATCCAACCGAAGTATGATGGACAATCCTTCAGGTAGAACCTCAGGCAAAAAGAGGGGAAAGTCATAAGACACATCAGGGACACCACGAGCAGCTGAGATCTTCTTGGAGTGACTGTTCAGTAATCTTAATACAAACTCAGGAAAAGAAGCAGGCAATAACTTGGCTTGCCAAGCAAGAAGGAGGTATGAGAGCCAAGGATGGAATACGTAGCACCACTCTCTCAGCGGAAGAGTGCTGTGACTAACTTTGATCCTAGCAGGATACAGGCCCAAAGCTACATACACTGAAAGGGCGATAGGTCTTCTTGTTCTACGCCAATGTGAATGGGCAGGACTGCGCAGTATTTATGAAAAACTGTCCATTCCTGTCCTTTCAGCCAGCGCCGGTGAGCATTCTAGCACCAACGCAGTCACCCTTGCACCATGGGGTCTACATTGTAGGCAGGATTGTTGTTGTACAAGAAGGGACACCTTCCTACACAAAAATAATCCCTGGAGGCATTTTCCTCTTTCGCACACATAGAAATAGGAAACAAAGCAGAGAAATAAAAATATTTCTCCTTGGTGTGCCTGCTCTGTGGAGCGGTAAGATTTTAGCGCTGCCCCAGGTTTACGTCATTAAGTAAATCCATGAATGCTCCAAAGCCCATGGGTGGTGCGTGACAACACCCACTGCTACCCCCCGGAGCAGAGTAAGGCAACGCAGTGACTTGTGCTGCTTTGGCTCACTCCATATCTATGAGGCCATTAGAAGTCACACAAAGTGGCTTGGCGTGGCCTCGTATATATCACTGGGAGGCTTCTGCCACCGGAGCATCAAAGAAAGAGATGCAACCCTCTCATAAATATGCCCTTGAGGGAGTAAGGATGTACCAGCAAGTTCAGAGACTGAGGTACACAAAGGCATTAGATTCAGGTAAGGCTGAAAAGTGCATATAACCAAAGAGGGCTGATAAGGACAAAGGGGGGGGGGGGGCACGAGGAGGGAAATAGGGATGACGGGGGCACTAAGGAAAGAAAACAATAAAGTGTCGGGAGCAAGAGCTGAAACAACTTGGAGTCGTCCCAGTTTTCTTGTCTTAGTTATGGTGACCCATGTAAAGTGACTCTGAAGTCCGTCTCTAGCCCACAGGTGCTGATGCAAAGTCCTCGTTCTAATGTCCGCTGTCCTGAACTTTAAAGATCCTGGCTTGGCCTCTTCCGACCTGCAAACTGAGGCCTTTACCTCTGTGCACCCTGAATTCATTCATATTCCTGACAGATGAGATGAAACTGTTGCCCTCCCACATGGGATGGATTCCCCACCCTCATTATCCACTCATGGAGATGGCCCACTGGTGGAATTGCCACTATGCCAAGGAAGCAACTCATGTATGCAAAGGTGCTGCTCAAAAAGCCAGGTCTGTAACATGATTACTGCTGCTTCTGAAAGTAGTCGGCGCTGCCGACAGTAGCAAGAGGACACAGCACACAGACCACCCTGCTGCAGCTACTGGTAGGACATACCTTCACCTAGGACTGCACCTTCATACCTTCACCTAGGACTGCACTTTCATACCTTCACCTAGGACTGCACCTTCATACCTGGACCCACCACCAGCTAGTAGGACTGCACCGTTGCACCTTCACCTAGGACTGCACCATCATACCTGGACCCACCACCAGCTGGTAGGACTGCACCGTTGCACCTTCACCTAGGACTGCACCATCATACCTGGACCCACCACCAGCTGGTAGGACTGCACTTTCACACCTTCACCTAGGACTACACCTTCATACCTGGACCCACCACCAGCTTGTAGGACTGCACCATCATACCTTTACCTAGGACTGCACCTTCATACCTGGATTCACAACCAGCTGATAGGACTACAGCTTCATATCTTCACCTAGGACTGCAGCTTCATACCTGGGTTCACAACAAGCTGATAGGATTACAGCTTCGTATCCTTACCTAGGACTGCACCTTCATACGTAGACCAACAACCAGCTGGTAGGACTGCACCTTCACACCTTCATCTAGGACTGCACCTTCATACCTGGACCCACAATCAGCTGATAGGACTGCACCTTCATACCTTCACCTAGCACTGCACCTTCATTCCTGGACCCACCACCAGCTTCAAGGCAGGTTGGAAGTGTCAGCCATGATTACAACTTTGGAAGATTGACACAAGACTGATTGTGGGGCCCATTCTTATTCTTTATGTTTTGTCTGATCTCCCTGACTCCCATCAGGGGTCGAGAGGCGGATTCCTAATGTGTACACGAATCCATAGTCAGTATATACTGACCCTCCTTTATTTCCACAGACACCCGGGGGGCTTCAAAAACTCACTGATGCCACTGCTAGCATTGCCAAGGTGATTAGCTTTAATATTAATTTTAACAAGACTGTGGTTGTGAGGTTTGTCATCAACCCCTGTAACAGTAAGTAGTGCCCGGGTGGGAATAAACTTGAGGGGTGCATATTTAATTATCTGAAGTATACAAAATGTGATGGATGGAATACTTGAATTAATTTCAGCCACTGGCAATGGACCTGAGTGGTCTTTGTGAGTGGCCCGAAGCCGGGTCACAACACGTTATAGCCTGTTGGCTACTAACCACTTATAACGATTTATTGCATCCAATAAATTGAAGTTAAAGTAGTTTACTTAGCTTTGAAAAATCATATCTCCTGTTGCACTTGATAGATGTTTGTCATTTTGGTGCCAAAAATAGGATAAAAATACACTCTACTCTTACAACTTGGTGTCACATTTGTATTGTGTTGTGTCTCTTACCTATTTCTGTTTTGTTACGTCTAAATGCTTTGCACAAGTTCCTTTGCCTAACCTTGACTGCTTAGTGCCAGGGCTACCCAGGACTGAGCCATGGGTTTTCTTAAAGAACCGAACTGGACCTGATAGAGAATGTCACATTATTACCAGGGGTAGGCATAACTGGGGTAATTCTCTATAACATAATTACTCAAAATTACTGGAGAATTACTCATAATTATGTGTAATTACATGGGAAGCATAATCCAGCATTTATTGCTATTTGCAAAATGAACCCTCATCTCTAAAATGGGCCATAGGATGCAGTTTGCACTAAGAAAATAGCACTAAATGCTACAGGATACGAACAGCAGCAGCCGGCAGCCACTCGCTCTCTGTTAGTTCATTGTTTCTGTGCTCCTGCTGTAGGATTACTACCCCAAATTACTCTTAATTACTCAAGCTGGAGTAATTTATGTAATTTTGCATAAGAGTAATGCGTAGTTACTGAAACTACTATGATTACTCCGGCGTCTTTAAAATTTCACCCAGGCCATTATATTACATGGTGAGGTCTGACTACTATACCACATAATCATCCACTTTCCTACACCGCCTTCTTAGGGGCGCTCCCCTTGGCCTTACTTCCCATTTGCTTGTGCAGTAGGGAGCGGTACTGGACGTCAGTGCGGGGTACAGTACGTCATCAGTCTGATAGGCACTGCCTGCGCCTCCGACAAGGTAACCCAGCCACGTCTCTCCCAGAAGATCTGTGATACTAACAGTTCTATGTTTATGCTTCTTTCCTCAGACAATCAAGAGTTCTTGGTAAACCCCAACAGCGCCATTAAACATCTTCTTCACTACGTGAAGGATAAACTGGGGCTTCCCAGAGAAGGTAGGTGAGTGAGGGAGCTTTGCCTGCAACACTTAGGGTGGGGGAGGGGCGTAGCGCTTGGTGGACAGGGGAGCAGCTTTGTTAGCAAGACTCGTTACTTGTTACTAGCAAGACTTGTTAGCAAGACTCTGGGTATGTCTGAGATTCCCCAACAAACACAGCAGCACACCACACTAAAATAGATGGCACAAAGAACAAACAGAGAACTGAAAGGAGAAAAAGGTAGACAATAGTCTTGAAGCCCTTCAGGTCTCTCCAGGCATCTGTGCAGGATCTGTGTGCTGAGTAAAAGGACTTTGAGAAAAGTTGTCAATAAACTTTGTCAGCCACTGCCACTTACAGGCTGCCATCTCAATGAGTCAGCCCAGGAAGCTGAGGGCCTTCTGCTGTGGTCATTGTATAATCTGTGCATGTGTGTTTGTTTATTTTTTGACATAACAAGGCTTCTGAGGGTATAACTCACAAGGAGAGTCTAAAGGGATGGTCTGAAGGACCGGTTGCGCATCGCTCCCTAAAAAACAATTTGAGCAGCAAAATGTACACACGGTCTAAATGTAGATGAAAAATTTGGGATTTTTTTTGTCAAGATCTTGACTAAGCTGAATCCCTATTAAACATGGACCTGGTCTAGATGTTTTAAAACTTAGAGCACCCCTTGATGTAATGCACTCCTTGCATACATTGGTCTCCTGCCGAGCGGCTCGTCCATATAGTCAAAGACAGCCTGTAATTAATGGCACTGAAACTACTGGTCCACACCATTCATTCTAGTAAGTGTCAGCATATACCGTTGTGTTTATTCTGTCACAAGATTTTAATTACTTGTCTCCCTTTCTCCATTGCATGTAGCCCTGTTTCTGGTTTGTCATAATCGTCTTGAGTTGAGGTTGGACACCCGACTCTTGTGAGTAAGACATGTTGTAACAAACAAACACTCAGGCTGATGCACCAGAGGTTTGCACAAGTACCATGACCACATTTACACTTTAACACAATTGAAATGCACCAGAGTGAATTTTAATGTTTATTTCCACGTCTAACTATATGTCTCTGCGCTATCGCATGATTTTAGATGACTACAACAGTAGACTCTTCCTAAAACTACTGGGCCCTTGTTAGCATTATTTGTATTTATACCTGCACACACTTTAGCTGCAATACTCGGCAGAGTGATGATATAAAATTATAGCCCTGAAGAATGCCGAGAACCTCTTTGTAAGGTCAGAGCCAGCCAGAAACATGCTGACTCCTCTCCTATTGGGTTGAAGCCCCACTCCCCTCTCAGTTTTAATGTATCCCTTGAGGGCACCCGAATGATGTCATTGTTCAGCCCACCAAGAGGTAGTTTTGTCCCTCCTCTAGCAATATTCATAGGGCACCAGACATGCTTTTTTTCTCCTCCACCTCCTTCAGGGCTTCTCCCAGTACCAATCGGGCATGCAGGAGAAGCAAGGCTTGCGCTCCAAGGGCTCACGGTACAGCAGAGAGATCCCACAAGATGAGATCTCGTTACTATGGAAACCCCTGGTAAAACCGGAACCGCAGCTCTAGCGGGGTGTTCAAAGCAGTTTGTGCCATCTGTACAAAGGATCTAGCATTTCCTAACGGACCGAATCACAATTTTGGACCATTAAGAAATGCTAAATTTCCTTTCCACATATACAAAGGCAGACAGTGAATCACCCTTAATAGTAAATCATGAATAGGGATTTCCTATTTGCGATTTCCTAAGCACTTGTACAAAGCATTTCCTAAAGGCAAAATGAGCATTTAGGAAATGCTATTACCATTGACTCCAAGTAGATGGTAACCACGTGTAATTTTAAAAAATGCACCCAAAATGCATTTTTGAAACTGCCATGTAGCAAGCACATGCCCCTAGGGCATTTGCGCACTTTACATGTGCACTACTTTTTTGGGGGCACATCAAGAGGGTCATAGGCCCATAGGCAACCTTGGTCTTGCATTTTCTAATGTGCAATCCTCCTCTGTAGGAATGACTATTAGGAAAGCTGTATTTTAGTACATTCTATTCTGCATTTCCTAACTAGTGATTTTCTTTTGGATTTGCTATTTAGGAAATGCAAAAAACTGAATTTTGTACAGATGGCACATAGGGCCAGATGCAGGTAGCCGTTTGCATGGTGCAAACTGCGAAAATCGCAGTTTGCGCCATGCAAACGGCCTAACGCGATGCACATTCACAAATTGCGAGTCGGTACCGACTCGCAATTTGTGAATGCGACTCGCAAATCGGAAGGGGTGTTCCCTTCCTATTTGCGACTCGCATCGCAATTCAGAATTGCTTTGTGACCGCGAATGCGGTCGCAAAGCAACTCGCAGTTACCACCAGTGTCACACTGGTGGTAACTCATTCGCAAAAGGGAAGGGGTCCCCATGGGACCCCTTCCCCTTTGTGAATGTCGACAAAAATATTTTTTCAGAGCAGGCAGTGGTCCTATGGACCATTGCCTACTCTGAAAAAAAGAAACCAAATAGTTTCAGAAGTTTTTTCATTTTGAACTCTTTTTCCTTTAAGGAAAACGGGCTGCCAAATGAAAAAAAAAACTGCTTTATTTAAAAAGCAGTCACAGACATGGAGGTCTGCTGACTACAGCAGGCCACCATCCCTGTGAGTGCAGGGACTCGCTATGGGGTCGCAAAATGTGACCCACCTCATGAATATTGATGAGGTGGGTCTTTGCGACCCCATAGCGAGTCGCAGAAGGTGTCTGAGACACCATTCTGCATCCGAGATTGCGACTCGGAAATTGTGAGTCGGACAGACTCGCAATTTCCGAGTTGCAATCTCAGAGTTTCCTACATGTGGCCTATAGTTCCTAACATCAGCCCTCGCAGAGTAGCTTCGGAACACCGTAATTCCTAAAGCCTGAGTCCACAAAAGACGTGGAGATGGTCTTTTTATCTCAGGTCTGACCTTTAAGCCATGATTCCTGAGGCAGCAACCTCAGCTTTAAATGAGCCAGCCACAAAAGGACAATTGTTAGGCTGTGGCATTGAGGAACATATTGCTCCTAAAGGGTGATCTGTAGAGTGGAAACAGTATCTGGTCATTATTTCCCATATTAAAGAGGTGTTACAGTTTGAGTCCTTTCAGCCAGTGCGGGGGAGGACATTTATTCCCATTATAATGTCCAATCAATGAATGATTTCCCCTTTTGTGGAGTCTCGGAAAGTATTTTGCTCAAAGAGTGGAAGGACACTGCCAAGTCATTTTTCTCAAGGATTTTAGGGAAACATATGCTTTGCATAAGTTTGACGAGGAGTTCCCTCACATCCCAAAGGGGGTATCATTGGGTCCAGCATGGCGTCCTCATCATCTTTAACCTGAAAGGATGTATTGTTACATGATCCAGTGGATAAGACAATAGAGAGTTCATTAAAGAGGGCATATGCCCTCCTTCTAACGGGCACCCGAGACACCACTCGGCTAAATCTGCTCTGTGTTCCCTTCACGGGCTCCCCATTGAACAGCGCATTAGCTTTAAAGGCGCCTGCTACGTGCATCGTGCACTCCGCAATAGGGGTCCGGCCTTTCTCAAGCATGTTATAACTCCCTACACCCCCCAGAGATCACTTAGATCTTCCTCCGCCTCTTTGATCAATACTCTCCGGTTCAATAAAGTAAGATGGGGCGGCAGGTCGTTTGCCTTCAGGGCGGTCACCTATGGAATTCTTTGCCACTGGAGCTTCGAACAGAAAACTCAGAACTTCAGTTTTGTAAAAAGCTCAAGACCTTTCTTTTTCCTTTATGGCCTGCCAGCTTTACCTGTTCAGTGGTCCTGCATTAGCGCTGGGAGGCCTCCGGGTAGCCATGCGCTCCACAAATGTCTAATAGTGATAATATGCAGTGCCAACCAGTGGCGTAGCGTGGGGGGGCAAGGGGGGCCGGCCGCACCGGGCGCAACATCTGGGGGGGGCGCGCTCGCACTCGCGAGTGCTAAAATCCACAGGTTAGGGGGCGCAAATTACTTGCCTTGCCCCGGGTGCTGACAACCCACGCTACGCCACTGGTGCCAACCTTTGCCATTCAAACAGGATTCTATGAGGCGTACGCATCCCGGACTTTATTATTGAAGGACTTTCAATAGCAGTTTGATTGTCTCCAGGAAAAAGCTGACCACACTGCTATTCTTGGGAATATGGAGTTGTTAGCAAAGTTGGGGCCACATGTAGCAAAGTCCGATATTGCGACTCGAAAATTGCGAGTCGGTGCGACTCGCAATTTCCGAGTCGCAATATCGGATGCAGAACGGTGTCTCAGACACCATCTGCGACTCGCTATGGGGTCGCAAAGACCCACCTCATGAATATTAATGAGGTGGGTCACATTTTGCGACCCCATAGCGAATCCCTGCACTCACAGGGATGGTGGCCTGCTGAAGTCAGCAGACCTCCATGTCTGTGACTGCTTTTTAAATAAAGCATTTTTTTTTTTCATTTTGCAGCCCGTTTTCCTTAAAGGAAAACGAGTTGCAAAATGAAAAAAATTATGAAACCATTTGGTTTCGTTTTTTCAGTGTAGGCAGTGGTCCATTGGACCACTGACTGCTCTGAAAAAACCTTTTTGTCCACATTCACAAAGGGGAAGGGGTCCCATGGGGACCCGTTCCCTTTTGCGAATGAGTTACCACCAGTATGACACTGGTGGTAACTGCGAATTGCTTTGCGACCGCATTTGCGGTCACAAAGCAATTCTGCATTGCGATGCGAGTCGCAAATAGGAAGGGAACACCCCTTCCTATTTGCGAGTCGCATTCACAATTTGCGAGTTGGTAACCGACTCGCAAATTGTGACTGAGCATCGTGTTAGGCTGTTTGCATGGCGCAAACTGTGATTTTCGCAGTTTGCACCATGCAAACGGCTTCCTACATCTGGCCCTTTGTTTCCAACACCCCCATTGACTCTCTGATGGTCTGTGGCAACCTCTGCAGAGGCATCTGCAGCAAGAAAGCGATTGCTATAGATTGAACTATGAAAACCTGAACCTGGACAAAGAGGTTTGATCCAATATCTTCTTATTTTTGTCTGGAAGTGTTGTGGTCTTAAGCTAAATGAACTTATCCAAAAGACTGTGCAGGATAAAAAGATTTTACATTTCAGGTCATTCTCAGCAGACAAACCTTTTCTTGAGAATAAATCTATGCAGATTTGGCTACTAACCTTTCGAGGCTGGGCCTGTGGCTGGCGGCAGAGCACGCTGACAAATCCAGCCTTCTTGGTGGCAGCCTCCGAAGGCTCTTGACACCTCTGGTGGGCGCAGGTTAACAATGTTTAACCATCAACGGAAGCTCAAAATAAAAGACCTTGTCAGTGTGGAAGCAAATTCACATGATGAGGTATATTAGGCATCAGATCCCCTTTTATTATCCATTCCTTGCAGCATATCCCATCCATCACAAGCCTCTTATCCCTCACATTCCTTACACCCAGTACTTAATTTGAGCCAGTGCTTTTAGGTGCGGGGCAGCGGCGCTTATTGTTGGGGCCCGGCACTTATTTTTCTTCCTCAAGCTTTTACTGCGAGCAAATGACGCATATGGGGAAGACAGAGGATGAGAAAAATGAAAAAGCGTCACAATGGGAGAAAGCAGAAAGCTGCAAGAGTGGGCTGAAGGGATAGGGAGCGGCTTTAAATGGATTAAAGAGACCCGAGATGGCTTCAGGATTACTCTGCATGAACATTCAGTGCTCGCACATTTAATTGCAGCAGCTGCATGTTTCAGAGGAGAGGTTTGGGCACTGGCAAGTTTTTATTTACAAATTAAGCACTGCGTACACCTTACTCCTTCTATTCCCAGACATTCTGTACAGTTCTTGGACTCTTCCATCTATGAAGAACCTCCTATCCCTCACAACCCTTGAGTCATATCCCATCTATTTCAATCCATATACCCCTTGTAGGAGGCTGGACTGGCTTGTAGTGAGTACCAAGGGGTACTTGCACCTTGCACCAGGCCCAGTTATCCCTTATTAGTGTATAGGGTGTCTAGCAGCATAGGCTGATAGATAATGGTAGCTTAGCAGAGCAGCTTAGGCTGAACTAGGAGACGAGTGAAGCTCCTAGTGTACCACAAGTGTCATATGCACAATATCATAAGAAAACACAATACACAGATATACTAAAAATAAAGGTACTTTATTTTTATGACAATATGCCAAAGTATCTCAGAGTGTACCCTCAGTATGAGGATAGCAAATATACACAAGATATATGTACACAATACCAAAATATGCAGTAATAGTATTAGAAAACAGTGCAAACAATGTATAGTTACAATAGGATGCAATGGGGACACATAGGGATAGGGGCAACACAAACCATATACTCCAAAAGTGGAATGTGAACCACGAATGGACCCCAAACCTATGTGACCTTGTAGAGGGTCGCTGGGACTATTAGAAAATAGTAAGGGTTAAAAAAATAGCCCACCGCAAGACCCTGAAAAGTGAGTGCAAAGTGCACTAAAGTTCCCCAAAGGACATAGAAGTCGTGATAGGGGAATTCTGCAGGAAAGACACAAACCAACAATGCAACAACGATGGATTTCCAGTCAAGGGTACCTGTGGAACAAGGGGACCAAGTCCAAAAGTCACAAGCAAGTCAGAGATGGGCAGATGCCCAGGAAATGCCAGCTGTGGGTGCAAAGAAGCTGCTACTGGACAGTAGAAGCTTAGGTTTCTGCAGGAACGACAAGGGCTAGAGACTTCCCCTTTGGAGGACGGATCCCTCACGCCGTGGAGAGTCGTGCAGAAGTGTTTTCCCGCCGAAAGACTGCAAACAAGCCTTGCTAGCTGCAAATCGTGCGGTTAGTGTTTTTGGATGCTGCTGTGGCCCAGGAGGGACCAGGATGTCGCCAATTGTGTCAGGAGACAGAGGGGGCGTCGAGCAAGACAAGGAGCCCTCTCAGCAGCAGGCAACCCCGGAGAAGTGCCAGAAACAGGCACTACGAGGATGCGTGAAACGGTGCTCACCCGAAGTCGCACAAAGGAGTCCCACGTCGCCGGAGACCAACTTAGAAAGTCGTGCAATGCAGGTTAGAGTGCCGTGGACCCAGGCTTGGCTGTGCACAAAGGATTTCCGCCGGAAGTGCACAGAGGCCGGAGTAGCTGCAAAAGTCGCGGTTTCCAGCAATGCAGTCTGGCGTGGGGAGGCAAGGACTTACCTCCACCAAACTTGGACTGTGGGAGTCACTTGGACACAGTTGCTGGATTCAAGGGACCTCACTCGTCGTGCTGAGAGGAGACCCAAGGTACCGGTGATGCAGTTCTTTGGTGCCTGCGGTTGCAGGGGGACGATTCCGTTGACCCACGGGAGATTTATTCGGAGCTTCTAGTGCAGAGAGGAGGCAGACTACCCCCACAGCATGCACCACCAGGAAAACAGTCGAGAAGGCGGCAGGATCAGCGTTACAGAGTTGCAGTAGTCGTCTTAGCTACTTTGTTGCAGTTTTGCAGGCTTCCAGCGCGGTCAGCAGTCGATTCCTTGGCAGAAGGTGAAGAGAGAGATGCAGAGGAACTCGGATGAGCTCTTGCATTCGTTATCTAAAGAATCCCCAGAGACAGAGACCCTAAATAGCCAGAAAAGAGGGTTTGGCTACTTAGGAGAGAGGATAGGCTAGCAACACCTGAAGGAGCCTATCAGAAGGAGTCTCTGAAGTCACCTGGTGGCACTGGCCACTCAGAGCAGTCCAGTGTGCCAGCAGCACCTCTGTTTCCAAGATGGCAGAGGTCTGGAGCACACTGGAGGAGCTCTGGACACCTCCCAGGGGAGGTGCAGGTCAGGGGAGTGGTCACTCCCCTTTCCTTTGTCCAGTTTCGCACCAGAGCAGGGCTAAGGGGTCCCTGAACCGGTGTAGACTGGCTTATGCAGAAATGGGCACCAAATGTGCCCATGAAAGCATTTCCAGAGGCTGGGGGAGGCTACTCCTCCCCTGCCTTCACACCATTTTCCAAAGGGAGAGGGTGTAACACCCTCTCTCAGAGGAATTCCTTTGTTCTGCCATCCTGTGACAAGCCTGGCTTGACCCCAGGAGGGCAGAAACCTGTCTGATGGGTTGGCAGCAGCAGCAGCTGCAGTGAAACCCCAGGAAAGGCAGTTTGGCAGTACCAGGGTCTGTGCTACAGACCACTGGGATCATGGGATTGTGCCAACTATGCTAGGATGGCATAGAGGGGGCAATTCCATGATCATAGACATGTTACATGGCCATATTCGGAGTTACCATTGTGAAGCTACATATAGGTAGTGACCTATATGTAGTGCACGCGTGTAATGGTGTCCCGCACTCACAAAGTCCGGGGAATTGGCCCTGAACAATGTGGGGGCACCTTGGCTAGTGCCAGGGTGCCCACACAGTAAGTAACTTTGCACCTAACCTTTACTAGGTAAAGGTTAGACATATAGGTGACTTATAAGTTACTTAAGTGCAGTGAAAAATGGCTGTGAAATAACGTGGACGTTATTTCACTCAGGCTGCAGTGGCAGGCCTGTGTAAGAATTGTCAGAGCTCCTATGGGTGGCAAAAGAAATGCTGCAGCCCATAGGGATCTCCTGGAACCCCAATACCCTGGGTACCTCAGTACCATATACTAGGGAATTATAAGGGTGTTCCAGAAAGCCAATGTAAATTGGTAAAATTGGTCACTAGCCTGTCAGTGACAATTTGAAAGAAATGAGAGAGCATAACCACTGAGGTTCTGATTAGCAGAGCCTCAGTGAGACAGTTAGTCACTACACAGGTAACACATTCAGGCACACTTATGAGCACTGGGGCCCTGGAGAACAGGGTCCCAGTGACACATACAACTAAAACAACATATATACAGTGAAAATTGGGGGTAACATGCCAGGCAAGATGGTACTTTCCTACACAACCCCCCCCCCCCCAAACGAAGGACAATAAGACTAGCCATGACCTGATGAGTCTTCATTGTCTAAGTGGAAATATCTGGAGAGTCCATCTGCATTGGAGTGGCTACTCCCAGGTCTATGTTCCACTGTATAGTCCATTCCCTGTAGGGATATGGACCACCTCAACAATTTAGGATTTTCACCTTTCATTTGTTTTAGCCAAAGTAGAGGTTTGTGGTCTGTCTGAACAATGAAGTGAGTGCCAAACAGGTATGGCCTCAACTTCTTCAGAGCCCAGACCACAGGAAAGGCCTCCCTCTCAATGGCAGACCAAAGCTTTACTCTAGGGGTCAACCTCCTACTAATAAAAGCAACAGGTTGATCCTGGCCCTCAGAATTAAGTTGTGATAGGACTGCCCCTACTCCTAATTCAGATGCATCAGTTTGGACATAGAATTTTTTAGAGTAACAAGGGCTTTTCAGGACAGGTGCAGAGCACATGGCCTGCTTCAGCTCCTCAAAAGCTTTCTGACAGTTTGCTGTCCATAATACCTTTTTAGGCATTTTCTTGGATGTGAGGTCATTAAGAGGGGCTGCAATGGAGCCATAGTTCTTAATGAACCTCCTGTAATACCCAGTGAGGCCTAGGAAGGCTCTCACCTGAGTCTGAGTGGTAGGGGGAACCCAATCAATAATTGTTTGGATTTTCCCCTGAAGTGGTGCAATCTGTTCCCCACCAACAAGGTGTCCCAGATAAACCACCTTACCCTGCCCTATCTGGCACTTTGAAGCCTTGATAGTGAGGCCTGCCTTTTGCAGGGCCTCTAAAACTTTCCATAGGTGGACCAGGTGATCATCCCAGCTGGAGCTAAAGACAGCTATATCGTCCAAATATGCTGCACTGAAAGCCTCCAGCCCTTGCAGGACTGTGTTCACCAACCTTTGAAAAGTGGCAGGTGCATTTTTCAAACCAAAAAGCATTACTGTAAATTGGTAATGGCCTCCAATGGTTGAAAATGCAGTTTTAGGTTTAGCATCTTCTGACAATTTGATCTGCCAATACCCTGCAGTCAAATCAAAAGTGCTTAGATACTTGGCAGATGCCAGTGTATCTATGAGCTCATCTGCCCTGGGTATAGGGTGAGCATCAGTTTTGGTTACCAGGTTGAGACCTCTATAGTCTACACAAAACCGCATTTCCTTCTTTCCATCCTTGGAATGGGGTTTTGGTACAAGTACCACAGGAGAAGCCCATGGACTTTCAGAGTGCTCAACCACTCCTAGCTCTAACATTTTCTGCACCTCTTGCTTTATGCAGTCCCTGACATGGTCAGGCTGCCTATAGATCTTACTTTTGACAGGTAAACTGTCTCCAGTATCTATAGTGTGCTCACACCAAGAAGTGGTACCTGGCACAGTAGAGAAGAGTTCAGAGAATTGATCTAGGAGATTTATGCAATGGTCTTTCTGCTCAGCAGTAAGACAATCAGCCAAAACTACACCTTCCACAAGAGCATCTTGTTCTGTGGAAGAGAAGAGATCAGGTAGAGAATCACTGTCTTCTTCCTGTCCCTCATCAGTTGCCATGAGCAGGGTGAGATCAGCCCTGTCATAGTAGGGTTTCAGGCGGTTTACATGAAGTACCCTAAGGGGACTCCTTGCAGTGCCTAAGTCAACTAAATAGGTGACTTCACCCTTTTTCTCAACAATTGTGTGGGGTCCACTCCATTTATCTTGGAGTGCTCTTGGGGCCACAGGCTCCAAGACCCACACTTTCTGCCCTGGTTTGTACTGAACCAAAACAGCCTTCTGATCATGCCATTGCTTCTGGAGCTCTTGGCTGGCCTGAAGGTTTTTACTGGCCTTTTTCATATACTCAGCCATCCTTGATCTGAGGCCAAGTACATAATCCACAATATCTTGCTTAGGAGCTTTTAAAGGTTGTTCCCAACCCTCCTTGACAAGTGTGAGTGGACCCCTAACAGGGTGTCCAAAAAGAAGTTCAAAGGGGCTGAAGCCCACTCCTTTCTGGGGTACCTCTCTGTAGGCAAAAAGGAGGCATGGTAACAGGATATCCCATCTCCTGCGGAGTTTTTCAGGGAGACCCATAATCATGCCTTTGAGAGTTTTATTAAATCTCTCCACCAGTCCATTTGTTTGTGGATGATAGGGTGTTGTGAACTTGTAAGTTACACCACACTCCTTCCACATGGCCTTTAAGTATGCAGACATGAAATTGCTTCCCCTGTCTGATACTACTTCCTTTGGGAAGCCCACCCTAGAAAATATTCCCAGGAGGGCCTTTGCCACTGCAGGTGCTGTAGTGGTCCTTAAAGGAATTGCTTCAGGATATCTTGTGGCATGGTCCACTACCACCAAGATAAACCTATTGCCTGAAGCAGTAGGAGGGTCAAGGGGGCCAACTATGTCAACCCCTACCCTTTCAAAGGGAACCCCAACCACAGGCAGTGGAATAAGGGGTGCCTTTGGAGTGCCACCTGTCTTGCCACTGGCTTGACAGGTTTCACAGGACTTACAAAAATCTTTTGTGTCCTCAGACATCCTAGGCCAATGAAACAAGGGAACCAGTCTGTCCCAAGTTTTCATTTGTCCCAGGTGCCCAGCTAGGGGAATGTCATGTGCAAGGGTTAGGAGGAACTTTCTGTACTCCTGAGGGATCACTAATCTCCTGGCAGTTCCAGGTTTAGGATCCCTTGCCTCAGTGTACAAGAGGTTGTCCTCCCAGTAAACTCTGTGAGAGTCACTGACATCCCCATTAGCTTGTTTGACAGCTTGCTGTCTTAGACCCTCTAATGTGGGACAGGTTTGCTGTGCCACACTCAGCTCCTCCCTGGCAGGTCCCCCTTCACCCAAAAGCTCAGCAGTGTCTGCTTGAAGCTCATCTGGTGTAGGTTCTGCACAGGGAGGGAATTCTTCTTCCTCAGAAGTAGAATCCACTGTAGAGGGAGGGATAGTAGGAAGTGGTTTGCTTCTACTAGCCCTAGCTTTAGGGAGCACTTGGTCCATTGTTCCAGGATCCAAGCTTCCCTGTCCTTTTTGCTTTTTGGCTTGAGCCCTTGTCAAAGCAAAAATATGCCCTGGGATGCCCAGCATTGCTGCATGGACCTCCAACTCCACATCTGACCAAGCTGATGTCTCCAAATCATTCCCTAATAGACAGTCTACAGGTAAATCTGAAGCTACCACAACTTTCTTTGGACCAGTAACCCCCCCCCAGTTGAGATTTACAACAGCCATGGGGTGGCTAAGTGTGTTGTTGTGAGCATCGGTTACTTGGTACTGGTGACCAAGTAGGTGTTGTTCAGGGTGGACCAGTTTCTCTATGACCATAGTTACACTGACTCCAGTGTCCCTTTAGGCCTGAACCTCAACACCATTTATTAGGGGTAGCTGCTTGTACTTATCCATATTAAGGGGACAAGCAACTAAGGTGGCTAAATCAATAGCCCCCTCAGAGACTAACACAGCCTCTGTGGTCTCCCTAACAAGACCAACCCCAACTAAGTTACCAATAGTGAGCCCAGCTACTCCCTTGGATTGGCTATTAGTAGGTTTGCTCCCACCACCACTGCTATTAGTAGGGACACTAGGTGTAGCAGTAGGGGTTGTAGTGGTAGGAGGCTTGGTGCTTTTCTTTGGACAACTGGGATCTGTTGTCCAATGGTCTTTTATTTTACATAAATAGCACCATGGTTTCTTTTCCTTGTTTTGATTAGAAGAGGATTTGGGCCCACCACCCCCACCAGAGTGTTTTTGTGGGCCTGATGAAGACTCATTTTTAGATTTGTCCCCACCCTTGTCAGAAGACTTACCATCCTTCTTCTTGTTGCCATCTTTGTCACCCCCTGTATGAACTTTTCTGTTCACCCTTGTTCTGACCCATTTGTCTGCCTTCTTTCCCAATTCTTGGGGAGAGGTCAGATCAGAGTCCACCAAGTACTGGTGCAACAAATCAGACACACAATTATTAAGAATATGCTCTCTCAGGATCAAGTTATACAGGCTGTCATAATCAGTAACTTTACTGCCATGTAACCACCCCTCCAAGGCCTTCACTGAATGGTCAATGAAATCAACCCAGTCTTGTGAAGACTCCTTTTTGGTCTCTCTGAACTTTATCCTGTATTGTTCAGTGGTTAAGCCATAACCATCCAGGAGTGCATTCTTAAGAACTTTGTAATCATTAGCTTAATTTTCTTTCACAGTAAGGAGTCTATCCCTACCTTTTCCACTAAATGATAGCCATAGGATAGCAGCCCACTGCCTTTGAGGGACATCCTGTACAGCACAGGCCCTCTCAACTGCAGCAAACCACTTGTTAATGTCATCCCCCTCCTTATAAGGGGGAACTATCTTGTGCAGATTCCTGGAATCATGCTCTTTTGCAGGATGACTATGGGGAATACTGCTGCTGCCACCATGGGTTTCTAAACCCAGTTTCTGTCTCGCCTTCTCTACTTCTAAAGTCTGTCTATCCAAATCCAGCTGTTGCTTCTTGAGCTTCAGTCTGGTTTGTTCCACTCTCAATCTATTGAGCTCCCTTTCTAACAATCTGTCATCAGGGTGGGTGGGAGGGACATGCCTTGAAACAGAAGTATGGTGAGAATGGACAGAAGGAGACCTGTCCCTTACAGAGGGCACCCTAACAGCTTGGCTCACAGAAACATCAGTACCACTGTGGTGAGAATAAATGCTTTTGCTATGATGTGAGACAACACTATTTGTATGGTGTGGCTCTTCATCATTACCAACTATGCTAGACTGTCTAGTAACGGGCAGGCTAGGAAGTTTCTTTCCTGAATCTTTTCCTGGGGGAGTCCCTGGATCAGATTGGGAACCATTATCTACTTTTTCAACAAATGGGGCACTTCTTGCCTTATCTTGTTCTCTAAGCATGTTAAGTAACAATTCCACGGAAGGATTCTTCCCTACACTCAAACCTCTCTCTATGCAGAGACTCCTTGCTCCTTTCCAGCTAAGGTGATCATATGCAAGTTTGGACAGATCAACATTTTGGCCTGTGCCAGACATTTTTAGAGAGAGTTAAAGTGATAGAAAAAGAGAAAAAAAATTGTCAGAGCTTTTAGAAAGACAGAGAAAAAAACTTTTTAAACTTTTTAGAATTGTTTAGAAAGTTAGAAGTACTTTTCAGCACTTAGAAAAGAGTGAAAAGAGGAAATGCAAAACTTTTTGGCAATGTGTATATACACTGAACTTGTTTTGTATATTTTTCTCTTATGAAAAGTACAATGACAAGAGTGGTAAGTAGTCTCAAAGCACTTATCCCACCGCTGCACAACCAATGTAGGAGGCTGGACTGGCTTGTAGTGAGTACCTAGGGGTACTTGCACCTTGCACCAGGCCCAGTTATCCCTTATTAGTGTATAGGGTGTCTAGCAGCTTAGGCTGATAGATAATGGTAGCTTAGCAGAGCAGCTTAGGCTGAACTAGGAGACGTGTGAAGCTACTACAGTACCACCTAGTGTCATATGCACAATATCATAAGAAAACACAATACACAGTTATACTAAAAATAAAGGTACTTTATTATTATGACAATATGCCAAAGTATCTCAGAGTGTACCCTCAGTGAGAGGATAGGAAATATACACAAGATATATATACACAATACCAGAAATATGCAGTATAGTCTTAGAAAACAGTGCAAACAATGTATAGTTACAATAGGATGCAATGGAGACACATAGGGATAGGGGCAACACAAACCATATACTCCAGAAGTGGAATGCGAACCACGAATGGACCCCAAACCTATGTGACCTTGTAGAGGGTCGCTGGGACTATTAGAAAATAGTGAGGGTTAGAAAAATAGCCCACCCCAAGACCCTGAAAAGTGAGTGCAAAGTGCACTAAAGTTCCCCAAAGGACAAAGAAGTCGTGATAGGGGAATAAGGCAGGAAAGACACAAACCAACAATGCAACAACGCTGGATTTCCAATCTGGGGTACCTGTGGATCAAGGGGACCAAGTCCAAAAGTCACAAGCAAGTCGGAGATGGGCAGATGCCCAGGAAATGCCAGCTGCGGGTGCAAAGAAGCTTCTACTGGACAGAAGAAGCTGCGGTTTCTGCAGGAACGCAAAGGGCTAGAGACTTCTCCTTTGGAGGACGGATCCCTCTCGCCTTGTAGAGTCGTGCAGAAGTGTTTTCCCGCCAAAAGAACGCCAACAAGCCTTGCTAGCTGCAAATTGTGCGGTTAGCGTTTTTGGATGCTGCTGTGGCCCAGGAGGGACCAGGAGGTCGCAAATTAGACCAGGAGGTAGAGGGGACGTCGAGCCAGACAAAGAGCCCTCTTAGCAGCAGGTAGCACCCGGAGAAGTGCCAGAAACAGGCACTACGACATTGCGTGAAATGGTGCTCTCCCGAAGTCACACAAAGGAGTCCCACGTCGCCGGAGACCAACTTAGAAAGTCGTGCAATGCAGGTTAGAGTGCCGTGGACCCAGGCTTGGCTGTGCACGAAGGATTTCCGCCGGAAGTGCACAGAGGCCGGAGTAGCTGCAAAAGTTGCGGTTCCCAGCAATGCAGTCTAGCGAGGTGAGGCAAGGACTTACCTCCACCAAACTTGGACTGAAGAGTCACTGGACTGTGGGAGTCACTTGGACAGAGTTGCTGGATTCGAGGGACCTCGCTCGTCGTGCTGAGAGGAGACCCAAGGGACCGGTAATGCAGCTTTTTGGTGCCTGCGGTTGCAGGGGGACGATTCCGTCGACCCACGGGAGATTTCTTCGGAGCTTCTAGTGCAGAGAGGAGGCAGACTACCCCCACAGCATGCACCACCAGGAAAACAGTCGAGAAGGCGGCAGGATCAGCGTTACAGAGTTGCAGTAGTCGTCTTTGCTAGTATGTTGCAGGTTTGCAGGCTTCCAGCGCGGTCAGCAGTCGATTCCTTGGCAGAAGGTGAAGAGAGAGATGCAGAGGAACTCGGATGAGCTCTTGCATTCGTTATCTAAGGAATCCCAAGAGGCAGAGGGGGTCATTCTGACCTCGGCGGTAAAAGCCGCTTACCGCCGGTCAGAAGGCCGCCACAATACCGCCGCGGCCGCGGTCAGCCGCCACGGACATTCTGACCCACAACTGCAAAACCTCCGAAAATCCGCCCTCCACTGCAGTCCGCCACATCAGCGGCCAGCGGTAAACTGGAGAAGACCAAACCTCCACCGCCACGCCAACAGAAATACGCCCATCCCATTATGACCCGCAAATCGACGGCGGTCAAAATACACACACCTTTACAAACCCCTACCACATTGGACAATTTGAAAGGCACACACCTGAAACCCATACACACACCACTCCCACACATCCAATACCATATAAAACACACACCCACATCACCCACAAACCCCTACCAACAAAAACCAGAGACGAAGGAGAGAGAGACACACATCAGAGAATAGATAGCCAGACACACAGAGGCACACCGCAACATCACACACACCACATAGAAGCACAAAGCACCACACACCAACACACACATCATCACATACACCACCCCACACCTCATACACTCCACCCCATGGCACCACAAAGGCACCCACGCTTTTCGGACCAAGAACTCCGGGTCATGGTGGAGGAGATCATAAGGGTGGAACCCCAGCTCTTCGGCTCACAAGTCCAGCACACCACCATAGCGAGGAAGGCGGAGCTCTGGCAGCGGATCGTGGACAGGGTCAACGCGGTGGGACAGCATCCCAGAAATCGAGAGGACATCCGCAAACGATGGAACGACCTACGGGGGAAGGTGCGCTCGATGGTCTCGCGACACAACATCGCAGTGCAGAAGACTGGCGGGGGACCCCCACCCACTCCACCCGAATTCACAACATGGGAGCAGGAGGTACTCAACATCCTGCATCCTGATGGCCTCGCTGGAGTACACGGAGGAATGGACTCTGGTAAGTACAAGGCCAACCACTTCACCCCACCCCCAGCATGCTAACCCCCACCCTCACCCCCAACCCCCCAGCACACATCCTCCCTGAGAATGTCTCCCCAGCACAACCCACCCAACACCAACCCCTGCATGCCACCGCCAAACTATGGACACCCATCACCTAAGCATGACCACTGCACATACCCATCACCCCCCCCCCACAAAACACCCTCACAACACCTCCCCCAAGGGAATGCCAGCACTGGGGGACAAGGGCACCTATAAAACGCAAGCTAATGCACACACAGAAACAATAACCATACCCTCTTACCCCATGCAGGACCCGAACGACAACACACCGGTCAGGAGGGACCAGAAATGTCCATCCCACCCCCGGAACAGGCCACTAGTGATGACAGCAACTCTGTCGACCTGGAACCTGACGACCAGCCCGGACCATCGTGGACCTCTGGGCAGTCGGTTCCCCTCACCCAGACACAGGCCACTGCAGACCCAACCCCCTCTGGGAACAACCGCACAGCTCCCACCCAGCGGGCCCATGCCTCTGTCTCTAGGACAGGTCAAGCAGCGGTGTGTCTACCACTACAGGGCCCCCAGGGTAACCCACCAACCCAACAACAACAGGGACCTGGGGGCAGTGGGAGTGGGCACACTGTCCAGGGGACAGAGGCCCAGGGAAACAGGGCAACTCGGAGGGCTGCTGTGCGACAGGGGGGGGGGGAGAGGCCCAGGGAACCCACTCTCCAAGAGGCCCTCACCACCATCATGGCTGCCTACCACCACTCACAAGAGACGATGGCGACGGTACTGGCCAGGTTCCAGGAGATCCAGGCACAGCAGGAGCAACGCTACATGGGGTTCAGCGACCAACTCAGCAACATCTCAACCGCTATGGGGAGCATAGTCCAGGCCCTGAACCGCATAGAGGACACGTTTCGGGACCATGTGGCATCACACAGGGCCCCTGTCACTACCCAGGAACAGGAACAGCCTACCACCTCCGCCGGCGCTAGTGGACAGGAGGCCCCACCACAACGACAGCCCCCCAGAACCCCACCTCCTGCTGAACAACAACCGCCCCGCAAAAGGAGCCTGAGATAAAAAAAAACGACAGAGTAGGATGTCAAGTCCCCCGCCAGCATCACATACCCCCTGAAGTCCTCCCACTGTCCCACATTGCCACCCTGTCAAACCTTGAACTGCCCCTGCTCCATCCTGCCACAGGCGTATGGACAATGCACCTGTGAGACTGAGAACTGGACTCCGCCAGGGACATTACTCCACCCCCACCCATCACTGTTTCACCATCATGTACCAATATCTATGCACTAATAATAAATCACACATTGCACTGAAATCAATCAGGACTCAGGCTGTCTTATTTACAAATGTATGACACATTACATATCAATTACGTATTGTGAACATTGCGAATTACACATACCGAGGTAACTTAGCATTAGTCCATGGGCCAACCAAGCCGAGGTCACGCAGTGGCTCATACAGCACAGAAAAGGGAAGGGAAATTCAAACATCATGTCCATAGGTCTGGGGGGAAACCGACAAAGTTGAGATGCAGGAGGCTTTCAGGAAATGTAAAATGGCATGGGTGATCATTACCTGTGTGCTACTGGAAATACTGTGCTATTACTCTGTCCCTGTTGTCTGTGTCGTCCTCTGAGTCTTCCTCCTCTTCACTCTCCGCAGGCTCCACAGCTACTTCAACACCACCATCTGCACCATCCTCCTGCAGGAAAGGGACCTGACGTCGCAATGCCAGATTGTGAAGCATACAGCAGGCCACGATGATGTGGCACACCTTCTTTGGTGAGTACATCAGGGATCCCCCAGTCATATGCAGGCACCTAAACCTGGCCTTCAGGAGGCCAAAGGTCCTTTCGATGATCCTCCTAGTTCGCCCATGGGCCTCATTGTACCGTTCCTCTGCCCTGGTCCGGGGATTCCTTACTGGGGTCAGTAGCCAAGGCAGGTTGGGGTAACCAGAGTCACCTATTAGCCACACACGTTGTCTCTGTAGCTGCTCCATCACATAGGGGATGCTGCTATTTCGCATCACATACGCGTCATGCACTGACCCTGGGAACTTGGCATTTACATGGGAGATGTGCTGGTCAGCCAAACAGACCACCTGGACATTCATCGAATGATAACTTTTTCTGTTTCGGTACACCTGCTCATCGTCTTTTGGGGGTACCAAAGCCACATGGTCCCATCAATGGCACCAATGATGTTGGGGATATGTCCAAGGGCATAGAAATCACCCTTCACTGTAGGCAAGTCACCCTCCTCTGGGAAAATGATGTAGCTCCACATGAGTTTCATCAGGGCAGACAACACTCTACTCAAAATCTTTGAAAACATAGGCTGAGACATTCCAGATGACATGGCCACTGTGGTCTGGAATGACCCACTTGCCAAAAAATGGAGGACTGACAAAACCTGCACCAGAGGGGGAATCCCTGTGGGTTGGCGGATGGGGGACATCAGGGCTGGCTCCAGCTGGGCACACAGTTCATGGATGGTGGCTCGGTCAAGTCGGTATCGTAGTATGATGTGGCGTTCTTCCATTGTCGACAGGTCCACCAGGGGTCGGTACACGCGAGGATTCCTCCTTCTCATCGCAAGTCCCAGCGGACGGTGCCTAGGAAGGACAACATGGAGCACAGAGTCAGCCAAACCACAGGTACGTACAGACAGCTTGCACAGTTAAAGAATGGCAATGGGTTGAAAGGCGTGTATGTGTGGCAATGCAAGGCCTAGGCCTGTGTGTCGCATTCAAAATTAAGCCATGTAGGCCCTTGAAATGGCGGCTGTCTGACCTGTGAAGTGGGACAATGGGATGTGAGGTCAATGCGCTGGCGGGGCACACCGTGGCGGTAGGCGGTCGAAGACCGCGGCGCAAAGCCGCATTGGTTAACATTGAAGCCTATGGGTTTCAGGAGCCAATGACGAAGTGCGCCGGCGGTCGCGGTACGCACCGCCGCGGTACGCACCGCCGCGGGCGTGACCGCCATTTTCTATCTGCTTAATCACTCGAGACCTGATCATCCACAGGAGAGGACCTATACTGCAAGTGCTGCTGTGACCTCGGTCTGGAAGATACAATGGCTGCTGCGACTGGGGAAAGGGCCCCTGCCTTTACGTCTGAAGAGTTGGAGAAGCTCGTGGATGGGGTCCTCCCCCAGTATGCGCTACTCTACGGTCCTCCAGACCAACAAGTGAGTACACCGGGTGCACATGGAATGGGCTATGCCTGTGTGGATTGGGGTGGATGTAAGTTGGTGGGGTGGGGGCGAATGAGGAGTGCAACGCACGACACATGAGAGCATGTGCCATATGGCAAAGTTGGTGGGGGGGGCCAATCACATCTAACATGCAGGTCATTGATGAATTCCTCCTTTCCACCCTGTACATGTCAAATAGGTCAGCGCCCATCAGAAGATCGAGATTTGGCGTGCCATCGCCAAGGAAGTCCGGAACTTGGGGGTCCACAACAGACGGGGCACCCACTGCCGCAAGAGGTGGGAGGACATCCGCCGCGGAACAAGGAAGACCGCAGAAACACTGCTGGGGATGGCCTCCCAATCTAGGAGGGGTGCCAGTCGCACCATGACCCCCCTGATGTCCCGGATCCTGGCGGTGGCTTACCCAGAATTGGATGGGCGCTTTAAGACATCACAGCAGACACAAGGGGGAGAGTATCAGCACATTCTCCTATCTTTCTGCGCAGTGGAGGCGTCTGGGTGGGGGAGGAGGGCTGTGGGTGACATTAGGCCAGGGCGCTTTCTGTAGTGTAGTCCTCTCCCTTAGGCATGGCCCTGTGCCCCCGGCCCCCACCTCGGTAGGGTGACAAGTACAGCCATTGAAGGTCCAGCATCTCCCATGTGCGCGTTTGACGTCTCTTGGCCTGTTGTCCTAGTCAGTAGTACTGAGTAGTGTACCCCGAATGCGCAGCTTAGTGCATTAGGCTCCTGTGTCTGTCCTCTCCGCCAACGGTGTTGACATTGCATGCACTCAACCTGGTCTTCTTTTTTCTCCCCCCACCCTTTCTCTTCATCTTCTTGTGCATGTGTGCATTAGCATCATCAGGCGGAGGAGATTTGGCATCGGAGCACGAGGGAGCTGCAGGACACAAGGCCCCGGTGGGCCCAGGAACAGACACCGAGGGCACCAGTGATCCGGAGGGCGAGGGGAGCACCACGACGGGGACCGCTGGTGAGAGCAGCGAAAGCGACACGTCCTCGGATGGGAGCTCCCTAGCGGTGGCGGCAACATCCGTGCCCCCCGCCTCTACAGGTACAGCCGCCACCCAGCGCACCAGCCCCGCCCTCCCAGCAGCCCCTCAGTCTTCGCTCCGTGCCGGTTCGCCCAGGAAGGCGCGCGTCTCCTTCACCCCAGGCACCTCAGCCCCTGCCCCTGTTGCCCCTGCTGCCCTCAGTGCGGAGCTCATTGACCTGGTAAGGACGCTCATTGTTGGGCAGACGACCCTTTTGAATGCCATCCAGGGTGTGCAAAGGGAGGTGCAACAGAGCAATGCGTACCTGGAGGGCATTCATTCGGGTCAGGCTGCCCATCAACGAGCGTTCACTGCTCTGGCCTCAGCACTGACGGCAGCCATTGTCCCTGTTTCCAGCCTCCCTCTTCTTACTGCCTCCAGCCTTTATCTGTCTCCTGTTCCTCAGCCTATCCCATCCACACCATCAGACCAGCCTGCACACACCTCAACACCCAAGAGCAGCTCATCCAAACACAAGCACCACAGATCCCACAAACACTCACCCATGCAACACCCAGATGCAGACATGCCAACAGCCACTGCCACCCCAGTGTCCCCCTCCTCCTCGTCTCCCTCCTCCCTCCCTGTGACGTCTACACTCACACCTGCATGCACCCCAACATCAGCCAGTGCTTCCATCACCACCTCACCCTCCAGTACAGTCCACACTCGTGCAGTCACCACCCCCACTGCCATTTACACGTCCCCTGTGTCCTCTCCCACTGTGTCTGTCACCCCCTCTTCCAAGACACACAAACGCAGGCAGACACCCACCCAACAGCCATCCACCTCACGACAGCCTACAGCACCAACACCTTCACCCAATGACAGCACACCTGACTCTCCTACAACCACCTCCTCTACCTCCACTTCCATCTCCACTTCTCCTACCTTTTACCTTGGCCCTAAAAAACTTTTCCTGGCTAACCTTGACCTCTTTCCCCCCGATGAGCTCCCCCATCCATCTTCAAAGAGTCCCAAGAGCACCGCAGCCACCACCAGCCCAGCTTCGGGTGTCACTGTTGTGCATGGGTTCTGGAGCCCACCCTTTGCCAGCAGTGACACATCCATCAGCAGCAAGGACACGTCCAGCCCCCCCCCCCGGCAAGAGGACCCGCAAAAACAAGGGCCGCTGTGCGAGGACCGACAGGGCTGCCCCCAAGGAGCAATGTGCGGCCACTTCACCACCCACACCATCTAGGGGAGGCAAGGGCCCGAGAGCCCCATCAAAGGAGCGGAAGGGCAGCAGGAGCGCGGAGAAGGTGGACCCCACATGCCACATCCCAGCTGGGAAGGAGGACACTAAGGAGGCCAGGAGTCCGTCCCCGAAGGGTCCAGAAACGTCACGGTCCGAGGGCGACTGAGCCGGGAGTCCAGGCCAGGTCTGGCTCCCTTGACCTGCTGGATGAGCACTGCTGAACAGGGCCCGCGGGGCAGAAGAGCACCGCTGAACAGGGCCCCGCCGTGGAGATAGGCACCGCTGAACAGGGCCCGCGGTGCAGAAGAGCACTGCTGAACAGGGCCCCGCCGTGGAGATAGGCACCGCTGAACAGGGCCCGCGGTGCAGAAGAGCACCGCTGAACAGGGCCCCGCCGTGGAGATAGGCACCGCTGAACAGGGCCCGCGGTGCAGAAGAGCACCGCTGAACAGGGCCCCGCCGTCTCAAGCACCGCTCCGCTGGGCCCTGCATCTCAAGCACCGCTCCGCCGGGCACCGCTGTCTCTCCACCTCTCCGCTGGGCCCTTCTTCTCAAGCATCGCTCCGCTGGGCACCGCCGTCTCAAGCACCGCTCCGCTGGGCCCTTCATCTCAAGCACCGCTCCGCTGGGCACAGCCGTCTCAAGCACCTCTCCGCTGGGCCCTTCTTCTCAAGCACCGCTCCGCTGGGCACCGCCGTCTCAAGCCCCGCTCCGCCCTTCATCTCAAGCACCGCTCCGCTGGGCACCGCCGTCTCAAGCACCGCTCCGCTGGGCCCTTCTTCTCAAGCACCGCTCCGCTGGGCACCGCCGTCTCAAGCACCGCTCCGCTGGGCCCTTCATCTCAAGCACCGCTCCGCTGGGCACCGCCGTCCCAAGCACCGCTCCGCTGGGCCCTTCTTCTCAAGCACCGCTCCGCTGGGCACCGCCGTCTCAAGCACCGCTCCGCTGGGCCCTTCTTCTCAAGCACCGCTCCGCTGGACACCGCCGTCTCAAGCACCGCTCCGCTGGGCCCTTCATCTCAAGCACCGCTCCGCTGGGCACCGCCGTCTCAAGCACCGCTCCGCTGGGCCCTTCATCTCAAGCACCGCTCCGCTGGGCACCGCCGTCTCAAGCACCGCTCCGCTGGGCCCTTCATCTCAAGCACCGCTCCGCTGGGCACCGCTGTCTCTCCACCTCTCCGCTGGGCCCTTCTTCTCAAGCACCGCTCCGCTGGGCACCGCCGTCTCAAGCACCGCTCCGCTGGGCCCTTCATCTCAAGCACCGCTCCGCTGGGCACCGCCGTCTCAAGCACCGCTCCGCTGGGCCCTTCTTCTCAAGCACCGCTCCGCTGGGCACCTCCGTCTCAAGCACCGCTCCGCTGGGCACCGCTGTCTCTCCACCTCTCCGCTGGGCCCTTCTTCTCAAGCACCGCTCCGCTGGGCTCCGCCGTCTCAAGCACCGCTCCGCTGGGCCCTTCTTCTCAAGCACTGCTCCGCTGGGCCCTTCTTCTCAAGCACCGCTCCGCTGGGCACCGCTGGGCACCGCTGGGCACCGCTGTCTCAATCATTGTTTATGGTTCACTGTGCCCACCATGCCTCCTCCTTGACCAGTGGAGACTGTCATCCACCTGATGAGAGACTGTGGCTTTGCACTCCCCAGGATGGTCCAGTGGGCAGCCCACCCACTGTAGAGACATTGAGAGACTGTGGCTTTGCACTCCCCAGGATGGTACAGTGGGCAGCCCACCCACTTGGTCCAGTGGGCAGCCCACCCACTGTAGAGACATTGAGAGACTGTGGCTTTGCACTCCCCAGGATGGTCCAGTGGGCAGCCCACCCACTGTAGAGACATTGAGAGACTGTGGCTTTGCACTCCCCAGAATGGTACAGTGGGCAGCCCACCCACTGTAGAGACATTGAGAGACTGTGGCTTTGCACTCCCCAGGATGGTACAGTGGGCAGCCCACCCACTGTAGAGACATTGAGAGACTGTGGCTTTGCACTCCCCAGGATGGTCCAGTGGGCAGCCCACCCACTGTAGAGACATTGAGAGACTGTGGCTTTGCACTCCCCAGGATGGTCCAGTGGGCAGCCCACCCACTGTAGAGACATTGAGAGACTGTGGCTTTGCACTCCCCAGGATGGTCCAGTGGGCAGCCCACCCACTGTAGAGACATTGAGAGACTGTGGCTTTGCACTCCCCAGGATGGTCCAGTGGGCAGCCCACCCACTGTAGAGACATTGAGAGGGGCATGGTGGCTCCTCGTGGATCTGGCGTCGTGGACTCATGTGGCTGTGGTGCCCCCCCCTTCCCTTCCCCCTGAGGTGCCTGTAGTTTTTACATCTGATGCCCCTGCAGTGTTCTCTCCAAAGGACTCAGGTCTCCTGTGTGGGCTTTGCCCTTATTTCTCAAAACTTTGGCCCACGGACATGATGAATTCGTAGGATGTGCAGGACTTGTTACTTCAATTATACACTGATGTGTATGTCATTAGTTTTGTTGTGAATATCTTTCATGGTTGTACGATAATTTTCAGGAGCTTTTTGGTACATAAATATTTATTCCAAATTTGATTATGTCCTGGCATTTTTCAGGGGTGTTTGGGTGGTGTCACTGTGACTTGTTGCTCTGCATTGGTGTGTTCATAGTTGGGGGGGGGGGGTCGCATATGTGTGTGCCCGTAACCTTTCGTCCTCCCCCTCCCGTGTGTCGTAGGTGCACTCACCGTTGTCGTCTGCGCCGGACTTCGTACTTGTGGTAGATGAGAAGGTAGACGAGAGCAGGTAGGATGTTTAATTCGGGTTCCATGCTGTCCTCCTTCCTCCTGGAGTGCGTAGTGGTGAGCGTTTTCCCGTCCGTAGTCTGTTTCCGCCGTGTTTTTATCGGCGGTGCTCCCGCCCCGGAAAAGGTGGCGGATTGGTGAGTTGTAATAGTGTGGGCGGTACATTGGCTGCCGCCTGGCTGTTGGCGGTGACCACCGCGCTGTTTGTTTGTACCGCCGTGGCGGTCGGAGTGTTAAAGTGGCTGTCTGTGTTGGCGGTTCCCGCCAGGGTCAGAATCCCATATTTTTTACCGCCAGCCTGTTGGCGGGTTGGCCGCCACTTTAACACCGACCGCCAGGGTTAGAATCACTTCTAGAGACCCTAAATAGCCAGAAAAGAGGGTTTGGCTACCTAGGAGAGAGGATAGGCTAGCAACACCTGAAGGAGCCTATCACAAGGAGTCTCTGACGTCACCTGGTGGCACTGGCCACTCAGAGCAGTCCAGTGTGCCAGCAGCACCTCTGTTTCCAAGATGGCAGAGGTCTGGAGCACACTGGAGGAGCTCTGGACACCTCCCAGGGGAGGTGCAGGTCAGGGGAGTGGTCACTCCCCTTTCCTTTGTCCAGTTTCGCGCCAGAGCAGGGCTAAGGGGTCCCCTGAACCGGTGTAGACTGGCTTATGCAGAATTGGGCACATCTGTGCCCAAGAAAGCATTTCCAGAGGCTGGGGGAGGCTACTCCTCCCCTGCCTTCACACCATTTTCCAAAGGGAGAGGGTGTAACACCCTCTCTCAGAGGAAGTCCTTTGTTCTGCCATCCTGGGCCAGGCCTGGCTGGACCCCAGGAGGGCAGATGCCTGTCTGAGGGGTTGGCAGCAGCAGCAGCTGCAGTGAAACCCCGGGAAAGGCAGTTTGGCAGTACCAGGGTCTGTGCTACAGACCACTGGGATCATGGGATTGTGCCAACTATGCCAGGATGGTATAGAGGGGGCAATTCCATGATCATAGACATATTACATGGCCATATTCGGAGTTACCATTGTGAAGCTACATATAGGTAGTGACCTATATGTAGTGCACGCGTGTAATGGTGTCCCCACACTCACAAAGTCCGGGGAATTGGCCCTGAACAATGTGGGGGCACCTTGGCTAGTGCCAGGGTGCCCACACACTAAGTAACTTAGCACCCAACCTTTACTAGGTAAAGGTTAGACATATAGGTGACTTATAAGTTACTTAAGTGCAGTGAAAAATGGCTGTGAAATAACGTGGACGTTATTTCACTCAGGCTGCAGTGGCAGGCCTGTGTAAGATTTGTCAGAGCTCCCTATGGGTGGCAAAAGAAATGCTGCAGCCCATAGGGATCTCCTGGAACCCCAATACCCTGGGTACCTCAGTACCATATACTAGGGAATTATAAGGGTGTTCCAGAAAGCCAATGTAAATTGGTAAAATTGGTCACTAGCCTGTCAGTGACAATTTGAAAGAAATGAGAGAGCATAACCACTGAGGTTCTGATTAGCAGAGCCTCAGTGAGACAGTTAGTCACTACACAGGTAACACATTCAGGCACACTTATGAGCACTGGGGCCCTGGAGAACAGGGTCCCAGTGACACATACAACTAAAACAACATATATACAGTGAAAAATGGGGGTAACATGCCAGGCAAGATGGTACTTTCCTACACTCGTAACCCAAACATTCACTGCCTCCTAACCCAACCATTTACTGCCTCCTAACCCAAATATTCACTGCCTCCTAAAACATTCATTGCCTCCCAACACAAACATTCACTGCCTCCTAACCCAAACATTCACTATACCTAACCCAAATGCTAACTGTCTCCTAACCCAAACATTCACTGCCTCCTAACCCAAATGCTCACTGTCTCCTAACCCAAACATATACTGCCTCCTAACCCAACCATTCACTGCCTCCTAACCTAACAATCACTGCCTCTTAAACCAAACATTCACTGCCTCCAAACCCAAATACTCACTTCCTCCTAACCCAAATGCTCACTGTCTCCTAACCCAAACATTCACCGCCTCCTAACCCAACCATTTACTGCCTCCTAACCCAAATATTCACTGCCTCATAAAACATTAATTGCCTCCTAACACAAACATTCACTGCCTCCTAACCCAAACATTCACTACCTCCTAACCCAAATGCTAACTGCCTCTTAACCCAAACATTCTCTGCCTCCTAACCCAAATGCTCACTGTCTCCTAACCCAAACATATACTGCCTCCTAACCCAACCATTCACTGCCTCCTAACCTAACAATCACTGCCTCTTAAACCAAACATTCACTGCCTCCAAACCCAAACACTCACTTCCTCCTAACCCAAATGCTCACTGTCTCCTAACCCAAACATTCACCGCCTCCTAACCCAACCATTTACTGCCTCCTAACCCAAATATTCACTGCCTCCTAAACCAAACATTCACTGCCTCCTAACCCAAACATTCACTGCCTCCTAACCCAAATGCTCACTGTCTCCTAACCCAGACATTCACTGCCTCCAAACCTAACAATCACTGCCTCCTAACCCAAACATTTACTGCCTCCAAACCCAAACACTCACTTCCTCCTAACCCAAACGCTCACTGTCTCCTAACCCAAATGTTCACCGCCTCCTAACCCAAATATTCACTGCCTCCTAAACCAAACATTCATTGCCTCCTAACTCAAACATTCACTGTCTCGTAACCCAAACATTCACTGCCTCCTAATCCAATCATTCACTGCCCCTTAACCCAAACATTCACCGCCTCCTAACCCAAACATTCACTGCCTCCTAACCCAAACATTCACTGCCTCCTAACCCAAATGCTCACTGTCTCCTAACCCAAACATATACTGCCTCCTAACCCAACCATTCACTGCCTCCTAACCTAACAATCACTGCCTCCTACACCAAACATTCACTAACTCCTAACCCAAATGCTCACTGTCTCCTAACTCAAACATTCACTGCCTCCTAACCCAAACGCTCACTGTCTCCTAACCCAAACATTCACTGCCTCCTAATCCAACCATTCACTGCCCCTTAACCCAAACATTCACCGCCTCCTAACCCAAACGCTCACTGTCTCCTAACCCAAACATTCACTGCCTCCTAACCCAAACATTCACTGCCTCCTAATCCAACCATTCACTGCCCCTTAACCCAAACATTCACTGCCTCCTAACCCAAACATTCACTGCCTCCTATCCCAAACATTCACTGCCTCCTAACCCAATATTCACTGCCTCCTAAACCAAACATTCACTGCCTCTTAATCGAGCCATTCACTGGCTCCTAACCCAACCATTCCCTGCCTCCTACACCAAACATACACTGCCTCGTAACCCAAACATTCACTGCCTCCTAATCCAAACATTCACTGCTTCTTAACCCATTCTTTGCCTCGTAACCCAAACATTCACTACCTCCTAAACCAAACATTCAGTGCCTCCGAACCCAAACATTCACTGCCTCCTAACCCAACCATTTACTGCCACCTAACCCAAATATTCACTGCCTCCTAAAACATTCATTGCCTCCTAACACAAACATTCACTGCCTCCTAACCCAAACCTTCACTACCTCCTAAACCAAATTCTCACTGTTTCCTAACCCAAATATTCACTGCCTCCTAACCCAAATGCTCACTGTCTCCTAACCCAAACATATACTGCCTCCTAACCCAACCATTCACTGCCTCCTAACCCAACATTCACTGCCTCCTAAACCATACATTCACTGCCTCCAAACCCAAACACTCACTACCTCCTAACCCAAATGCTCACTGTCTCCTAACCCAGACATTCACTGCCTCCGAACCCAAATGCTCACTGTCTCCTAACCCAAACATTCACTGCCTCCTAACCCAACCATTTACTGCCTCCTAACCCAAATATTCACTGCCTCCTAAACCAAACATTCATTGCCTCCTAACCCAAACATTCACTGCCTCCTAATCCAAACATTCACTACCTCCTGACCCAAATGCTCACTGTCTCCTAACTCAAACATTCACTGCCTCCTAACCCAAATGCTCACTGTCTCCTAACCCAAACATATACTGCCTCCTAACCCAACCATTCACTGCCTCCTAACCCAACATTCACTGCCTCCTAAACCAAACATTCACTGCCTCCTAACCCAAACATTCACTGTCCTCTAACCCAACCATTCACTGCCTCCTAAACCAAACATTCACTGCCTCCTAACCCAACATTTACTGCCTCCTGAACCCAACCATTCACTGCCTCCTAAACCAAACATTCACTGCCTCCTAATCCAAACATTTACTGCCTCCTAACCCAAACATTCACTGCTTCCTAACCCATTCACTGCCTCGTAACCCAAACATTCACTGCCCCCTAAACCAAACATTCACTGCCTCCTAACCCAAACATTCACTGCCTCCTAACCCAACCATTTACTGCCCCCTAACTCAATAATCACTGCCTCCTAAACTAAACATTCACTGCCTCCTAATCGAACCATTCAATGACTCCTAACCCAACCATTCACTGCCTCCTAAACCAAACATTCATTGCCTTCCAACCCCAACATTCACTACCTCCTAACTCAAATGCTCACTGTCTCCTAACCCAAACATATACTGCCTCCTGAACCTAACATTCACTGCCTCCTGAACCTAACATTCACTGCCTCCTAACCCAAATATTCACTACCTCCTACACCAAACATTCACTGCCTCCCAAACCAAACATTTCCTTCTCCAACCCAACCATTTTCTACCTCATAACCCAAAACATGAAATGCCTCCTAACCAAAGGACGAACCTTTGGTACCTCCTGCCCCAATTTCCACAACCACAGACTGCCTCCTACCCCAATTACTCATTGTGTCCCAACCAGACCCCAACTATCCGCTGCCTCCTATCCAAACTATTCATTGCCTCATACCCCAACCATTCTCTCACTCCTACATAATCACTCACTGCCTCCAACTCCAATTATTCACTGTATTTTACCCTATTCATTGCCTCCTACCCCAACCATTTGCTGCTTCCTACTCCAAATATTCTGTCTCCTACCCCGACTATTTACCGCCTCCTATGCTACCATTTGCTGCCTTAACCCAACCATTCACTGCCTTCTATCCCAATGATTTGCTAATTCCTACCCCAGCTATTCACTTCCTCCTACTCCATCTATACACTTTCTTCTACCCTAAGTATTCGCTGCCCTCATTATAGGAGGCTGGCCTGGTGTGTGGTGGGTACCCAAGGTACTTACACCTTATTCCAGGTCCAGGTATCACCTATTAGTGAGCTGTAGTCAGTGTCTAGAAGCCAGGCTCTCTAGAGGGAGTTAGCTGTGGATGAGCAGCCAAAGCTTATCTAGGAGACATGCAAAGCTCATGCAATACCACTGTAGTCACACAGCACTTACACACATGAAAGAAAACACTTGGTGTTACAAAGATAAAGGTATTTTATTATAGTAACACAGCACCGAAAATACTATAGAGGCAATACTCCCTTAAGAGGTAAGTAACACACAGGATATATTCACTAATTGTCAGAAATAGACATAAAAACAGTTAGAAAACAGTGCAAAACAGTGTAAAACACAATAGAGAATAATGACCCTAGGAGGAGCACAAAACATATTCTAAAAAAATAGAATGCTAACAGAGGACCCCCACCTAGGTAAGTGGAGTGTGTAGAGAGGAGTTGGGAGTACCAGGAAAGCACAAAGGTAGGTACACAACACCCCCCAACGACCAGGAAAGCAAGAGTAAATCACTAGAATTTCCCCAAAACACCCACTAAGAAGAAAAGAAGAGAATTAAAAAACCCACAGACTGCAAGAAACCAACTGTCTATTTCTGAAGAGGAAGACCTGTGGAAATAGGGGACCAAGTCCAGAACACACAGCAGAGTTCAATGGGGGCAGGAGCCCCTACCCACCAAGCTGAGGATGCAGGAGTTGGTCGACTGTGAGGAAGGAAAGTCAACAATGAAGCCCTGGAGTCTGAGTCAAGTTCCTTGGGGATGCAGGTAATGTCCCACGCCGAAAAGAAGATTGCAGTCAGGTTTGCGTGTTCAGATTCCACCAATAAGCCTTGGCACAGGCAAAACTTGCGGTTGGCGGAAAGTGGTGATGCCGGGGACCAGCAAGGCCCAGGAGGACTCAACCCAGGAGAGGAAGTCAGAGGGAGCCCTCAGTGTCACACAGAGCCCACAGAAGCAAAGGCAGCACTCACAGGAGTCCCACAGGACAGGGACACAAAAGTTGCAGATGGATCCCACGCAGCACTACGAAAAGGAGTCCCACGCCGCGCGAGAGCCACTCAGGGAGCTGTGCATCGCAGGAAGGAGTGCTGGGGGCTTGAGCTACGCAATGCCTCAAGACCCCTTGGAGGAAGTACCAACAAGTCTTGGCAGCTGCAAAAGATGCAGTGCACGGGGGTACTGTCCTGCGTGGAAAGGGAAGGGCTTATCTCCACCCGAATGGGACAGCTGGTAGAGAGGACCGAAAGGACCATGTCCAACCACCACCTGTGATGCAGGATCTACACAGCTCAGCAGGAGAGGGGATCCATGCAGCAGGTCATCATTGCCGTTGGTGCCTACAGATGCAGGGGAGTGACTCCAAGGGGGATTCTTTCTTCTTTCCTGTGCAGACTGAAGAGGGGCTGTCCTCAGAGGATGCACAACAGGGAAAATGTTGCAGAAGCTGGAAGCAGTTGTGTAAACAATGTTGCAGGTGAAGCCTTAGTATTTGTTTAGGATTGTCAGGTCCTGGAGAGTCCAGATGCAGTTTCTTTGGTCAGGAGTCGAAGAGGAGGTTGCAGAGGAGCCCTGCTGGAATCTTTCAAGCCGAATCTGAGGAACCACCCAAAAGAAAGACCCTAAATAGCTTTGAAAGGGGGACTGGTCACCTAACTGGGTGACCACCTATCAGGAGGGGGCTCTTACGCCACCTGAATGACCTGGCCACTCAGATGCTCCCAGAGTTCCCTGCCAACCTTGGATTCAAGATGGACGAACCCAGGGTCTCTCTGGAGGAGCTCTGGGCACTACTCCTGGGGTGGTGATGGACAGGAGAGTGGTCACTCTCCTTTTCATTGCCCAGTTTCACGCCAGAGCAGGGATTGGGGGTCCCTGAACCAGTGTAGGCTGGATTATTCAAGGAGGGCACCATCTGTGCCCTTCAAAGCATACCAGTGGCTTGGGGAAGCTACCCCTCCCAAGCCTGTAACACCTATTTCCAAAGGAAGAGGGTGTTATCCCCTCTCCCAAAGGAAATCCTTTGTTCTCCCTTCCTGAGCTTGAGCTGCTCAAGCAACAGGAGGACAGAAACCTGTCTGTGAGGTGGCAGCAGTTTAGGCTGCCTGGAAAACCTCAGAAGGCTGTAGAAGCAATGTCGGGGGTCCTCTAAGGAGCCCCCAGAGTGCATGGAATCATACTTCCAATACTTGCAACAGTATTGGGGTATAATTCCGACATGTTTGATACCAAACATGCCCAGGTTCAGAGTTATCATTATGTAGCTGGACCTAGGTAGTGACCTATGTCCAGTACACGCATAAAATGGCGTCCCTGCACCCACAAAGTCCAGGAAAATGGATCTGGAGTTTGTGGGGGCACCTCTGCTAGTGCAGGGGTGCCCTCACACACAGGTACCTGCACCCTGCCCTCTGGGCTGAGAGGGCCTACCATAGGGGTGACTTGCAGTGACCTGGTGCAGTGACCTGAAGTGAAAACGGGTGCATGCACCCATTTCATGCAGAATGCAAAGGCAGGCCTCCAGAACACTTTGCATGGGCTCCCAATGGGTGGCAGAATAACTGCTGCAGCCCATAGGGATCCCCTGGAACCCCAATGCCCTGGGTACCTAGGTGCCATATACTAGATACTTCCATGGGGGACCAGTATGCCAATTGTGGGAAGAAAAAGGTTCCAGCAACCAAGTTTAAAGGAGAGAGCATAATCACTTGGGTCCTGGTAAGCAGGATCCCAGTGAACACAGTCAAATACACTGACAACAGGCAAAAAGTGGGGGTAACCAAGCTAGAAAGAGGCTACTTTCCTACACCTATCCCAACAATTTGTTGGCCTTACCACAACCACTTCATGCCCAACATTTCCACCTTTTACCAACCTTTCCACACCTCTTCTCCCACACTTTTGCAACCATCTACACCAGCTGTTCATAGTCTGTCCCAAACATTCCTTGTTCCCTTTGACAACCAGTGCCCACCTCCTCCCACAGCCACTCTATCTGTGTATCCCGACTCTTTCTAATCCCCTGTATGAAATGAGGGCCATAGGACAGGGCATAATTTATAAAACGTATTAAAGTGAATGCTTGTTATGTGTGGACATTGTAGCTCAACTAACTCTATAATTGGTTGTAGAGCAATTCTCTCTTGAGTCTTGCTTCCATAGCCTGATCCAACTGGGTTTATTCATCAGCGTTGTTCTTTTAGAGATATCCCTTTATCTATATTCAGACACCCATAGCCTCTGACCAATGTTGCTCCGTTCATCACTTTATTTGGGTCCCCTTACAGCAGTAAGGGGCAAAGGTTAAAATAATCAAATTCAGAGATGCTACAAAGTGTTCCTTCTCCATATTTGGGGAAGTTTAGAACTGCTACGGTGAGAACTTCCCCATATTGGCCAATGAGTACAAGCAATTTGCCCTCTCTGGCTTTTATGGAATCATACTCCGTGTACCCTAATCACAAGGTCAGGATAATACCCAAGCAGTTTTTGTTGTCAAGTAGTGCAGACTCGGAAGTGCTTGGAGTGAAGCCTATACCTATCCTTCCTTCTCAGGTGTGACTCTTGCAATAAGCATGTTGACTGAAATTCTCCTTGCTGACTGAAGAGGGGTCTGGGTATTATGACACTGCCAGACCCCATTCAGGGGGCCATGGAGGAGGCAAGGGGGTACTGGGGCTCAACTCTAGGGGCTGAGCTAACCTGACGCTGATTCCCGGTAGCCCGTCCTATTACGGCTATGCAAACTGGACCAAGTACAGCCCTTCTGCACTTGACTCTTAGGGTGGTGAGGGCGAGCAGTCACTGGCTATCAGTTGCTGGAGCTCAACAATCAACCAACAGACAAAATAATATCAATGTCCACCCAGTGCATATTGCGGGGCCTAGGCTGAGGTGCATGTGGGCAAAACTATGATGGGATGGAATGCTACTCTGAGCGATTACTGGTGATTGGATGTAAGAATTCCTCACGCCATCTTTTATGTGTTTGGTGTAATGCTCTAAGTGGCCATGGGTAACCCAGGCACAGATCCTGTGCTGACAGTGCCACTGGCACCAAGCTGCACCTGACTGATGTGCCCTAAACAGGGTGAAACTGTGCTTGCGTTGCTTGTGTTTGGTTGCAGAAAGGACCTGGGTTGGTAGTTTGGCTGGACTGTTCCTATTGGATTAGGGTCAAGACTGATTTGCATATGGTTTGGTCTAATCTGAGGTGGCCTGGTGTGCTAAAGAATAATGGGTTAGAATGTCACCCGAGCGATTGCCGGTGTTTAGACTTATTGCAGGAATTCCGCTTATCACCTTTTATGTGTCTGATGTACCATTCTAAGTGGCCAAGGGTATGGCCGGATGTGGGTACCATGCTCACAATGTCACTGGAACAAAGCTGTACCCAACTGATCAGCCTCAATCAGGGTGAAAATTGTCTTGTGTTGCTTGAATTCTGCTACAGGAAGGACCTGGCTTGGCAGTTTGTCCTGGAGCCTGGACTGATTTCCATACAGTTGGATGTAATCTGAGGTGGCATGGTGGGCAAAAGAACAATGGGATGGAATGCTACCAGAGCAATTGCCAATGGTTAGACTTAGTGGGAGCATTCCTCCCATCACCTTTTCAGTGTTTGATGCAACATAAATTGCCATGATCAATATAATTTTACAGACATACATACACACAGTACAGTTCATATCATGGACATTGAAAAGTCATTTTATTTCTTTTGCATGCATTAAAAACAAGATGCTACAAATCTTTCAGCAAGTATCTGCAGCTGTATCTCTTTGTTCTTCTGGTATAAACACACAATTGTTGCTTGAGTTTGGGATATTCCCTGTCCTATTGGTCTATCTTGGCCAACTTCTGTGTCTCTGTTTCCCTGTGATGGCCTGATGGGTAAGTGTGAGGAATCCAGAGGTACAGACTGTGAAAGCTCCCTCAGGAGACAACTGTTGAGAAGAGGACCCTTTTCTTTTCTCTCACCGAGGTAATGAGCTTATCATAGAGGTAGGTGGCGGTACCAGGCTTGTAGGCCTTGTAGATGATGCAGCTGGGGTCAAAGATGGTGCTAACCATGGAGGGAAGTCAGTAGAGTACTGTCATGGAGGAAGGCCCAATGTCGGGCGCCCTTGTAGAAGCAGCTCCCTAAATGACGTTGGTACCCACTCACCTTGAATGGAAAGAGGATGATGAGAAGGCACTCTTGGTCAGGGTGGCATGTGGTCAGAACTTCATCGATGGACAAAGGATGCTGAGACTGTGCCCTTGGTCAGGGTGGCTTGTGGTCAGAACCCCATGGATGGACAGAGGATGCTGAGATGGTGACCTTGGTGAGGTTGGCAAGTGGTCAGAACCACATGGATGGACAGAGGATGCTGAGACGATGCCCCCAGTCAGGGTGGCGTGTGGTCAGAAACCCATGGATGGACAGAGGATGCTGAGACGGTGACCTTGGTGTGGGTGTCATGTGGTCAGAACCCCATAGATGGACAGAGGATGCTGAGACGGTGCCCTCGCTCAGGGTGGTGTGTTGTCAGAACCCCATGGATGGACAGAGGATGCTGAGATGGTGTCCTTGGTTAGTGGCATGTGGTCAGAACCTCTTTGATGGATAGAGGATGCTGAGACGGTGCCCTTGGTCAGGGTGGCATGTGGTCAGAACCCCTTGGATGGACAGAGGATGCTGAGAACGGTGCCCTTGGTCAGCGTGGAGTGTGATCGTAACCCCGTGGATGGACAGAGGATGCTAAGACTGCGCCCTTGGTCAGGGTGGCATGTAGTCAGAACCCCTTGGGTGGACAGAGGATGCTGAGATGGTTCCCTCAGTCAGGGTGGAGTGTGGTCAGAACCCCGTGGATGGACAGAGGATGCTGAGATGGCGGCCTTGGTCAGGGTGGCATGTGGACAGAATCCCATGGATGGACAGAAGATTCTGAGACGGTGCCCTCGGTCAGGGTGGCGTGTGGTCAGAACCCCATGGATGGACAGAGGATGCTGAGACAGCACCCTGGGTCAGGCTGGCATGTGGTCAGAAACCCAGGGATGGACAGAGGATGTTGCGACTGTGCCCTCGGTCAGGGTGGTGTGTGGTCAGAACCCCATGGATGGACAGAGGATGCTGAGATGGTGCCCTCGGTCAGGGTGACGTGTGATCTGAACCCCATGGATGGACAGAGGCTGCTGAGACGGTGTCCTTGGTCAGAGTCAATTGTGGTCAGAACCACATGGATGGACAGAGGATGCTGAAACAGTGCCCTCAGTCAGGGTGGCATGTGGTCATAGCCCCTTGAATGGGCAAAGGATGCTAAGACGGTGTCCTTGGTCAGGATGGCATGTGGTCCAAACTCCATGGATGGACAGAGGATGCTGAGACGGTGTTCTCAGTTAGGGTAGCGTGTGGTCAGAACCCCATGGTTGGACAGAGGATGCCTGCGGGTGGTCAGAACAGTAGCCTAAGAATTGAGCCTAGTGAATGTTCCAGAACATTCTACCGTGTGCCAGAATGTGCCAGAACATTCTACCCCAGTGGCAGAATGTTCCAGAACATTATACCTCTATGTCAGAATGTGCTAGAACATTCTACCCCTGTGCTAAAATGTTCCAGAACATTCTACCCCTGGGCTAAAATGTTCCAGAACATTCTACCCCGTGCCAGAATATTCTAGAACATTCTACCTCGTTCCAGAATGTTTCAGAACATTCTACCCCTGTGCCAAATGTACCAGAACATTCTACCACTGTGCCCGATTGTTCCAGAACATTCCACCCCTGTGCCAGAATGTGACAAAACATTCTACTCTTGTGCCAGAATGTTCCAAAACAGTCTACCCCACTGCCAGAATGGTACAGAATATTCTATCCCTGTGCCAGAATGGTCCAGAACATTCCCCCCCTGTGCCAGAATGTGCTAGAACATTCTACCCTGTGCTAAAATGATCCAGAGCATCCTACCCCTGTGCCAGAATGTTTCTGAACATTCTACCCCAGTGCCAGAATGTTCCTTAATATTCCACCCCTTTGCCAGAAAGTTTCAGAACATTCTTTCCCTATGCCTCAATGGTACAGGACATTCTACCCCTGTGCCAGAATGTTCTAGAACATTCCACCCCGTCCCAGAATGTTTCAGAACATTCTACCCCTGTGCCAAATGTTCCAGAACATTCTACCACTGTGCCCGATTGTTCCAAAACATTCTACCCCACTGCCAGAATGGTACAAATCATTCCATCCCTGTGCCAGAATGGTCCAGAACATTCTACCCCTGTGCCAGAATGTTACAGAGCATTCTACCCCTGTGCATAATGTTTCTGAACATTCTACCCCAGTGCCAGAATGTTCCATAATATTCCACCCCGGTGCCAGAATGTTTCAGAACATTCTTCCCCTATGCCTCAATGTTCTGGAACATTTAACTCCTGTGCCAGAATGTTCCAGTCTGTATCATAACATTCCATGCAGCATGTCTCCTACCCGTTTTCAGCATGACATCACCGTGACAGGCATCACGACCCGGTGGCAGCATATCTTGTTCTTGTGCCACCAATGGGCGTGGCCTCCGATAATTATTAGACCCTCCCACATTACCATTGGTCAGTGTCCCTCAGTTTCCATGGCTCCTGAGTGCTCGGTTTAATTGGAGGCCCGGGCTATGCAGGAGGAAGATGCTGAGAACAAGAATTAGTGTGTTTAGTTTTCTCCAGTAGTACTTCCTATAGGATGATGCATCCCCAGTTCATGGTATTGAACCTCCTCCCCATTCACTCTTTCAAATGTACATACTGTATGGTGTATGACGCAAAACAAATATGACATCTGATATTTCAGTGTTCTTTCTATTAAACCTTATCCAGAACACATCATTTTCTTTCACTGCAGAATGCCTTTTGTCATTTTAATTCTTAAAGTTAGGAGATATGTAGTGAAGTAGAGTTTGTCTGTACAGGTTTCCAAATTGTTACTGACAAGCTTTGTGCTGCTGATTTTCTGGCAGAAACCATTGACCTGTGTGACACCAATGGAAGTCTGAAGCTTCTCTTCTTGTCCAAGACACCCTTTGAGAGTGCCATCAAAATCCTGCAGCCGCTAGAGGTCTACCATGTCTGCCAGGTGATCCGGGGGACGCCGGGTAGGTCACACATCCAACCACTGAGAGATCTTTTGTGTCTGCCAGGTGATCCGGGGGGAGCCGGGTAGGTCACACATTCATCCACCTAGAGATCTTTTGTATTTGTCAGATGATCCGCAAGAAGTCAGGTAGGTCACACACCCAACCACTGAGAGATCTTTTCTGTTCACGGGGAGCCATGTAGATTATATATCCAACCACTAAGAGATCTAATGTATTTGTCAGGTGATTCACAGGGAGTCAGGTAGTTCACACACCCAACCACTGAGAAATCTTTTGTTTCTGTTAGTTGATTGGCAGGAGCCAGGTAGGTCAGATACCCAACCACTAAGTGACTTTTGTGTCTGTTAAGTGATTCCCAGGGAGCAAGGTAGACCACATCCAACTTCTGAGTCTTCAAGATCTTTTGTGTTGGTTAGGTGAATCGCAGAGAGTTGGGTAAGTCACACACCCATCCACTAAGCGATTCTCTGTGTCTGTTAGATTTCGGGGGAGACAGGTAGGTCATAAAACCAACCACAGAGAGATCTTTTGTGTCGGTTAGGTGATTAATGAGGAGCCAGGTGGATAACTGTAGGAAGCTCGCTCTCTATATAGTGCACTAAAGTGAAGTACGCTGTGCAGAGAGTACAGTGGATCCTGAATTGTATTGCAGAGGCAAATGTAGAAAGGACTAATGCTGTATTTGTGGCAGTGTGGGCGAGCAGCTAGACTTATCAGGGAGTCATGTTCGGCATTTGTTGTACTCACAGAGGCAATAAATGAGACACACACTCGGTGAATGAATCTGAGACCAATTTAGAACAATAACATTAGTTTTTATATATGCTTTGAACCAAAGAACTTCATTATAAGGTAAGCAGTTTTTAAAAGATAAATACTTTGCAGTTTCAAAAATCAACACAGTGCAATTTTTCAGTTCAGCAATATTAACCTATGGGAGGAAAATAAGAATGAAGTTTTGCAGGTAGGGACACAACTTACAAATCCAGTCTTCAGGATTTTAGGTCAACACCAGGCAAGGTTCAAATCAGTGTCAAGAGTGTACCCACAGCAGCACATGGTCAGCCGGATGTAGAGGTCAAGTTCAGAGCCGGGTGACCAATGTTACCCAATGGAGGCTAGGGGTGAACGAAGATGTGCTGCTCACGAGTGAGTAAAGCGGTGTCGGGGGTCGATCTCCTGGGGTTCAGGTAAGCAGAAGGGGGGCCACGAGGCAGCACCAAACTTACACCCTCATTGGCACAGGGGCGGCCAGGTGCAGAGTGCCAACACAGCATTGGGGGCCCAATGCAAGTCAATGGGGGAGATACGTTTTGGAAAAAGGCTGCAGGGTATGCCCAGATATGGGCCCCTTACATACTGTGCCACTGGATTCAAGCTAGCCTGGCTGGTGAGGGGTGATACCCCGATACAGGTCCCAGGATGGTTGTTTCAGGTCTAGGGAGGACCTGGTCCGGCAGTTAGGGCTGGACTGTTCCCATGGGGAAGAGGGTCAAGACTGATTTGCATACGGCTGGGTCCAAACTAGGGTGGCATAGTGAGCAAAAGAACAATGAATTAAACCCAGATCTGTGACTGGGGGTGAGTGTTTGAAAAGTTTCACCACTCCGTCCATCATCCTTTTGTGTTGCTAAAGTTGCCCTTAGTGACCAGGGTATGGAAAGACATGAGTTCCTTGCTCACTGTGCCATTGGCTGATACCGGGTGATTCCTCAAAACTGGTTCCAGGATACCTCTTTCCTGTCCAAGGTGGACCTGGCCTGGCAGTTTGGGCTGGACTGTTCCCATGGAGAACAGGGTCAAGTTTGATTTGCATATGGTTGGGTCCAAACTGGGGTGGCATGGTGATCAAAAGAATGATGGCTCAAACCCAGATCTGTGACTGGGGGTGAGTGTTTGAAAAGTTTCATCACTCTGTCCATTAACCTTTTGTGTTGCTAAAGTTGCCCTAAGTGGCCAGGGTATGCCCAGGCATGGGTCCCTTGCTTACTGTGTTATTGGATTCAAGCTAGCAAGGCTGATGGGGGATGATACACAGAAATAGGTCCCAGGATGCTTTTTCTGGTCCAGGGAGGACCTGGCCCGGCAGTTAGGGCTGGACTGTTCCCATGGGGAACAGGGTCAAGACTGATTTGCATGTGACTGGGTCCAAATTGGGGTGGCATGATGAGCAAAAGAACAATGGATTAAACCCAGATCTTTGACTGAGGTGAGTGTTTGAAAAGTTTCAGCACTCCATCCATCATCCTTATGTGTTGATGAGTGGGCACTTCTCCTAATTGAACTAATTTTCCCACCTGTGCTGCCTCTAAAAGTGGGGTCAGGACAGGGGATGTGGTCATCTCCACCATCTAGAGAGACCTGGGTTGCATTACAAAGGCAGCATGGTCTTTGGAGCTCTCCTCTCTGAATTGTCCATCCTGCCTGGGAGAGGAAGTAACACCTCTGCTCAGTGCAGGCTTTTGTCTCTGGGTCTCGAGAGCACTGGCTTTCACCATGGGGGTCCAGAAACGCATCTGTGGTGGCTGAACCGGTCAGTCGACACACTACTAGCTGGTAGGCTTCAGGGGGCTCCTCTAAGGTGCCCTCTGGATGCATTTATTAATAAATTCATCACTGGAATCAGTGAGGGTTTATTATTCTGAGATGTTTGATACCAAACATCCCAGGGTTCAGAGAAGACATTTTGTAGCTGTGGAACTCGTAGTGACCAGTGCCCTGCACATGCATTGAAAATAGCTTCCCTGTGCACTTACTATGTCTCAGAATCGACAAAGGCATAGCTGGGGCATACCTGCTCAGGCATATATGCCCTCATATGTAACATAATGCATCCTGTCTTAGGGCTGTAAGACCTGCTAGAGGGGTGACTTACATATATTGCATGCAGTGTTAGGGGACATGGCACACAGGTTGTGTGCCATGTCGTGCTTTAAATTTTTGGAGCACCTTGTCATGCAGTCTGTATAAGGTTGGTGCTGGGTCCCTCAGAGTGGCACAAGTTGTGCTGCAGCTCTGAGGGGCCCTTTTCGGTACCCATGCCCTAGATACCAGGGCTACCATTTACTAGGGGCTTATAGGGGGCTGAAGGGTCTGGTCACTTGGGGATCAAGTGACCAGATGTCTTTGTTTTAGGGAAGGAACACTGCCACTGGGGACCTGGGTAGCAGTAACCCAGAGCACTTCAGTCGAAGTTGCATCTAAAAACCAGGCAAAAATTGAGCGGGGTACTGCAGCCAGAATCCAGCTCCCTACAATACCACCAAGCTCCATACCAGGGATGAAATCAGTTAGACCACACACCACAAATACTGAGAGCCTGTTAACTAGTTCACATAAGACCGAGTAGGTAGGTTTGGAGTAACACAAATATTTACCCCTGAATTATCCTTAGTTCATTACAGGAGATATGAAAATTCCTTGTTATTCCCATTTTTCATTTCATTATAAGTGTTATTACATCAAGTAGATGTTTGTTGCCTGTGTTGATATCTACAATAGTCCAGTGGTCGCCTGACTCCTGGAGGGTCTGTGACACCTGCGCAGGGGGTCTGCAACTGTTCACACAATTAAATAATATTAAAGGATTCATAAAGTACATACAAACAAAAAATCCAAATGTAAAATTATAAATTTTAAAACACTCTGGCAGTGTGATTTTTTAAAAAATCGGAGGTAGTGGTTGAGCATGCATTAGGAGCAAAAAACACAAAGTGGGTAAGTGACACGCTGGATTTTAGCACGTCAGTTTATCTTTCAGAAATAAACCCAACATTTGAAAAGCTCCAACCTGTGTATATGTTCAATCTACACATTTCTGTATTTTTGTGTATTCTGTGTAGAGTTTTCTTAGGCTGGGGCTTCCGGGTTCCACTAATGATACAGGGGGGGGGGGGTCCTTAGAACTGAAAATGCTAAGAACAGCTGCAATCGTCCATAAAGACTTCTATTATCCTGTGTGTGTTCATCCTGGATAATGCAAGTGTTTTTTCAATGCAAAGAGCTGTAAAGGTAAGGCATCTCACAATGTTTTGTAAAAAAAAAGTCATCCATACAGGCAACACATTTTTATGTTCACTCGTGCACATTACTGCAAACAGAATTCAATGTTCACAAAACATGTTCATACTTGTGAACAAAGGGAAATATGTAAGAACAGAATATATTCTCTATTATTCACCAAGATTATGAAGGGCAAAATGTGTCATTGAGATCCTTGGGAGCTTGTTATATTGTGTTGACAAACATCAATGTATTACTCAGTTCGGGAATTGTGAACCATAAAGACTCAGAGAATGAGATCTCAGCAAGCGATGATGATCAAAGACTTGTTCCATGAACTCCAAGCGGTCTTGGATGCTAAGGGGCTGGTTTAGACTCTGGCAGGTGGCCCGTTGTCTGTCAGGGTGGCGAGGTCATCTCTTTCTCCACCTGCTGCCCGCCAAAGATCGCCAACGACCCTCTGCTGACGTGGTGACCATGGTGGCTCCGGTGAAGGCACAAAAGGTTTGCTGCTTACCCACCATATTTCTGGTGACCGTGCACTGAACGAGAGTTTGTTTCTGAGAAACAAAAAATAATAATAGGCAATGCACCAAAAGGTCATTATACAGCATCTAGCAAGGTCATTATTTTTTTCATGTTTTTCATGTTTGTGACAGATAGAAAAAAAAGGACATCAGACTGTCTCCTCTAAATTAGGCGGGAGGTTGGATGTCCTTAGTCTGACGGCTCCTACTCTGTGCTGTGTAGGCGGAGGAGTATGTTTTCCAATGGAGGAACCAGCATGGGCACCACCACTGGGAACTGGTGGTCGGCATACTCATGATCTGGTGCACCGAGGGATTGGTGGAGAGGACCCTTGGATATGTTTGTGATGGAGTACTGTAGGAAGTTGGCTCTGTATGTACTATTTCAAAGTAAGAAATAGCATGCACAGAGTCCAAGGGTTCCCTTTAGAGGTAAGATAGTGGCAAAAAGAGATAATTCTAATGATCTATTTTGTGGTAGTGTAGTCAAGCAGTAGGCTTATCAGAGGGTAGTGTTGAGCATTTGTTGTACACACACAGGCAATAAATGAGGAACACACACTCAAAGACTTACTCCAGGCCAATAGGTTTTTATATTGAAAAATATATTTTCTTAGTTTATTTTAAGAACCACAGGTTCAAGATTTACAAACAATACTTCAAATTAAAAGTATTTCACTTAGGTGACTCTAGGAACTTTGAATAATCACAATATCATGTACAGTCTTTGTAAAAATGGCAATAAGCTATTTTAAAAGTGGACACTGCAAAAATCAACAGTTCCTGGGGGAGGTAAGTAAAGGTTAAGTTTGCAGGTAAGTAAAACACTTACAAGTCTTAAAGTTAGGTCCAAGGTAGCCCACCGTTGGGGGTTCAAGGCAACCCCAAAGTTACCACACCAGCAGCTCAGGGACGGTCAGGGGCAGAGGTCAAGGAGGTGCCCAAAACACATAGGCTTCAATGGAGAACAGGGGTGCCCCGGTTCCAGTTTGCCAGCAGGTAAGTACCCGCGTCCTCGGGGGCAGACCAGGGGGGTTTTGTAGGGCACCGGGGGGGACACAAGTGGGCACAGAAAGTACACCCTCAGTGGCACAGGGGCAGCCGGGTGCAGTGTTCAAACAGGCGTCGGGTTTTAGATAGGAAGTAATGGAGGGGCCTGGGAGTCACTTCAATGACGCAGACAGGCACAGGGGGGGCTCCTCGGGTAGCCACCACCTGGGCTAGGCAGAGGGTCGCCTGGAGGTCGCTCCTGCACAGGAGTTCGGTTCCTTCAGGTCCTGGGGGCTGCAGGTGCAGTGTTGGTTCCAGGCGTCGGGTCCCTTGTCACAGGCAGTCGCGGTCAGGGGGAGCCTCTGGATTTCCTCTGCAGGCGTCGCTGTGGGGGCTCGTCTCTGGTTACTCACGGGCTCACAGTCGTCACTGGTCCCTGTTGGATGCGTCGTTGTTGCAGTTTTTTTTCGAAGTTGGGAGACAGGCCGGTAGGGCTGGGGCCAAAGCAGTTGTCGTCTCCGTCTTCACTGCAGGGCTTCAGGTCAGCAGTCCTTCTTCTTGTTAAGGTTGCAGGAATCTAGTTTCCTAGGTTCTGGGAAGCCCCTAAATACTGAATTTAGGGGCGTGTTTAGGTCTGGGAGGGCAGTAGCCAATGGCTACTGTCCTGGAGGGTGGCTACACCCTCTTTGTGCCTCCTCCCTGTGGGGAGGGGGGCACATCCCTAATTCTATTGGGGGAATCCTCCACTCACAAGATGGAGGATTTCTAAAAGTAAGGGTCACCTCAGCTCAGGCCACCTTAGGGGCTGTCCTGACTGGTGGGTGGCTCCTCCTTGTTTTTCTAATTATCTCCTCCAGTCTTGCCGCCAAGAATGGGGGCAGTGGCCGGAGGGGCAGGCATCTCCACTAGCTGGGATGCCCTGTGGCGCTTTAACAAAAGGGGTGAGCCTTTGAGGCTCACCGCCTGGTGTTACAGTTCCTGCAGGGGGAGGTGAGAAGCACCTCCACCCAGTGCAGTCTTTGTTCCTGGCCGCAGAGTGACAAAGGCACTCTCCCCATGTGGCCAGCAATATGTCTGGTGTGTGGCAGGCTGGCAGAAACTAGTCAGCCTACACTGGAAGTCGGGTACGTTTTCAGGGGGCATCTCTAAGATGCCCTCTGGGTGTATTTTACAATAAATTGCACACTGGCATCAGTGTGCATGTATTGTGCTGAGAAGTTTGATACCAAACTTCCCAGTTTTCAGTGTAGCCATTATGGAACTGTGGAACTGTGGAGTTCGTGTTTGACAAACTCCAAGACCATTTACTCTTATGGCTACCCTGCACTTACAATGTCTAAGGTTTTGTTTAGACACTGTAGGGGCATAGTGCTCATGCACATATGCCCTCACCTGTGGTATAGTGCACCCTGCCTTAGGGCTGTAAGGCCTGCTAGAGGGGTGACTTACCTATGCCACAGGCAGTGTGAGGTTGGCATGGCACTCTGAGGGGAGTGCCATGTCGACTTAGTAATTTTCTCCTCACCAGCACACACAAGCTGTGAGGCAGTGTGCACGTGCTGAGTGAGGGGTCCATAGGGTGGCACAAGACATGCTGCAGCCCTTAGAGACCTTCCCTGGCATCAGGGCCCTTGGTACCAGGGGTACCAGTTACAAGGGACTTACCTGAGTGCCAGGGTTGTGGCAATTGTGGAGACAAAGGTACAGTTTAGGGAAAGAACACTGGTGCTGGGGCCTGGTTAGCAGGCCTCTGCACACTTTCATATCATAACTTGGCATCAGCAAAGGCAAAAAGTCAGGGGGTAACCATGCCAAGGAGGCATTTCCTTACAAGTACCCTGTCTGCCAAACTCTAAGTCAGGCCTTTACAGTTCATTGATGTCACAGACCCTGTTTGTTTAAAACAGTCTTGTTCATTGTAACCAGAAAAGCACCACTCGTAACAACTGTTCCCCTTTCAAGACCTTCGCTACTTTGCCACCATAAAGCTAAAAGAATAGGGCCATGTTCTGATATCTAGCCGTTTCTCCGTGCCTTATTCCTGATGTCTGGGGATCAGTACTGTAGCAGTGGTGGCTGGAGTGAATGTGTGGATCTCTGTGGGTTGTGTGTTACACCTGCTTTAGTGGGAAGGACAGATCCCAGGCGCATGGAGGGAACAAAGAGACCATGGAGATGGTGGAGATAGGGCTACCAGTGTCATCTGCATTGAGATGGTAAGAGAAATCAAGTGTGGAGATGATATCATCATCAAGAGAGGTGTGGGGGGGAACAGGTGAGGCCGTAGACCGAGCCCTGAGGCTCCACATCAGGTAGTGGAGTGGTGGTGTAGCTAGTGTTGAGTTCCAGACTACTGGAAAGTCGGAGAGGTGGGGGATAGCCGGTTGAGTGCTGCATCAGTAAAGCCAGGGGTGTAAAGAGAGGCAAGCTAGATAGGGAGGTCCATAGTGTCAAAGGCAACAGATAGTTCAAGGAGATTGAGGATATTTGAGAAATGATTTGTAGTGAACCTCACAATGTGTGAGGGCAGTTTCAGCTGCGTGGAGAGCACGAGAACCTTTTGGAGGAGGCTGTTTGATGAAGGGTATTGGGTAAAACAATTGAAAACCAGCCATTCTGGGCCTGAATCAAAAAGGGACTTGCGACTCAGAAAGTTACAAGTGTGGACTTTCCGCACCCGGGGTGGAATTTCTGCACTAAGCACTGCAGAGTGGAGATTCTGCCACGAGTGCAGATACTCCGCACTCATAACTTTACGAGTCGTAGGTCCCTTGGTGAATCGGGCCTCTAGTGTTTTGGAAACTGAGAGTGCTGGGATCCATGGCAGTAGTTCAAGGGATGGCTCCACAGTAGGTTTCCCTAGATGTGAAGCATGGTGAGCAGGTCTCACACATCACTGAGTGGTGAAATGGAGAAGTTAACTGAGAAGAGCTGGTGGGGAGACCAAGAGGTCTGTGGACAGAAAGGATCAGTCTGTGTGCATGAAAGATTTGCAGATTTCTTAGTTGGGAAGAGATGAGATCTGTAGTAGAAATGATATTCAATTGTGAGAGGAGAGTAAAGTGAGCTGGGGATTGTTGAGGTCTAGGGGAGAGTGATGAAGCAGTGAAGAAGACAAGTAATGTGAAAGGGAACACAACACTCGGAGAAGACAATTGAAGTCTAATACATGTTTAATACAAAAAATATATAAAGTAAGTGATTTTTAACGATACTGAAGCAGCACTTCGGTGTCTGAACCGTTGGAGCACAGAATGCTAAATTTTTTACAATTTTCCTCTTCATTTATACACTTTCTACAACGCAGCGAGTGTAGGGAAGAACACGTGATTCCACTCAGGATGGACACTGACCAGCAGGTGCCTCGCTCTTCCTGTGTGAAGACTGAGGACCTTGAGTAGGAGGTACCGCGGGGCAGCGTAGAAGGTTGACTTCACTCAATCTGCAGTGTCCATTTGACTGTGCCAACTTTGAAGCCAGGCTACGCTTCGTTGAACACTCAGGCTAAATGTGCAATGTACAACAATGGAACACAAAAAGGCAGCACGTTTAAAATGTGTGTTATTGTGCAATAATGCCAAAGGTTTGGTAGTAATTTGAACAGGTATAAAAGCTATTTCATTGGTCCGATCCAACTGGGGTTACATGGCTCACGATACATGTGGGCGGAGGGGGGGGGGGTGCTGTCCTCCTAGGGGGAGAATAGACTCCTCTTCTAAGGACAGCTACCTTAGTTTGCATAATAGACTCACCTGATCTTTATGCAAGACACATGACTACTAACGTCTTGGTTCCAACATGGCATAATACTCTGTAGGGGTTTCCAGGGCGGCAGGGGGGCCTTCCACGATGTGGTAGGCAATGGATGTGTTGTGTAGCCATTTTAGTTATAGCTTCATACCGTTATTTTAGTGAACTAGGCCTTCTGCTGTGCACCTTAACCTAGATATATTTTATTCAGCTTTGTTTTATTATTTTAACAATAGCTACATTTGTGGTCTTGTTTTATTTCTCTCTATCTAGCTGTTCTTCGCCTAGGCCAGCACTGCGTTCTTCAACAAGACATTTCTTTCACTCTGTGCTTTTCTCAAGGCTGCAGTAAGATAGGTTGCCGGTAAACCTGGTAACATTTGCCTCTAGTGTTCATAGCAACATACACATTCTTACGTGGGGATCCTTTCTTGGAACATCAGCTGTTTTATTATAAAAACACTACCTTGACCCATGTACGCTAGAGGGAGATTCCAGCCAGAGAACCACGACTGTATGCTGATTGCTGAACGCTTTGCTACAGCTGCTTATGTAGACTACAGGCCTCTTGCTCAGGTATGAGGGATGATGTCTTCCCAGGGAAACTTGAAGGGCACAACTAGAGCTTAACATGCTGTGCTCTAACGTAGCCTAGGTAGGAATTATTTTAATGAACCTAGTGACAATATGGTAGCGTTATTTTTATGCTTCACTCTCCTTGTCACAATTTTAATCCTGTCAACATCGTCCTAGTTATTGCAGTACATGCTTTATTATCTAAGATGCAGTTACTTCAATTAAACCTTATTGAATTCTATTCTGCCTCTGATTGTCCTTGTATTTGTGAGACTAATGTAACTGAGAGAAACAGATGAGATCTGAGTGACCGCAATTTCCCTGAGGAGTCAATTGTGTCATGCCCTCGGCTGCCCAATCATCCCTGCTCTTGGGTGGAGATGAGGCACTGCTAGTTAGCCAGAACAAAACCCGGATTAGGCCGACAGGTGTCACCTGTAGCGGGTTCAGACTGAGTCCCCCACAGTGCAAGTGATTCTGCCGCTCAAATCCAGTAGTCTCATTAGAACAATGAGAGCCTATGCGACAGTTGGGGTATCTGGTTTTAGGCGGGGTGTCCTGCCGGCATACTTATCAATGGATATGCAGCTCATTTATTGTTTGTTAAACTGCTTAGCCAGGGTGAGGGGGGTGTAAGTTTGCTGCATTGGTTTTGAAACATTTGAAATTAAACTATTGTTCGCCAGTACAGTGTGAACGGAGGGTCGCGATTGTGGGGTCCCTGGGGATCAGTTCAGGAGGTATATGAACTCATGGTAGACCAAGTGAAAGTAATAACTAGGAATGTCAGGGGCTCAGACAGTGCACTACGCGCTATAGAATACACTCCTACCCACGTCGGCAGGGAACACAAATTGCAAGCCTACCGGAAGCGCATTTGATTGGGGATGAAACCCAAAAGCTGGCAAAAAATGGCAAGAGCAGCTGTTTACATCCACATACTCCCCTTATGCACCTATTTGGGGGGCACCCGGGGTACCATTTAGACACACATATAGCAAGGCTGATGTAGAGGGTTCTATCTACTCTTACAGGCACCCTAGATGGGATGCCTACAGCAGTCCTAAACACTTATGCACCCAATACTGGGAGCAGTGGGTACCCTATTGCCCTGGGCCTGAGATTTCAATTGTGTAGTGGATGGCTACAGGGACCGCTTTCTGCATAAGCAGGGAACCAAGCCGTTGATGGTGAGATCACTCAAGAAGGTAACGAGTTGTTTGTGTCTTCTAGATGGCTGGTGGGAATTACATCCAGATGGGCAAGAATACACATGCCACTACAAAACACATATGACCTACAGCCGCTTGGATAATTTTTTGTTACCTACATCGCACCTATGTCACACCGTTTATGCTGAAAAGAATAGACCCTTCTAGGGGGCCAAATGTCAGCGATGCAGAGAAGGGGGCACATTCTTACATCTGGCGTCGCCATGCGGCAAAGTTCAGTCTTTCAGGAGATAGGTTATCCCCAAAATAACGACTGCCACGGAGTTAATCTTCACACCGTCTCCCAGGGCCTGTCTGTTGGGGATGATACCCAAACACCAGGGGTGGAAGATACCTAAAAACTGACCCAGCTGGCCCTCCTGCTGGTTAGAGAAGGGTGACCATCAGCTGGATGGGAACTAGGAAGCCACAGTTGGCACACTGGCCAAAAGATGGAATGGGAGGCGGCAGAGGAACAGCATATTTGCTGGTGCGCCCAGATGACGACGCACCAGCCGAGGCCTTGGCTCGGGGTCTGCTGCTGGAACCATTCATTGGTGGGGACGACTCCAGCTCAGTCTCCTGCAGTCGGGGAGGGGTGACAACTGCACAAACTGTTATTTGGATCATTACTGACGACCACATGAGTAAGGGACTCCTATAACCTACTAGGTGTTAGTGTTAGCCTGGCGATTTGGTTCATGGTACTAATGTGCAATAATTGCTAATGTGCATGCTATGGAAGTCCAGACTCACATGATTGTTGTAACTTACTCCTGGGAGCTCAGGACTCTTCTACCCTCACCCTCAATATGTAACAGGAAATTATGTTGTGGCACTGTATGGCTGTTTTACGTTTTGTGATCACTGCATGTTCCAATGTTATGAGTGGAAAATGTGAAAATAAAGCTATTACAAGCAGGTATAAAATGGGAAGAAAGGTTGTTAGCTGAAGTGGAGGCCTGTGTGATGGGCGTAGAGTTCATCGCGGGTGAGGACAAAGCGAGGCGAAGAGGTTGGCAGCATGCTGCTCTGCATTACTCCAGGCCATGTGTGCATTGTGTACATGCAGCAGAGTACCTCTGGTATGTCTCTGTGTATAGTATGATAATATGTATGTATGCACTGTATGAGTATTTATGCTTGCAGGTGGCCAGTCCCTTCTTGGAGGGGGCAGGAGTCCCAGTCTTTTCCTGGATGATTGAAAAATGTCCTTGAAGAGCACAGTTTTTTATTTCTTTTTTAAATTTGCCTAGTTGAGCTGTTTTTCCTCCCATGCCGTAGATTCAGCTCCCACCGTGGCTTTTCAACTTGGATTTGGTCTGACCAAGCAGATCATGCTTGTTGGAGCTCAGGTTTAACCTCAGGTTGTGATTTACGATCAGTAGCTGGTGATATTTTGGGATGGTTCCCACACGACATTTAATGATGATGCAGAGAGATCCAAGCTTTGTTCACGGTGCTGTCAGCAAGCAGTGCAGCTCTAGGGCAGATATGATGAGTGAAGATGATCTGGTGCCTTCCTTGGTTCTGCAGATACTAGAGTGTTTGTAGCTCTTCCTTTGGTGCTCAAGCAGAGACCACTGTACAGTAGTGTGGTCCATAGCACCAAAGCCCGTCAGTTCGGTCCTCTGAGGATGGTAGAGCATTCCCTGACATTACGAGTTGGACATTGATGTTTTTGGTAACTGCCATGGTGTGACAACCGAAGGAAAAGTCCAAATTAACTACTGTGAGGATTTTTACAGCTTTGGTCTGAGCCAGTATGGATCATATGTCGTCTCAGCAGCCGAGGCGAGGACTGTCATTTACCAAATGTGGATCAGTGCAGTATGTCCACGTAGACTAGAGTCTGTGTGTATGCACACTATCTGTGTCCAGATGCAGGAGGACTGTATGTTGTGTTCTTACCACAGTACATGGGAACTCACAACACAACACAGGACATTTATTATCTGTACTCTTCCATGTACCAACTAGTGCAGTGTGACAACTGAAGGGCACAGAACCACCCTTGAACTGCCAGGCTTGTGACCACTCATAGCTGTCCTATGGTCTCAAATAATGCACCGGTAACCATGGTCAGACCTTGCAGGCCAAGGCCCATAAAGGGGGGCCCCACCTGTGCCCCTCTTCCTTTCAATTGCTACATCCAGACACAAAAGCCATCTGGTGGTTGAGTATATACGCCCTCTGTGAGCATCAGGGCATGAAATCTTGTGTTTACCTCCTCTGTGCTTTAGTTGCTGGGTAGCCGTGGATTGCACCCCACTATATTATAGAGGACTCTCCAATCTCAACATAGCTCATGTTGCTCTGCTCACGCTGCCTGCAGTGCATAAAAGTGTATTTAATATGTTATCTTTTCTTTTCTGACTTGATTAGGGAGAAGCACTGAGAAATCCTTCCACCGGATCCACCCGATGTTGGCTTCCCCAACTCAGCAGCTCCTGGGTACAGTAGCTTTGTCACTTCAATAAAGGGCTAAAGGACCATTGCTTAGGGCAGGTCAGAAATGGACTACTACAGGGCCGGGTACCAGAGACACCTCTTTGCCAGCATCAGCAGACCCTTAGGATAGGCCTCAAAGTGGTATTCCAACCAGGGCACCTGGCCAGCGGGTATGGGAGGGCTTCAAACAATCCTTTCTCATCACCACTGAGAGAGCCATGGGATGTACCCAAAAATTCTTCTGAATCTCAGACTCTTCTCTTCAAGCTACCGGGTTAAGGATCTATATGCACTGGGCAGCGGGTATGGGGAGGGGTTCAAACAGGCCTTCTTACCACCACTGATAGAGTCCTGGGTTATGCCCCACACTGTTGGCACGGGTAAGTATACAGCAAGTTACCACTGGCCAGCAGCTATAGGAGAGCGTTCACCGCTTCCTTACCCCCAATGATAGCCTCATAGCCAGAAAGTTGGTTAGGAAACTAAGGTTGTGGGACGGTATTGTCAATAATAGAGGCAGATTTTATTATCCCAAACGTGTTCAGTTAGTTCAGATACTTGTGTCATCCTTGTTCTGTCTTAGCAGACAACCTGAATCACAGGTCCGTGGTTGTGTTGGGATGAGGATCAAAAGAGCTCTGACTATCAGCCCATAAGAACCAGACTGAAGGCCATGTCTCCACCCAAGGGTGACATACCATAGGGGAAGCACCACAGAATAAAATGTTTATGGCTGATGCAGATCACGGTCCTGCATGATTTCTCCCCAGCGACATGCCATGCTGGAAGCACCTTCATGGCCTCGTGCAGAGAGGCTCATGGAATGAAGTGCTCATGGTTGACGCAGATCACCCGCCTTTATGACTTTCACCCACAGGAACATCTCCAACCTCAGTTGATCACATGCGAAGAGTTTCAACATGGAGGGGTTACAAGTCATCCTTTCAGAAGAGCTCTAGCTGTGCCCAGGGGAGGTGGCTCTTGAACCCACTATCCTGACCTACCCCAAGAGTAGTCAGAATTAGGTAGAATAATGCCCATGGGCTCCCAGGCTTCCTTCACTTCACTCTGCTTTTATTTCTCATACAAAGTGAATTTATCTGGTTGAAAAAGGTGATTGTTTGAATACATGTGATTGGAGTGTTTTGATGGATTTCATTGTTTTTTTGTTAATTGTAGAGCGCAGTATTAACTAGCTGTAACTAGTAATACTACTAACTAGTAATAATTAACTAGTAATAATTAGCTCATTGGTGCTCATGTCTGCTTTGAAAGTAGAGTCACCGGGTATCTGTGCCCTAATGATTAATCAAGCATTGGTTGATTTGATTAACAAATGTGATAGATTGATCTGATTGCTTTAATTGATCAATTTCACCAGAGAAAATGATTGAATTGATTGAGTCAACTAAAATGTGATGAATAATTTTAACTTGATGGATGTGCTAGAAACGCTTAAATGTGAGTTTGATATGATTTATTCAGTCTGATCAGTTTTCCTACATATGGGATGATGGAGCAAATTATTTGATTTAATCGTTTGATTTGATCCAAAAATATATTTTCTAGATTTGATCAATGTGACTAGGGAAGTAAATTGATGTAAAAAATTTACATTGATCAATTTGACTGAATAAGATTTGATTTAATAATTAGATTGAGCTAACTGATATATTTAACTGAAATGCTATTGATTAATTGATTGGGTTGAGTTAATCAGTTGATCAATTTATGACTAGAAATGTAATTCATTAACTGACTGATGTGTTTGTACATTTTTGAATGATTATTTGACAGAGTGGTCAAATGAATTAGGGCATTAGTTTTGCACACCTCCTCAAACCACTCACTCTCTGTTTTCCACTCCTTCTGGGAAGGCTCAGGTATATCTCTTGTCTCCACGTAAAAGACTGCAGGTGGGCAGACAAGGTGTAGGGTGGTGCGTGGTGAATACCTCGCTGTAAGAGACCGGCGTTGGGCTCACAGGGTGAGTGGCGCTGAGGTTGACAGTGGTGAACAAGGTGAGATCGAGACTCTAAAGTCAGAACACACGGTATGTTTATTTTATTCTCCGCAAGACATTGGCCATAACCACAAGTATATGGAAATATGTAGGAGTCAGCCGTAAACCTGAGCGGTGCCTAAGGTGGCAGCCTGCGGAATCCCTCAGTGGAATATTTTAAGGGCCAGGATTTACATAACCACCCTTTAGACCTCAGTTTTGTCTTTTGTTTACTATCAAGTAGTGGATTCTTCAAGAGCTGTAGGAGTTATAATGCTATAAGCAAAAACTGACAAAAGCTTCAGCCAAAGTCTTTTTGCCTAGACAGGAAAGAAAGTCCAGAGTTTTTTGTGGCTAGTCAGATTTAAAGTTTTAGCTGGATGTGTATTTACTTTTGAAGAGTTAGGTATCTGGTGGGGTGCACTGGTTAGCATGGAGAAAGCACTGTTAACTCGGTACTCAAGTAGTTTATTGTTGCCACTGAGCATAGGTTTCATGTCATACACAAGTGCGGCACATGAACACCTCGATCGCAATAGCTGCATAGAAATATCATGTGTGCGCAAACTGTGTTTATTCTTAGAAGTTAATACTAAATGATGCCACCTCGCTCCAGCTGGGCTGTCTACCTCCAACTGGGATGAATCCCTCTTTATCTGTGAACCAATCCCTTTTGACCTGCAGTGGTGGTCATGATGGAGCGTGGATATCTGAACCTCAATTTCTTAGTGTAATGATCAATTATATTTCCTCATTGGTCGTATGGACCTTTGTTAGTCTACTTGAAGCGAGGTAAAGGAGCTAACATCAGAAGTACATTTCCAATTTTGTGAAGCCTATGTGACTCCACAGTAAAGACCAAGAATCAATAAATTCAACCAAAATGATTTATTTTAGATCGTTGATCCAACCAGTATATCTGCAAAGTAAAACTAAATTCAAAAGGCATCACAATTTGGTCTGGAGACCAAAATGTGCCAGTAAATTGAGGTGTAATAATATGAGATACCAAATACCAAGAGCCACAATGCAAAAGGAACAGATTGATGCGGTCAGGTGTTCCATAAAGACGCTTTCCTTCTCTAATCTAAACATAGGCTAAGACCGATTCTAAAAGGCATTTCTGAAGAGGAGCACAGAAAGTGTCAGCATAAGGTAGAACTTCAGTAGAAGTTCTGGGAAATAGAAAGAGTATTCAGCATGAAGCTCTGCACTCAAAGACGCCCAGCAGAAAGAGGGCTGTTTCCTCATGATATCAGAATGAAGTCAGTCTAGCTAGCTATGAAAATACCAATTAAAAGTTCAACTACCAGTTTCCAGAACATCCATATCTCTTCCCACCACTGACAGCCAATCCTGTAACCGCATATGACATACTTCTTAAGTTCCCATCTCCTCGCAGTCAGGTGCGCATCTGTTGTCCTTGGATATGTCATCCTCCTGGTAGACCATGAACAGAAGGCTTTCTCTCATTATCACTGCTCCATCTCGTTGCCAAGCTTCTCCTCCTCGACCTCACTATCAACAGTCTAATAGAGACAATGGCCCTCATTACGACTTCGGCTGTCTTTTTCAAAGACTGCCGAAGCCACGGGCACCAAAATACTGCCAGTGCTGGCGGTATGTTTGGCGCCCTATTATGACTTTTCCGCTGGCCCAGCGGAAAACTCACCACAACATTGAAGCCGGCACGTAATCGAGCTGGCGGCAATGTTGAGGCGCGTCAGGTGCAGCAGCACCCTTCGCGCATTCCACTGCCCGTAATTCGGGCAGTGGAATGCGCGATGGGGCTGTGCATGGGGGCCATTGCATGGCTCCCCGAGTCTCCCATACCCCCAGCCTTTGCATGGTGGTGTTTGCCTCGTAATCCCCAGGGCAGCGCTGCTTGATTACAACCGCCGGGACCGTCAGGCTGCAGGCTGGCGGCAGCCTGGCGGTATCGGTGGTATTACCGTTGCGGCTTCGCCACGGACATAATGTAGCTACATGGTTCTACAACTCAGGACACCACAACATGGTTCAACATCTCAGGACACCAAAACATGGTGCAACAGATCATCACAACATGGTCAAGATCCCAGGACACAGCAACATGACCAGACTTCAAATCAAGTTGTGCAAAGAGGGAAAGCCTGTTCCGGCAGTACACCCAGAAGTGAACAGCACATCAGACTTATTCCTCTGCTCTTATAACTCAGCAAGGAGGTACTCAAGGAGCACTTGACCCATCACTGACAAGGATCTGGCTGCAGCTCCTGGGCTTTCTGGAACCACCAACAAAAAGATGATACCTCTGCCTCCTTAACTACTAAACAACTAATCCGAATTGACCCTCCCACAAAGACCTGATCCTTCTCTGCTCCGCATTCTGTACAGTGGCCTATTGCTCTTCAGCCAGGTTGTTCCTCCATAAGTGCCACTAACAATAACTGTGCGGGACTCGTCACTCAACTCTTCTTCTGGTGGCAGCAAGGCTCATGTTCTCATTAGAAGGGAAGGGATGTACCACATTGGAGACCCAAGAGCTGCAGTGAATTCTTGTTTCTTCTGCCTCCTTGTGCCAGCACACCAAGTGCACTATAAACACCTCAATTGTCATGCACTAAACCACCCTCTTTAGAAGAGCCTCCTTCTGATGCAAAAGAAATTAAGTCAGGCCCCAACAGAATATGTTATAGTGGGAAATCTCCCTCCTGCCTATTGGCTAGTTTTCAGCCACAGAAACTAATCCGTAATGGCCAAGACCTATCCAAGGGTGGAACTCTGACTGCAGAATGTGGATCCCCACCCGTTCTGTCTTGCTTTACTCTATTTCTCTCTGGCATACCTTCATCTTATTGTCTTTTCCTATGTTTCCTTCTCACCCCAATTTCTTCTGTTGTGTTTTTACTCATCTCTTTCTTGTTCCTCCTTTTGGCTCCTCTCACATCCTTGGCTATTCGCTCCTTCTCCTCCACGTTCTTCCAATCTCACGGTCTCTCACGCCTCTCTCTCTGCTTTTTCTCCCTCTGTTTTTCTTTCCTTCCTCGTTTCTTGCTTTCTCATACATTTTCTTTACCTTTCATCTATTCGTTCCTTTGCTATTCAGTCTTTGCTCCTCGTTGTCGTTCTTCTCTGTCTTCCTTCTTTCCCTTTATCGCTCTCTTCCATTTTAACTTCCTCCTCCTCTCTGCTCCTTCTCCATCCTCTCCCACCTTCTGTAACTCCCTTGAAGTTTGATTCCTTTCTCCTTTTGCTCCCTCTCTGCCTCTGTACCCTCCCTCTTTCTATCACTTTCTGCTCTTTCCTGTATTCTTCCTTTCTTCGTCACTCCCTCGGTTTTCTTACTCCGTCTATCCTGCCTTGTATCAGAATCTTTTCTTCTTTCATCCTTTTTCCCTGCCCTGCTGCTGGTCATCAGCTACCTCCCATGTCACTCTGTCTTCTGTCCTCTCTACAGATTCTCTGCAAGCACAGTGTGAGGGCCTGGAGAAGATCCGCCTCAAGCTCCTCCGACGTGGTAGCACCAGGAAAGCATTGATTCTGGAGCCCCTGAACCTTCCCACCTCTTTGCCAACTCATGGGGTGAGGAGACACAGACCTCTCGTGCATCCTTCAGTCCTTCTGTCAATCAGTCACCTGGGCTGGGGTTCTTCCATTATATCTGTCACTCGTGCTAGCATCCTTCTCTTGTATCTGTCACTCGCTCTAGCATCCTTCTCTTGTATCTGTCACTCGTGCTGGCATCCTTCCCTTGTGTCTGTCACTCGCTCTAGCATCCTTCCCTTGTGTCTGTCACTCGCGCTAGCATCCTTCTCTTGTATCTGTCACTCACACTATCATCCTTCCCCTGTCACTCGCATTAGCATCCTTCCCTTGTATCTGTCACTCACGTTAGCATCCTTCCCTTGTGTCTGTCACCCGCTCTAGCATCCTTCTCTTGTATCTGTCAGTCACGCTATCATCCTTCCCCTGCCACTCGCTCTAGCATCCTTCTCTTGTATCTGTCACTTGCGCTAGCATCCTTCCATTGTAAATGTCACTCACACTATCATCCTTCCCCTGTCACTCGCGTTAGCATCCTTCCCTTGTGTCTATCACTCGTGCTAGTATCCTTCCATTGTATCTGTCACTTGTGTTAGCATCCTTCCCTTGTGTCTGTCACTCGCATTGGCATCCTTCCCTGGTGTGTCACTCGCATTGGCATCCTTCTCTTGTGTCTGTCACTTGCGCTAGCATCCTTCCATTGTATCTGTCACTTATGTTAGCATCCTTCTCTTGTAACTGTCACTCACGCTATCATCTTTCCCCTGCCACTCGCATTGGCATCTTTCCCTTGTGTCTGTCACTCGCGCTAACATCCTTCCATTGTATCTGTCACTTATGCTAGCATCCTTCTCTTGTATCTGTCACTCACGGTAGCATCCTTCCCCTGTCACTCGCGTTAGCATCCTTCTCTTGTATCTGTCACTTGCGCTATCATCCTTCCATTGTATCTGTCACTCACGCTATCATCCGTCCCCTGTCACTCGCGTTAGCATCCTTCCCTTGTGATCTGTCACTCGCATTGGCATCCCTCCCTTGTGTCTGTCACTCGCGCTAGCATCCTTCTCTTGTATCTGTCACTCACGCTATCATCCTTCCCCTGTCACTCGCATTAGCATCCTTCCCTTGTATCTGTCACTCGCGTTAGCATCCTTCCCTTGTTTCTGTCACTCGATCTAGCATCCTTCTCTTGTATCTGTCACTCACGCTATCATCCTTCCCCTGTCACGCGCTCTAGCATCCTTCTCTTGTATCTGTCACTTGCGCTAGCATCCTTCCATTGTAAATGTCACTCACCCTATCATCCTTCCCCTGTCACTCGCGTTAGCATCCTTCCCTTGAGTCTGTCACTCGCATTGGCATACTTCCCTTGTGTGTCACTTGCATTGGCATCCTTCTCTTGTGTCTGTCACTTGCGCTAGCATCCTTCCCTTCTGTCTGTCACTCGCACTAGTATCCGTCCATTGCATCTGTCACTTATGCTGGCATCCTTCTCTTGTATCTGTCACTCACGTTAGCATCCTTCCCCTGTCACTCGCATTAGCATCCTTCCCTTGTATCTGTCACTCGCGTTAGCATCCTTCCCTTGTGTCTGTCACTCGCTCTAGCATCCTTCTCTTGTATCTGTCACTCACGCTATCATCCTTCTCCTGCCACTCGCTCTAGCATCCTTCTCTTCTATCTGTCACTCATGCTAGCATCATTCCCCTGTCACTCGCTCTAGCATCCTTCTCTTGTATCTGTCACTTGCGCTAGCATCCTTCCATTGTATCTGTCACTCACGCTATCATCCGTCCCCTGTCACTCGGGTTAGCATCCTTCCCTTGTGATCTGTCACTTGCATTGGCATCCTTCCCTTGTGTCTGTCACTCGCATTGGCATCCTTCCCTTGCGTCTGTCACTCGCGCTAGCATCCTTCTCTTGTATCTGTCACTCACGCTATCATCCTTCCCCTGTCACTCGCATTAGCATCCTTCCCTTGTATCTGTCACTCACGTTAGCATCCTTCCCTTGTGTCTGTCACTCGATCTAGCATCCTTCTCTTGTATCTGTCACTCACACTATCATCCTTCCCTTGTCACGCGCTCTAGCATCCTTCTCTTGTATCTTTCACTTGCGCTAGCATCCTTCCATTGTAAATGTCACTCACCCTATCATCCTTCCCCTGTCACTCGCATTAGCATCCTTCCCTTGAGTCTGTCACTCGCATTGGCATCCTTCCCTTGTGTGTCACTCGCATTGGCATCCTTCTCTTGTGTCTGTCACTTGTGCTAGTATCCTTCCCTTGCGTCTGTCACTCGCACTAGTATCCTTCCATTGCATCTGTCACTTATGCTAGCATCCTTCTCTTGTATCTGTCACTCACGTTATCATCCTTCCCCTGTCACTCGCATTAGCATCCTTCCCTTGTATCTGTCACTCGCGTTAGCATCCTTCCCTTGTGTCTGTCACTCGCTCTAGCATCCTTCTCTTGTATCTGTCACTCACGCTATCATCCTTCCCCTGCCACTCGCTCTAGCATCCTTCTCTTGTATCTGTCACTCATGCTAGCATCATTCCCCTGTCACTCGCTCTAGCATCCTTCTCTTGTATCTGTCACTTGCGCTAGCATGCTTCCATTGTATCTGTCACTCACGCTATCATCCGTCCCCTGTCACTCGCGTTAGCATCCTTCCCTTGAGTCTGTCACTCGCATTGGCATCCTTCCCTTGTGTCTGTCACTCGCATTGGCATCCTTCCCTTGTGTCTGTCACTCGCGCTACCATCCTTCTCTTGTATCTGTCAATCACGTTATCATTCTTCCCCTGTCACTCGCATTAGCATCCTTCCCTTGTATCTGTCACTTGTGTTAGCATCCTTTCCTTGTGTCTGTCACTCGCTCTAACATCCTTCTCTTGTATCTGTCACTCACGCTATCATCCTTCCCCTGCCACTCGCTCTAGCATCCTTCTCTTGTATCTGTCACTTGCGCTAGCATGCTTCCATTGTATCTGTCACTCACGCTATCATCCGTTCCCTGTCACTCGCATTGGCATCCTTCCCTTGTGTCTGTCACTCGCGCTAGCATCCTTCTCTTGTATCTGTCACTCACGCTATCATCCTTCCCGTCACTCGCATTAGCATCCTTCCCTTGTATCTGTCACTCGCGTTAGCATCCTTCCTTTGTGTCTGTCACTCGCTCTAGCATACCTCTCTTGTATCTGTCACTCACGCTATCATCCTTCCATTGTATCTGTCACTCACGGTATCATCTGTCCCCTGTCACTCGCGTTAGCATCCTTCCCTTGTGATCTGTCACTCGCATTGGCATCCTTCCCTTGTGTCTGTCACTCGCACTGGCATCCTTCTCTTGTGTCTGTCACTCGCACTAGCATCCTTCTCTTGTATCTGTCACTCACGCTATCATCCTTCCCCTGTCACTCGCATTAGCATCCTTCCCTTGTATCTGTCACTCGCGTTAGCATCCTTCCCTTGTGTCTGTCACTCGATCTAGCATCCTTCTCTTGTATCTGTTACTCATGCTATCATTCTTCCCCTGTCAGGCGCTCTAGCATCCTTCTCTTGTATCTTTCAATTGCGCTAGCATCCTTCCATTGTAAATGTCACTCACCCTATCATCCTTCCCCTGTCACTCGCATTAGCATCCTTCCCTTGAGTCTGTCACTCACATTGGCATCCTTCCCTTGTGTGTCACTCGCATTGGCATCCTTCTCTTGTGTCTGTCACTGGCGCTAGCATCCTTCCCTTGTGTCTGTCAC